>NC_134211.1:34856025-35496409 GCF_965140235.1 Caretta caretta | reverse complement strand
ATTAAACTGCATGCATTCTATTCTGCATCTGAGAGAAAAGCTATCTTTGATATCCCAGTATCAATTCTAAACTAACATTGAAAAGAGATAAGACTGTACTGTACATGAAAACTCCTAAACGTATTTACCTATATTTTAGAAATTATAAAGTTACACCTCACTAACACTTAATGGGTTACATAATATGTTTTGTAAAGTACAACAGGAGAGCTACTCTCCCCAGCATGAGGACTGGAGAATGCCCACTAATTTGTGCATGTTTTCCTGCACAAATTCAGCCTGGATACCAAACACTGAGGTCAACTTTCTAAGGTCTTGATGTGCCCGGAAATCCCCCGGCACTGGAAAGAAAACGTCTGGTGCCATGGCATCATCCAGTGACAAGGAGGATGAAGAGTAGCTGGCTGCTCTTGATTCAGTACTATACCCTGTCCAATTAAGTCAGGCTGTACCTGCTCAGAAGTAGCATCCTCCAGCTGATTATGCAGCATGGGTGGCTGTGCCACAGGTTTGTTTGGTGATCTTACCCTAGAGTGGGTTGAAGATTGGGACCTAAAGGAATGGAGAGTGTCCCATGGATTCCATGGCATCGGTGGCCAATAAGTAGCAGGCTAAGCGCCCCTATATCTACTGTGTGATCAGCACCGATCCTGGTACTGATCAGTACCAGACATATCCCCGGATCAAACCATAGACCAGGATCTAGGGGATGAAGGGAAAGTGAAAGAAGATCTCAAACTCGACCCTGATGAATCCCCAAAGTCATCCAGAAGCAATGGAAATAGGTAATTTCTAGCAGAGCCAACCACAGTCCAGCCTCATCTGAGATCCAATATGTTGACTGCATCGGCTCAACGTTGGTAGAGAAGTTGATGCACAAAGGGTTGCTCAAGGCAACACGTTCTCACTTGGTACCAACCCTGAACGAAAATTACCAGTTCTGGCACTAGTCTCATTAGGGTAGCCAGGCTCAAGTGCAGTACTGAGGATGGTGTCGGTGCCGTAACTACTGATGAAGTCATGACTGCTAAGTGTTCCTGAGTGATTGTAGAACCTGGGATCGAGAGGGAAAATAGGTCTGACATTGCCCAGTTGGCTAGGGACATGGTCATCTCTGGTACCGAAGTCATCAATAATGGATTCATGCATGGTGCCAGAGTAGACGGTACAGCCTTGTGATATTGTCTTGGTACTAGGGAATGGGTCAACAGCCCAGCTTTCTCACAGGTACCCAAGGAGCCATAGTGCTGGTCAGCACAGATTACCGACAGCTCTCTTAAAGATCTGGAGCGGCTGTGGTCCGATTTATGGGTCCTTTTTCTTAGTGGATTCAAGGAAAGGGAATAATCTCCCCTCCTGTTAGAGGCAGGCTCTGAGTCCTGCCAAGGAACATCAGCATGCTGTGGCTTCAACAGTGGCTGAGGAGCTTGCAGCGTCTTTGGTGACTATATAGGCCTCATAGCTCGCTCCATCGGTGCTGCTTGAGTCTCAAATCCCTTGCCAGCAGTGTCCTTTTCTTAAAGGATGTACAGAAGGAGCACATGTCCTTAATATTCCCCTCTCACAGGCACAAAAAACATGCGTGGGTATCACTATTCACAACTGCCCATCGTATGTGTTTGTGGTGCTATGTTTAAATCCTGGTGAAGGAATTCCACCAGGGAAACTACAGCTAAATAACCTAACTAGCCAACCTAAGGTACTACTAATAAACTACTAACTAAACTATTTACAAGAAGTTCTCAGAGACAGAAAAAAGGGGCAGTGTGAAGAAACACCATTAAGAGTGTTTCAACTATAGCAGCAGGCAGTGAGAAGGAACTGAAGCGGACAGGGTGCTGCTGCCCTTATATAGCCTGAGGAGGGGCTATGAGGCAAATGGCACAGCACCACTCCTACAGGTATTGCGAGGCAAATTTCTCCAGCTTTGGTACACTGTGCACGCGCACCTGAGTGGAATATATTTTTTCTTTTTAGCCAAAGTATAAACAGAGTTAAGCCAGACACCTCTAACACACTTACTGTGTACTTATCTTCTGCAAAATACTCTAATTAAAATAGAGTAATTAAAATAGAGAGGGCTCCACTTGACCTCTGATTTCTAAAAGTAAATATAAACAAAGAGGGTGCATTCATGCAGGCACTGGACATGTTTGGTAAAGCGGAGAAGATCAGTATGTATGTGAACAGCAGCATATTTGGAGACCAGATTACAAAGTAATGGGAAAACTAGGTTAGAAGGATCATCTGATAAAGCTGCAAAATGAAAGTTTCCAATCCACAGACAGTTTTTACTGAATGAAAAAAGGCACTTTCAAATATAACTTGAAGAATGCTCTTTTGAAGTATAACAGGTCTTACAATTTGTTTTATCTAAAATTTCTCTTAATGCTGTAATCCTCAGTACAGCATATATTTTGTAAACATTATTTAATGTTTACTCTGTAATGCAGCAAAAGTGTTTTCCAACTACTTATTTAACTAATTTTGAAGGGAAATTTCTGTTCAATACTGCAATCAGAATCCCAAACACCCCAGGTAAAATTAACAGCAATTTTGCTTATGTGAGTATGCAGAATTGAGCCCCTAGGACATGTTAAACATTTTAAATGTTTTCCAAAAGCCTAATATTTCTATTTTTTTAAAATAGACTTAAACTTAATGTAAACATTCCCACATATTTGCAACTCAAAATACTACAGCCACATGCTAGTACATAAGCACCAGAAGTGGGAAAAGGGGAAACTGCTCAACCACAATGAAGGAAATCCAAAGCTGATTTTCAGAGCAGACCAGTAAGAACAATAGTTATTGCCAAATAATGCAACAAGGAAGGAATTATTTAAATTGCTGTTCTGTTTCTCTTAAGATATCTTGAAGAATTCTCATTTCTGGTCTGAGAAACTTAACAGAAACCAGGTGGCAATATCTAAGCCCTTCAGGTTTTATAGCCCCTACAGGCAAGAGTAACAGCAGAGGAGTGAGCCGCCACCACTCATCAGAAGTGGCTCACTTAAACACGGCTTTTTTAGTGATTACCCTACACAGCAAATTGTCTTCAAATAAAACAGATTGGATAGACTTCAAGAGTGTTAGTCTCCTTAAAGTAACATTTCAAAGACCTCTTAAGCCAGAGAAAGGCCTTTCTACACCCACATGTCTACCCAGGTGAGAACACAGATAGTAGGCTTATTAAGTAGAACTGTCACTGCACTGGATAAGAATCTCAGATATGAGACCATAGCACCACTTTATCCTTGTCAAACTTGGTATTGGTGGATCAGTCACAAGAGAACTTAAACTTCTGTCACTCTTTATGAGCTGGTCATTTCCACCAGCAAAATGACCTGGCTAAAAAGGCATTTTTGTAAGTTTTGTCAAGACAATATTAATGTGGGCCTTTTTGATCCAAATTTTGAAAGCATCAAGCTTCCCAAGAAACTGATGACAAGGGGTTGCAGAGAGGGTTGTGTCTTTATTTCATGACTAATTGAAAGATGTCAAATGAACCCAGCTGAAATTCGTTTTTTTGTTTTAACACTCAAGCAAGGTATTTTGGGGTGGGACAAATAAAGGGACCTGTTTGCACCACACATGTCCACATCATCATGCACTACTTTGACTTTTTAGTATTTATCCTTGGAAAAGGTCTCAAAAGAAGAGTTTGAGTGATTCTTTGGCCATGAAAGCCTATTACTCCACAAACTGAACGTTTGCTGCCGCAAAATAGTATACCCTTAATCCAAATAAAGCATGGCACAAATATAGTTTTGGGTTCTGGAATAAAAGACTGTTTGCCCAGTCTTTCCTCTAGTCATCACTGCCTTGATCACCATACTGGAGGTGTGAAACAGACAAGTATCCTCAGAGGGGAATACTTTCTTGACCACGTTAAAGGCAGAGGCAATTATGTAAGGTGTTTGCCACACCATTGCTAGACAACAGGAAAACAGAGTTCAAGTTCACAGAAACTATATTGAATGAAGAAAAGGAGTGCTTGTGGTACTTCAGAGACTAACCAATTTATTCGGATGCATCCGATGAAATGAGCTGTAGCTCACGAAAGCTTATGCTCAAATAAATTGGTTAGTCTCTAAGGCGCCACAAGCACTCCTTTTCTTTTTGCGAATACAGACTAACATGGCTGTTACTCTGAAACTATATTGAATGAAGACTTCTGACCTAGAGGTCTCTTGATTTGGGCCCTGGTACATTCACAAATGGGTACCATCTAAAAGCCATAGTACCACAGCTGGCCTCAAAGGCCAACCAAGCAAAGTCCCAGAGTACAGGTTTTGATCTTGGGGCAAAACACTCCAACTGTATAGACATCACCAGTAGGTTTCAAAACAAGGCCTGAAGTAAGCAAAGACAATACTGCAGCCTCTGAGATGACTAAGATGGACATGGCAAGGTCTGTGAACATATACGCTACCACAAAGTCTCCCAAGATCAATCTCATTATCCTGAATGTAGAGTGGTGACACTGGGCACTTTCATGTGGTTACTTTGCCAGTAGCAGGCTCAGCATTGATGCTTCTTACAATGAAACAATGCCTCATCAGCCTAGCTGCAGTAAAAAGGGGTGCTGGAAGGGTACAACCAAAAACATTTCAGTGATTAAGGTACCCCACTGGCCTAGAGGGAAGTTGTGCCAATGTGGGCAGCACCAGAGTGTCCTAGCATTCAGTGATCAAAGGTGACTCAGCCTTATAATTCACAGATTTCTCATCTGGCATGAGGCTGCACTAAAATGTAAAAGACTTAGTGGAGTCTCTAAGCTTGCCTCAACATGGAAATGGAAGCATTTCCCTGACTGAACTGCACTTATGGTGATGCCTACAAGTAAGAGATCAACCTCACACCATGTGCCCACGTTCCAGTTACAGATGCAGTGAACATGCTCATCTATTATCTTTCTGCCATTTCTCAAATGTGTAGTCTCTCTTCCTCCTGAAGAGTCAGGAAACTGACATATGGGGGGGGGGGTAGAGAAGGAGCATGAAAACTATGCAAATCAAGAAACCTTGGAAATTAATAGGAATAGAGGCCCTGAAACAGATGAAGCAAGAGTGTGTTGAATCACTGACTGAAAAATACAAATACGTGAAGACTGACCATGGAACCAAAGTTTTTCCAAGGTCCCTGGAGGCTGGCAATTCATCAGTGCTTCTGCTCTAGCAGCCACAGAAAGGAAAAAACAAAAACAAAAAAACACAGACCTGACTAGAAGGCAGGGAAAGCTACCAAAACAAAAAACAAAAACACCCTATGCTGGCTGGGCAGGATAAAGACAAGCTGGAGTTGCCAGCTGCAGTTGTGCTGTTCCTGCATGGAGGTTCATTGATGACAGCAGTCAAGAAGGTACTGACTGGAATGTTCAAACAGCAGCAGCTAAGCACAATATTGTGAAGAGAAGATGCAGCTTGTGCTCATGCTACTAGAACCCTTAGAGGGCAAAATGCCCTTAAACCCTGGTACCCAGAAGTGAAAATCCTGCAGAGATGGTATTGTTAAGGAAGAACACTTATGGGGAAATATTTCAAAATTCTACAGAGTATTACTAAAATAGTTCTGGATTATAGACCAGGAAATTTTTAAAATAATTTTTGATAATGCAGTTGCTATTTCATCTTTCATTTTAATTAGATTTAGCTTTGTCACCGTTCTCTTAAAAAAAAATCTCAGCGCAACCAAAAAACAACCCAAACTATTTCTGCTATTAATTTAGCTAGTACAGAATCCCCCATGTTTTTGTTTTTAACCTATCATGCTATTTAACACATCCGCTGCTTTGAAACACATTTCTAAGTGACACAAAGATAAATAAAATGCTAAATGTGCACATGCATACAGTGTAAACCTTCTCCCTCACCCTCACTAGAGGGCTCCTGTTGACAAGTAGTGACTCAGCCAGTGACACAGAGGTGGTGTTTAAATGTTCAGGATGTGCAATTACAATTAAAAGAACCTCTAACTTGGATGAACTATTGTACATCTACCAGTCCCAAGTTTTTTAACAGGCCCGTCAATCTGAGATCATTGGCAAAATTTTCCAAAGCTCTTAAGTAACTTGTAGCACTTTTTCAAAGTGACTTAAGTGCCTAACTCACTTAAGTGTTTTGAAAATTTTACTCAGTCAGTTCAGAAATAATTTTAATGTAGCTTCAGGTAGACCCCTGCCAATTTTTTATTATTTTACCATAATTCTTCCTATGTTTAAAAATGAGTTTTTCTCCCCCGTTGCTATGCAAGACCACCCATTCAAATGGGATAGCAGTGAAAGTAGCTATACACTAAATGTAATTAAAATACGCAAAAAGTAAATAAAGAAAATATTACTTCTCCAATCTGTTACTTTAGTTGACAGCTGAAAAAGTCCGATTGTTACACCTGCAATATTTTCATTTTGAGCCACACATTCAGATGTGTTCAATAAGAAAAATTCTCAGAAGAGCAGCAAGACAAACAGAAAAAGTTTTTTAGCTCTTTGTTACCCTCCCCCCCCCACTAAATTAGTAAATGATAGCAAACATTATGTATTTGATTAAGCCTGGAGACACATCTGCACCAGGAATTTCAAGCTGGTTTCTTAGAATTTGGGACATTTTAACAACTGATAAACATGAACGGATGGCACAAACATTTAACTTTTGATGACACAGCAACCTTAAATTTAATTTTCTATATAATGGTGATCTATTTCAGAATGTAAAAGGGCCTGGAGTCTGTGTCTGTATACTTAAGTAAGATTTTTAAAGCCAGTAGCATACTAATTCAAAATTATTGAAAAAAAGATTAGAGTCAAGCCTTGAAGAAACAAAGGTCTTAATTGTGCTATCCCTAGCTCAGATAAGTAATCTTTACAAAAATAAAATCTCCTTAAGGCCAAAGGAAGGACCATTTGAGAAAGGGATTTGACCCTATGTTAATAATGCAAATAAATTCTATCAGCAGAACCAGCTTTTGGGGAAAGGGGGCATAGATCTACTTAAAATGTTTTTTTTAAATAAACATTCCCACTTTATACACATAATTGAATAGTCATTGGGCCTGAGAGACAGACTGAAAATGCGTGTATAGCCTTGTGGTTAGGACAATTATATGGGAGGTGGGTCCAGTCTCCTTATTCCAATCATTCATGATTTATCCAAAGTGGAACAGCTTTGGAATCTATGGGACTGAGCTCTCATGTGCTCCTTTTTACCCTTATTACACCCAAAACCTTTGGGTGTGAACTTGAAATCTAATCCTCCCACTCCAGTTTCTAGGAAATGTGTGTGGTTTACCTTTCTCCTTCAAGGGACTGGCTGCCCCAGCAATGGGTTGAGCTTCCCCACACACCCTGGAAATATTACAAGCACCAATTCTTCCGAGCAAAAAGGAAGAAATAGGGTAGGGCTGCCTCCATGTGAGGCATCTGACAGCTTTTAACAGCGGAGGAGTCAAGCAAGGGAGATTCTTCAGCTCTTTCCCCATAGCCAAATTCCTTTTTCTGCCCCACATTCTTGGAGTTCAGGGCCCAGTGACTCCAGTGCCCTAACCTCAGCTTCTCTAAGGGAGGAGTATTAACCCCCCAACACATACTCCACTGGGATGGCCTTTTGCTCCCCACATAGTAACTCCTTCTCCTGCCTGGCTCAAGGTTCTTTACATCTACACAGACCATCAGGCAGTCCCAGGTTGCCAAGGCCAAGGGAGCAAGATTACTGCCCACCATCACTGGGGAAAATGAGTCAGTGCTGAGTGGCCAAGAATGCTGCTAGGAGTGGTGAGACACCAGTACAGAGAGGAAATGCTGGGGGCCAGAACTCCACTGTGAGTAAGGACACAGAGGCGCAGCTAACAGGTGCTATGATTCAAGACTCTGCAGTGAAAGGGAACATGAGGCACAGCCAAAGGTGATGTGTGTCAGAGCTCCCCTGGAATGAGGGAGACAGTGGGTAGTTAAGAGTGCTGCCAAATTCATGATACATGGCAGAGTGGGAAAAGCCCCAAATGGAGGGAGTGTAACTGTTAAGGATGGGAAGTGGTGCCCCTTACTCTATGGTTTCAGGATGGTCTGCTGAAAAGTAACTAAACCTGAGGGAGAATGGGGAGGACACATTAACCTCTCCTTTAAGGGATGTCAACATGGTAACTTACCTACATGTTGTCATTAAACTGTATTTTGGTATGATAATTGGAATTGTTTACTGACAATCTAGGAAATCAAGTGAATAAGTAGTAAAGCAGATGCTCTGTCTAGAAGTGGGATTCCAGAACATACCTAGAGTACCTATTATATACCCCTACTCTCTCTTTTTTTTTTTTTTTTAATAAAGGGAGAGAAATGTGATGTATTGGTGGTTTTTTCCTGTACCACTTCTGAATTTTGGATGATTTTATGAAACTATATCATGAAATTACTGTGTCATGGAAAGCCTATACGTATATGAGTCCCCCATGAGCTAGCCAGACTGTGTCATGTCTCTGTCAGGCCACAGACAGTGCTGAGCAATCAGACTCAATTATAATATATTCAGAGTAAAACACCTTGGGACAATATGTTTGCTCTGCATGGAAAAAAACCACTTTCTCCTCTTGTCTGAAGGGAGGTGGGTTTGGGTGTAATGGAAAATTACCAAAAGGCAGAACAAAAGAAGCAGGAGACCTCAGCAGGATTCTATAAATCGACTCACGGGGAAAGTGGAAGAAGAATCATTTTGTACCAGACTAAGATGAGTGAGACTGTTGCAGATGCAGGGTAGGCAAGGAGGTATATAGATTCCCCCCACCAAAGGACTCATAAGGGAAGGGTGGGCTAGTGAGTGACATTGTGTTTCAGATGTTCTATTGTTTAGTATGATTTGTACTCTCCTGTACATAATCTGTTAAGTAAAGAGCATAAAAGTGATAGTCTGAACAAACTGTGTGTCTTGTCAACTGCTTCACATCTCAGAGGTACTTAAACTGTAAACCAGAAGTTTCACGTCTTTTGGGGTGGAGTTCCAGGAGAGAGGTGTGTTTAAGATGCGGGGAGTCTGCAGGGGCAGTGCTTGCACCCAGAGGGGCTAGGCAAATTTCAAATATTGGAAACTGCTGTGCAAATGGGTGCCAGACAAGAGATCTGAGCCCCGAGATTGGGGCAATGGCTTGACCCCATTTAGGCCCCATCATCTTAAAACATCCTGGGGAATCCATAGGACTGAGGTTTGAATTTCCCCACACATCAATCCTAGCAGGTGACCATGAAGGGGTGCTTGCTAGGATCTGTGACACCCGGTATACACCATGTAAAGAAAATTAATAGTGTAAAATTGGTACTGTGGAGAGACCTAGTTTCAGTGGCAAATAAATAATTATCTAGCTCTTATATATCACTTTTCCTCAATAGATCTCAAAACGCTTTACAAGAGGAGATCAGAATCATGATGTCCATTTTACAGATAGGGAACCAGAGGAAGCGACTTGCGAAAGGTCACCCAACAGGACAATGGCAGATCTAGAGTCCTATGCCAGCACTCTATTATGTTGCGTAGCCCAGTGAATATTGCTCAGATCACTGTCATGGAAAACTCTTATAGCTGTTACAATGAAAGAGCTAACAGTATACAGTAGCAAAAACAGCCTAATTTGTTTCGGTTTTAACTGGACCTCCGATCATCCACTTCAATAATGGGGTACGAAGTTTCCCTACTTGTTTGTCACACCTATATAAGTTAGCATTCTGGATTAGAACACAACAAAAATGGAGGAGGGAATAAAGTTGTAAGATTTTACAGAAGCAACATTAACTAAGTTTTAATATATTTTAATTATTTCCTCTTTAAAAATATTATAAAAATGCTTTTGGTCTCATGAGCACATTGAAGTTGATAAAACTCGGTTGGTTTTAACATATACATAGTTCAGAAATCCTATTTATCCAGATGGGTAATTTTCTCAAGAACCGATCAGACATCAGGGTGACCTCCCCATCAAGAACGTCATTTGTTTGCTCAAGGGACAATAGAAATGAACATTTTAAAAAAAACTGAAAAAATTGTGTTGAATTATTAGTTTCTACATAGCAAACATTCAGGAAAGCCTAATAGAAAGAACTCAGAAAAAGAACTCTTCCATGCATTTATTTCCATTTCCAAGTAATTTCAAAATCCTCTATTCTGAAACCTTTAAAATAACTAAAAGTACAATTATAAAAGAATAAAATCAGAAGCTTTCCTGAAACAAGAAAACAGAAGGAGGTTACACCTTCACAATATCTCAATTGCCATTGCCAGCAATTTGCATTACCAGCCCTTGCTCCCATCTCCAATTCCAATCCAACCACTGAATCAAGAGTGTGGCCAGCTTTATGAGCTGAACTAGCATCCACCTCAAGTGGCCATGAGATCTTCCAACCGTCCCAAAAGAATCACCACCGACATGGACATTGAAAGTTCCACACGCTCAGTCACAGTGCCTCCAATGCCACTACAGTGAGGAAATACAATAGCTCACATATGCCCTTTGCAGTGCAGAGAAGCCATCTACGTATCAACAACTGTTCCACCTTGAAACACAGGTTCATCTACAAGATGGAAATATTGCATTTAATCGAGTTTTGGACTGGAAGGATTCACTTCAGGTGATTGTAAGGCAACACAGTCTCACACACTCCCACCATTGATCTAATGACAGCAAGTATAAAGTACACATACTTTACACTGACAAGTGTACTTTGGACAATTCAAGTTTTCACATATTTTCGTTCTCCTCCCCCACCAATTGCAAATTAAATGACACCTTGTAGCAGCTACAGAAATTGCTTACGTGGGAAAGAAACATTAGGATGTAATAATGCATTTTAATTGCAATTTAGCAGGTGAAAAATAAGCAACCAACATCATATGACCAAACTCCTCCCTGGGCAAACTGCTCCATAGATCAGAATGTGGCAACTATAGCTCTATAAGAAGTCCCAAAGTTAATGGTATATCACTGAATCCTTGCTAAATTTTATGTGATCAATATCAAAAAGCTATAAGTAGCTTGTTTGCAGCATAGTAACATATGTTACAGTATACAGCTACACTTGAACATAACCACTGACTCATACAGTGTACAGGGTAAGTAGCTTCCAGTCTCCTCGGATATAGGCTGTATCACTCACTCCTTAACAGCTGGAACAAAACAGTGTTTAAAAGTCAGCCCTTTCAACAACTAAATTTGGTCCTCACACTATTAACTCATGCAGATCATTTAGAACTTGGAAGAACAAAAAAACCCAATAAAAAACACCACAGCTTCTATAAGCTTTGGGGTAGTTAGAATGCCTTATCATACTTATTAGCTAAAGGAGATCCTGAACTCAAAGCCCAGTACCAGCACTGCAAATAGCTAGTAGATAGTAAAGCAAGAAGAGGCAGATAAAAGGAAAACCTTACAGCACATTTATTTTAGATACATAAGTTGTACCTATCAGATGCTCTACACAAAAGAGAAACAGTTTTATGAAACAGTCAACAAATTCAGATATGATTAACATCAATAAAACCCTCTGAGCCCACAGGACTAACAACTTTCCCACACATACAAATGCCAAACCCACATTCCCCTAAACAAAAGCCTCTGAAAACCAATAACCATTGTATAGTGTGTCTTCCCCCGCCACCGGACTGTTTAATGTCACACACTTGGAACACATGGCCTTTGAGCACTGCATCTGAGGGCTTGTCTACATTACCCACTGGATCGACAGGCAGCGATCGATCGGGGGTGTGTGTCAATTTATCGCGTCTAGTCTAGATGTGATAAATAGACCGCCGAGTGCTCTCCCGTCGACTACAGTACTCCACCGGAGCAAGAGGCGCAGGCAGAGTTGACGGGGGAGCATCAGTCATCAACTTACCGCAGTGAAGACGCTACATTATTCATGTAGCTGAAGTCACACAACTTAGATCGAAACCCACCCTCCTCCCCCAGTGTAGACCAGGCCTGACATAGATAATGCTACTGATGCAATAACTGGACGAACCAGCGGGCTGGGGAGAGCCCTGGCCAAGCTTCAGACATACCACTGCAAGCCAAACTTCTGGTTGTGCAGCTCACTCTGAGGCCTGAGGTAACCGAGCTCATCTGGTGTCGGAGGAACCCAGCGGTCAGCGTGGAATACAGTCTCCCACACCTTCCACCCAGAAACATCTTTCATGATTTTGGCCTCCTCCTCGAGATTCCCCCGTAAGAGCCACAGGGTCCTTCGATCTGATTCTGTTTGCAGGATGGGAAACAGGTGTCTATATCCTCAATCTGCAGGCACCCCCTCTCTCTGTTCCCCTTGACCAGGTTGTAGTAACCCAGGAGCAGGCTGCCAATGCAAAACAAGCTATAACCCAAGAGACTCCAGCTGGGCAGGTGCTGCTTGTAGTCAGTGGGACTGCAGCCCAGAAAAAAGGCATTCCAGAATTGAGGACCATCAACTGAAAATACTTTGCCATTAACCGCTTCCCACTTAAAGCAAGAATCAGTTAAAATCCAAACACGCCAGACCACCTTAACTACCATGGTCTCACATAAGGAAAGCGGCATCTCCAATCTTGTAGCTGTGACCCATACCATTTAGGGCTTTTACATCCACGCCTTCAGCCGACTAGTCAAGGAAACTGACATTTTAAATATCATCTTGCCATTTCTGTCCCAAGCAAACAAAAGTGGTATTAAGTAAAACAACATGGTTCTGTATTGTCTTTCAAGAGACCCTGGTTCAAATCCCACTCTAATTTCCTGAAGCAGCAGAGGCAGAGAGCATGTGCTGCAAAAAAAAAAAAAAAAAAAAAAAAGTGTCACTCAGCCCTTTGGGAGGTGGTAAGAAAACAGTGACTCCTTCTCCACCTAATAAGCAGCAGAACTGAAACTTCAAAAAGGCTCACACCATCTTCTACTTGTGGAAGTACAGTAATGCAGGAATCTCACAGCAAAATCAAGGAAGGATCTTTTGAGTTTCAACAGAGACCCCGGAAGACACAGCTCACCCACACCTCTCTCAAAATAGTGTTCCCCTAATGACACTATTATTGAATCTAACAGGTGTAGCTCATGAATGCTGCAATAAGAGATTTGTTAATCTTCCACACACCCTAATTGAAGAAGGGCACACTGAAAAGTACAACATAAAATGCCAATATCATGTGTGTTATCTGTAACAGAAGTAGGGATCTTGAAGGGTTTTAAGATACCCCCCCCAATCTGTTTCTCTCTCATCAAAACAACTATTTTGTAGGTCTCATATTTGCATTATAAAAAAAACTGAATTTGGTTTACAAAAAAGTCACAGAACAGTTTACTTCGTTACAAAGTAAATTGTCAATGCTTACACCATTCATAGTGGTGTTCCACTGTGATTACTTACAAAAAGTAGTGAAGTGTAACTTAGAAGACAATCTGAGAAGAATCACAACGAAATACGTAACTTACAAGGGGATTATCGCTATACATCATTTACAAATGTCATGAAGTTTTCTTTAAGATATCCAAACCCATGACAACTCTACAGGACATCACACCATTAATTATTTTAAAACAGTTATCTTCCTCTATCTATTCCCTTTACTTCTTTCATACCAAAGGGAAAAAAATCTTAATCTGAAGCACACATATTCTGAATACATTTTAAACCCGTTGAGTTTAAAGTGTATATACACGAACATACACTAAAAAAAAAAAACCTAAAAAGGAGTAAAAACTAAAAAAACTAAAGAAATGGCCACAGCTAGATTCTTCTGTTAATCATCCCTATCTAGTCAAGTAACCCACCACAAGTGCCACAGGCTTTTTCTGTCAATCTCCTTTATGTCCCAGTTTTCATCCACCTACACTGGCTATATCCCCTCCTGCCTTGTGGTATTTTTGTTTGTTTTTTTTCAACCAAACATTTTATTTTTACATTTTAGAAATATTTGCCTCTGAAGTACAGCTTTCCATTACCTTATTTCCTTCAATTATACAGTACTGTCACACACACACTCTCATATCTTACATTTCTATGAAATTCAGGATTATTTGTACTATAAAGTTCTCAGGAATCAAGGTCTCAAAATGCCAGGCACTGTACAAACCAGTAATAAGACGACAGACCTTGCCCTAGAGAGCTTACAATCTAGATATACAACAAGACAGAACAGATGGAGAAAATAAGCAAATTTGGGTGGGAGGACAAAGTAACGATAAGAGTTAGAACAATTTAATAGGAATGTAAATCATTTTTAAAAATTAACTGAGCCTATTAATTTATCTGTCAGATCCACACACAGTTCTCAAAAGAAAGAATTTGCTGAATACCTTGCATATTATTAATGGTCTTAACAGATAATTACATATCACTTTGTCCATCACTTAAAATCTACTCTCCCACTCTCTCAATCCTGAACAGTATTTTTTGGACATATGTGATTTACATGAGAAGCATCAGCACAAAAGGATAGGGGCTTCGTTCTTTTCCACTTTGCTGTTTGTAAGAGACTAGGGATAAGGGGGAGACCACCTCCCTCCTTCCCCATTGCTGCAGAGAGACAGCAGCTTTTTCCAGCAAACAGGAACACAATCAGCTGCTAAATCAATTCTCTTATCACACCCCCAGCCTACCACAAACATTCTTGCCCTTCTCCACCACCCTCAAAGAACCACACAGGGAAGATTATACCTTTTCTTCTCCAAACTCCACCCATGAGCCCAGCCTCTCCAAACCTCATAGACAGAGGCCCTCCCTCCTGTCTCCACCCCTTCTTCACTCAGAGGGCTTTCCCCGCCCCAAAACTCTCAGATTGAATCCCACCCTGGTGCCCTCCCACAAACCCACCTACTTCAAACAACACCGACTCCGGCCTGCTTTCCCCCCACGTGTCATATGGACAATTTCTCTTCCTTAAACCCCAGATACGGGTCCCCAGTTAACTTCACATAGGCATGGAGCTTCTCCTACCTGCCCATCCAACACCCCAGGCTCCCTGGAACCACACAGACAGGGTTATCCTGTAACCTCTCTTTATTCCCGCACATGAGCCCTGGGTCACACAAGGGATCTCGCTACTCAAGCTTCACCTCTTCCTCCTTTACACACACCTCAAGACAACCAATTTCCCCCTCAGACCTCTCATACGGATACGCGCTCCTCTCAACCTTAGAAAAACCAAGGCCTCCCCACATTCATGCTACAAGTGCCTCCCCCCGACTCACGCTGACAACGACACACAGTATGGCCTTCTTCTTCCCACATAAAGTGAAGAAGTGGGTTTTTTACCCACGAAAGCTTATGCCCAAATAAATATTTTCGTCTTTAAGGTGCCACCAGACTCCTCCTTGTTTTTGTGGATACAGACTAACAGGCTACCCCTCTGATACTTGCCACACGCAGTGACACTGACAGGTGCCTTTCACTACCCTCCCCGCCCCCCAAGCGGGCCTTGCACTTACACTGCAAAGACACAGCCTCAACCCCACACGCCCGTCCCCCTCATAGGGACCCACACATGCACTCCCGGCGCACTCGGACAGGGATTTCCTTCCTGCCGCCACTCACAAAGAGAGGGGCCACCGCACACCCCCCCCCCGGGCCCGACCCGCAGCGGGGCCTCCCCACCGCACGCACTCCCAGGCCCGAGCCGGAGCGGGGCCACCCCGCCGCACCCTCCCGCCAGGGCCGCGCCGGAGCGGGGCCACCCTGGGCCCGCCGCCCCCGGCCGCGCACCTCCCCCCTCACGTACGCCCCCGCCCGAGGCCTCCCTGGCAGGAGCCCCCACCCGACCCCGCCGCACGGGCCCCACCTCTTTGGGGACGAGCTGGTTCTCCTCGCTGGGCACCATGGCCGGTGGCGCGGCGCTGGGCCCGCAGCAGGCTGGGCCGAGGAGTCGTCAGCAGCGGCCGGAGAAGGCCGAGGGACGCGGGCGGCTCATCCTCTCCCCCCTCAACACACCCACACACCCCACCCCGCGAGGGCAGCGCCGCGGCCCCCACCCCCTCCGCCAGCGCCAGCCAATGGGAAAATGGCCGACGAGAAGCCTCGCGAGACAGGCCGGCCTCGCGCCCCCCCCCCCAGCCACAGCCGGGCTGCGGGGCGGGCACGCACCCGTCCGCCTCCGCCGAGCCCCTGCCTGCGTCTTCTCCACGTCATCGGGCAGGGCGTCCAGCCGGCGCTGGGCCCCGCTCTCAGCCCTTCCTCAGCGGCGTGTTTGATGAAATAACCTCGCGGCGAGTCCCCGCGTCCCTGACGCGCCGCGCTCGCGGGCAGGGCTTGGAGGGGCGGCGTTTTACACAGACACATGATGTCGCTGTCGAAAGTTTTCAGAGGCAAACGGCCCCAGCTGGGAGGAACGCAGCAGCGGGGGTTTGCCGGCGGCTGGCGGCCTCCGGGCCCCAGCGCTTTAGAGGAGAGATGCTGGGGGGCGTGTCGCTGCCCCAAAACCCTCCTGACCGCACGGACAGCGCTGCCCGAAAGGCCGCGTTGGGGTCCCCACCCTGCAAAGCCTGAAGCACTCGCTTACCTTTAGGCGCCTGGATAGTGTCCTAGAACTCACTGTGTCATGAAAATGAAGCGTATGCATAAGTGCTTGCAGGAGACCTGCCACTACTTGTTGTATTTTACATCTATGTACTTTTTTAAATCGCGATTAATTTTTTTTTTAGCCGCTTGACAGCAGCCATTAAAAAGAAATTAATTCTCTCCCTGGAAAGGTAGCTATAAACTGGCCACCTCAACATTTTTAAGCAGTCTTTAAAAATAGTACTGTACTTGGTGAGGAAGGAACTTTCTGGTTTTTTGAGTCGTTGAATTAGTTTGTTGTTGGTCTTTTTTTTTTTTTTTTTTAAATCTAGGATCATAGTTTTAGTTAGTGCCCAGTCCTGAATTATTTGTGCACCGAAAACTCCATCAACTTCTACTCCATTGACTTTGGTAGTGATTTTAGGAACTCAGGGCAAACAAGATCAGAACCTTTTGTCTGCAAATGGTAGCAATGGGATACACTGAAGAGTTGAAGGGGCTTGCAAACCTGCATAACTTTTTGTAGGTGAGTAGTTCCACTAATTTTGATGGGATGATTCCCGTTTAAAGAATCTGAGCTATAAAATGTAAAGTAAAATACGTTTTTAAAAATTGTCAACATATATAAAGCAAATATCCTTAAAATAGAGTTCACAAGCAGCATTTTTCTTAGGTTTGTCTCTCTATAATTTTCAGTTCTACATGGAAATATATTTTCCTCACTTTGTGTCGGTATGGTGAAATTGGCATTTACTGATAAAAATCTAATACTTCCAAGCCTAAAAATAAGAGAGAGAAGAGCAAACAAGGCCCTAATCCTACAAACCATTGTGCATTTGCTTAACTTTACGTATAGGAGCTATCTCTTTGAAATCAAAGGGGCTAAATGCAATGTGTAAAGTTAAGCACGTGCGTAAGTCTTGGTATATTCAGGACCAATGTATGTAAAACCACAAGTGAAGTATAGGTTATTTGTTCAGTTACAGTACCTTAAACAGTTTGGCAAGATTATTTTTATTTGGAGATTTTGTCCAAAAAAAATTGTGTATCGCAACTTTTTTTGTACAAGAGCAAATATAATTGAATAAAATATTAGTCTTCAAATTTGCTGAAATACACACAGGAAAAGTAGTTATAATTAACTTGTACTTATACCAAAAAAAGGCTTTTTTTTTTAACACAGAAAATGTTTTGTGTGTATATCTCCGTTGTGAGAATGAAATACAATATATGAAACCTATATATTTTCATAGAAATATTTTTCTCGTTATTTTAGTGTTGTGTGGTGGAAAGGAGCAAAATTAAACAGAATGGAGGTTACCTTCCTGTACCCAGAAACAAATTTAGTCCAATGCCTATCATATCCACTGCACACAGGGATACTAAGAATTTGGAGTGAAGATCTCTGCAAGATATTGCTTTAGGGTTCACCCAAACTGAACTGATTCATTTTATATTAAAAGTGGGGAGATGGTAGTTCTTCAGGCTATTTCCATCCACATAAAGAGAAGTAGGGGTCAATTGGTTGTTCAGGGATCAGTGCATAATTGTGAATATTTTAAAAGGTTTTAAGGGACATTTGTCCATGTAACAAAACCTTAGATAGTCTTGTTTTTCATCCTCATTTGTCAGATGGAATAAATCAGGCAACTTGTTTTGAAATTTTATCCTTAGCTCTCTGCTTTAAATTAGGCACCTAAATGCACACTTAGACACTTAAATGAAACTGAATTCATATTCCAAGAAGCCGCTGATGTGAAAATTTGGGGCTAAATAACTTGACTAGGGCCACAGCAAGAGTCAGTAAGCTCCTTGGGTTAGGTACGTCTTTTACTATGTGTTTGTACAGGACTACCACAATGGGGCCCCACCCCGGTTGAGGCATTTGAGTGCTACTGCAATGCAAACAGCTGTCAGTGGCACGATAAGAACACAGAAGTCCCTTGCTCTTAATGCCACTTTCAGTTTACTAGAAACTAGATCATATTAAGAAGAAAAGGAGGACTTGTGGCACCTTAGAGACTAACAAATTAATTTGAGCATAAGCTTTCGAGAGCTACAGCTCACTTCATCGGATGCATTCAGTAGAAAATACAGTGGTGAGATTTATATACACAGAGAACATGAAACAAAGGGTGTTACCATACACACTGTAACAAGAGTGATCAGGTAAGGTGAGCTATTACCAGCAGGAGAACGAGGGCTGTGGGGGGGGGGGGGAGCCTTTTGTAGTGATAATCAAGGTGGGCCACTTCCAGCAGTTGATAAGAACGTCTGAGGAACAGTGGGGGATGGTGGGGGTAATAAACATGGGGAAATAGTTTTACTTTGTGTAATGACCCATCCACTCCCAGTCTCTATTCAAGCCTAAGTTAATTGTATCCAGTTTGCAAATTAATTCCAATTCAGCAGTCTCTCGCTGGAGTCTGTTTTTGAAGGTTTTTTGTTGAAGAATTGCCACTGTTAGGTCTGTAATGGAGTGACCAAAGAGATTAAAGTGTTCTCTGACTGGTTTTTGAATGTTATAATTCTTGATGTCGGATTTGTGTCCATTTATTCTTTTACATAGAGACTGTCCAGTTTGACCAATGTACATGGCAGAGGGGCATTGCTGGCACATGATGCCATATATCACATGGGTAGATGTGCAGGTGAACGAGCCTCTGACAGTGTGGCTTATGTGATTAGGCCCTATGATGGTGTCCCCTGAACAGATATGTGGACACAGTTGGCAACGGGCTTTGTTGCAAGGATAGGTTCCTGGGTTAGTGGTTCTGTTGTGTGGTGTGTGGTTGCTGGTGAGTATTTGCTTCAGGTTGGGGGGCTGTCTGTAAGCAAGGACTGGCCTGTCTCCCAAGATCTGTGAGAGTGATGGGTCACACTTCAGGATAGGTTGTAGATCCTCGATGATGCGTTGGAGAGGTTTTAGTTGGGGGCTGAAGGTGATGGCCAGTGGCATTCTGTCCTGTAGTAGGTAACTCCTGGGTACTCTTCTGGCTCTGTCAATCTGTTTCTTCACTTCAGCAGGTGGATACTGTAGTTGTAAGAACGCTTGATAGTGATCTTGTAGGTGTTTGCCTCTGTCTGAGGGGTTGGAGCAAATGCGGGTTGTATCGTAGAACTTGGCTGTAGACAATGGATTGTGTGGTGTGGTGGTAGGCATGTAGGTAGGCATAGCAGTGAGTAGGTTTCCGATATAGGGTAGTGTTTATGTGACTATCGCTTATTAGCACCGTAGTGTCCAGGAAGTGGATCTCTTGTGTGGACTGGTCCAGGCTGAGGTTGATGGTGAGATGGAAATTGTTGAAATCATGGTGGAATTCCTCAAGGGCGTCTTTTCCATGGGTCCAGATGATGAAGATGTCATCAATGTAGCACAAGTAGAGTAGGGGCATTAGAGTATGAGAGCTGAGGAAGTGTTGTTCTAAGTCAGCCATAAAAATGTTGGCATACTATGGGGCCATGCGGGTACCCATAGCAGTGCCGCTGATTTGAAGGTATACATTTGAAGGTATACATCATCAAGGATGTATCAGGGAGTGGATGTGTCATTACACAAAGTAAAACTATTTCCCCGTGTATATTCCCCCCCCCCCCCCCGCTGTTCCTCAGATGTTCTTGTCAACTGCTGGAAATGGCCCACCTTGATTTTCACTACAAAAGGTTCCCCCGCCACCCTCCCCGGCTCTCCTGCTGGTAATAGCTCACCTGACCTGATCACTCTCGTTACAGTGTGTATGGTAACACTCATTGTTTCATGTTCTCTGTGTATATAAATCTCCCCACTGTATTTTCCACTGAATGCATCCGATGAAGTGAGCTGTAGCTCACGAAAGCTTATGCTCAAATAAATTGGTTAGTCTCTAAGGTGCCACAAGTCCTCCTTTTCTTTTTGCGGATACAGACTAACACGCTGCTACTCTGAAAATAGATCATACTGTTGAGCTAACCCTCCTTGCAGCCAGAGGTCACAGTAGCTCTCAACAGAGAAGCCTGTTTGCATGCAGTTTGCTGAAGCCTTAATTACATCAGGTATATACCGCCCTTCGTAAACACAAAAACTGATCTGGAATTATTTTAAATATCTGTGGATTTAGGATGGGGACCATATGGAACTGATGGGATTTGAGGGGAGAAAGACCTGTATGGAATTATGGATTCTTTTGTTGTTGTTGTTTTGGGGAGAGAATATTTTATCCAGGGAATGTCAGATATGTCATTGACTGAAACAGAAATTTTTCAGGGAGCCCTTGACATTTTGGCTGAAGCAAAAAAGTACTGAGGCACAGTCACGGAAATAAATAGTGCAAGAAAGGCACCAAATCTCTCAGTACTAAACAGGAAGTCTTGGGACATGGAACCAAGATTTCTTCAGGGTTTGTGGAAATTGGCATCTTAATGGTGTTTCTGGACCAGTGGCTAAAGAGTCACAGGGTTATTAAAATAAAAAACAAGGACTAGCTTAGATTGGAAGCAGGCCAGAGAGAGACAGAGAGAATAGCAAGAGCAGGATAGACGCTGATTGGATTGAAGAGTCAGAACACAGTGACAGAAGCTCCTGATAGGAAAATAATACAATCAAGAAAGAACCGCCTGGAAGTTTCCAAGGGTGGCATGTCACCACCATCATTTGACTGGTGCTCCTGGAGTTACTGTTTCCTTTGGGACCAAACCTTCTGGAGCTTGGGGAATTCTTCCTGTTATGAATTAGGGAACTGAGACCCAAGAATGAGAATCTTGTACAGATGGTACTTATGGCGCCATTCGGCACAGTAAAACATATTGTGAAATAATATATTTTAATATCTGGACAAAAAAGCTAGCATAAATCTGCTGCCATTAGATTATCAGTAATCCTTCTGAAAAATATTCTATCAATTAGCCCCATTTATCAGCAGAAATAACTGTATGAACATCTAGTGATAGCCTTTGTATGTGAAACTCCTCTAGCAGAATTAATATAATTGACTCCAGCATTTGTTCTGATCTAAACAGGAATTTGTAGCCTGCTCTTTGAGACTCTCGTATATAGCAATTAAATGTTTTCTAGTTCCATCTTGAGGTTAAAGGACTTTTCATGACTCACTGTCCATTAAGTGAGTCATGGTTCTATATAGCATAAGAATCTTGATTCAGAACAGCACATGCTTAACTTGTCCTGTATAGGGAAGCTTTCCTGGATCAGGACTAAATTAGTATTCTCAGACAAGAAAAAAGTTAGAGTTAAGGTTTTAAATGAACATGTCAGACTGCAGGTGGTTGAACACTGCCTCAGAGATCTATTTATGACTAACAACAATGTTGTCGCATCTGTCAGTCTTTAGACAGTGACACTTCCTACTAGTTTTAATTCAGTCCTGGGCTCATTTAGTGTTTGGAAAAGCTTTTCTGTCCAGCCAAAGTAAAAACAAACTAACAGATCCCAAACACCTCTCTGAATTCTATTGGTATTCTGGGGAAATCTAATTGAGTCCTGTCGTAAGCAAGGTGCAGCTCCTATTTAAGGAGTTCTAGGTTGTTTCTTTTTACCCCAGAAATTTTAAAAATGTCAAAATCATTTAACAGAAACTATGTCACATCTTAACTGTGCTTGGCTCTACTTGTAAAAAAGGACAACAATTTAGGAGGAGATTTTAAAAGGTTCCTAAGGTGGTTAGATGTCTAATTCCCATTGAAATTTGATGAGAATTGGACACCTCTGTCTTTAGACACCTGTCAGAATCCCAGCCTCAGGCTCATTTCTCCAACAATAAGCCCTATGGCGCTTTCAAAGCTGAGGCTTGAACTATTAATAAAACACTACATTGTGAAAGCCTAAATATCCATAGAGCACTGTTATATATAACCCACATCGAAATTATGTTAAAAGACCAGTAAAGTTATAAAGTCAAGCACTCCAAAGTTAGGAAAGAGCAGAGTCTATTAAGGTTGCCATGCTCATGGCATTATTATCCCCATTTACAGAGGCTGTGCTGAGGCACAGATAGATTAAGGTCAAAAGTGCTTATTCATTTTGGGTGCCCAATTTGAGATGCCCAGGGCCTGGTTTTCCAGAGTACTATTCTACCCCTACCCCTAGTCCTGCTCTTGTCCCCTCTGTATTTTATTCAGGCTCCATTCTCCTCCTCTTCTTCCATGCTGCTGGTGGTCGCCAGTAAGAGAGAGTCTTTCTGCTCTCTGCTCCTCTGCCCAGTGGCCTGCAGCACTTGGGAGCAGTAATTGCCGGGGAAATCCTGCTCAGCCCTTGCAGCTCTGCACTGGACCATGCTCACTACATATGAAATCATTACAGAATTTAGCTGTCAAGCTAACAAGTCACTCCTGAGCATTTGCAGTCAAAGATTTTTCTTATAACGTGGCCAAATTTGGGCAGTTTTGCAAGTAGACAACAAAAGACCCAGTGCTGACACAAAGGCCACCCCTTTGCTAAATGTTAATTCCTTGTTTGAAAGCATGGAGGTACTAAAACGTATCAGTTAAACAGTTGTAAGATTTATTTAAAAAACATGGGCGAAACAATGTATTTTTCCCTAATGTAATTCTTGGAACGGGCTGAACTAGTTTTGCTTACATTAAAAAGAATTACCTGAAGCAGACACCAGCTATAGAAACAAAATATCACCGTTGATCATTGTCTATACCAGGACATTTAACTGCAATGGGGTTCAAACTCGCTTGTTCTAAAAGTGGGTCCATCTTCATTAGTAGTTAAACCGTTTTCAGCACAAGTTCAGCTGCACCCATTGCTGACTGTTATCAGTAATGTATAATGAGAGTGCTCTTGAAGGACTGAGGGCCAGACTGTTAAAGTTATGGAGGTATTTAACAGGGTGTGCTGAGTCATGAGCTGGCTCAGCACCCTTTCACTCAAAGCCCCCCAGTGTACATTAATTGGGACCTGACTGAAAGACAGATAGTTGTCAGAGGGTGCCAACTAACTGAGTAGAGATACAGCTGAAAGGCTAATTGGGTGGAAGTATAATCCCCAGCATCTGGGTCTATATAAGCGAACAGGAAGATGTGGCTAGAGCAGAGGTGGGCAAACTACATATCTGGCCCGCGGGACTGTCCTGCCCGGCCCCTGAGCTCCTGGCCCAGGAGGCTCACCTCCAGCCCCTCCCCCACTGTTCCCCCTCCCATGCGGGCAGCGGGGCTGCGAGCTCCTGCCACTCGGGGCGGCGACGGTGGCGCACACGGCGGTGGAGGAGTTGGTCCGGGGGGGTGGGGGCAGACAAGGGGTGGTTAGGGGTGGGGGGAATCCCGGGGGGCAGTCAGGGCACAGGGAGCAGGGGGCGGTTGGATGAGGCGGAGGTTCTGGGGCAGTCCGGGGTCAGGGAATGGTGGGGTTGGATAGGGCGTGGGAGTCCCGGGAGGCCTGTCAGGGGGTGGGGGTGTGGATAGCTCAGGGCAGTCAGGGGACAGGGAGGGTTGGATGGGTCAGGAGTTCTGAGGGGGACAGTCAGGGGGCGGGAAGTGGGAGGGGGCAAATTGGGGCAGGGGCCAGGCTGTTTGGGGGCACAGCCTTCCCTACCCGGCCCTCCATACAGTTTCGCACCCTGATGTGGCCCTTGGGCCAAAAAGTTTGCCCACCCTGGTCTATAGCGAAGAGTAGGCAGCCTGAAGGGAGGCAGGAATAGGTAGAACTGATTACTGCTAATGTTGTACCCTTCCACAGAAGCAAGTGGGGGAAACTGGTTACTGACTGTAAATAGTATGTAAATAACTCTCTAGGCTGCTGAACGGATATAGTGAAGTATGGTGTGGTCACTTACTGTGGCTGAAAAAGACTCTCAGGGAGCATCCTGTGACATGCCAGAAGATGCAGATAGGTGCTTTTTAAAATCCTACCAGGTGCTTAAGTGCATTAGGCACCTAACCTGGTTAGGCATTTTTTAAAATTCCATTAGATGCCTATCTGCATCGTTAGGTGCCTAAATATCTTTGATAATCTGGCCCTGAGTCCTGCCAGGCATTTTATGCCAAGCCAGGTCAATATTAGACTCCAATTGAGATTCCTCCATCCTGTAACATTCTTTATTTGCAGCTGAGTTGCATTCAGGAAAGTTTAGAATTATTTTCTTTGTCTACAAAGGAATTTCAATCTGATCCTTACAACTGAAAACCCAACTAACTAGGGTAAGGGAGAGCAAACAAGCTAGCACAAATAAGATAAGGGTTTTAGAAAGCAATTTTTTATCTGAATAGTTACAGGATGGTAGAATCTCAACTGGAGTCTAATATTGACCTGGCTTGCCATAAAATGTCAATATCTCTTAAATCGTATTCAACTGTAATCCTATAGTTACACTACAGAGTCCAATGTCCTAGAAACTGTAAAGTAAGCACTGAGCAATGGAGATAAGGATGATAAGAAAATAAAATGTAACTTATTCACTGACGACAGGAGAAAACTGTAAACAAAAACACATGCAAAAACATTTTAAAGAAAAGATTAACAAATAGAATGGACATTCTAAATGGAATATCTAGTGACAACTGTACAAACTATATTTGCAGAGATAAAGGAAATTAAAATAAAAAAGCAAGACCTTTTTGAAAACATGGACTTCTCCTGAATCACCAAGGATTAGGCCTTGGATTTTATGGCATAACCAGTTTGCCTTCTCTGAGAGCATCATAGTCTTGGAGATCGGGGTTGTACCACAGCTGGGTAAAACCACATGATAGTTGTCTGTGGTTAGAAAGATGGCCAAAGATTTTTTTTTTTAAATACAACACCTGTTACGTAAGCTGAAGGGACAATCATAGCCAAATTTACAATAGCAGCCTCTAAATTTGTGTGCACAGAACTAAGCATGCAAATCAGAAAGATACCTAATGACCCAATTTGGGTTGGGTGCAGAAATCAGTTCAGGAATATTCAAACAGTTGGAAGTGCAGTCCTGGGTGCACACATTTAGAGGCTGAGTTAAGGCCACTTTTCTTCCTAGGTTTTTCAATACCATAGGCACAGCACATACAATAAAATATATAGCCTCAGAGAAAAGCAACTAAGTTGTGATAGAAAGTCTCATTGTATATATGTAATGGTGATTCACATTACCACAGGCATGTGGAGAATTGTTAGGCCTGTTTGTCATTTGTAAGTCCTGAACTTTTTGTTTTATTCTTTTCTAACACAAAAAATTACCAAATTTAAGGGAAAAACAGCTTGTGCTAAGAATATATATATCAAAATATTGCTACATATAGGACTAGTGGCCCTGACATTTGGTAAAGAGACAAAATGTTAATCTTCGAGGTACCATTAAAATCTGTGTAAGATTAGTTGTGATGGAGTTATTACCATTTGGTGATCTTTTTATCGAGAGCATCAGCATAGCAATGGACATTTTCCTCAGTGCTACTCTCCCAGAAACCTTCGCAGAGTTCCTAAATCTTAGCAAATCACTAATAAATAACATCCAATGCATTGTTGCCAGCACTGTAAAAAATTTGCTAGGGATGGTGTTGCTTGCTCTTCTGAGCCAGCAGCAGAGGATGCAGCCATCCCTTCCCTCCTGTGTTCTGCCAGCATACAGACTTGCCCCCTACTGGTGAAAGCTTGTGTTGCATTTTTTTAGAAAATTCATGAAGCAGCTTTCACAATCCACCAAATTTTGGTGGGTACTGAAAACCCCCAAGACTGGTTTAAAAATCCAGGGATAATTCTATCTAAAATTACACTGTTGGCAGTTCTGCCAATCTTCTCTAAACTAGTTCTATGCACTAGTTCTCATTCTCTTAGGTACTTACATGGCTCCTGTAGTATTTTACAGATGAGCAAGATTGGTTTCAAGATAAACCTTTATTAAGAATGGAAACTATGTACAGAAATAAGGTAACAAACTTCCTACTACTCTGTAGCTGTAGCCTGTGAGTGCCCTGTGTGCCGCCTTTGTTTCCCCTCTGAAATTTAGAACAGGGAAGAGTGGAGGCAAAATCAAGCTCTTAATGGTTCTCAAAGCTTTACTATGGAGAAACTACTCTCTCCCCCAATATGCAGCACCTCACGGAAAAATAGATTGCATAAAGAATGTAGAGGAAGTATGGCATCTCTACAATTCCTGGAGGATGTACTGTATGTGACATTGCACTCCATATCCCCAGATCTCCAAAATCTCAGGCAAGTACCTTACCCACTGGAGCATCCTTCCTCCCCTTCAATAAAACAAATATGAAGTTTCTAGGCCAGGTGATTTTTTTATTAATTATTATTATTATTATTTTTGGTTATGCAATGTCAAAAAGTATTGGAAGAATTTTCACAAAGTGAAGAAGGAATAATTACTCACCTATAATGCTGCATTTCTGGAGATATTTAACTGGCTTTCAACTTGTGGGTCTCAGCTCTCTAACATGAGTCAGGCCACTAACAAGCTAAGAGCCAAGAGTAAATTCCTTCTGAATGATATCTATAGAGAAGGAAAAATTACTTACATGTAATTCTGCTTCTCTGAAGGTATAATTTCAAAGGGATTCTCATTCTTGGGCCTTAGCTCCTTATTGGTTTGTCTCACTCTACTGAGCTGAGACCCAAGAGTTGGAATATAAATATCTATAATAGTATAATTAAAGTACACCTATATTTTGCTAAGTTCCATAACTGAGAAATAGGTTGTCTGATTCCTCTTAACATTTCCTCTTAAAATTTTCATTGGCTGAAGATCTGCATGCAAAATTTGAGGCACAAAAAATTATTTGTGAGAGATTTAGAACAGGGTAGAGTGGTGGCAAAATCAAGCTCTAAATGAAAAGCTGGTTGTAGCCTTTACTAAGGAGAAACTATTGTCTATAATATAAAGCTAAAAGAAGGACAATTAAGAATATGACAAAGGCATGTGTAAAGAAATTACACCTTTGTGATTAATCTTGTACTAACAAAAGAATGGGAGTTTCTTATAAAAGGAACTAAACTTTCCAGGATATTAAAAAAAAAACAACGGTGGTTTTGTAAAGTAAGCAGTACTTATCATACTTTTAAATATTGGTTTCCGGCATATTTTTAGTGAGTTTGTAAATCCTTTCCTTTTCTTCTCAGCTACATACCCAGCCTTTGGCATTCCAGCCAATCCTGGAGTGGTTTTAATTATTAATCAATACTTCACCATCAGCAAATTAACAGTTTAGTATATATCAAAGTTAAGAAGGACTCTTGTTTTGCTTACATTATCATTTCATGTTGGTTTCAGAACACTGGCCATCATATTGGCTGATGAGGTTAATTTTCTGTTCCATGAAACCATTAACTTCGTCTATAAACTCCCTATGGGAGTATAACTAAATTCCAAATTCTTGTGGGAAATAAAATTTCTCATGAGGATTTGTAGGACTGCACATTTCTTTATTAACATCGTATCATATTGCCATCTTATTTTTGTCCCAAATATCATGTACTCAAAACTACAATGCAGTTTCTGATGCTAGCAGTCTAAACAAAACACATTTTGAGCTGTATTGACTTCTTAATGCACTTGTGGAAATCCCATTTGTGTTAATGAGAGTAGTTTATGCACCTTGAAAGGTCAAATTCTACCTTCCATGCTACTGGCAGGGAGAGGGGGGAGAGAAATACTGGTTGGTATTAGGATCCTGGTAAAATTCTCACAGACTTAGATGAATTTAGGATCAGAGCCAATTTGCAGTAGGGAACAGAGTGCAGCTCTTCCAAATAGGAGTGTGCAATGGGAGCAGCACTTCCCGACTCTTACTTGTCACTGCCTCCAAAAGTACAAGCTAGCAAACTGGTGTTTGGACAGGCTGCTCACACCCTTCATTTTTGGAGCACGGTTTAGCATGTCAGCCGACCTCTCCTAGCAGTCTGCAGAGGAGAGGCATGGTGAGGGAAGCTAACTCATTGGCACAAACACAAGAGCAGAATGCCTTAAGTTTGTGGGGGAGCCGAGGTAAAGGAGAAAGAAATGAGTCACTTAAGTGCATGCCATGATGGTAACGATCGAAAAGATTCACCGACATGGAAGCTTGCAGTGATATAACAGGTATATTGCAACACAATGAACTCACGCCTGTGCATAAAGAGGTAGCTCGGGGGGGGGGGGGTCACTATGAGAGAGCAAAGGCAGGGCCATATCAGACTCTCTGTAAAGTGAAAAATTATAGCTCCAAATGGGGCTGCTGGAGATCAGATCGAAGACCACAAACTGCATCCATCACCCATTGCAATCATTAATAGCGGCCCCAGGGCCAGGAGTGCTTCTACAGGTAAGGCTGCATTGCAGACCCTCCAACAGGAGCTCAGAGCTACGGAGGTTGACTGTCGAATAGCAAGTGTTAATTAAGCCAGCCACCGCTCCTTTGACCCACGCGGGAGGATGGGATAACTGGCGGGCACCAGTGGCGCGTGCTGGCCGCTTCCCGGGACGCTGGCCCCCCCCACCCGCTCCTCCGGACGCGCTATGAATGGTTTCTCTGTCACGTGACAGCGCCCAGTGGCTCGGTCTCAGCCCCCCTCCCCCCGGAGAGGGGGGCGGGGCCCGCAGAGCGGGGGCGGGGCCCTGGGCCGGTGGCGGGCGCCGTTCAAACGCGGCAGCGGCTGGGCGGGAGGCGCCGTCGGGCGAGCCAGAGCCTTTGCAAGGAGGCCCCGAAACCCCGGCCCTGCAGGAGGGACAGGAGCGCGCTGTGTCCCTTCCAGGGGGTAGGAAGCTGCAGCCCCTGCCGCTGGGGGCAGGAGTGGGGTTTAATGCCCCCGTTGTTGTCGTGTAGCCCAGTTGGCTGGGGGTTTAACCCCCCCCTTTAATATGTAACCCCTCCTGGGTTGGAGGAGGAAGGGGTTTAACCCCCTCCCACCCCCACATTACTGTGTAATTCTCCTCCATTGGGGAAAGCAGAGGGTTTATATCCTCCCCTCCCACCCCAATGTGTAGCACTCTCCACTGGGGCAGGGAGAGGGTTTAATCCCTCCCCCTTTCTGTGTAACCCCCTGGTGTGGAGGAAGAAGGGGGGTTAATTACCACCACCCCTCTTACTGTGTAACCCCCTCCACTGGGGCAGGGAGAGGGTTTAATATCCTACCCCAGTATTGGGGATGGGGGGAGGAGTGACCCCCTACGATTGAAATTCTTGCAGACTTCACAGTGGTTCAACTCCAGATCTGAACTGTGTAGTGTGGGCTCATCTCTCAACACTTACATGCTGATTACAGTTTGATGGAAAGTTTGGCCTGAAGCTCTTCCTGCAACTGGTAACTGTAACCCAGGCCTGATCTGGAGTTTTTACTGGCTCTGTACCCACGATAAGCTGTTTCCTGAAAGCCTGCAGTACCCTTTGTTCTTTAAGACCTTATCTACAACTGATTTTTTTTTTCTTACACTACATTAATACAGCTCGACCTATGGTAGCAACAGGGGGCGCTGCTTGATGTGACAGTGTTTAAAATGCCCCCATCCAGTAGCAGGTGCTACAAGTGAAGCTGAGAAATGGCAAAATAAAAAACCCCTTGTGTAGACATAGACTGACTCACTCCTCATCTGCAGCATTTTCCAGAACATTTTAAGAGGCTGACAAAATAGTGTGGTTGAAAGCTTCCAGTTGTAGTGTTTTATGCCCTATTGATTTGACTCAGAAGACTTAAGGCTCCTGTCTCTTATGTTACAGTACAAGCAGTATGTAGTTTAAGGGGCTCTTCAAAACTCGCTCCCAGATTTCTGCTACTTTTTCCTGTAATTCAACATTTTTATGCTAAGTGCCCCATCTTGCAATCCTTACTCTGCCAGCACACCTACTGGAGTCATTGGTCATTTTGCTGGATTAAGGATTGCAAGTTGATGTACTAAATGATGCATCCGATGAAGTGAGCTGTAGCTCACGAAAGCTTATGCTCAAATAAATTTGTTAGTCTCTAAGGTGCCACAAGTACTCCTTTTCTTTTTTTTTTAAATGATGTAAGTGTTTTGGAATCATATTTCTAGTAAAAGGCATATTTGTTTACATAAATATAAAACCTGAATAATTTTTTCTAAAAGCAACTTTAAAAAATTTCTAGAATACACCTGTTGGATGAACTAAATGGCTCCAAAAGGCAAAATAAAAAAAAAGAAATACAAGTGCTGCCCTTGTTTGTCATCACCATCGTTGCAGGAAGATGCCGCTGGAGAGCAGGTATGGTGTTAGCATTTTTATCTGAGGACTGGGGAAAGGGAATTGACTTTGTAATGTGCAGGAAGTTTATCCTTGGTGGCTATTTTAATTGACACATTTTATCCCGTGTTAATAGCTCTTCTTGCTACATTTCCCCTAACACACCTTGTAGTGTTAAATTATGCTCATACGCACTTACACATCACCTCTGATTTTGTCTCCATCTTTTAATCTGGCCCTTTAAGTGCAGACATACCTTTGAGTCTCTTACCTGGCTGGAGAAGACTCCCAGCAGTGGATTCAGACTCTTATTTCCATTAAGGACTTCCTCTAAATTGTGGTTTCAAAGGAACAGCTCCATTCAGAATGTATCCTGAAGAACAAGAGGGAAGTTCATTGGTGTCCTGCAGCCCCTTTGTATTGGCTAACTGCAGGGGGTATTTTTGTTTGCAGCAGAGGCATGACTGTGGTCTGAGGTTCCAAGGTGAGGATTTCCTTTATGCCCCAGCTGTCATAGGATTTGTCTACACTGCAATATAAGCCCAGGGCATGTAGAACTCGAGTTATCAGAATCTGGGTTCGTTAATCTAGGGCTTGAGTGTCTATACTTATTTGTAATACCAGATTAGGAATTGTTGGAGCCTGAGGCTCCAGTGTTTCCACTGCATTATGCAGGCCTGAGTACAACCACCCAAATCCCAGACTTCCGAGTGCCATCCCAAAATGTGGCTGCTCTGGCCCTTTGTTCATGGTGCAGTGTGGAAAAACTTGACTGTCCACCAAACTTGATTGTCCAGAGGACAAAGAAAGTTGGCTGTGGGATTGTGAAATACTTTTGGCAGTCTCCCAGAGTACAAGTCCTGTGGGGTTGTGTCCACACTGCAAAGCAACAGGGCTTGAACCCTGAATCCCAACTTGACTCAGGCTCGACCCTTCCACCCCCCACTGAGATCAAGCCTAGGACCCAAGGTCAGTGTGAGTTGCTTGTAGATGGAAGAGGGGTTAGACTTGAGAGTGAGTTTACATTGCAGTGTAGTCATACCCACAATGTCCGTAGGGGGCCATGGCAGCTTAAACAAGCTGAGTTCTGCTTTAACTTGACCTGCTGACAGAAACTTGCACTGGGCCCCATGAGAGGGGGAGTGAAAACTATTTCATACCCCAGACTCTGTAAGGGCACAGGGATGAGTCTAGTCTTTCGTAGCTCTGAAACTTCTCAGAATGGATCTCTGCAGCCATCCCTTGCCTAGGCAACTCCCCTTTCCTTCTTTCTACTTATTTTCTGGCAGACTCTGAGCTTTACTTGTATACTTTCTGATATAAGAAGTGAAAGAGGCCACGATCCTTCCCCTTTTTGATATTCTGAGGCTTTCTACCGTATGCAGGAAAAAGCTTACATATACTATTTATCCAGATCTTAATAATAAAAAAAGCTGTGGGAGGAATTCCCAAAGGGAGAGAATGCCAATCTCCAGAACATCAGACAGAGATCCCCCACCAAAAATCATGAGATTAAAATATATGAGCTTTATGAAGATAAAGTTCCTGATTATTTTTTGTTTGGTTTGTCTGTCTTCTAGCTGTGCTTAACTCTGGGGAGAAGGGAAAGTCTTAGGTTCCCTGTTATACACGTTACAGGCAGGAAACTTAGATGCTGTACCTGACTATCCTTCCATTCCATCCAGTCATCCCCATTTCTTTATTATTCCCAAGGTTGCCCCAAAATCCAGGCTGTAGCTGCAGCCTCCCGGTTTCTACTTAAAGTGACCCTGGTTTCTGCTGTTCCCCTAACTCCAGATCCCCCTCCACACACCTTTATTTATGCCTACATCTGCCTAATTCCAAACAGCACTAATTTGAGGCAAAATATTTTTGGAATAAGGATGTTAACAAGCCTTATCTACTGCATAAAAACACTGGAGTTTTTGACAACCTCTCCAGAATAGATAGTGCTGCAGTTACAAACAAAGACGATTATCCAGTTAGGTTGATATATTTCCACAAAGCAAACTAGACTAAACTTATGGTTCCAACAAGAAGGTTAACTTAGCCATTTTTCTCCTCCTGTGTATTTTATTGTATACGTCTTATGAAAAGAGTCTCCTAGTGTAGGTGTAGGTAGAATAATCCAGTCCTCAGGTGTCTTGAAATAACTGTAGCAATGCCCATCCCTAGAAGAAAATGTCAATCTTCTAGCCAAATGCAGATTTCAAGGAAGTGATGTTTTCCACTACTGCAACCTTGACATTCTTGGTTATATCATTAAAATAAAAGAATGCTCCTATCTAATATTTTCTGAGTAAATTACTATATTACTGATTTTTCCTGACTATAGCATCAGTGCCTATGTGCCAAAAACTACCTAAACCAGAGCCAATTCAAGATGTTCAATGTGAACAAATTAACACTGCATTAATGTAGCTTCTTCAAATTTAATATATTATACATGCTTGTCAAAGAACACATGAAAAATATATATTTTGTGTCACGTTGCAGATGTGGGAGCAGCATGTCAGATTGGATTTTTCCCATGGCTGTTGTAGGTTTGTAGCACTTATTATACACGTGATGTTACATGTTTGGATTATGGGAGCAGAGAATAGCTAGTATGTACTATTGTATTAACACTGTTTCATAGGTTACTGTATATTGGATACATTAGTTACATTACTTATATACTTTATATCTTTGTTTTTTAGCTTACACAGTTTGAACCAGATGAAGAAATTAAACTTTTATATCAATTTGGAAGCTATCTTGATTACATAGAAACTCCCCAAAAAGGTCATGGCAAAGTGAAAGGCAAATCCAAAAAGCATGGAAGAGAATGGAAGATACAGGAAACCGAAAGGAAAAATAAGCCTGATCTTTGTAACGGAAAGGAAAATGTGGTTTTGTGTGAAGAAAACACTGCCAATGACACTGATCTTAAAAAGAATAAACATCTTAAAAAGAACAAACATGATACTAAAGCAAAAAGTCATTTGGATTCAACAAAAAAAGACTTTTGCTATAAGCAAAACTCCTTTGTCCCCTGGCCATTTGTTGAAAAGAAAGCAAAGAAAATAAAGCTACTTCAAGATAACAAAGTAATTGATGGTAATGAAGAGAGCTCCAGAGAAGTAAAGCACAAACAATATTATCAAAATTCTAGAACAGTACAGAAGGGTAATACTCAAGGAAAACAAAAACGTCTCTGCCTTCCCTCATCACATAATTCTTTTGTAACTGAGAATGGTAAACATAATGAATTAAGTTGTAGAAATAGTTCTTGGTCTCAGACAACTTGCAAACGTCAAGGTCTTGATTCTACTGTGCATTATTTTAGTGGTGGAATCATAGCAGGTTTTAAAAAGCGCAGGAAATTGGATAAGGAAGTCCCTGTAGGCTCCAACACTACTGAAATAAACAGCTGCACTAGTAGTACAGAGCCTCTTTTGTCATCTAGTCCAGCAGCTCTGCAGATTAAAACTTATGACTCAGAAGATGAATTCAATGTGGAAACCCTGAGAGATAAGGCAGCTTCTCATATGAACTCAAAAACTGAAGAAATATGCAGCAGCGTTGATCTTAGTCAAGAGCTTTTTATAACCCAGAAGTCTTTTTTACCAGTGCAGATTCCCAATAATAGCAGTACTTGCTTATCCCTCTACAGTCAAAACCGTGCTAAAGATGCAAGTGTAGAAAGAAGGTTTAAACAAAAAAACTCTACAGATACTTTGGAGTTTTCTCAGATGTCTTCAAATAGAGAAACATGTGATGAACACAGTCAGTTTTCTCAGTATGGTTTGACACCAAGTAGGGGTAGAAAGTCAGCTACAAGAGAGTGTGCAATTCAGACAGAAGACTTTTTCAGCTCTCCAGTATTTGCTTCCTCCTTAAGAATGAGAGAGAGATTTACAGATTGCCATGAACAACCACTGGACCTCAGTTTGCCTTACAGAATTCGGTCGAATGCTGAGAATACAGGAAGACTGTCCTTGGGTGGTGCGGGTGATGGTGTTCATGTATCTTCCAAACACAGATTAGAGCCTGTGTGTCATATAGAAAATCATCCTGCCGGTCCAGTGTTCGAGGAGGAAAAAGAAAATCATGTGTTCACTCAATCTCAAAAATCAGATCAAGTGAAATACATTCAGATGCTGCTTAATTCATCCTATTTCTTTAAAGTGAAAGGTGATTCAGATAATATAGTTTCTAGAACACAGTTAGTGAAGCCAAAGTTAGGAAACAAAAAAAAAAGAATAGTTGTAGACAGTACAAGACAGGAGAAATCCTAGCCGAGAAGTGTATTAGTCTGAATAATAGTCTGCATGTAGACACATTCTTTATATATATTTTTCAAAGTGATTTTTAATTTCAAAGACTGCTTTATTCATTATTTCAGAACAGCAGAAGATAGCAGGTAGGCTGGAAAGAAGTACACTTGAAATTTATAACAGGTAAAGTTTTAATTTACTTTACTGAATTCAACCTTCGCACTGGGCCTTTTCCCCACAGTAACTTGCATATACACCATCTGTGGTGCTTATCTATTTTCACCTATCACCTGTTAAACTACACTCGTGTTGTAGCTTTAACTTTGGACCAAGTAATCCTGTGTATTATGTATGTTGTGAGAACATATCTTCTCATAAAACTTTTAAGTGAATAGTTTAATGAGATCGTCAAATGAATCATATGCTACTTAGTTACTATGTTGTTCTATGTTAGGGTTAGCTGTAGTCTAATTCTGTAATTTAAAAGTAAGTTGTTTTATTTCCCCAAAATTTATACTACATAATTCAAATAAATAGGGAAGGTGTTTAATCAAACATTACAAAGAAAAAAATCTGGATGGTGTCTTTTTTTTTTTTTTTTTAATTGGTGCACCTAAAGCAGCACCTGTAATGGTGAGCAAGGAGGTGTCATGAAAAAGACACAACTATGTATCTTCTGGTGAAAGAATGACACCTTCAGGTCCTGACCTACTCTATTGTGGAGTAGGTCAGGTAATATTTTTTTGTTTCCCTTTTCTAGACACACCTGGCAAGCTTACACTTATCTAGTAATGTGCAAAATACTGGTTGTTCTGGGTTGCCTCAGTCAAATGCAGTACCGTTCAGATTTTTTTGGTGTCTACTTGACTTCGGATTTTTTGTTTTTATTCTTACACTTAAACCTCCAGGTCTCAGAGCATGAGAAATAAACATTGTTTTAAAAATTAAAACTTATGTAATAGTCTTCCAGATGACAAAGGTATTAAGAAAAATAGTTCACTGTGTTAATTATCCTTCATACTTATGTGGTAGATTATATATTCGGCATACATATGTTCTAAAAGTTAATTATAACAATTTTATAGCATTTTGAAATTAAATATTGCCTTTTATTAAACAAAACTGTTCTTTACTGTGACTGTAGAAGATGGTATTTTTGAAGGTGACAGAAAGCGCAATACATTTTAAAATTCAGAACTTAATTTATATACAGGGAACATTCTTCATTATCCTTTGCCCAGCAACCTGAACCATTTGATGTCTCTTTTCCTTTCTAGCTGCAAATGTGAACCTGCTTAAATACTTCAGAGAGTTTCAGTAGAACTTTGCTAAGCTCCTTTATTCTTGCACTTCATTTTAAACACAAAAATGGTTCTTCCCTAATTCTCAACAAAAATGTAACGGTGCTATAGGTCTCATGCTATGAAGACTTCATTATTTACATAAAATGTGATATATACATTTCCTAGAATACATTGACTTCTTATAAATAATTGAGTTAAGCTACAGTTTTCAAAAGAAGTGAACAAAGTATGTTTAATTCATTATATTTGCGTGTGTGTTTACTTGCTAATTTGTAAAATACAGTAATTTAGAAGAGATTTCTTACTCATTTGTGAGACTCAATCAGATTTTACTGTACCAAAAAGAAACTATGAAAACAGAACTGATGCTTCTGTGCCTACATCATTCATTAAGAATGGGTTTGAGAGTGACACATGGGACCAGATCAGTAGCAATAGCGAGGGATATAGTTTCACATCCTTAATGTTGAAAACTAACAGTTTTTATAGGACCATTCCAATTATAGTGTATTGAGTGCACATTGAGGCAAGTGAGGGACCAATCCTGTAATCAGCCCATTCTCTAAACCCTCATTGACTGCAGACTCTCTCCCTGCATCCTCCAATGAGGCTGCTTTCAGTACTCATGTGAATTGCAGGATCAATCCACATTTTCCTATACAGATTTTATTATTTATTGTTAGCTCTCTCAAGCAAATACAGTTAAAGGTATTGGATATCAGTTAAAAATGGAGCACTTCCTAAGTGTCTATTCAAGATAGAGTCTCTTTTATGTCCCCATGTTAGCATAAATGTGCGCCTGCCCACTGATGGCGGTTTGCCTGATAAAAGCCACTTAAACCAGAATAAAGATCAGGGGGCTCCAGAATCCCCCACCTTTGCAGAAAATTAGGTAAAGAAAGAGGGTGTGGATTTCAGGTGCAGAAAACTGACTGCCAATGAGTAAAACACAGGCACAATGTGCCTCTGAACTTTTGCTAGGCCTGTCAACAAACACCATCTAAGTTTTGCTAAACAAACTCTATTTAGCTGTGTGTCCCTTAAAACTGGGAATGTTTTCAAGGCCTGTAACTTTCAGTTTTACAGAAAACAGTGGGTCAGATCCTAGTCAATGCAAAGTCTGTCTTATCCCACCTTCGCTTCCATCCTTTGGTCTTGTACCTAAGTAAGAACATAGCTGGATCCAAGGACTGAGACCTCAATTGGGACCCTGCTTACCTGTAAATGTGTTAGGAGTTGATTCACCATTTTATGTTCCTACATGCCTGATACTGGCAAATGCCTCCTTACTCTTGTCTAAAATTTGTAACTGCAGTCTTTACTCCACACTACTGGAAAAAAAGGTAAATTTGTATGGTTGCAGAGAGTACTACTGTGTAAGCTGTACATTGGGATCTTACATTCAGTGCAGTCTTTGGAAAGATCAATAATTTGCTTCTAAACTGAATTTTTACCTCAAAGGATAGTCTTTCAAAATGTCTAGAGGCTATCCAATGGCTACACATGCTTCTCTGATTTTAGAACAAGTCCCTTGGTGAAAGGGGTTGGACAGGAGATTCACAATATGGTCTCTTTCAGACTCAAGTGACTTTTCATGTTCTCCACTCCGCATAATCTTAAATCTTCCTCTTCCAGATAAGATCTGTAAACAGAACCCTAACCTTTCAAAATCTCTCCCCTGTTAAAAGTAGTGTGAGATACCAGAGGAGCAAAGAAAAAAGAAAAGGATTTACCTTCTTTCCAGTTAGTTCAGTGTATGTATTGAAAATATTTATTCACTGCTGGGGCATATGTACTTCAGCTAGAAGCGTAACCAAAGAAAAATGACTAAATAAAGGGAAAATCATTTAAAGATGTAGCCTGGATCTAAAATTTGGAGGTCAGGGCAGCAAATTAAGACAACATACTCCAGGTATTAGAGCTGCTGAAGAGACTCAAGTGGACAAAGGTAAATAATTAATTGTCTCCTTTCTTCCCTTTTCATCTTTTCTTATCTTTTTATTTGTTATCCTCTGTTACTTTCATCTTTCATGTGTCCTCATTTTGGAAAAAGCATTTTTTTAATTTGAGTAAAAAGTGTGTGAAAGCAGTTCTGTTCACTTTGAGGTAGTTTTGCAAAATCCTCTGAAGTTCTCACCTCAGATGGATAGATATCTTTTGTATTCCTTGTACTTCCCCCTCTACCATCATTTTAGTTCTTGTTAAGTCTTCTGCTATTTTTAGACTGGACAATGTCCATTTAGCTATTTGCTTGAAATATGCTTGTTTGAGCATGTGTTATGTGTCCAATGATGTCATACCTCTTGAATTTCATAAACTTAGCCTTGGAACTTTTTATATTTTGCATGAGGCATTAGTGCATTGATGTTTCGTTTTAGATCAAAGCTATCTTTAACCTGTACTCTCAAACGGGGCTCTTATATAAGTGAAAGTTCAATACTCCTCTCCTTCTCAGGACTTGATTAAAGATCAGGCACATCTTGTATACATACTTTACAGCATAATCATGTTCTAATATCAGTTATACTTGAAATCTCATGAATTACAAAAGGATCCTAGGAAAATGTTACAATTTAGGATTAAGTCAAATGATTGAATAATCAAATGAATGGTTAACCCATAAAAGTCCTTTTTAGAGAATTTAAAAAAAAATATAGAAACTATGATGGGTTGTCATCCCCACAGCGAAGCCTGGAAGCTGTTGGAACTACTGTGTCCCCTGACACTTCAGCTAGGTTGGCCTCTCTGCCTCCACTGCTGGTGACTCAGCCAGCCCCTCCAGGCCCTGTTATCACCCAACACGACAGCAGGTGCTGCCACACACCTAACTGATTTCAGAGTAGCAGCCGTTAGTCTGTATTCGCAAAAAGAAAAGGAGTACTTGTGGCACCTTAGAGACTAACAAATTTATTAAATTTATTAAATTTGTTAGTCTCTAAGGTGCCACAAGTACTCCTTTTCTTTTTACACCTAACTGAGTTACCTGAGTGTTTTACCTAAACCACTCATGAATCTGCAATGGAAGCACTAGCTAATTTCCCAACTCCCCAACCTTGTTCCCCTACTGGAGTATAAACCCAGAATTATGCAGTCTTTCACTGCACAGGAATCTGTACGGTCCAAGCTCATTAATTAATCTGCTCCCCCCTTGATGTGGGGAAGATATGCACCAAGCCCTTGATGACTGAGCTGAGATTTTCCCAAACACTTCACTCAAAAACACACTGGTTAAGATAAAACAAGTTTATTAACTACAGAAATATAGATTTTAAGTGATTATAAATGATAGCCAATGGATCAAAGCAGATTACCTAGGAAATAAAAATACAATCTAAGCCTATTATACTAGATAGGATTTGAATCAGCCATAGCTCACCCTGACTGATGATACAAGCAGGCTTTCAGATCCTTGAGGCACAGGCTGCATTTGCTGTGCAGACTGTTTACCCCTCCCCCATTCCAAGTCCTTTGTCTTCCAGAGGTTCTTTCAGGTATTGAGTTGTGGGGGAGTGAAGACAAATCATGGTGTCACTCCCCATCTTTTATAGATTCTTCCAGCTTGTTGGAAAGTTCATGCATGTTACGTGGCGGGTCCACCCCCATTGGCTAAACATTCTCCATTGCCTATCTGCTCCCTCCGAGGAAACGTCCTTATACAGAGTTCCTGTGCTGGAGAATTTTTCCTTTGATGGGTGTAGATGACAGCAAGTAACACTATCTGGCTACTCCTTTGTTGTATCTGAAAGGCTAGTTGTGGGTGTTTCCAACATCTTTCAGTAACATATACATAGCAGAACTTCATAACTTCACATACAATGATAACACATAAAATCCAACAAAGTATTAATGTTTAACGGATTAAGACTTTTAGAATGATACCTCACAAGGCATACTTTGTACAAAACTTATAATTATATGGCAGTGGTGAATATGGGGATACTAGGGTGTTGCTTTGAGGCACAGAGTGTCACTGTAACTTTTTTATATTTTAAGAGTCCTGTCTTGCTGTTTTGGAAAAAAATAAGTTTATGCAAAATAAGCTGTCAAGATTTGCATAAGGTTACCCACCAGCATGGTCTCTCAGGACAAATGATAGAATTTTTAAACACAGGTGTTCAAAAGTGCAAAATACATGTACATGCAACTTTGTGCAGGGAGGTATAAAGGTTGCCGAGAGGCATAGCTAAAAGTTTGTCATTTAAAGGCTAATATTATTTAAAGCTCAGAGTGGTGGCTAGGGTTTTTCCTACACACCCAGTTTCTTTACACACTACAGACATTTCTTTGTAGACTATTAGCACTAGTAGCTGGTGAAGTACAGGGTGCATGGGTGGCTGTCATGGGCATGGCTGGCCAAAAGGTTCTCAACTTGCATGTATGAGGTGCGCGCACACACCGTGAGTGGGATTCGCATCCTCAGTTACTCTAACTAGTAACCATTCTTTATTATGGATTTGCTACATGCCAAAGTAGAAAAGCCTCTCTTGGCTTTTTAATACCTTCTCTTTAGGAAATAAGTGGGCTCAGATATGTTCTCAATATAATAATGCCATTAGCTCTGTAAGGACCTGATTCAGGAAAGAATCACTATTCAGAAAATCACTTAAGCTCCTACTTAACTCTGAGCACACATTTAAATCCCATCGAAGTCAAAAGGAATTGAGCACCTTACTTTAAAATGAAGCATGTGCTTTCCTGCATCAGGGCCTACATTATTTGCAATACCTTTTGTTTTCTTTAAAACTTCCTATAAATGGAGTGTCACCAAGCACTAGCATTTGAGGATAGGAATTTTAAATAGACCTAGTACACCACTCCCAAAATCACAGTCCTAGCCGTTTACAGTTTCACCAGAGGCTGAACTGGCAGAACAGGGGTCTTGAGTCTTCTGTTGCTACAAAAAGATTCTTTTCCTGTCTGATATAAGCAAAGTGGCTTTGTCCTAGTCAGCCTTTCTCAAACGGGGGTCTGCGAGGGAACTCCAGGGGTTCTGCAGGCCCCACTGATCAACTCCTTCCCCTCCCTCAATTCCTTCCCCTCCTTCCAAGCGCCTCCTGCATGCAGGGGAACTACTGGAGGCACTGGGAGAGGAGGGGGGACAGGGACACTCGGGGGCGGAAAGAGGCGGGGAAGAGGAGGGGCACGGGTGAAGCAGGGGTGGGAAGAGGTGGGTGGGGATGGGGCTTTGGGGGAAGCGGTGGAGTGGGAGTGGGGCCTGGGGCTGAGTGGGGGTGGGGAGGAGCCTGGGGTCCATGGCAAAATTTTAAACAAAATGGGTATCCTTGGGTTACTAAAGTTTGAGAACAGCTGTCCTCATTTATATCCATGAGCTTTGCTCTTGTTACTACTGAAAGATGCTCCAAACACAAACTATTAACAAACAATCTGCAGGCAAGCATGCATCCCATCACAGAAAGCAATATTTTTGCTGGGAAGCTGACAATGGGAAAGTCTTGCTGAGGTAGACAAAAGATGAGATAAATATGGTGCTTCATTGCATGACTAGGAGACTGATGGTAACTACTTTTGATTTCAGAGATGTTTGATTGTATGCTGCCTATAATCATTTTTCTCAGAACTCCCCTCCCTCCACCCAAGCAGGGTGTGTCACTTTGCTGTGTATTTTTGTCACTTCTTGGTTCTCGATAAAAAATGCTCACTCGTTTTTTAGGTAGTAATTACGACAGCATTCAATAGCATTCGAGGTATCTTAGCAATCACAGTTCCCATTGAGATAAACTGGAGTTGTGGATGTTCGGTAATTCTGAAATTTCAGACGGTTAGAGACTAGACTTGTTGCATCCTAAGTCCTGGCCTACACTACGAGTTTAGGTCGAATTTAGCAGCGTTAGATCGATTTAACCCTGCACCCGTCCACACAATGAAGCCATTTTTGTCGACTTAATGGGCTCTTAAAATCGATTTCTGTAGTCCTCCCTGACAAGGTGATTAGCGCTGAAATTGACATCGCCGGGTCGAATTTGGGTTAGTGTGGAGGCAATTTGACAGTATTGGCCTCCGGGAGCAATCCCACAGTGCTCCATTGTGACCGCTCTGGTCAGCGCTCCCAATTTGGATGCAATGGCCAGGTAGACAGGAAAAGCCCCACAAACTTTTGAATTTCATTTCCTGTTTGGCCACCATGGCGTGACCACGCAGAGCTCATCAGCAGAGATGACAACGGAGTCCCAGAATCACAAAAGAGCTCCAGCATGAACCAAACGGGAGGTACTGGATCTGATCACTATATGGGAAGACAAATCCGTGCTATCAGAACTCCGTTCCAAAAGACAAAATGCCAAAATATTTGAAAAAATCTCCAAGGGCATGAAGGACAGAGACAATCACAGGGACTCGCAGCAGTGCCGCATGAAACTTAAGGAGTTCAGGCAAGCCTACCAAAAAACCCAAGAGGCAAACGCTCGCCCAGGGTCAGAGCCCCAGATATGCTGCTTCTATGATGAGCTGCATGCAATTCTAGGGGGTGCCCCTATAACTACCCCACACCTGTACGTGGACTCCTGCAAGGGAGTCTCATGCAACAGGGATGAGGATTTTGGGGATGAGGAAGATGATGAGGAGGGGAAGGTGGAAAATAGCGCACACCAGGCAAGCGGAGAAACAGTTCTCCCTGACAGCCAGGAACTGTTTATCACCCTGGAGACAGTACCCTCCCAACCCAGGCTCCCGGACCTTGAAGGCGGAGAAGGCACCTCTGGTGAGTGTACCTTAGTAAATATAATGCACAGTTTAAAAGCAAGCATGTTTAATGATTAATTTGCCCTGAAGACTTGGGATGCATTCACAGCCAGTACAGCTACTGGAAAAGTCTGTTGACGTGTCTGGGGATGGAGCTGAAATCCTCCAGGGACATCTCAGTGAAGCTGTCCTGGAGGTACTCCCAAAGCCTCTGCAAAAGGTTTCTGGGGAGGGCAGCCTTATTGCGTCCTCCATGATAGGACACTTTACCATGGCATGCCAGTAGCACGTAGTCTGGAATCATTGCATAAGAAAGCATGGCAGCGTGTGGTCCCGGTGTTTACTGGCATTCAAGCAACATCCGTTCTTTCTCTCTTTGCGTTATCCTCAGGAGAGTGATACCATTCATGGTCACCTGGTCGAAATAGGGGAATTTTATTAAGGGGACATTCATAGGTGGCTGTTCCTGCTGGGCTGTTTGCCTGGGGCTGAAAAGAAATCATCCCCGCTGTTAGCCACGCGGTGGGGGGAGGGGTGAAGTGATCATCCCAGAGAATTGGGTGTGTGTGGGGGGGTTAGTTGGGTTTGTGCTGCACATTAACCCGGAAACATCAACCCCTCCTTTTAAATGGCCAATGTGTCTTTTTCAATTTTAATCTCCCTTTTTTTCCTCCCGCAGGTGCAAACGTTTCAACGCTGCGACTAGCATCTCTGTCCCAGAGGCTAGAGCAGGTAAAAAGGTGAATAAAAAGCACTTGCGATGAAATGTTCTTTGAGCTCATGCAGTCCACCCAAATTGAAAGAGCCCAGCAGAATGCGTGGAGGCAGACAATGGCAGAGTCCAGGAAAGCACAAAATGAACACGAGGACAAGTGGTGGGAGCAACAGGAGAGGTGGTGGGATCAAGAGGAAAGGTGGCGGCAGCATGATGAAAGGAGGCAGGATGCAATGCTGAGGCTACTGGAGGATCAAACTGATATGCTCCTGCATATGGTTGAGGTGCAGGAAAGGCACAGACCGCCTGTGTAACCAACCGCCCTCCTCCCCAAGTCCATAGCCTCCTCACCCAGATGTCCAAGAACGCGGGGCGGGGGGTGTTGTGCTCCGGGCACCCAACCACTCCACCCCAGAGGACTGCCCAAGCACCAGAAGGCTGGCATTCAATAAGTATGGCCTTGTCCTTCCCTCCACCCCCACCCCACCCCACCTGATGCTTCCCTCCTCCCCCACCCCTCCCGGGCTACCTTGGCAGTTATCCCCCAGTTTGTATGATGAATTAATAAAGAATGCATGAATTTGAAACAACAATGACTTTATTGCCTCTGCAAGCGGTGATCGAAGGGAGGAGGGGAGGGCGGCTGGCTTACAGGGAAGTAGAGTGAACCAAGGGGGCGGGTTTTCATCAAGGAGAAACAAACAGAACTGTCACACCATAGCCTGGTCAGCCATGAAACTGGTTTTCAAAGCTTCTCTGATGCGTAGCACACCCTCCTGTACTCTTCTAATCACCCTGGTGTCTGGCTGCATGTAATCAGTGGCCAGGCGATTTGCCTCAACTTCCCACCCCGCCATAAACGTCTCCCCCTTACTCTCACAGATATTGTGGAGTGCACAGCAAGCAGCAATAACGATGGGAATATTGGTTTTGCTGAGTTCTAACCGAGTCAGTAAACAGTGCCAGAGTCAGTAAACAGTCCAAATGCACATTCTACCACCATTCTGCACTTGCTCAGCCTGTAGTTCTTGACAGCTCTTGACTACTGTCCAGGCTGCCTGTGTACGGCTTCATGAACCATGGCATTAAGGGGTAGGCTGGGTCCCAAGGAAAGCTATAGGCATTTCAACATCCCCAACGGTTATTTTCTGGTCTGGGAAGTAAGTCCCTTGCTGCAGCTATTCATACAGACCAGAGTTCCTGAAGATGCAAGTGTCATGTACCTTTCCTAGCTATCCCACGTTGATGTTGGTGAAACGTCCTTTGTGATCCACCAGTGCTTGCAGCACCATTGAAAAGTACCCCTTTCAGTTTATGTACTGGCTGCCTTGGTGATCCGGTCCCAAGATAGGGATATGGGTTCCGTCTATCGCCCCACCACAGTTAGGAAACTCCATTGCAGCAAAGCCATCCACTATGACCTGCACATTTCCCAGAGCCACTACCCTTGATAGCAGCAGTTCAGTGATTGCGTTGGCTAGTTGGATCACAGCAGCTCCCACAGTAGATTTGCCCACTCCAAATTGATTCCCAACTGACCGGTAGCTGTCTGGCATTGCAAGCTTCCAGAGGGCTATCGCCACTTGCTTCTCAGCTGTGAGGGCTGCTCTCATCTTGGTATTCTTGCACTTCAGGGCAGGGGAAAGCAAGTCACAAAGTTCCATGAAAGTACCCTTACACATGCGAAAGTTTCGCAGCCACTGGGAATCGTCCCAGACCTGCAACACTATGCGGTCCCACCAGTCTGTGCTTGTTTCCCGGGCCAAAAATCAGTGTTCCATGACATGAGCTTGCCCCATTCCCACCAGGATGGCCCGTGCTTTGAGAGAAGTCTGTATCCATATCCTCATCACTCTCGTCACCGCACTGCCATTGCCTCCTTGCCTGCTTTTCCCCAATTAAATCATCCCAGCCAGGGCTTTGTCAAGCCTGACCTTAAAAACTTCTAAGGAAGGAGATTCTACCAGCTCCCTAGGTAACGCATTCCAGTGTTTCACCACCCTCCTAGTGAAAAAGTTTTTCCTAATATCCAACCTATATTCAATGACAATGGTTTGCAGACCTACTTCACCGTCTGCTGCCAGGATACAACAGCTGAGCGGGCTGCATGCTTGCTGTGGTATGGTGAGACAAGAGCAGCCAAGCAGAGTTGCAGCAGAAGCGGCCCTGCAAGACCACCAGGAGAGCAGGAGAACAGAGTGGCAGTGGAAGCGGTGGATGACGACAGTCATATAGTGGACCTGCGAGGTGGATTTATAGCATCCGAAGAGCAGAGTTGCAGCGGAAGTGGTGGTTTGATGACGATGGTTAGCAGTCCTACTGGGCCGTCTGCTGATGACATGTACCCAAAACCACCCTCGACATTGTTTTTGCCCCATCAGGCATTGGGTGATTAACCCAGAATTCCAATGGGTGGCAGAGACTGTGGGAACTGTGGGATAGCTACCCACAGTGCAACGCTCCAAAAGTCGATGCTAGCCTTGGTACTGTGGACGCACTCTGCCGACATAATGCACTTAGTGGGGACACACACAACTGACTGTATAAAATTGGTTTCTAAAAAATCGACTTCTATAAATTCGACCTAATTTTGTAGTAGACATACCCTTAGAGGAGTCCAGGTGGAAAGTCCACTTCATCTGTAAGGAGCTCAGTGGCTCAAGGCTTCCATTACTCCTACTGGTGCCAGTTCACCCTCTGGTGAAACTTAGAGCAGATTCAGGAGTGAACTAAAGTACAGCAGTTTGTAGGGGCCTTCAAGGAGCCATTACATCAGAGCACAGCAGTGCTCTGGTAAGGCCTCTTCTTCTCCTCATCCCCAACTATGACCCCAACATGCCCCATATGCCAGAAGCTGCAAGGGGAATTGCATACAGCCAGTTATACTGCTTGTAATCAACTGGAATTCTCCAATGCTGGGGGAATTCTTATCTGGCCATTTTGGCCAACCTTATGGCTCCTTTTCACTATCAGAATGGTGCAAAGAGGCTGTAACAGTGACCAGGTTCTGACCTGTTATATCTGTGAAGGTATTCTGCAAAGCTCATATACCTTTTGTTTTGACAATTACCATAATTTGTGCATAAATATTTTTTTTTTAGAAAAACACTCCCCACTCTACTCCAAAAAAGACCCTATGAGTATTGGGGTGGGGTATAAGAACATAAGAATGGCCATACTGGGTCAGACCAAAGGTCCATCTAGCCCACTATCCTGTCTTCTGACAGTGGCCAATGCCAGGTGCCCCAGAGGGAATGAAAAGAATAGGTAATCATCAAGTGATCCACCCCGTCACCCATTCCCAGCTTCTGGCAAACAGAGGCTAGGGACACCATCCCTGCCCATCCTGGCTAATAGCCACTGATGGACCTATCCTCCATGAACTTATCTAGTTCTTTTTTTAACCCTGTTATAGTCTTGGCCTTCACAACATTCTCTGGCAAGGAGTTTCACAGGTTGACTGTGCTTTGTATGAAAAAATACTTACTCTTGTTTGTTTTAAATCTTCTGCCTATTAATTTCATTTGGTGGACCCCTCCCCCCAGTTCTTGTGTTATGAAAAGGAATAAATAATACTTCCTTATTTACTTTCTCCATGCCAGTCATGATTTTATAGACCTCTATCATTTCCACGCAGTCATCTCTTTTCCAAGCTGAAAAGTCTCAGTCTTATTAATCTCTCCTCGTATGGCAGCCGTTCCATACCCCTAATAATTTTTGTTGCCCCTTTTTGAACCTTTTCCAATTCCAATATATCTTGTTTGAGATGCGGCAATCACATCTGCACGCAATATTCAAGATGTGGACATACCACGGATTTATATAGAGGCAACATATTTTCTGTCTTATTATCTATCCCTTTCTTAATGATTCCCAACATATAGATCCTTATGTATCAGGTCATAAACCAGCAACTAACTAATGTGGGGTTAGGAGGAAACTTTCTCTCTGGGCTTATTTCATAATTTCCTACTACAGTATTTGTTGTACCTTCCTCTGAAGCAGTGGGTTTTGGGCACTGTCAAAGGCAGCATCCTGGAGTAGATGGATCATTGGTTTACTCAGATATGGCAGTTTCTTTGCAACCTTCCAAACATCCTATGCTTTATATACTGTTTTCTTGAGTATATTGAGGTTTGCGGCCCATCCAATATCCACTGTACTGTCCACTTTCAGCAGTTCTGATTTTAATCAATCTCGGAAAGTGAGACAAGTTTGAGTCATAGAGTTTAAGACCAGAAGGAACCACTACATCACCTAGTCTGACCTCCTGGATATCACAGGCTATCGACACCACCCAGTACCTGCACACTAACCCCAACAATAGACAAACGAAGAGATGAATAGACAAGACTCATACGTTACGCTCAGCTTTCATTTTTAAAGGGACATTTTCAAGGTTGACAGCATCAGCCTTCCCTACAAATGAAATACTATATCTCCTGAGTCTAAAAAAATCATAAGTCTCAACACAAAGGCTTCAACAGCAATACAAATTTCAACTTCTCAGCTGAATAATTTACCACTAGGAAACCTAATTGTGCTGGTTTTGTTTAAGAATGTGGGTGAATGCATGCATGTCACATGACCCTCTGCCTGCCTGCTCCATTTTTATGAGCCAGAGATGTTTACATTTACAAGAATTAAAGTGATGATACAGAGCATCATGGATTTGAAGACAATCATCACCAGATCCAAAGCATTTTGCAGAGAGCGAGTTAAAAATCCATTCTAATTTCTTTTTAAATGCTGACTTGATCTAGGCAGTGAATTGATTGAATAACTGCACTGAGTGCAAAAGACTTTAGGGACACCAGACACTTTCAGTGTGCTGAATCTTAAAAAATTGAAGGCACTGTTGTAATGAGTAGAATGCATTGTGTTTTAAGGGGAAGTGGATAGAGGCAGTCTCTCTCCGTACAACATGCTTTGAAAGAGGAATATCAATAGGAATTGGAGATAGTCACTGCTAATAATACAAACAGTGTAAAACTCTGTAATTATATAGGGCCAGATTCACTGTCTTAAGATATAAAGTGGCCCTAAACCAGCCAGTTTCCCAGCAGAGAATTTCCAGGGGAATTCTCTGCTGATATACAGCTGGTAGAGACCATAGCTCCACATTTTCAGCATAAGGGGAAAAAGTGGGAATGTTGGGACAGACTCAGGATGTACCAGGCATGTAGTGGAGCTGAACGCTGTTACATCCATTCTTCTGCTGGTGTAAGGGATCTTATGCCAGAAGCATAACTGGAGTGAGAGGGACCCTCCTGGGGTGAGTGGGCTGTGAATCAGAGACCTGCATCCAGCTCCAAACCACTACCTCTCTCTACTGCCGCTCTGTGGACATAATAGAGAATTGGGGCTATAAAGCCTTCCCATTCAAGGATCTCAGAAGTACTTTACAAATACTAATTATGTAACTCAAACATACATAAAGATATTGTGATTCTGAGCCAGCAAGGCTGGGTACCTAAAAACAACCCTTAAGGACATATTAGAAGAATATTGAAATGGTAAACAGGGTCATTCCTTGTAGATTGTTATCAAAGCCATGTTAAATAGGCTAGACTCCTTGATATGTAGGCTTGTATTGTTAGCGGATCAAAAATAGATACTAATTGTATTTGTCTGTTTACCTATATTTAGTTAGAAATTTAACAATGAGCTCTAATTAGCTTGTAGATGCTAAACTTCTTTTCCTGTCTATAATGATTCATTATGGTATTCAATTGATTCAGAGGTCAAAAGGGGATAGTATCATTTAGATGAGACTTGTGGTGTAATAATATTAGTCTTTATTTCTCTTTGAAATTTGTGACTCCATGTAATAAAATGATCTGTGAACTGTTTGAATAGTTAATTGCCCTATGCTAATGAATAAAACTAGTTACCGGTGTATGCCTAGGAAACAGATTAACTTCAAAGCAGCAATGTACATTACCTATTCTTCATCCAAGGAAGGTCTGATGTGATCATTTGCTGTCAAGAGGCTTATCTTGCTTCCAAGATAAGGCTTATCTTGCTTCCAAGTGCTTCCACAGTACCGAGGCAAGCGTCGACTTCTGGAGTGTTGCACTGTGGGTAGCTATCCCACAGTTCCTGCAGTCTCCGCTGCCCATTGGAATTCTGGGTTGAGATCCCAATGCCTGATGGGGCTAAAACATTGTCGCGAGTGGTTCTGGGTACATATCGTCAGATAGGAAGTTTCGGGTCTGATCCTTGCTATCTCAGATCTGCTTAAACATTGACAGGGAAATCTAAGACCAAATATTGAAGTCTCCATGTCTACTCTGGATTAGCCCAGCAATTCTCATAGAAGAATTTGAATACACTTTGCACATGGACTGCCTATTGGTGTACCGGGTTGGCTACCCTGCTCCTAAAATAGAAGGGGTTAAAAGCAGCTCTGGAGAGGGCTGTGGCTGGCTGATTGGGGAAGCAGCTGCAGCTGGGCCTGTATATAAAGGCTGTGAGCCAGCAGTCCAAGGAGTTTCTCTCTAGGCTAGGAGAGAGCAGGGCCTGGCTGTGCTGTGCTGTGCTGTGCTGTGCTGTGCTGTGCTGTGCTGTGCTGTGCTGTGCTGTGCTGTGCTGTGCTGTGCTGTGCTGTGCTGTGCTGTGCTGTGCTGTGCTGTGCAGTGCAAGGAGCAGGCTGAGTGGGGGATGCTTTCAGGCTGGCAACTCCCCAAGCTGTAAGACCTGGTCCAAGGCCCATAGAGGTACTGTGAAGCAGAGGAAGGCAGCAGGTCTGAACCCCCTTGCCTATGATGAGTGGCCTTTACATTGCATTTTGCCCCAGAGAGCAGGGGATTGGTGATGACTGGCAGTAGCCCAGATGGAGGCAAGGTGGGGATAGTGGGTTGGGGGTTCCCCAGGAAGGGGAGACCCAGAGGCAGAATGTGGGGGTACTGCCAGGGAGAAGAACCCTACAGAAAGGGGCACTGGGGTCTGTGAGGGACACGGGGGCCAGAGCTGTGGCGGATTACTGGCCTGCAGAGGGTGCTCTGGTGGCTGGACAAGCTAATTCCCGATGACTACCAGCAGGAGGTGCCGCAGGGGTGAGTCTATTTACAATTGGCTATAACCTTTGACATTGATTCCAGAAAACTTTTTACAAATCAGCAACCTCACCATCTGTCATGAAACTGACCTAAGAACTTTATTCATATCAGTATGTATAATCTTTAACCATAGCAACTCTCTTTATTTTTTTTATTAATACATTTTAGAGTTAGTTATTAAGGATTGGCTGTAGGCATGTATTTGGGTGAGATCTGAAATATTCATTGACCTGGTGGCCAATGTGTCTGGTCTCTTGGATTGGTAGAAGTTTATATATGGTGAATAAGGTTTTTCGGAACCCTCACTATATTAGACTTAGCTGTCTGGGTGGGAGCCAAATGCTGGATTGCTTAAAGGGGGCTATAGTTTGGCTTCTTGGTAACCAGTAAAGTATTACAGAAGCTGTTTGGTTACTGGCTGAGTGAAATCTAATTATATAATAAACCACCAGTTTTGGGGATCATCTGTCCTATTCTTTGTAGTTTGAAAAAGCATTCTCAATGTGGCCTCTCCGGATGCCACAGTCACAGGAATATTGTATTATCATATCTTACTAAGGGGTAGACTGAGCTAGAATCCTAGAAATGTAGGCCTGGAAGGGACCTTGATAGGTCATCTAGTCCAGTGCCCTGTACTGAGGCAGGACTAATATTATCTAGACCATCCCGAACAGGTTTGTCTAACCTGTTCTTAAAAACCTCCAATAATAGAGATTTCACAACCTCCCTAGTTAATTTGTTCCAGTGCTTAATCGCCCTTATGGTTAGGAAGCTTTTCCTAATGTCAAATTTCCCTTAAACTTGTTTTATAACTGCCTGATTAATCTTAATACATTTATAAGAGACTGAACTGACTGAGACCACACTGAACTGGTTTGTTTCCCTAATCTTCATAGAATATCAGAGTTGGAAGGGACCTCAGAAGGTCATCTAGTCCAACCCCCTGCTCAAAGCAGGACCAATCCCCAACTAAATCATCCCAGCCAGGGCTTTGTCAAGCCTGACCTTAAAAATTCCTAAGGAAAGGAGATTCCACCACCTCCCTAGGTAACCCATTCCAGTGTTTCACCACCCTCCTAGTGATACAGTTTTTCGTAACATCCAACCTAAATCTCCCCCACTGCAACTTGAGACCATTACTCCTTGTCCTGTCATCTGCTACCACTGAGAATAGTCTAGATCCATCCTCTTTGGAACCCCCTTTCAGGTAGTTGAAAGCAGCTATCAAATCCCCCCCCCCCCATTCTTCTCTTCCGCAGAGTAAACAATCCCAGTTCCCTCAGCCTCTCCTCATAAGTCGTATTAAGTGACTTATCATGAGGACCTTTGAGCATAGGCTGCGGTTACCATAGCATTCAATGTGAGGCGACACTGAATGCAGCGTTTCATGTTTCTTAAACCCATGAATCTGAAAATCTTACGTTTTCTACTTAACTATCTTCTCCACAAGATGGCACCATTATTACAGGGAATAAAACTGCCTGGGAGCTCTGGGATGCCTTTTAGTCTTTGATACTCCTGTTGTGTGTATCGTTTTAGGTGAAATTGTGATTGCAATCTCTTTGGCAGGCGTGTTCATTTTATAGCTGATCCTTATTCATGTAACAAAACATATCACAAGATTGGATGGCTCTCATGTTTGTAGCCTATGCTGTGAAAATAATTTATCAGAGGACTGTAATGCCTTATGTGAATTATAGACACATGGTAGTATCTTTTTATTGGACCAAGCTCAGCTGGTGAGAGACAAGCTTTTGAGCTTACACAGAGCTCTTCCTCAGGTTTGGGAAAGGTACTCTGTGTCACAGCTAAATACAAGGTAGAACAGATTATGTAGCGTAAGTAGTTAACATGCATTTCAAGGGACCATTCAAGGAGAAGCAGCCCATTAACACCCCTTAGTCATAGGGTATGACTACACTACGAAATTAGGTCGAATTTATAGAAGTCGGTTTTTAGAAATCGGTTTTATATATTCGAGTGTGTGTGTCCCCACAGAAAATGCTCTAAGTGCATTAACTCGGCAGAGTGCTTCCACAGTACCGAGGCAAGCGTCGACTTCTGGAGTGTTGCACTGTGGGTAGCTATCCCACAGTTCCTGCAGTCTCCGCTGCCCATTGGAATTCTGGGTTGAGATCCCAATGCCTGATGGGGCTAAAACATTGTCGCGAGTGGTTCTGGGTACATATCGTCAGGCCCCCGTTCCCTCCCTCCCTCCATGAAAGCAGCAACAGACAATCGTTTTGCGCCTTTTTTCTTGAGTTACCTGTGCAGACGCCATACCACAGCAAGCATGGAGCTCGCTCAGGTAACCATCACCGTATATCTCCTGGGTGCTGGCAGACGTGGTACTGCATTGCTACACAGCAGCATCAACCCATTTCCTTGTGGCAGCAGACGGTACAGTACGACTGGTAGCCATCATCGTCATGTCGGAGGTGCTCCTGGCCACGTCGGCCAGGAGTGCCTGGGCAGACATGGGCGCAGGGACTAAATTTGGAGTGACTTGACCAGGTCATTCTCTTTAGTCTTGCAGTCAGTCCTAATGAACCATCTTATGGTGAGCAGGCAGGCGATACGGATTGCTAGCAGTCCTACTATACCATCTTCTGCCAGGCAGCCATGAGATGTGGATGGCTTGCAGTCCTTCTGCACCATCTGCTGCCGAGCAGACATGAGATGTGGATGGCATGCAGTCCTTCTGCACCATCTGCTGCCAGCCAAAGATCTAAAAGATAGATGGAGTGGATCAAAACAAGAAATAGACCAGATTTGTTTTGTACTCATTTGCTTCCCCCCCCTCCCCGTCTAGGGGACTCATTCCTCTAGGTGTCACTGCAGTCACTCACAGAGAAGGTGCAGCGAGGTAAATCTAGCCATGTATCAATCAGAGGCCAGACCAACCTGCTTGTTCCAATAAGAACAATTACTTAGGTGCACCATTTCTTATTGGAACCCTCTGTGAAGTCCTACCTGAAATACTCATTGATGTAAAGCTACCCCCTTTGTTGATTTTAATTCCCTGTAAGCCAACCCTGTAAGCTATGTCGTCAGTCGCCCCTCCCTCCGTCAGAGCAACGGCAGACAATCGTTCCGCGCCTTTTTTCTGTGCGGACGCCATACCAAGGCAAGCATGGAGGCCGCTCACTTTGGCAATTAGGAGCACATTAAACACCACACGCATTATCCAGCAGTATATGCAGTACCAGAACTTGGCAGAGCGATACTGGGCAAGGAGGCGACATCAGTGCAGTCACGTGATTGATCAGGACATGGACACAGATTTCTCTGAAAGCACGGGCCCGGCCAATGCATGCATCATGGCCCTAATGGGGCAGGTTCATGCTGTGGAACGCCGATTCTGGGCTCGGGGGAAACAAGCACAGACTGGTGGGACCGCATAGTGTTGCAGGTCTGGGACGATTCCCAGTGGCTGCGAAACTTTCGCATGCATAAGAGCACTTTCATGGAACTTTGTTGGCTTTGCTGCAATGGGATTCCCTAACTGTGGGGCCATAGTGGAACCCATATCCCTATCTTGGCACTAGAGCACCAAGCCAGTGAGTACATAAACCGCAAGGGGTACTTTTCAATAGTGCTGCAAGCTCTGGTGGATCACAAGGGACGTTTCACCAACATCAATGTGGGATGGCCGGGAAAGGCAGACACCAGGGCAGTTAGAGCACAGGAGGGCGCGGTACGCATCAGAGAAGCTTTGAAAACCAGTTTCATGACTGGCCAGGCTATGGTGTGAAAGTTCTGTTTGTTTCTCCTTGATGAAACCCCCTGCCCCTTGGTTCACTCTACTTCCCTGTAAGCTAACCACCCTCTCCTCCTCCCTTCGATTACTGCTTGCAGAGGCAATAAAGTCATTGTTGCTTCACATTCATGCATTCTTTATTCATTCATCACACAAATAGGGGGATGACTACCAAGGTAGCCCAGGAGGGGTGGTTGAAGGAGGGAAGGAAAATGCCACACAGCACTTTAAAAGTTTACAACTTTAAAATCTATTGAATGCCAGCCTTCTGTTTTTTGGGTAATCCTCTGTGGTGGAGTGGCTGGTTGGCCGGAGGCCCCCCCACCGCGTTCTTGGGCGTCTGGATGTGGAGGCTATGGAACCTGGGGAGGAGGGCGGTTGGTTACACAGGGGCTGCAGTGGCAGTCTGTGCTCCAGCTGCCTTTGCTGCAGCTCAACCATACATTGGAGCATACTGGTTTGATCCTCCAGCAGCCTCAGCATTGAATCCTGCCTCCTCTCATCACACTGCTGCCACATTTGAGCTTCAGCCCTCTCTTCAGCCCACCACCTCTCCTCCCGGTCATTTTGTGCTTTCCTGCACTCTGACATTATTTGCCTCCACGCATTCGTCTGTGCTCTGTCAGTGTGGGAGGACAGCATGAGCTCAGAGAACATTTCATCACGAGTGTGTTTTTTTTCTTTCTAATCTTCACTAGCCTCTGGGAAGGAGAAGATCCTGTGATCACTGAAACACATGCAGCTGGTGGGGGGGGGGAGGGACAGCGGTATTTAAAAAGACACATTTTATAAAACAGTGGCTACACTCTTTCAGGGTAAACCTTGCTGTTAACATTACATACATAGCACATGTGCTTTCGTTACAAGGTTGCATTTTGCCTCCCCCCACTGCGTGGCTACCCCCTCAACCCTCCCCCCTCCCCGTGGCTAACAGTGGGGAACATTTCTGTTCAGCCACAGGCAAACAGCCCAGCAGGAATGGGCACCTCTGAGTGTCCCCTGAAGAAAAGCACCCTATTTCAACCAGGTGACCATGAATGATATCTCACTCTCCTGAGGATAACACAGAGATAAAGAACGGATGTTGTTTGAACGCCAGCAAACATACACTGCAATGCTTTGTTCTACAATGATTCCCAAGTACGTGTTACTGGCCTGGAGTGGTAAAGTGTCCTACCATGGAGGATGCAATAAGGCTACCCTCCCCAGAAACCTTTTGCAAAGGCTTTGGGAGTATATCCAGGAGAGCTGCGAATGCCAGGGCAAATTAATCCTTTCACATGCTTGCTTTTAAACAGGTATAGTATTTTAAAAGGTACACTCACCGGAGGTCCCTTCTCTGCCTGCCGGGTCCAGGAGGCAGCCTTGGGTGGGTTCGGGGGGTACTGGCTCCAGGTCCAGGGTGAGAAACAGTTCCTGGCTGTCGGGAAAACCAGTGTCTCTGCTTGCTTGCTGTGAGCTATCTACATCATCATCATCATCATCCTCATCCCCAAAACCTGCTTCCGTGTTGCCTCCATCTCCATTGAAGGAGTCAAACAACACAGCTGGGGTAGTGGTGGCTGAACCCCCTAAAACGGCATGCAGCTCATCATAGAAGCGGCATGTTTGGGGCTCTGACCCGGAGCGGCTGTTCGCCTCTCTGGTTTTCTGGTAGGCTTGCCTCAGCTCCTTCAGTTTCACGCGGCACTGCTTCGGGTCCCTGTTATGGCCTCTGTCCTTCATGCCCTGGGAGATTTTGACAAAGGTTTTGGCATTTCGAAAACTGGAACGGAGTTCTGATGGCACAGATTCCTCTCCCCAAACAGCGATCAGATCCCATGCCTCCCGTTCAGTCCATGCTGGAGCTCTTTTGCGATTCTGGGACTCCATCATAGTCATCTCTGCTGATGAGCTCTGCATGGTCACTTGCAGCTTGCCAAGCTGGCCAAACAGGAAATGAGATTCAAAAGTTCGCAGTTCTTTTCCTGTCTACCTGGCCAGTGCATCTGAGTTGAGAGTGATGTCCAGAGCGGTCCCAATAGAGCACTCTGGGATAGCTCCCGGAGGCCAATACCATTGAAGTGTATCCACAGTACCCCAAATTCGACCCGGCAAGGCCGATTTAAGCGCTAATCCACTTGTCGGGGTGGAGTAAGGAAATCGATTTTAAGAGCCCTTTAAGTCAAAATAAAGGGCTTCATTGTGTGGACGGGTGCAGGTTTACATCGATTTAACGCTGCTAAATTTGACCTAAAGTCCTAGTGTAACCAGGGCATAGAGGGGAAAGGAAGTGAGGGGAGGAAAGCACCTGGGGGGTGAGGCGGGGGAGTTGTCGTTGTAATAAGCCACAAATCCGGTATCTCTATTCAGTCCATGATTTTTAGTGTCTTGCAAAGTTGTGAATTTAAGCTTCCAGGCTTGTCTTAAAGGTGTTGTACGGATTTCTTTTGTGAATGAGGACAGAGAGGTCAGACAAGGAGTGGTCATTTTGTGAAAAGTATTCGACCACAGCTGATATGGTGTTTCTCATCATTTTTCTGTATGAGCTCATTTGAGAGTGTAGCCAGACAGCCAGCCCCCCCCCCTCAGACCAGCATTGCTGGGAACACAAGGGAGCCAAAACAACAGGGCACTTAACATCAATTCCAGCACAGCCTTTGAAGCTGTGAGAAGCCCAGGTGTGCTGCTCCAATGTGCCTCTGGGAACATATACAGAGATTAGGCTCACAGCAGACAGAGAAGCTGTGACAGACATGGCCCTTAGCCCCTACTAAATAGCGTGATGCACACACCCCAACATCCTGGGTGGGAAAATATTTATCCTGATAAAAGGAATGTCCAGTAGTCGACACTTATTGTTTCTCTCCCTTGCAAGTGTAAACTACTCTTGCAAGAGCTGGCGTCACCCAGACAGACCAGCCCCAATTTGACATAAGAAAGGAGAAAGAGAATAAAGGAGTACAGAGGTATAAGTAGGGGACCTACAGCACCATGATTTTTGGAGTGCTTTTCACTATCCATCTGCTGGTCAGATAAGTGACAGCCTCCCAAGGCTTCTGCAGCTAAGAGGGTCCCTAAGCCTTGTCCCTTATTCGTCTTTCCGCGGAATTGAGTGACCGATCCTGGCTTGGCACCGCTGGAATCGAGAGATGCAAGGAGGGTAAGAAGCACCCACACCTGATCTCCTATCTTTAGTGTACACATATTTTGAAATAGAGCTCTATACTTTTTCTTTCTTTGGGATTGTGGCTTCAGTTTTGTAACTTGTTTGTGTGTGTAACATCTCTACACTTAAATAAGTAGGCACTAGCAATTTTGTAACCACATGATTAGAATCTAGTTTAATAAATTTTGGTAACCATTTGTGCATAAGCCTGACTTGTTTTCTCTGGCTTACTGTAAAGCAGCCAACACAATTAAAGAACCTCAGCCGTTTTGGCTATAAAGCCTGGCCATTAGGTGAGAGTACTAAGAGCCTAGCGTTGAGTTGTGCCGCCTCCACGGGGCAAACTCTTGGGGCACCTGTCAGTCAATCCTGACTGCCCGCTGCGAAGGAGCTCTGAGCTCTAGCAGTTAAAGTCACAGGTGTTTAGGACCTTGGGGCATCCGTCAGCCTAGCCCGGGCTGCCCACCGCAAAGGGACAGTGCGTCCGAGCGGTTAAAGTCACGGATGGTATAAAACGGGTATAGCTGGCACCTCACCAAACATCCTTGGCCATCAGCTAACAGAGAGCATACTGATTGTGGATGGAACCAGACATCGTGATAAGCTTGTGTAGGACCCATGGATCTTGAAAGGTGAGTTGCAGGGGGATATTGAATTATATTAGTTCTGTGGCACCAGTCCAGTGACTCTGTAGTTATGCTTCTAGTTGCATTTCCACCTTAAACTTGTAGTTCAACAGCTTTAAATCATACCAAGCAGAAACCTCTTATACAAACTCTCAACCTGTGTTCACTTCTTTTTCCTTTAAATCCTATGTCTCTTTTAGGCCCTCATCCTACTCCCATTAACTCCAGTGGTGAGGTGTCAGGCTCTTAAACAGGTATGAATAGCAAATAAGTTAATGTAGGAAAAATTGGGTCTTGCTCCCTGGGTGACCATAATCGGGAGTACTGATGAGGCAGCTGCTCACTTAAGCTTTAGAGGGGAAGGACTACTTAGTGTCACTTCACAGCAGTCCCTCTGTCTCAAGGGTTTTCATCCTTTTTCATTTGTGGACCCCAAAATTTCAAATAGAGTGCGGACATCTTTGGAAATCTTAGACACAGTCTGTGAACTCCCAGGAGTCTGCGGACTACAGGTTGAAAACCACTGCTCTTTCTGATTGCAAGGCAGCACTGATTGGCTCCTAAAGGAGTTAGATCTAGTTATTCCTGGCCACAAAAATAGTGGCAGTGATATTACATTGCATGGGTGTAGTGGGGTTCAAAGCTGGAATATATGGGAGATCCTCAGTACTTTGTCATGGATGCTGAAGATCTCCATGGAGGGAAGGCAATACAGATTTTTGTACTTTCTCTGGTCTGATTTCACAGCATGAATCACAACCATTAGCTGCAAGCTGAAGGATAATGTTTTCTAATTCTTAAGACCACTTAATGCCTCTCTTCAGATTCTCTGCTTGGGAATGATCCTAATAAGATCATGGTGCATAGTTAAAGCAAGACCGCATTTTCCAAGATTGCCTGGAGAAATATATCCCTTTTCTACTTAGAGAACTGAAAAAAATTTACTCTCGAATCCTAAAAAGCAAAAACTATCATGGCTAGGAGATATCAAATGCTTTAAATACTGTTTGCTAATGTGGGAAGCAAGTTTTTTAGAGTTTCTGAGATCATCCCTCTTGTATTTTCTTTAAGACCCTATTTTAAGGACAGGGCACCATCTTTCTTCCTCTTCTATCTTTTAAAGTAATCATTTTCAGATATTATTCTTCCATTTGGAAGAGCAGGCTACATAACTTGTTCTCAAGCTGAGCTCGTTCAGTGAGTAAATCCTGCTATACCCTCCCTTGGGACCCCAAGCATTTCAGCTTGAGTTTTCATAACCGTGAAACTCCTCTCCTTGTACTCTGTCCTGCAGTTTGTGAGCTAGTTGTTCAGTCTTTCTTCCACATACCTATATGCTTTCATATTTGGAACACTTCCTTTCCTCTCCAGTGAGTCACCCAGAATAGCATCGCAAACATTACCTAAATTTTAGTGTAACTGAAAATTGCTCCTCTGAGCTGGTCAGCATTTTCTGAAAGTGCAGAGGGTCAGAGTTAAGGAGCTATAAAAGGCATTAGATGAAAGTTGGGGCATTAGCGGTCAAGAAGGACTACATGCTGCTCTTTCCTCCCGACCCCACCACAAAGTCTAAGTAAATGGATGTAGTGCAGGAGATATAAGTGAGGCTTGGCAGCTCTGGCATTAAGATGCAGTAATGGTTGGGGGTCTGCATGGTAATGGGTGGGGGTGGGGGAGTAGGCCCCTGGGCCTGCATAATGGTAGATGTACGGGCTCTGCTCAAGCATAACCCCATCATACTCCCAACACCCACTATGTGACTATGAAGGGAGGCATCATAGAATAGAGATCCTTAGTGTGAAAACATTGTGCATAAAGTCCTCCTGCAGGAACTCTCTGCAGCCAAGGGAGCTGGAACCTTTGTAGAAGTGTGGGGACAACCAGTGCCAGAACTGGGGGGATCAGGGGGCTATGCCCCCTATTTTTAACATGGGCATGGGTTGGGGGTAGGGACGGCATTGCCCCCTCCAAACTGTGAGCCTTGGGCAGGCACCAAATGGTGTTGGCAGGGGCAGCACTTCATTGATCAGCTCCCTGCTTTGAAACGCAGCTCCTGCTGGCGCTGCTCCACACCTGCCCGAGGCTTGCAGTTTGGGGCGGGGGCAATGCCGCCTCCTGCCCCTCAACCTATGCCCATGTTAAAAAGTGGAGGCACCATGGCCCCTGGTCTTGGTACCATTGTCTGCAGCCTGCTCCTTGTAGTCAACCTGGCATGTATGACCTTCTATGCCTTCAAACAGGTTGAGCAACATGCAGCCCTAAATAGGAAACTTCAAGCTGATCTGTGGCAAATATAATTTTAAACAATTATGTTTAAAGGGCTCTAAAAAGTTCAGGGGATGGGCCATGAAATACAGGATAGAACACAAGTTCAAATCTAGCCCAGGTTGCTAGAAAGTTGAAAGCCCCCTTGTGGCCTAGGGGCAGCCCTGTACATGGCCCCTCACCTTAATTTCCCCTTTTGGATACCCAGTAACTCCATACAAGCATGTCTTCAAGTCCATTAACAAAACATAGTGCAAAAGTCCCATCCATCTGACTACAGTGCATTTTTTTTTAAAAAAAAAATCCAGCTTTATTCTCACCATACCCCAGTGTCTTCTGCCACAACTGTCCCTCTGCCAGAGCTGCCACCTCAGCCATTCCTTCTGAGCTACAAACCCCCTCTTCCAAGTGGGAACTCCCACAGCTACTCTGCTGGGAGCACCTTGCCAGGAGAGCATCCCTCACTCCTGTGGCCCTCTCGCACTACCTCTAGGTCCAGCTCTCTGGCCCTGGAGATGTCAGCAGATAAGCTCCTCTTCTCATCCCTGTCTTCAGTCCTCTCTGGCCCTTGTTTCCAGCTCAGAGCAGTTCCCTCTGCTGTTCCTCCCGCTTTCAGCCCCCTGGCCCTAGCTCAGGAACGTGAGCCACAAAATCCCTCTTGCTGATTTCCTGCCTTCAGCCTTCCCCCAGGAGCCACTTGGAAGCTACCCTCTCCTGGCCCCTTCCCTTGTCAGACTCTAGCCTGACTCAGTCTGCTCTGACTTTCCCAGTCTTGTTCTCGCCAGGTCTCTTATGTTCTCACATGGCTGCTCTGGCCTCTTAATTGGTCCAACTAGGAGCACCTGGACTGGAACAGGAGCACTGAATGCAGTTGCAGTTAATGGGACATCTACCTGTGATGTTATTGACTTTGTTGCAACCAAGGTCCTGTAGTGACACCAAATCTTGTATAAAGGGGGTCAAATAAGGTGTCTAAGATTAGGTTATGGTTTGCTGGCTATGATTGTTATTGGTTTGCATGTATCATTTTTGTATTTAAAGATATAAGTATTGGCTCTATACTGTCTTATGCTTATACTTATACTTCAAATTTATGCTATGCTTCTGGGTGACACCTCAGACAAGTTGGTGTTAGCTCTGCCTAGCCTGCTGGATGGCCCATTAAGGACCATCAGCTATACAATTGACCCATTGAGAGAAGGCAGACACGCCTTGCGGCTCAGCAAAGTGTGCAGGGACCTGCCTATGGACAGAACTCAGAGGTTTTTCCAGGTCATGTGATGGACAGCTTGTCTTTGGGACAAAGAAGGAAAGACCACATAGCAAGAGAATATAAAAAGCTGCTGCAGCTTTTCCACCTTGTCTTCAATCCTGCTTCTTACCTCTGGAGGAACTTGGAGGAACTTTGCTACACTGAAGTTTTGAACGAAGGACTGAATGACCCATCCAGCTGTGGATGTTCTCCAGAGACTTGATTTGAACCTGAAGTTTATTCTATCACTGCTGCAAGCCTGAACCAAGAACTTTGCCATTACTGTATGTCATTGACTCCATTTAACCAATCATAGCTCTCATCTATATCTTTTTCCTTTTATGAATAAACCTTTAGATTTTAGATTCTAAAGGATTGGCAACAGTGTGATTTGTGGGTAAGATCTGATTTGTATATTGACCTGGATCTGGAGCTTGGCCCTTTGGGATCGAGAGAACCTTTTTTTCTTTTACTGGGGTATTGGTTTTCATAACCATTTGTCCCCATAATGAGGGGCACGGGTAGTGATACTGGGGAAACTGGAGTGTCTAAGGGAATTGCTTGTGTGACTTGTGGTTAGCCAGTGGGGTAAAAGCAAAGTCTTCTCAGTTTGGTTTGCCTTGGTGTGCATAGAAACCCCAGCCTTGGGCTGTAACTGCCCTGCTCTAAGCAATTTGTCTTGAATTGGCACTCAGTTGAGTCCCGCCAGAACCAGCATTGTTACACTACCCTATTGCAGTGACTATGTAAAATTAGTTCTTCAGTTTCTAGTGGATGGGTGACAACGTCACTTATGGTGATAACTAGCCTTTTTTAGCAGTATCTCTAAAGAGGCCAAGGACATTGGCCCTGATTCAAGAAAGTACTTAATGTACTTATTTCCATTCCTTTTTAGGAAAGCACTTAAGCATGTGCTTAACTTTAAGCATGTCTTTAAATGCTTTCCTGAATACAGGTGTCTGGCTGGTGGGTCTTGCCCACAACCTCAGGGTCTAATTGACTGACTGCCATATTTGGGGTTTGGAAAGAATTTTCTCCTGGGTCAGATTGGCAGAGACCCTGGGGGTTTTTCACCTTTCTCTGCAGCATAGGGCACAGGTCACTTGCAGGTTTAAATTAGTGTAAATGGTGGATTCTCTGTAACTTGAAGTCTTTTTTTTTTTTTTTAAACTACGATTTGAGGAAATCAGTAACTCAGCCAGAGGTTAGGGATCTATTACAGCAGTGGGTGAGGTGAGGTTCTATGGCCTGCAATGTGTAGTGGGTCAGACTAGTTGATCATGATGGTCCCTTCTGACCTTTAAAGTCTATGAGAATCGGGGGGGGGGGAGGGAGGCTGAATGAGTAAGTAAATGAACTATCCTGTCACCTTCATAATAACCCCCATAGAGCAAGACACTTGTGGGGAAGCTTGAACAAAAGATGTCAGTTGTATAGCAGGTGCTTATCTCCAATCTATGGACAAATAAATTTTTTTTCATTAATTCTTCAGGACTCTCAGCCCAGCACTTTCATGAACACTTAATTCACTTTAAGAACAAGGAAAAATAGATGACTGTCGTCAGGAATTCTTCAAAGCATGTCACTGAAGGAAAGGCATTACAAAGGTGATATTCCTCTCAAATAGATTATTGAATGGCTGCCAATTAGTTTTGTTCTCACTTTCACTATGGACTATTTATTATAGTAGCAGAATAAAATTAATCAAAGTTTAAATTATGATCCATTATATGTAATCTTCCAGGCACAGTTTTGTACCTGTTTGTGCTCTTCAATTATATTGAAAGTCATGTTTCTTTGACTGGAAAATCCTAAACATAAAATAGGAAGCATTGGAAGTGTTGTGTTTTTTTCTTCAATATCTTATTTCAATCACGAAAAGTTGGTGTAATGCCAGATAGACTACCAAAAATACCTTTTCCCACTCAACAGTATACACATTAAAATATACTGCTTTATTTTTTGCATCATGTTTTTCTTCATTATTTAAGGGCTTAAGTTGATATTACAAAGCATGTTGTTCTTCTAATATTTGCTGCAGAGATTGGCTCATACTCTGGCAGAGGTGCACTATTAGAAAATAGGTTCAGTGAAAGCATGCATTATGGCCATAAGAGGTCAGCTAAGGTTAATGAAAATGTATTTCAGTAACTCGGTACAGCTCAAACTCCCCAGATGGATCTATATTTGGCTCTGTAGTGTAAAGAACATGTAATAAAGCCCCCAAATTCCATTTAATGTTCCTGACCATTATATTAAAGTGTTTCTTAAAAAGAAATCAAAACAAGAAAATGCCAAAAGTTCTCATTTTTAGATTAGAAACTAAATTAGAGGATTTTCTGTTCTATGAAACATTCCTTCCCCCCGCCCCCCATTCAAGGACAAGATATACTAGAGTCAGGAGTCACTGGGCCAGATTCTGCGCTTCCTTATGCCAGTATAAATATGGAGTAATCCCAACACATATAAATAAGAGGAAATGAACTACTGATTGTCAGTAAAATAAACACTGGTGTAACAGATCACAATTGATGCCATACTTGTGAAGTTTTACACATGATAATGAGCATGTTAAATATAACACATACTGTCCAGCCCCATGTATTGTCTTCCTGTATATATTGGCTATGCTGTGCATTAGCATAACAAATCATTTTTTATGTTCTCAATGGCATTATATGCAACTCTGATGGTGATCTTCCAACACGAAAGGGAAAAAATCCATTTGATTGTATAAAATAAAATGTTGGAATGTTGAAATAGTGTTTACTAATTTTTTATGATTAAATATAATCTGTTTTATTCAAGCCAAAAAGTTGCTTCGGATTCTCCCAGACAGTGAAACTGGTAGTTATCTTTGCAAGCAATCTGCTTGGAATTTGTCTGGGGTACAATCCAGTTTCAAAGCCCTTCTCTCAAACAAGACACTTTCAAAGGAAAAAAACAAAACGTGCTTTGGGAAAGAATATTGATGCTTTAATTAAAAACAGCCAATACAAAATAAACGCTCTTCAAGAGATCCTCGAATCTCTGGGCTCTCAAGGGTCCCAACAAAATAAGCAAAACTAAAGTACATAAAATGCATATGCTTTTGAGCTATTCTTCATAGAGCAGCAGTAACGCTTTCTAGTAGACTGGCATCTGTCTTGCCCTGTTCCAGATGCTTTAAGCTTGTGACTAGTTCCATTGACTTCAGTGGATCTACTCATGTTCTTAAAATCACCCACATGCTTAATTTTCTTCTGCATCAGGGCTTATGCTTATATGCCTGGAAACTGGATAGAAGTCTCCTGTATTCTTCCCTTCAGCTCCTCAGGGAACTTCTCCCAAGCATATGCTGCCACTTTTGTTAGCAAAGCTTGTATATGGAAGAACCATTACAAAGACGCCCTCCCCCCATTATGGCTCTCTCCTACCAGACATATTGTCAGATGAATGGTATAGGAAATCCAGATATGCAGTTGAAATGGGTGCAGAATGTGGATCCTTGAAGTGGAAAAGACAAGGGGACAAAATGGAACCACTGGGGAGTCACACAGGAGCAATGTGAGAGCCTGAAGAAGAAATTTGAAAGTGTGAATAGGAAGGAAACAGAAGTGGAAACAGTGAGGGAGTTCACAAACTACAGTGGATTTCGGAGAACGAAGAGGCCAGAGGCAGGGTGAAGCCAGAGGTGTCTGGACAGCAGAAGAGTGGCGAGACCATCTGGGAGTCTATGAATAGAAAAGAATTGTCTTTGAGGGCATGCAGAAGCTGTCAGGGAGCCTGAGCAGAGGAGAGTCCTCCTCTCGAGGGATCCTCTGACCTGGTACACAGGACTCATCCTGGTGCAAGTGAAGGAGGTTACTCTATGCTTCATGCCCCCTGAAAGGTATCACTCCTGAAAGAGCTTTAAGGTTCATCTGCTGGAGCAGTCAATCAAGCCAGCTGCCCACAGTAAGAAGAGCCACTCAAAGTTGACCACAGTAAGAAGAGCCACTCCTGTCTTTTCCTACTTAATGAAAAGGTCTATTTAACTCCAAAACAGAAGAGCCATTACATTTCTTGACAGATTCTCTTGCCAGACTGTTACTAGGCCTATATACCTTAACTTTTAGAAAGGAGCAATATAAATCCAAGTTCTGTTCAAGATAGAGATCTCTACCTTACCACAAATGGCTGGATCAGTTGAAGAAGAGGTGGAAATGCCATAAGAGAACTAACTTCCTCATCTACTGCTCAACCACCTTGTTCACAGCAATAGCAATTTTGAGGTTTTAGATGAAGGATGGTGTACCAGTCTACGTGGATGTATACATTTTTCTTCGCTCTTTTGGTTCCCATCTTTCCTTTTTCAAGGAGGCATGAGCTTCAGTAGCATCAGACCATTGGGTATTAAGTCATCCAAGAAGGGTACTGTCGTGAGGTGGCTCTCTTGAGTCTCTTCCAGCCTCGTAACAACCACAACTCCAGGTGTTCTTAACCACCACCATGTTTTATTATCTCTTCAGCAGGCCACAGCCTGGAGTGTTGTATACATACTATTTACAGTAAGTAGCCAGCTTCCCCCACTTCTTTTTGAGGAAGGGTACAGTATTGGCAGCAGCTAGTCCTACTATACTAAGGAACAGAAGAAATCTGGGAAGGACCTGGACTGTAGGTAAGGCCTAACCCCCTTTTCTCTGCCTTCCTCCTGGCAAGCAGGAAATCATTAGGGCTTCCCAGCTCCCTTCAGTGTCTAACTATCTCAATCCCTGAGACTGCTTGAACAATCCTCCATGAGGAAGAAAGCAGATGGCTATGACAGCGTCCCAAACTGAAGAGAGCACAGAGGCTGGGGGCTAGGAAGTGGCCCAGGGGAGGCTAGTCTGGGGCATCGGCTAGAGGGGATGGAAACCACTCCCAGGCCTCTTCCCTAGGGCCTTGGGCTGGGACTTGGTAGAGACAGAGAGCCTGGGTCCCCTACACTTCCCTCTACCCCTAGTCTAACCAGCCAGGAGAAGGACAGACTGTAATTTAGCTACCAAACACCTAGATTGCCTGACAAGCCCCTCTTTTTCCCCACTCCCCCAGCCTGCCGGCAGGACTTTGAAGGCTGTGGCCTGCCTGCTGGCCCTTAAGTGAACACTGCTACAAATGGGCTACCCCAACTGGCTATACTCCTTGTCTCTGCCCTCCAGCCCCCTCAAAGTTGACCACAATTACTCCATTACACTACACTTCCCCTCCCAGGCCCAGCTATGATTGCCTGGAGCTCTCCACAATCACATCATAACTACGTGGCACCTTTAACATTTTTTCATATGGAAAAGTACTGAGAAAGTATCTGATGTATTCTGAACTTCTTTTATTGAAGCTTAGCAGTGGGAAGTGAGGTGAGTCCACAGCATCTACAAAACCACTAGTCCATCTACCACTGAGAGCCTTTTGGGCAGGCCTGAGAGCTACAACACTAAATATGCTCATACCCATCCTCCTGTTATCTGCATGTTTTATTGTAAGCAAGTTTAGCATGGAAGGCTTCTGTGTCTTCCTATCTAAGAGACAGGATTTGACTCCAGTCGCAGAGAGCTTTGTTACTTTAGCTACCAACCCAAAAGGGAGAAGTATTGCTGAATCCAGTTTGTGGACATCTGTGCTCCATAAGCTTGATATTATGCAATCTGGACAGCAGGATAGCATTGCCAACACAATCAGATTAGAAAAGTGACTTATGAGGAGAGGCTGAGGGAACTGGGATTGTTTAGTCTGCAGAAGAGAAGAATGAGGGGGGATCTGAAATCTGCTTTCAACTACCTGAGAGGTGGTTCCAGAGACGATGGTTCGAGACTATTCTCAGTGGTAGAAGAGGACAGGACAAGGAGTAATGGTCTCAAGTTGCAGTGGGGGAGGTTTAGGTTGGATATTAGGAAAAACTTTTTCACTAGGAGGGTGGTGAAACACTGGAATGCGTTACCTAGGGAGGTGTTAGAATCTCCTTCCTTAGAAGTTTTTAAGGTCAGGCTTGACACAGCCCTGGCTGGGATGATTTAATTGGGGATTGGCCCTGCTTTGAGCAGAGGGTTGGACTAGATGACCTCCTGAGGTCCCTTCCAACCCTGATATTCTATGAAGCTGGTTCAGTGAAGAATAGCTAGATTGTTCTCCTAACTTACTTTAAAGCTAGACAGGAAACCCTTACAGTACTTTAATACAACAAATCTCTGCATCTCTTACATGAGCACAATTGTTAGAAAAAGAGCAGTTAATTATATTTTTCTTAAACATTTTGCTGATTTGCATTCTATTATACTGCAGGCTGTCAATATTTATAAATGATTCTAATAGGACCATTTATGATGAGATCAGAGCATCAGTACTCAGGTAATTTAACTTACACACCTTTACATTCAATGAAAACTCCCCAAATTGTAGAGTAGCTGAAGTAACTTGTATGGTATTACAATACAGGTTGGGTAAATCTTCTGCCTTTCATTTGGATGTTACAGTTTGAACCCAATATGTAGCTCTATGGTAATGAGGGAAAACTGTACAAAAATATCAAGTGTGTACAACAGAGGATCATATCAAGCAGTTTAGCACACTGACCCCTCTTGTCAGAATGACTTGATGCTTGAGGAGAGAATTGCAGTACCTTTCAATAGCACCTTTTTTAAAAAAATGGGTGACCTGTGGAGGTGAGTTAAGGTTTAACACACGGAGTAGTGAAAGATAACTCCAATGCTTCTTGCAACATTACTTGTGTGTAGATATGCTGAATTTCTGTTTTAATGCTGACATTAACTATTAAGAGGCTGCCATACAAATATCAGGTTAATTATCTTTTAACTTAAAAAAAAAAAAATGTTGCTGTGGACAAGCTGAGTTCTTTCTGGCTCTTACATCATCATCATCAGTAAAGATTCTGCAGACTGTAATCTGCCTGTACAGCCTCATTGTCCTTTAATTCGGTCTCTACTATGGCTGTAGAGGTGTAACTATGGAAGTAATCTGGACTGCATTTAGAACTTCATTAACATTATGTTGATGATCAAGCTAACTATAGAACCCAGCTAGCTCTTTCATAGGTGTGCCAGCTCTGCAGGGCTAATAGGAGTATAAAATATTTTTTTTGTCACTAAAGTAAGCAGATAAGACTCTGAATACACACTAGCCTGGATCTCTTGTCTCTAGCCTGGTATAAATCAGGAGCAACTCCATTGATCTCAGGGGAAAACCATGCTGTGTTGTGCAGTGCTGAAAGATATTTTTCATAATAGTACTGTATTTTAAAAATCTCTAAAAGTAAAAAATGGGATGATGTATTTTATGTCTTATGGTAACAGCTTATCTATTTTTTCCAAGGGACAGAATCTCACTATTTTGCATTTGGAATTAAGATATCAAAGTGTTTAATATAACCAAGAAGATATTCATTAGGAAAAGGGGCACTAAAGACAGACTGAAAGTTCTACTTCAGCAGTTTATGACTGATAAAGGCATATATTTAATCTGGTATCATCTAATGTTTACAATAGTTAATGAAATAAGAAGTAAAATTGGCAACTCACCCACTCACTCATGCTGTATTGGAAGATGAAATATGTTTGGAGGAGGATGGTTTGGGGCCAGAGTCTGATGCTAAAACATAAATCACACATTGACATTAGACCATCTTGTTAATTTAATTATGCTAAAGCCTCACAGTCACAATCCCAATTAGAGGGATACTTTCACTGATTTTTCAGAACCACAATTTTAAACTTTCTTATTATGCATATCTATGGGATTTTTGTTGAATATACTGATAACATGTCTATTCACATTTTAAATAACTGAGATACATCTGTCCCAAAATAGGTATTTGAATATGCAAAAGAATGTAAATGATCACACTCGAGAGGCCTTTTTTTAGGGTCTGAATCTATCAATTTAGCAAAAAATAAACTGTCAATTTAAATATATAATGCCCTTTAAAATAATCTGGCAGAAGTTCATTAGTTTACATACGAGCCTGAGCCATTAATCCAAACAATACATTTTTATAGCACCAGAAAGTAGAGAGAGAGCAGATTGACATGCATAGAATTCCACATTCTGAACAGCAGTTAGTATTATCAATAGGATTTGAGCTCTAACAGTTTAATTTGATTAATGACAGGAGATTAAAATTGTTTGACACCCTCAGAGTTACTAAACTTGTATACCATGTGCCATTTCATATATTCACGGTATAGGGTGACATTAGTCATTCCAGAGAAAAACACTATGCAAAATATTCTATTGTCTCTGTCCTGCTTGATTATTTGTTGAGAAATAAGCTAGAATGCTCTTAATAACTTGATCATAATCTTCACTAGGAGTACAAAATCCATATGTCTATGTCCCACAAGAGATGGCCATAGGTCCTGACATTTGAATCCTTAAGCAGGAGCCTGGCATCTAGACTTTTTGTTTTATATTTCAGACAATAGCATGATTTTTTTAAAAATAGCATAAAAGGAGTGTTAGATACGTATGTACCTATACCTAGACTTGGGCACCCTGGTCCTAGTTTTGGCTTCCCTGTGATCCATAAAAATCTCAATGAACCTTCTAGGCCCCTAAACTCACCCCATGCCTAAGCTTCTGCCTTTGGACATGTGCACGGCTGCTTCACACTTGGCATCAGGATGCCTGTGCTCTGCTTAAGCCCTAAGATGATTCACAAACCAGGGACTACAGACTCAGTCTTGCTCTCCTGGGACCAACGACTGTTCCACTTTGGATACTTAAACAGTCATTGGCTCTGAGAGAGAGAGAGTGACTCTATAGCCTGGAAGGTGGAAGACCCTGATTCCACTCTCCCTGCTCCAACCCTTGAGGGAGACTTTGTTTTATCTCACTGTGGAACATTTACAGCAGAAGAGATTGAGGAGTCCCACATCAGAATATCCAGTGGCTCAGTGGTTAAAGCACTCTCCTGAGAGGTGCAAGACCCCAGGTTGGCAGAGAAGGAGGGGGAATTCCACCCGGGTGTCCCATAGCCCAGGGGTTAGTCACAGGCGATGCACCTCAAGGCATGTGGGGCAAAGTGCCCCTCCAGCAGCCAGCCTGGGCGGGATTAGAGCCGGAGCAGAACGGGGCAGGGCCAGAGCCCCTTCCAGCCACTGGGATGCTGTCCAGCGCAGCAGCTGCCTGGGAGATTGCCTGGCAGTGGCAGGCTGCCCCCTACCCGGACTTGACTTCCAGGGACAGTGGCTGAGCAAGCCGGAGCTCCCGCACCTCCCAGCATGCTCGGCCCCTGTCCCCAGAAGCCGAGCCCGGGCAGGAAGCGGGCTGGCACTGCTGCAGCTCTCCAGGCAGCTGGCTATGCCGCACAGAGCAGCGACTGGGAGCGGCTCTGTCCCGCTTCCTACCTGGGCCTGGCTGCCAAGGAGAGTAGCTGAACATGCTAGGTGGGAGCAGGGGCAGAGGGAGAACAGGTAATGTGGGGCAAGAGGCCCAGGCTGGGCGTGGGGCAGGGAGGAGACACGTGGGGCAGTCATGTATCCTCCCCTTTAGCTTGTGCCCCCCTAGTATGGGGAGGCACCAGGTTTCGATGGTTAGACTAATCACTTGGGATAGAAGTTAGTGTGCACCTCCTCCTCTGGCTGTTTTTGCATGGAGTACCTAACTTATTCCTGCAGGAAACTACTTAAGTGGCTGGGCCTCCTGACTCCAGGTGGTGGGTTCCCATTTTTCGATGGCTAAGCGGAGCTAGGCACCTGCCTGCAGCTCAGACTAAGGTGTCTGTCTTGGAGGGTTTTATTTAGCACAGACCCCATTCCTCCGTATCTCCCACTGGCTAGCTTAGGTGGCTCCCTGCCTAGGGTTCTGGATTTTGTGGATTGCATTCCTAGAACCCTATCTCTCCCCATTTATTGTAGAGGGAGCTTAGGCGCCTAACTCAGCTTGGGGGATCAACTGGTGTTCTGTTATGATCTAGGGGCCTAAAAGTTAGGCACCATGACACTCAGCATTGCAATACCTAAATCCCTTTGTGGATCCCACACCAGCATTTTTTGGGATATAGTACTACAGCCTAGTTTCACAAATGAAAATAGCAAAATCCACACAGATATAGGAAAACAGAGGCCACAGAGGGTTTAACAAGGCACAGCTACTTTCTTTAGTCAATGACGGGCACAAAGGGAGGGGAAGTCGGGTGTGTTCTTACCAGAGCCCAGGCAGAAAGAGGGTCTTGTATTTCCAGTATTAATGATCTCGCTTTAGAAGGAGAAATTGAGTGAAAGTGGATCTCCGGCTGGCTTGTTCAATATGAGATTTTGCTAAGGTTCACTTGTTTTTATTTTGAATTTGATTGGCATCCAGAACAGGTAGGTTCAGGGCTTTTTATTTTGTTTCTTGTCTATGGACAGGCTACATAAACATGACCCAGGAAGGGAACGTTTCAGTTAGAAACTAATATGAACTGGATTTTTATTGTTCTGGGAAGAGCTTTTGGCTACCTACAGGCCTATTGCTAGATTTCTAGAATCTTAGCCACGTTTCTGTAGGATCTCACCCAAAGCCCACAATACTTTGGCTCTGAAACAGAGTTCTGAATATCACAATAAAGCCATGTGGTGTTCATTATTGTGCACATCCCTATATCACAACTCAAAGACTTCAAGCCTAGGATAGGGGCATAAGTATGAGCTGATCTGAACATTTAGCTGCTCCTGCTGATTCAGGTCTGGGGTTTAGCAAAGCTGAAGAAATGGCTAGCCAACAAGCTTGCAAACTCCATATCTAGCTAGTCAGATCTGTGTAGGAGCTGAGGGAAGGGAATTTTTTTTTTCAACCAAAACCGAGAAATACCAGCCACGCCTGAACATAGCAGCCATCCTAAACTCAAAAGGTCTGATTTATCAAATGTGGTACAAAATGGTACTGCTATGTAGAGCAGACAACAGGGATATCTGCCTTCAAACGTACGCTTGTTTTTATTTTATCCTTCATAGGTAGAGGGGAATATAATTGTTTCTTTTAAAATGTCTTTTCTGAACAATGTAAGAATTTTCAGGCCTATTTTTGCTATGTCTAATCACTGTGCCAGTTCCAAGTTAACAGCAAATGAAACTGGATATTTTAAAGATAATTGTTAAAACTTGAAAGACATAAAATACTCCATCACTGAAAAGGATTTAATGCTACTGTAGATATTTACTTAGCAGCATAAGTGAAAACCACTTGCTAAACACCTTCCAACTAGCATAATTCCACCTCAGATTCTTTGAGCTTGCATTAACAAAGGCTATCCTATAATTGTTTCATTTTCACATGAGGTGCATATTTTAAAAAAAACAAAACAACTTTTCTTCCCCCAAAACCCCCAAATAAAAATGTTTATAATTAGCAACACCCCCATCTCAATCCGATGATACTCTGACCATACCATACCTTTCTGTACTTCATCTCTTCAAACCAGTCAAACAGATGACCAAAAAACAAAAAATTGAGCAATTAATTTTTCAGTGCTCTGTTCAGTGAGTTGGGGCTGATCCAAAGGCCACTGTAGTCAAGGGAGAGATTCCCACTGATTTTAGTGGCCTTTGGATAAAACCCTACGGTGAGATTTGCACCCTCACTTGGGCTCTCTTATGCCAAGTAAAGAGCTGAAGTGGCATAATGGGGCTCTAAAATATCTGTCTAGGGGAGAATTCTTCAGGCACAGGAACTGAAGAAAACAACCACAGGTGGTTCTCTGCGGTTCCCTTTGCACGCTTGTGTATGGGTGCAGCATGTAGGGCAGGCGGCTATAACTTAGACAGTCCCTCAATGGATTTTTATTATTTATTCACAGTGGAACAGGAGAGATTGAGGGAGACCCACCTCAGAATATCTTAAACCTCAGTGATTGGAGCACTCTCTTGACAGGTGGGAGACCACTGTTCAAATCTTTTCTCTCCCTCTGTCCAAGGAGGTTCAGTGCTCTAATTCCAGGACTAAAAGCTATATGGTGGGCCTCACCAGCCCTACCGCCTCCTCTTGTGTTTTGTATGGAGTGAGGCCAGAGCTTAACTCATTCCTGCAGAAAACTACTGAGGTGCCCAAGCTGACTCCCAGCAGTGGGTTCCCATTGATGGATAAACAGAGCTAAACACCTCCCAGCAGCCTGAATTTAGGCACCTATCTCCACGAGAAGGGTGGGACTTAGGACCCCTTCCTTAGGCATCTCCCATTGGCTTCCTAGCATGCTGGCTTTTGTGGATCCCATTCTAAAGTGCCTATCTCGCCCATTCATTGTATAGGGAGTCTAGGTGCCTAACTCAGCTTTTGGATCGCAGTGTTGTTCCTGTGAATTTTCTAGGTACCTAAAAGTTAGGCATTGCAATTCTAAGCATAACTGCATCCAAGTCCCTGTTTTAGGCATCACTGCTATCCACAGCCTTCCCCATTCCCTGCCCCCTGCCCCCATCCCTGATAGGCTGCTGTCTAATCCTGTGGGCACCTAAACTCATGCGGTGCCTACATTTTCTCTGCGTCATTCGAGGTGCCCAGACACCTATCTTACACCTAAGTCCCAGTGCAATCAACTACCAGGGGACGTAGCAAAATCATTCCCCCACCTATCTCACCTGCAGGGCTTGATCCAGTAGGTGTGCTCAGAGGCTGCCTACTGGATCAAGCACTATTCAAAACCTGTTCAGAGCAGGATGAAGTGGAGGTGCCTCCCTTATAAATTTTAACACACTGATTAGAGCTAGAGAGTGACTCTAATTTTGTGGTTTAGAACTTGCAGGTGGGAGACGCAGGGTCCAGTCTATGCCCCTTTGTAGATCTGGGCCTATGCTACTACCTACATTAAACCTCAGTGTAAACCCAGTGCACCATAGAGCCACAATTTTCAAACCTCCGTGCCTATGGCTGGGCTCCTAAATTGATAGTTAGGCACCTAAATGGAAGTGGCCTGATGTTCAGAAGTTCAACCAAGCATTCTTCAGAGTAGAACTGCAATGTACAGCCAAATTTTCATAGAGCTACTGAAAATGTGCCTGTAAAATTGACATAGAATCTGTTTGTATTTACACATTATCTGAAACTGTGTATGCATATAATTACCAGTGTTGCATGTAGTTATATACTTGCACTTGCAAATGCAGGTTGGAGTAGTGCAAATAGGGGAGTGTGCAAATTTTGTGATAACTTTTTTTTTTGCAGTTCCTTTAAAAATGTCATCTCAGCTGGTATTAAAAGACACGTCACCCACTATTTGGAAACCATGCATGACCCCTCTATTGTAACGAAATGCCCCATTGTTACAACTATAAGTTATTTATTTTTTTACAATGACAATAATTAAGTTTCCAATATTTTGTGCTGTTGAATGATTTTAAATTAATCCATACAAAGTGGTTAAAGAGCTGTAGTTTTTGTGCACTTTGTGTCAATATTTGTTTGTTTCTCACTAGAAAATGTCTGACATACTCCCAGAAGGAGCAAAATCAAGTCTGTGATCAGTAAAATATTAATTCTGAAAATATGAATTCTGTTGGAGTCTGGTGTCTTATAGCACCCTTCTGTACTATGCAACACTCTAGCCCATTCTACCTTAATCTCTGATTTATATGATTGCATCAGTAATAAAATTACACTGTTTAAAGACAGATTTCTTGGGAAAGGAACCAGAACTCTAGGGAGAAAACATTTGAAGATTGGTGATCTTAAAACTATTTCCTTACAACCTTAAAAATCTAATAATGAGAACACTTACATTTCAAAAAAGATCAAAGCTTTCCTAGGCTTTAGAATGCCCTTTTCTGTGATTAAGTAATCAATCGTTAATATGCAAATATGAAAGCTTCAGGCTAACTGAATACTAATGACCTCTAATGTGGTGATACTGAGAAGTTTAAAAATAATATTGAATAATTAGTAATAAACAAGCTTATGTATTAAAGCATGGGAATGTGTGATTATTAAATTGTTTTAGTATGGGTTAATTCTTTAATGGAGTCTGTCATTTATGAAGAGCTCTCAGTGCTTGTAGTCAGCACTGGATGGGAGGTTGTAATGTGTTATGGTAGCAAAATATTTTGGATGCATATGCAGAGACACTAGCCCAGATACTCTGCTGCATCCAAGGAATATGCAGTGCAACTCAAACTCATGTTTATGTATCTTGGGTAAGAGAATACCCTGGTCGGGGTTCTACAATACCCACCTGCTGAAGTGAAGAAACAGATTGACAGAGCCAGAAGAGTACCCAGAAGTTACCTACTACAGGACAGGCCCAACAAAGAAAGTAACAGAACACCACTAGCTGTCACCTTCAGCCCCCAACTAAAACCTCTCCAGTGCACCATCAAAGATTTACAACCTATCCTGAAGGATGACCCATCACTCTCACAGATCTTAGGAGACAGGTCAGTCCTCGCTTACAGACAGCCCCCCAACCTGAAGCAAATACTCACCAGCAACCACACACCACGCAACAGAACCACTAACCCAGGAACCTATCCTTGCAACAAAGCCCATCGTCAACTGTGTCAACATATCTATTCAAGGGACACCATCATAGGACCAAATCACATCAGCCACACTATCAGAAGCTCATTCACCTGCACATCTACCAATGTGATATATGCCATCATGTGCCAGCAATGTCCCTCTGCCATGTACATTGGCCAGACTGGACAGTCTCTATGCAAAAGAATAAATGGACACAAATCAGACATCAAGAATTATAACATTCAAAAACCAATCTCCCTGGACACTCAACTACAGACCTAAAAGTCACAATTATTCAACAGAAAACCTTCAAAAACAGACTCCAACGAGAAACAGCAGAACTGGAATTAATCTGCAAACTGGACACCATTAAATTAGACTTGAATAAAGTGGATGAGTCATTATATTACACTGGGAGTGGATGAGTCATTACACTAACTAAAAACTACTTCCCCATGCTAATTTCCCTCCCTACTGTTACTCACACCTTCTTTTCAACTGTTTTGAAATAGGCCATCCTGATTATCACTACAAAAGTTTTTTCCTCCTACTGATAATAGCCCACCTTAATCGATTGGTCTCATTAAGAGTTGGTATGGCAACCCCCATTTTTTCAAGGGATAGGTGTGTGTGGATGGATAGATGGATATAATGTGTGCTCTCTCTCTCTGTCTTGTCTGTCTCTCTCTCCCCCTCTCTTTTTTTATTTATGTACAATCTTTCTACTGTATTTTCCACTGCATGCATCTGAAGTGGGCTTTAGCTTATGCTTAAATAAATTTGTTAGTCTCTAAGGTGCCATAAGTACTCCTCGTTCTTTTTGCTGATACAGACTAACACGGCTATCACTCTGAAACAAAAATGTGGTATTGAGGGCTACTTAGATTGCATGGGAGAACTGCATGGTGAACTGCCAAAGATGAAAGACCAATTAACAGAGGAAGCAATGTAGCAAACAAACCTAGAGTGATAGCATGTTAGGGCTAAATTCTGCCTGGCCCCTACAAAGGTGCATGGGCAGGGAGTGAAGATGGGGCGTGGACCTAAGGAACCTCCCTCACCTCTGGCATCATTTCTGTAAAAGCCTGGAAGAATTGCAGCGTCTGTGCTCTGGAGGGTACTGGGACTGTTCCCGCCCTACTTCACAAGAGATGTTCAGTGTCCCAAAGGCTGGCGGTAGGTGACAGGCTCTGCTCTCAGAATTATTATTATTATTTATCATTTCTATTATCGTAGCATAAAGGCAAAATGCACATAACTTGAAAACCATAAAATGATTAATGCCTTTTTGTATGTTTACAGTGGCTAAACTTCTTAGCAAACAGGTCTTCCTGTGATAAAACATAATAACAGACCAAGATTGCACAATCCTCCCTGAAGGCGACGATTTCAAATGCTGGTGGAGAGACTACTGCGCCAATTGGTAAATCTCATTAGAGCCACTCACAATACAGGATGACAGAAAAGCGAATAGGGAGCTGGAGCCATCAATCCTGCAAGGAGAAATGGTGTGCACTCTGCTGAAAATGAATCTGGGGAAAGCACCAGGTTTGGATAAAATAAACCAGCAGAACTGTTCACCACTGGTGACCACAGTATTGGTCTCGTGGAAAATTTGCTACAATATATGGATGACTAGAAATTGGCTGGGTAACTGGGTGAAGGGAATCTTTCGGCCTTTACCAAAGAAAGGAGACTTAACAGAGTGTAGTAATACTTGATATTGCACACAAGCAAAATTCTGCTCTACGTGATCCAGGATCACAAGAAAGAGTGATAGAAGCAGAAGTATCACCACAACAAGCTGGCTTCAGACTGGGACGAGGCACACATGATCAAATAGTGAACACCCATCACAGGATTGTACTCCCTGCATTTTTCAGTCATCCATAGATTGTTTCATTGACTGCTCAAAAGCATTCAGTATCATGTGATATGACCATCTTTGGGCAGATATGGGGATTCTGAAGCATGTCCCTGAACTCCTCCCAAGTCTCTACTATCAACAGCGGGCCACAATGCAAACAGCAGTGGGCAATGGTGAGGTTTTCCACTGGGCAGGATGTGAGACAGGGTTGTATTCTGTCCCCAACCCTTTTCAACATGTATGCAGAATTTATTATGAGACAAGCCCTGAAAGGAGCTGGGACTTCCATTGGTGGACTCCTCTTAACCAGGCTCAGATACACTAAAGAGATGACACTTTTTGCTACAACTATCAATACAATACAACAAAAGTTGGAGTCTATTTTAGTCACAATATAATCCATATTCCTCACTAACTATTTTTATAATGTGCTATATTATGTAAAATGAAAGTACTGGTGCTATACATAACTTTTGGATAAAGTGTAGCCTATATCTCACATACTTACAGTTGCACTGCAGTAGGATTGAATACCAAGGAGGTGATTTGGGCATAAATGTGAAAGCTATATGGAGCAAGGCTGTTACAATGTTGAGGGTGCTGTGTGTAAATCTTCCTTGGAATACTTTCTGATCACGCAGTCTGGGAGGAGGACACCCTGATACAAATCAGTACGGATGGGAACAAGAGTCTATCTTGGTTGGGGGGAACTCTCTAATACAAAATATGAATTGATATATCAGTGGGAGACAGTATCAATATCCCTCACTGCTTTTCATGCCTCATGTCATTTAATTTTCCACATGAGGTATTATACACAAATTAATGTTATGCATTCTGAAACCCCTTTAAGAGGAGCAAATAGAGCTGCCTTTAAATTTAAACTTTTAAAGAAGCTAAACTATATGAAGGTGAAGCAAATATTAGTGTGTTTAACAATTGGATACTATGCTCTATAGACATATTCCCCATTGAAGTCAACGGCAAGGCTTCCATTAACATTAGTGGGAAGAAGATCAGCCCCTACTTATGCATCTGGTGAACTGCATACTATATACATTAGTGTGTCTGTTAGTCCCAGGAGGAGATGGGGCAGTTAGAAAAATAGAATTATTCATCCCATAATTTTTTTTCAAAAGTATATTATGCATATTAAGAAAAAAAAATCTGTTGCTCTTGTCAGACTGCCCCTCATGGATGGTTATGATACATGACCTTGATAAAAGACTCACAAGTCTTGGGAGACAGGCCAGTCCTTGCCTACAGACAGCCCCGCAACCTGAAGCAAATACTCACCAACAACCACATACCACACAACAGAACCACTAACCCAGGAACTTATCCTTGCAACAAAGCCCGTTGCCAATTGTGCCCACATATCTATTCAGGGGACACCATCACAGGGCCTAATAACATCAGCCACACTATCAGAGGCTCGTTCACCTGCACATCCACCAATGTGATATATGCCATCATGTGCCAGCAATGCCCCTCTGCCATGTACATTGGTCAAACTGGACAGTCTCTACGTAAAAGAATAAATGGACACAAATCAGATGTCAAGAATTATAACATTCATAAACCAGTCGGAGAACACTTCAATCTCTCTGGTCACGCAATCACAGACATGAAGGTCGCTATCTTAAAACAAAAAAACTTCAAATCCAGACTCCAGCGAGAAACTGCTGAATTGGAATTCATTTGCAAATTGGATACTATTAATTTAGGCTTAAATAGAGACTGGTAGTGGCTAAGTCATTATGCGAGGTAGCCTGTTTCCTCTTGTTTTTTCCTACCCCCCCCCCCCAGATGTTCTGGTTTAACTTGGATTTAAACTTGGAGAGTGGTCAGTTTAGATGAGCTATTACCAGCAGGAGAGTGAGTTTGTGTGTGTATGGGGGTGGGGGGGATGTGAGAAAACCTGGATCTATGCAGGAAATAGCCCGACTTGATTATGTAAAGAGTTGTCACTTTGGATGGGCTAGCACCAGCAGGAGAGTGAATTTGTGTGGGGGGGTGGAGGGTGAGAAAACCTGGATTTGTGCTGGAAATGGCCCACCTGTTGATCACTTTAGATAAGCTATTACCAGCAGGACAGTGGGGTGGGAGGAGGTATTGTTTCATGATTTCTGTGTGTATATAAAGTCTGCTGCAGTTTCCACGGTAAACATCTGATGAAGTGAGCTGTAGCTCACGAAAGCTCATGCTCAAATAAATTGGTTAGTCTCTAAGGTGCCACAAGTACTCCTTTTCTTTTTGCGAATACAGACTAACACGGCTGTTCCTCTGAAACATGACCTTGGTGTGGTACACAAGGTATAGTTGTTACCTTGGCAAGCTGCCAGCCACTTTCTGTTTAGATCCTGACATTCTGTCGTACTTGCAATAAAGGTAAGACTGGCATTCTTGGTTCAATAATTCTTCTGTTCTAGTTTCTTGGCATAGAACTCCTTTTTGTAACTACTTTGAGGATTAGATTGTCTTTAGCTCAAGAAGCTTGTTAGATGCTGACACCAAAATATCAGTCTCTGAACTGGTGAACCTAAAAAAGCAGTTTGTAGGTGTGTAGTGATATTCTAGCAATGTTAAGTCAGGATCCCTTGAGATATTTGTGTTGGTGGTTTTGTTTTTGTTTTTGTTTTTGTTTTTTTGACTCTATTAGAATAGACTGATTTGAATTAAATATGGAAGATTACTTTGTATTAATGGACTACAGGTCATGAGCTACATAAGAATGTCTCAAGGACACAGGTTTGCTTTAACAGTTAAGTGTTTGAGTTATGACGGTCTCAATTTTTTTTTTAAAGGAGAGCCTGCACAATTCACCGAGAAGCAAGATGATGGCACTTAATAAATTGCCATCTGCTCACCATAGTAAGCGGGTTTTAAAAAAAAAAAAAAGCCCACTTGTGAATTGTAACTTATTTATGTAATTATCTTTGACGTATCAGTTCAGGCACTCAATATCAAGCCCCTGCTATGCCTTGTTAAATGCATTAACAGTACAAATAGTAAAAAAAAAACTTGATGAAGGGTAGGTTACAGATTGAGATAACAGGGGTCAGGAAATAAAGTTCCACCATTCCTGTTCGTCACACCAAGGAGCAAACCATGGAGACATCTGAACCTCCTGAATTTGGGGGGAATCTGTAGGGAAACCTAGGATCATCCATGAGGCTGCCCTGTTCCTCCTCAGTTGCTCTGGTCTCTTGGCTCCATTGAACTCCTCAGACAAATCTGGGAAACTGTTTTCAGTGAAGTACAGCCCACCTGAGGACATAATTTGATCTGCAGTTAGAACTGTTATCTCAATTACGATTATGATGCATGAGCTGCAACAGAATTCAGTTCCTTCTCCCATAACTGTATTGGCTCTACAAACTCTGTATTCAGACAGGACTCTGAATACAGACAAGGAGCAGATTTGTTGAGTGAGAAGGTACCATTTTACATAAGCCATTTGTCCAAGTAGAGCGGCACTTTAATTGTGTCTGCCCCACCATTTTGTGCAAAGAGGCATTGCACTGAGACTCTCAGAGGTATTTTATTCAGAGTGGTGCCTTTATTTCCAGTTGTCTTCTTAGTGAAAATCTGTATGCTCTCAGACTAAAATATGTAAAATATTATAAAAAAATTCTCAGGAATGCATACATGTTTACATTAAAACTTAAGTGTGAGTTATGACTGAGTCAGAATTGCAGACGATATGATAATGAAATAAAGCCCCTTTAGATATAAGTAATTTGAAAGCTGTGGTTGTTTTTCATTTAAATAATAATCTCCCTAGTTGATATCAGGGAAGGGGTATGCCAGTCAATCAGGCAGTAAGAGACATTCCAACACACACAAGGCACATAAACTAGCATAAATGTTAAATAATGGATCCATCCATACACAAGGATAAATCCCCACTGGCAGGCAGTAATTATACAGAGCTGCTGAGGCTGCCTGGAAATCTTTGACCTATAAACCATTCTACTTTGACTTAGTTTTTTTCCCCCACCAGTTCCCTTATTTTTTGTTACTAAGTTTATTTGAAAAAGGACTTTTCTTCTACTCCTCTTCTTCTTTCAGTAGCTGTCAGTGGGTTTTTAATACCTCAGTCTGCAAAGTCCCATAGTATGTCTCATCATAAAATAACTTCTCCTATCCAACTACCTAGAAATCATTGCACTGGTAAAAAGACATCTGCTTTAGGGCATGCCACAGGGTGGCTTGCCCTTAAGGGCTGGTGAGCCTAAGCTAGCCAACCCTGAATATGAAGGAGGCACACATGGGCTGGATCAAGGGATTCCTTATAAAGAGCAGCAGGATGGAACAGGCTGTGGCTGCCAGGTGAAGGGTGTGAGCCTGAGCAGGCTGGTGGGTTTGATAGAGCAGACAGGGAAAGCAGAGCTCTGTATGTAGCAGAAGCAAAGTTGGGTATGAACTTTTGTGTTAATTGCTCTGGACTTTATTTTGGGACCTTGATGATCGTTTGACCTATTTCTGTTATTAAACCAGACCTGGGTGCGGGTGCTGTTAGCCATGTGAAAGACTCTCTGCAGAGCTCTTAAGGGGCCTGTAAGAGGGTGCTAATGGGCAGAGTGCCTGCGAAGTGACTTGTCATGAGGGAGTGCTCTGTAAATGGCAAACATGCTACAGGGCAGTTACTAGGTCTGTGTTTCACTTCCATGACAAAATTCTTGTCAACTCCAAACTTTAGGATGATAGAAGTAAGCCTGTAGCAACTCTAGAAGGTGCCTGGCCTAATGTGTGTTTAGAAGTGGTAAGTGGATGGCTTCTATCTGAAGTTATGGTAGCTGAGTTTCACAGTGTATATTTTGTTCATACCCTAAGTATGGGATGTGAATCCACCAGTATAAAAGATTTTCACAAACTCCCTTGAACTAAGAGATTCTCTTATCCTTGGTATTACTTCATTGACCTCCAGAGATGAGTTTGTCCCAGGGTTTCTGGTCTTACTGCTTCTTCTCTGTAAGAAGGTTTGACAGGTGGCTCTATGTAGATCCTCCTCCCTGGTCCACTTCTGATCTGCTCACACAAAAAAACACTGCATAGTGGGGATACTGTGGAGCACAAGGTGTGGACTCATGCATGAGCTCCCCAGGTCCTGCTTCTCTGTCTGAAATGTGGAAGTTCACTAGTTCCACCGCATTCAAAGTCTCTGTAGCAATGGGAAAACAGAAGGCTTAACACTGTAGACTAGCAAAAGCATCCTGATAGGAGACCAGTAATTTGCAAGTGAATCTGAGTAGAATACCAAATCTCTAATTGTCAACTGGCCACAGTAACGTACTTTACTTTCCATACAGAAATGTTGTTTTGTGAATTGAGTGAGCAAATATGTCAGTCATGTATCTGTTCAAGCCTGAAATATTCAGATAGATCATATCAGCTACTCCTTCTCTTTCAGTAGTTTTTCAGTTTGTGCATTTTGCCAAGCACAGCACCATATTAGCAATACAAAATGCCTTTGTCAGTTATGGGAGGGCCACAGACTTAACAGAGTAGTGCCTAGGCTTGAATTTCTTATCATAAGCAGACTTGTATTTAAAACAAAACAATCACTGTGTTAGATGCGCGGTTTTGGAATTCGGTACTCTTCTGTAGACTTGCTGGCCATAATTCAACAGTGCCTTTTATCTTGCGGAGTCCGCCGTGGGGAAAGCGGATTTAAAAAAGTACCAAATCAGAATTTTTCCACTCCTTCACCCTGGTGATAGCACAGGTATGAATGACTGTGTAAGGCAATGGAAAAGCAGAGCCCCTGGTTTTGTTTCAGTACAGATAGTCTGTGGAATGGCCTGTATCTTACACTCTATGTTGGGGTCAGGAATGACTGGAAGATTTTACCTTTTTTCACCCACATAGGATAATTTGTGTGAAACAGTCAACCTCACCTCAGTCCCTGGAAAAATCATGGAGCAGGTCCTCCAGGAATCAATTCTGAAACACTTAAAGGAGAGGAAAGTGATCAGGAACACTCAGCATGGATTCACCAAGGGCAAGTCATGCCTGACTAATCTAATTGCCTTCTATGACGAGATAACTGGCTCTGTGGATGAGGGGAAAGCAGTGGACATGTTGTTCCTTGACTTTAGCAAAGCTTTTGATATGGTCTCCCACAGTATTCTTCCAGCAAGTTAAAGAAGTATGGGCTGGATGAATGGACTAAAAGGTGGATAGAAACCTGGCTAGATTGTCGGGCTCAATGGGTAGTGATCAATGGCTCCACGTCTAGTTGGCAGCCGGTATCAAGCGGAGTGCCCCAAGGGTCGGTCCTGGGGCCGGTTTTGTTCAATATCTTCATCCATGATCTGGAGGATGGTGTAGATTGCACCCTCAGCAAGTTTCCAGATGACACTAAACTGGGAAGAGAGGTATGCTGGAGGTAGGGATAGGGTACAGAGGGACCTAGACAAATTAGAGGATTGGGCCAAAAGAAATCTGATGAGGTTCAACAAGGACAAGTGCAGAGTCCTGCATTTAGGATGGAAGAATCCCATGCACCGCTACAGACTAGGGACCAAATGGCTAGGCAGCAGTTCTGCAGAAAAGGACCAAGGGGTTACAGTGGACAAGAAGCTGGGTATGAGTCAACAGTGTGCCCTTCTTGCCAAGAAGGCCAATGGCATTTTGGACTGTATAAGTAGGGGCATTGCCAGCAGATCGAGGGATGTGATCGTTCCCATCTATTCGACATTGGTGAGGCCTCATCTGGAGTACTGTGTCCAGTTTTGGGCCCCACACTACAAGAAAGATGTGAAAAAATTGGAAAGCGTCCAGCGGAGGGCAACAAAAATGATTAGGGGACTGGAATACTTGATTTATGAGGAGAGGCTGAGGGAACTGGGATTGTTTAGTCTGCAGAAGAGAAGAATGAGGGGGGATTTGATAGCTGCTTTCAACTACCTGAAAAGGGGTTCCAAAGAGGATGGATCTAGACTGTTCTCAGTAGGCAGCGGTAGAAGATGACAGAACGAGGAGTAATGGTCTCAAGTTGCAATGTGGGAGGTTTAGGTTGGATATTAGGAAAAACTTTTTCACAAGGAGGGTGGTGGAATCTCCTTCCTTTGAAGTTTTTAAGGTCAGGCTTGACAAAGCCCTGGCTGGGATGATTTAGTTGGGGATTGGTCCTGCTCTGAGCAGGGGGTTGGACTAGATGACCTGCTGAGGTCCCTTCCAACTCTGATATTCTATGAAGATTAGGGAAACAAACCAGTTCGGTGTGTCTCTTATAAATTTATTAAGATTAATCAGGCAGTTATAAAACAAGTTTAAGGGACATTTGTTTCTAGGTGAACTTAGTTTTACTGACTGTATTTACAAGAAATATATTAGAACAGTCAAATTGTATTCTAACTATAATATCAAGCAATAAATCAATGGTTTGATTTATATAGCTTGCCAATTACCACAATTAGTGATCAAATTATGCTGAGTAAGCTTAAAACTTTTTTTCCCTTAAGGCTTTATAGAACTGTGAAGAACTGTAAGCTTCCTGCAACCTCCAGGGGGTAGGAAAAGTTGTTTGATTCGAATCTTACTGAATCTGATAAAGTTTAGGATTTAAAATGTTTTTACTTTTATTTCTTAGGCATAACAGTCAGATACATATCACTTAAAATCTAACTATCTTTCTGTAGTTAATAACATTATTTTAATGTTTTATCCTTACCAGTGAGTTTGTCTAAAGTGCTTGTGGAATCTGCTCAGATTACAAAGGCTGGTGTATGTTTACTATCCTTTGATGAAGTAGTGAACTAATTAATGAGCTTGCATTGTTCAAAGGAAGGTCTTGAGCAGTGTAAGATAAGACATTTCGGTGGGTGTAAGGCTGGAGGGATTTGCTAGTGTCTCCCTCTCTATAATTCATGAATGGCTTAGAGCATTCATGCAATTTAGCAGGGTGTGTCCCTGCATGTTGTCTGAGTGATCACAGCATCTGAAGGGGTTTGCTGCTTGTCACTAGCAAAGCAACATGAGAAACAGCTCAGGCTGGATTGTTAAGGGGACACAGCAATCCCACAGTTCCAGGTTGTACCCCAGGGGTCCATCAAACCCCCCAAGCACAGGTGTTTCACTGACTCTACCAGAGCTGCAAGTCAGTCTGTGCAACAGCACTACCCAGCCAGGAACCTTTCTGCTGCCTCAGTGTTAGACTCCTTAGGCTTACAGCCTGTTCTTGATCCAGTTCCTGTTCCTGCCCCAGCCTTGCCAGAGCCTTGATCGTGCCCTACTCCAACCCTGCTCCAGCACTGCATCTGCCTCCTGTCCCCCAATCCCTTGGACTGACTCCAGCTTGGCTTTGACCTTCAGCCTGCTTCTAACGCTGACTTTGATCCCGATTTGGCTTGCCTACAAATTCTGAGCCAGTTCTAACCCACAAACTGTCCCCCGCACTGCCTTTGGTCTGGTCCTGATTCTGTGGCTGGCTCCAACCCCCAGGCCTGACAAGCTAGAACCCAAGTCTGACATTTACCTTTATCTTGGTTACTCCTTAGGCTTGACTTAGTCTGTGTCAGCACTCTGCACTACTCCTTTTTCTGGGTGGGCAGTCCAGGGAATGAAGCAGGATACACTTCAGGTATCCTGTTGGTACATGGTATATCTTTCTCCACATGATTAGGATCTTTTGTGGGGAATCAGTGATTCCTCTATTCTGCCCCCAGGGATACTCTTGTCCAGTTAGGGATTCCAGCATGTTTGATTAGGTCACTGGGCATCAATGATTAAACATCTTGGTCTTGGAGTTGTTATAGTGAAAGTTCCAGGCTAGGGAGTACATTTTGCAATCTGATCTTATTACTAACAGCAAACAGATATTTCCTGCTGTCATGTGACAAGGACTTGTTAGGCCAGCTTCTGCTTTAGCTCCAGACTTGAATGTCTTGATGAATAAATCATGAATTTATATTTAAAGGTTATATATTCTGTCACTTCCACACGTTCTATGACAATGAGGAAATAATGACAGTGGAAAAATAGCCTAAAAAGTGAGGTAGTGGCTAGGACAAGTGTATAGCTGTTGTATCCTGATAACCTTTTGCCTACACACAAAAAGCTGTTTTAAGCATCTCTTAGCAATGCTAACTTTTGTTATACATTTGGCCAGCCAAGTCACTCAGGTCTAAGTTCCTTATGCACATTTTATTGCAAAATCAGAGTCAGAAGCAATGATGTTAACTTTGTATAAATCACTAAATACTGCTATTCCAGCCTGAAGTGTTTGGGTTCTCCAAATATGGACATTTAGGAAGCAGATTTTCCTTTTTCCAAACACCATGGGCCTGATTCTTCTTTCATCATGGTGTAAATGAAGAATTATTCCACTGAAGTCAGTACATTTCACATGTGTGAGACAAATGTGGGCATGCTCTTTAATATAAGAATAATTTAATAATGGGAGTGGATATACCCACAGGGTCTGTCTGAGAAACAGAGCAAAAGGCAAGAAGGAGAAGAGCCTTTCTAGTACATTAAGAGCCATAAAGATCATTTGAATAATTTAACTTGATTGATGGATGATTCCTTATTCTGACTGTAGGAATATAGGCTCCTGTTAAATCTGAATGAACTATGGTTTTAAATTTGGTTTGGATTTTTGTATAAGTATAGACCCAAAGCATGTGATCAAAAAGAATAAACTCCTGAAAAAGGATTGTTTGTGTTTAATTTGTAGTGACCGTGGAAATACCAGTGTTTATCTTATTTAAGGTTGGGCTAAGCAATAGAAATAAAGAAGGCATGGTTAATTAGGCACCAGGTACAGCAACTAACTGGTTAGAAGTGCTTAGTCCAGTAGGTAGGGAAAAATAGAACAAAGTGAGATGGGGGGGGCGACCTTGAAGAAAGCAGAATACAATATAAAACTGGTTCAGCTAAGTCAATCAGCAATTATATCACTTTTTTGTTATGGTGTATAAAAAGCAAGTGTGTTTTGTTTTGTTTTGCTTTGCTTTGCTTTGTTTTTTAAGGCGTTCCTTTGTTGGAGCTTTCCCTTATGCCTCTGGAGTCATACCCTGACATCTGGAGCTCTACCCTGACATCTGGTGGTGAGCTGTGGAAAAGGACTTCAGGGGCTGATCTCGTTTGCATGGGCAGAGCCACTCTGCCTAGCTTGATGGGACTGCTTGCTCAAATGGTCACTTTGGCTGCTGTGGGCTCTCCAGTCTCTGTTGTTGGGGCAGGAGTAATAACCAGGATAACACCACTTTATGTGAATCAAGGCCTGTAGAACTGTACTTGGCATTTTATGACAGAAGGACTCTCCCTGAACTAAGTGGCACTCGCTAGGCAAGGGACATGGGTTCCAAAGCTCAGTGAATTGAGAGAGAGGCTGGGGGTGGATATGTGCACTGAGTAGTGTGGGCCCCAAACACCACTATGACCCCTCTCCACAGTGTAATAACAGGGCTAAGTGTGACTCGGTTAGGAGTCTTGTTATGTGCTGCAGAGCTGAATCACTGACTCCTAGTTCTAAGCATTCGACCCACTTTGGGCTAGTGGTTCTGAGTGTGCCAGTGCTGAGGCTCCCCTACTAACAGCTGAAATCACTAAAGAGCTGAAGTTACTAAGACCTGAAATCACTGAGAGCTGTGTTAAGTCCCCCTAGACTTAAGACATGTTGGTGAGCAGCTAGCAGGACGGCTGGTGGAGAGGTGCAGCTGGCGGTGAAGGCTGCAGCAGAACCCTATGGAGAGGCGTGGCAATCGGCCGTTGACCCGAGCAGCAGAGCATGTAAGATGCCCCCCCCCATACCACCCCCCTTCCACTCAGGCTGGGATGTAAACTCTGCAGATGAACTTCGGAACTCTGGGGCCGCCCTGACCAAGGGCAGAAACTGTGGGTTTGGGTTGCTGGACTTAAGACCCTGAGGGGAAAAGAACACTGCCAGACTTACTTGGGGGTGGGTCTTTTGCTCATGATTTGTTATGAATTCTGTTTGTGGTGGTTCTTCACGTAATGCCGCATTGTTTCCCTCCTTTATTAAAAGGCTTTTGCTATACTCAGACTCTGCGCTTGTGAGAGGGGAAGTATCGCCTCTTAGAGGTGCCCGGGGCGGTGGTATGTAATTGTCCAGGGTCACTGGGTGGGGCTGGAGCCGGTTTTGCATTGTGCTGTTGAAAATTTACCTTATTTTTTTAACTCCAGTATTCTGGAAAAGTTACTCAACTAGAACCCACCTCTTAAACTGAGAACAGACATGCCACATGCTGTCCTGTCTGGGATACAGAGCGCCTTGTGTGGGGAAAAGAGAAGCTATTGATTATAAAGACTCTGAAATGTCTGTCTTCCCATCATTGAGCTATTTCACAAAGAGGCAGAGGAAAGCCTTCTGCTCAGATGGGGAAAAGCCCGTCTCATTTTCCTAGATGGATTAGGATTTTTGTATTTATCACCCCAATGGCATTAGTAAACGTTCTTAAATACCACACTTGCTCCATCCTACCTGGTCATTCCTGGGGGCAGAATGTAGCTGTAGACTGACAGCCAATAGGAAGGCCCATTGTTATGTTTCAGAAATATAAAGGTAAATGTTCCAAAGCTGACTTCTGTAGAAGGGTGAAATGCTTCTGAATGTAGAGCCAATGGGCATTCAGTGTGAATGGTAGCACACTTATGCTACAGCAAACATAAAATTAGATTATCTGAGCTTTGTGCATTACAAAATACACTGACAAGTACTGTGTGTAAGAGTGCAAACTATATGCCCAGAGGATTGCTTGTATTGTGTATGTATCTATATATTATAATGCCTTAAAGTCAGCAGACAACTCACTTCCACTAGATGATATGTGTGCAAGCTGTGGAGGTACTGTGCAGCCCATAGGCGCCAACTTCCTCAGGGCCCCAGGCCCTGCCCCCACTCCACCCCCTTCCTGCCCTCGCTCCTCCTCCTCTCCCCTCAGTGCCTCCTGCACAATGCTGAATCATGGCCGGCAGGAGGCGCTGATCGGGCCCTATCAGTGGGCAGAAGGTACTGGGGAGGAAGGGGGAGGCACTGACCCGCGGGGCTGCCAGTGAGTGCTATTTTTTCCCCCGTGGGTGCTCCAGTCAGTACCTATGCTGCAGCCTGTTGAGGTCCAGGGATCTGGACTAGGACAAGACATGAAGTTTATTGTCTCAAATAGCTCAGGGCAGGAGCGCAAAAAATCCTTGTGGAATTTCAAGGACTAAAATGTTACTTTTTTCCAAACTGAACTTACTATATTGTGAGAGGGATGCTTCAGCCCAGAGACCCTCCCTGGATACAGCCTGGTTAATGATAGCAAAAAGTGCAGACAAGGGTAAGTTTAAAAATTCAAAGCTGCTTCCCCCCTCCCCCCCCCAAATGCAGAACTACTTGGGGAGGGGGGCCGTTAGTGGCTGTCCTGCAAAAGCTGTTTCTGTCACTTCAAGCCTTCCTCATTTTGGAGGACATACTGGTACTTGAGATGCTTGACTGGCAAAGAGAGATTTTTACAAGCTGCTGATGGGGAAACCTGCAGCATTCAAACATATAGTAACTGAGCAGCACATCTGAGTGGAGCGGCCTGGCCCCAGAAAATACATCCCCAAAATGTAACTACCTATTTGAAGTTCCTGCTTCAGAAAAAGTTTGCATCTATCTGCAGCATTCTTGGGGGAACCAACGGAATGCCGTGTTAGCTTCCACATGATTTAGCCCATTATGACTGCATGCAGTCAACACCCAGAACTCCATTGCCAGCCTCCTTTACCTACCCCCTTCCCCCCCCCCCCCCCCGGCACATTTCTGGACAACATTTCAAATGCTAGTTGCATTTGGCACAAATGACTGTCACCGATGGAGTACATTTAACTAAAATGGACTAGATTTGTAAATGGAACAGACTTCCAGCCCCTCCACCCTCCAAGTCAGTTTCCATGTGGCGTGTTACACCCCTGAGTGGTTACAGAGTAGCGTGCTGACAGGCATGGCACTGTGAGGTGGTTGTTTTTAAGAAACAGGAATGCTGTAGCAAAAATCTGAGCCTTTCCAGTAAAACTTCACTTTCAAGGCATTTTTACTGTTTGTATTTCCCAGTAGCTATTTTGAATGTCCTGTTGTGGGGGTAGGGGAGCTGAGCCATTGGCATGCAATTCCTTGGGAGCAGTGAGGGGCCTCAGTAAGCTTTTCTGAGTATGGGACCAGGATGTGCTGCTGCTGCTTCTCTGGCAAAGCCTCCTCTGGGACTGGTTTCAGCAACGGCGTCATTTCATTGTCCTCAATCGGTGCCTACTGCTGGTTCCCCTCAAGTCCCCATGCTACATTCTGGGACCAGCAGGGCGTCATCCCAGCTGACCTGGTAATCATGCATCACTGTTGGCTCTGTGCGGTGCCCAGCACCTGGTCAAACTCCTCATATAAAAGGTACAGAGTCAGCAATTTCCTGAGGTGTGGTTGTGGTCTCCAGTATTCCTGTATTCAGTCTTGAGCTGCTTAATGTGCTCCTTACACTGGGCACCAGTATGGTAAATTTGCAGCACTGCCAGCTAGTTAGGTTCTTTTTCCTGTCTGTTGCCCTGCATGGGTCAGGCGGGGATAAGAGGGCAGTGAGTTCACCCACAGGAGTGCCTCCTACCTGTATACTGAGACCCCTGTGGCTGATGAAGAAGCAATGCTGATGGACTCTGATGGGGTCCACCTTGCACAGGTGAACAAAAGGTTAACAGAAGTCGGTGAGCTAATTGAGCTCTCTTTGCTGCACCTGCAGGGTGTCAAGTTTTATTTTTTTTATTAGGCCCAGCTGTGGAGGAGCTGGGTGTTCGTGAAAGAAGGAAGTGAAAGCTCTAGAAGAGGTAAGGAGTTCCCTCTCTTTCTGGGAAAGACTGACTGGAGAAGGTCACAGACTGGAATTAATTCCTGTGCCAGGTCTGGGAAAGGGGCAGGGTGCAGAGAGGCAGTCCTGAAGGACTGGAATTCTAGCAGAGAAAAGAGAGCTGGCAGGACCTAGGGAGAAACCAGAAAAGCAGCCATGTTAAGTGCAGGTTGCAGGGAAACAGTATGAGGGGCTCAGAGATAGGAAGTGGCTCAGGAAAACAGCAGCACACCTGAAGGAGCAGGCGTAGCTGTTTAATACGTGGCTGGAAACCAGAGCAGAGGGTGGGACTAAGTTCCCGTGCAAGCCTTGAGGAAGGGGCATAGAAGCCCAACAGAGAGAACATTCTGCATTGGTATGCCTTTGGACTTAAGCTGTATTTTTGTTAGTTGTGGAAATAAATTGTGATGTGACTAGAGGGCCAAGTCACCAAAAGAGGCAGATCACTGTGGTACCAGAGTGACCTATGGCAGAGTTCACTCCTCAGGAGAAAACTACTACGCCGTACCCAACCACAAAAGGGTGCTTTGGTGAGTTGACTTTTCCCACAGACTGCAAAGGAGTCTTGCCCAAATCTCAGCTGCAGAATGTGGAACCCTGAATTTAGAGCCTATAAAAAAGGGAATGGTGAAAGAACTTGCTCTACAGGCAGAAATGCAAAATGCTGTGAAACTTAGCAATACTCTGCAAGGGGTTGGATGTTTGTGACTATCTAGACTTCTCCTCATTATTTATAATAATATTGGAAGGGATACTAAACTCATGCCTCAGGGTTCAAGTCAGTCTCTCACTACTAAAGATCCCCATGAGACCTAATGTGAGGTGCCAGTTATCCCACATCTGCTTATTGTGGGGTTCTTACTACTTTGAAGTTGGCACTTCTGCTTTTGGCTACTGTCAGGTGACTGAACTAGATAGACCTCTGGTCTGATCCAATAAGGTAAGTGTAAGCAGAGTCAGGATGAGCTCCACTCTGACATCTGGTGGTGAGGTGTGGCAAGTTGTGGAAAAGAACTTCAGGGGCTGATCTCATTTGCATAGGCACACCCACCCTGCCTAGAATGAGGCCATAACTGCCCAAATGGTCACTTTGGCTGTTGTGGGATCCCCAGTGTCTCTGTTATTGGGGCAGGAAGAATAAATTGTTATTACCCTGATTATGGGAACTGTGCTTGGAACTGTACTTGGCCTTTTGTTATGATGGAGGGACTCACCATCAATGAAGTAGCCCTCGCTAGGCAAGGGACATGGGTTCCAAAACTCTGTGAATTGAGAGAGGCATTAATACCTGGTGGTGTGGGTCCCTTTGTGAGGGCCTGAAACACCAATTGCACCTCTGTCTCTCTCCACTGTGCAATGTCAGAGCTAATTTTGGGTCTATTAAGAGTCTTGCTACAGGTACTGTGCTGAATTCACTTTGGCCTTATGGTGCACGAGCACTAAGGCTCCCACTACTATGAGCTGAAATCACTGAGAGCTGGAATCACTGAGCACTGTGTCAAGTAGTGGGGAGCCAGAAGAACTAGAGTGCAGTGGTGCTGTTCGTGGATAGGCTAGCGGAGTGTTTGTGAGATGGCAAGGCGAGCTATGCAGGGCGGAGCTGTTCGTGAGACGCTGAGCTGAGCTGTTCGTGAGACTGCAAGCTGTGCAGAGCGGAGCCGTTTGAGACAGCAGAGCAGAGCCCTGTGGGCAGTCAGCTTCAGGACACGTAAGGTTCCCCTTACCTCTTTCCCCCCACACACAGGCACATTTTAGCCAGACTGGGGAGCAACACTCTGCAGATGAACTTTTGAACTCTGGGGCTGGACTTTTTGAACTTTTGGGTGATTTGTGGATTGCTGGACTCAGGAGACCTTTGGGTTCTGGGACTCAAGAATTCGAGGGAAAGGATGTGGCCCAATTTGCTGGGGTGGGTCTTTGCTCATGGTTTGGTTAATGAACACTAGTTGTGGTGTTTTCCCAATTTAATGCTGATGTTGTTTACCTCATGTTAAAGATTCTCTGCTACACTGGGACTCTGTGCTTGCGAGAGGGGAAGTATGCCTCTTTGAGGCGCCCAGGGGGTGTGTAAGATTTTCCCAGGTCACTGGGTGGGGGCTCGAGTCAGTTTTGCATTTGCTTTGATGAGAGGGAACCCCTGTGTACTGAACCCGGCCCTTGCTGCTATCAACTTGGCCTGGCAGAAGGGTTACATAAGTCTTAAGTTCCAATGTTCAAACTGATTCTATTAACATTGTTAACTCTTCCTTTATGTACGGAGAGGATTGGCATGATGGCAACTCTTGTCTGAGTCTAAACAGGGGGAGGGGTTGTTTTTAACTTTCACTAACGGTTTTGTAGGATGATTTAACTCTCCTTTAAAAAAAAATATTGCAAAGCACCTTTAAAACACCTTGGTACTGAAACCGGTGTTGATAATGAGAATTGCATTTTTACTCTGGGTCTTACATATTAAAGACCATGTCTTGTGTGTCAGCAATGCAGATTGTGTTCTGTTTCTATTACTATTGACTGAAATCTTTCAGAGTTCTATTCTGGGACCAACTTTATTCTGTTTCTGGATGGTTCTCTAATTTTTTTCAGTTTGATGTGGATTTCCATTTCTATGCCAGTGCTGTAAGACACATTTTAAGCTGCTTTTCAGAAACCCAAGGGGTTTATCTCCATTGTCATGCTGATTATCTAACATTGATGATTGCGAATGTGATAATTATATCTCTTAGTAGTTAGAAAACTAAACTGCTTTGTCAGGCTCTTGCCATCTCTAAATCTTTCTCTTCTTTCTGTTGATTTTTGTGGGCAATAATATTTTGCTGTCCTACTGTGTTAGGAATCTTGTTATTTTTCTAGAACCTATTCTGTTTTTTTCCCAAAAAAAACTCAGGTAGTAAAGAGAGCATATTTTCATCAAAAATATATGGCTGAAATTTGATGAAATTATGTGCATTTGTGCTTTACCTTGGGGATTATTTTTATTTAATAGTTTCCAGATCAGCTTGCCTGTAGAGTAGGCTTCAAATGGTCTGGAACTTTTCTCTAATGATCTATATCAGGTTGAACATTCAGTGCACAATACTCAGTCTTAAAACAATTGCACAGCCTTCCAGAGAAGCAGCATATTGGGTTTTTGTGTGTGTGTGTTTGGGGCAGGGAGGTTAGCTTTTTTTGCAATCCCGAATTTACTCTTTTCATGGAATTGACTATCTAGTCAGTTTCTTTTACTCTTATTGGTCCTAGCCCTCTTTGTGCTTTTGTGGTACGGTGTCCTCCATGTTGTTCTACAACCAGTACAAATGGAACAGAAGCCTTTGGGATGGATGGATGGATTGAACTTCTGAGTGAAACCTCTGCCTCAGTTTCCCTTTCTCAGGCTGGGTAAAATAAGCCCCAAATTCCACCCTTTCTAGAGCAGCCAAAGTTCAAAATAAACAAAGTGATAGTCTGAGATCTCCACCCAGTGTCTTTCCTTGGGCACAGCTCTCCTTTGAGAATCTGTCAAACTTCTCCTATTGAAGTAAAATAATGGCCCCTCAGCCACAGAAGAATTCACACCCTTCCCCTTTGAGTCCAGCCCCTCAAACAATACAGCAGGTTTTTGATCCATCCTCAAACTCTCTGCTGAACTTCCCCTCTCCCCATCATTCTCCCACAAGAGCGATCATGTGTTCTGCTAGAGTCCCTTAATGCCTTTCGGGTTTGGTTTTCTCTGGCTTCCTAGCAAAGCTGTTACCCCCTTCTTTTTCAAAATACTTTATCTACCCTTTGCCCGTCCCTCTTCAAGGGCCAATTCATCCTCTGCTTGGGTGGGACTGGGGTAGTATTTTGCTGATGTAGGCCAAATTACTACCCGCTTTTATTGGCCCGCTCAGCTATGTTAGCAAATGTGTGGGTGGGGCATAGAAGCAGAGCTTGGGATCCCCTGTATTCTACCCCTCTTTACCCACCTGCCAAAGAAGAGAAAGTAGGGGGTGTACCTTGTCCATTTACAGCATGTCTATGTGAACACTTAGTTCACAGCAAGCCAGGGTGTGAATCTACCCCTCACCAACTGTCCATGTGGCTCTTGCTAACACACACTGAAGGTTTTGTATTGCACTTTGATCTAGTTCCATTTCGAAGTGGGTTAGAGCAAAGCTCACTATCGAACTGTCAATGTCTGCCAACAGGAGCCACAGGGACAGTGAGTTTGGAGTGTGGCCCTGGCTTGCCAAAAACTAAAAGTTTGTGTACACCTGCCCCTTACCCTTGTGCGTCTGGCCCCATTCCAAGGACTGGATAGCTCAGGCATAGGAATAAAAGGAAGGGCTCACTCTCCTTAGATTCAGGCACATAGCCTAAATCTAACAAAATTGAATGGGATCATATCAAATTTAAATGTATTGTAATGTAACCCTTCTGCCAGGCCAAGTTGATAGCAGCAAGGGCCGGGTTCAGTACACAGGGGTTCCCTCTCATCAAAGCAAATGCAAAACTGGCTCGAGCCCCCACCCAGTGACCTGGGAAAATCTTACACACCCCCTGGGTGCCTCAAAGAGGCAATACTTCCCCTCTCGCAAGCACAGAGTCTTGGTGTAGCAGAGAATCTTTAATAACATGAGGGAAACGACATCAGCATTAAATGGGGGAAACACCACAACTAGTGTTCATTAACCAAACCATGAGCAAAGACCCACCCCAGCAAATTGGGCCACATCCTTTCCCTCGGGTTCTTGAGTCCCAGAACCCAAAGGTCTCGTGAGTCCAGCAATCCACAAATCACCCAAAGTTCAAAAAGTCCAGCCCCAGAGTTCAAAAGTTCATCTGCAGAGTATTACATTTTAGCCAGACTGGGAGTGCCTGTGTGTGGGGGAAAGAGGTAAGGGGCACCTTACGTGTCCTGAAGCTGACTGCTCCACAGGGCTCCTCTCTGCTGTCTCACAAACAGCTCCGCTCCACCATGCGCAGCTCCGCTCTGCACAGCTCACCGTCTCACGAACGGCTCCGCTCTGCACAGCTCGCCTCACCGTCTCACGAAAGCTCTGCTAGCCAAGCCACGAACAGCACTCTAGATCTTCCAGCTCTCCACTAGTTGACACAGTGCTCAGTGATTTCAGCTCATAGTAGTGGGAGCCTTGGCGCTGGTGCACCATAAGGCCAAAGTGAATTCAGCACAGTACCTGTAGCAAGACTCTTAATAGACCCAAAATTAGCTCTGACATTGCACAGTGGAGAGAGACAGAGGTGCAATTGGTGTTTCAGGCCCTCACAAAGGGACCCACACCACCAGGTATTAATGCCTCTCTCAATTCACAGAGTTTTGGAACCCATGTCCCTTGCCTAGCGAGGGCTACTTCATTGATGGTGAGTCCCTCCATCATAACAAAAGGCCAAGTACAGTTCCAAGCACAGTTCCCATAATCAGGGTAATAACAATTTATTCTTCCTGCCCCAATAACAGAGACACTGGGGATCCCACAACAGCCAAAGTGACCATTTGGGCAGTTATGGCCTCATTCTAGGCGGGGTGGGTGTGCCTATGCAAATGAGATCAGCCCCCGAAGTTCTTTTCCACAACTTGCCACACCTCACCACCAGATGTCAGGGTGGAGCTCATCCTGACTCTGCTTACAGTATGACTATACCTATTAGCGTTGATACATGGACTGATAACTTCCAAGATTATTTTTCACCAAATTGTAATAAAACATTTGTGCACAAAACAATATAATGGCCCTTTACAGGACATCACTGTTATAAAGAGCACAGACTAATTCACAAAACAATTGCAAAACTTAAAAATTACTGCCTCCACACAATAGAAATCTATCTTCACATATTTCATATAATTCAGATCCACATTAATAGTTAGCTGTGAACTCCTAGTTTTGCTAGGTATTCAAGGTCATGCCCTGTGTTTCTGAAACAGTTATTTCCCTTATCGATACAAAAGATCGATGCTGCAAGACCATCCTGTGCTACCAAAAAAGGTCCCACCTGCTGGAGTTGCTGCATCAGGAAATTACATCAGAGAAGAGCGATACGTTATATTCGCTCGCTGGCAGATGTTCTGTTAATTGCCCACCCGTTAAATATATCTTTAAAATGTGTTTTAGCAGTGTTTACAGATTTTTCATAAACCAAGACTGCAGTTCTATTTTTACGCCTATCTTTTGCTGAATCTAATTCTCTCAGCCCACTTTGAACATTTGTGCTGAGATAATAGGATGTTATTGCAAGACTTTGAGAATAGTGTAGGTTAATTACACAATGCCTAGAAATCTTCAGGCACATAACATTGAGACCAGCTCTTAGTTGTGTGTATCAATGGCATTGACATAGATGGTGATATCAGTGGAGTGATATTGGAGTATGTGAGGGAGAAATCTGGCAAATCTGGGTCTTATTTTGTTACATACTACAGAAGGGTTTAGTGTCTTGTGAACATGCATCTCACATTTATAACTATAGATGATAGAATGTAGGGGGCACAAATCCAAAGTTCTGATTAAGCAAATTGTTTAACTCTTAGCACACAAGTGTTTCCCAGTGACTTAAATGAGACTGCTTGGGTGCTTAAAGTTAAGCACATGCATAAATGTGGTGTAGTTTTTTTTTCTTTCTTTCCCTGAATCAGGATTTAAAGGCAAATCCAGCACCGGTAGCTGAGATATTTAGATTGTGTCTCTCAAAAATATTTTTTTAAATCTGGATTTTATGCGGTGACCTAAATTGACCACAATTGCCTTGGTATACAATGGTATACATCTATCTGTAAATTTCCAGAGTTATCTAGATGAATTAGACTATCGTTTTCTATACTTCATCAATTATTTGAAAAATGTCTTAAATGAAAATGACACTCTGCACCTCTCCCTACCCCCAAGAGGTGTAACTGATTTTGATATAAGCCTTTACCTCCAAAGGCCTATGTGCCAAATTAATTTTAAGTCCTAATGGAAATAAGTTTTGATATTAGCACTGTCACTCATCGGGTCTGACCCAAAACTTGTCAACATCAGTGAGACCCTTTCCAAAGATTTCAGTAAGCTTTGGATCAGGCCCAGAGATACAGGGCATTCAGACGGTTTTGACCTTTTAAGCACTGTTACTTCACCGGTAGCAAATGAATGCCCAGAATGCATTGGGCCGAATTCAGACCTGGTGTAAGTAGATGCCATTATTTTCAGTTATAGTGCACTAAAGCTGAATGTAGCCAAATGTCCTCTTTTTCCCAAAGTGTGAAATTATAAATGACTCTCTTAAAAACTGGCTGTGTGCATGTGTGTAAGTTTTTAACCACTTAGGGTTTAAAATTTTCTTTATATGCAAGTTTTAACTGGAAGCACACTTTAATGACTGAGCTCTGATGCTGTGAAACTTCTTGTAAGTAAAACATAGTGATATACTGTGGCGCTAGAAAGACTTAAGGCTGTAGTTTTGAGCTATGGACCAGTTTTAGGAATTTTCTTAAATTGGAAGCTTTCATTTTGAATAAAATTGTTTTTGTGTTCTGTGCATAACAAATTTTAATGCAGATTTTTCTGTTGGATCTTGAAGCTCAGTCAGACTATGGGTCTGTGAAATAATGAGAGCTAGAGGAGCATTCTGGGTTTAGTGGTTAATTGCTGGATGTTTGGGAGCTCAGCTTCCTTCTCCCAGTTGATCAAGAGGACAACCCATGAAAACAGGTAAAGGAAGGACATAGAATACTTCTAATGGAGTAGGCCATGGCTAAGTTTTGCTTGATATGCTTCACAGTGCTCTAGTACAGGTCTTTTATATAATACATAAACTGTCAATAAATAGTTACTGCATATCCATGACGGGGATATGCACTATGTTCTGGATTTACTGACTTCCAAAGAGCTCATTCTGTACCATGTACATAGACAGTCAGCATTTAAATTCTATGGTGATAAGTGTTGTACAAAAATGCAAGGTAAGATGAGTTTTTAATTTAGTCCTTGTTGGTCCAAGTAGCCCCATTTACAATATTACAAAGAGGCTACTTGCATGGAGAGATGCTCTGATATTGTCACTCATGAATCCAATATAAATGGTTGCGTACGGTGGTCACGGTTTTCAGAATTCGGCCTTTAGGGCCACACTGACCATCTCTAGGATGGAAGAAACTATGTAATAGTTAGGGGAGAGGCAAAAGAAAATGCTATTCTTACAGAAGAACTTTGACTCTGGGACAGATAAAGACTGTAATGCTGTCTTTAGCATTACAGACAGATGAACTGAAGGTTTTAGTGCATTTCCAGCCATTTGTTTTCTTTCTTTTATACTTCCCTGCCTAAACAAATCTATTAGTGACAGTAGACTTTATCACAAGCTTCATTTATGGCACATTAATTAATATTTGAAATATATTTGAGCAATTGGTGGTAGAAGCTGTTTTGTTAGATCTACAACAAATAACACTGCATCTTATTTTATGGTAATAAAATATTGGTGACTGTTTTATGTTCTTCATACGATTCTGAAGACACAAAAATAAACCCCAAACTTCAGTGAGTTAGATACAGCAGAAAGGGATATTTATTATTCAGACTTTTTCATGTGTTAATATATTGCTGCATCTATCAGACTATTTCATTATATCACAGTAGATAGATGAGTCTGAAAATCAGACGCGTATCGTGCATATGACGCACTTCTCAGTGGGTTTTGCCATCTGTACCTCCCAAGGAGTTCTGGACTTTTAAAGGTCAAAACTGCCATGAGCCATTGATATACAGCAGTTTCCTTGGCATCAGTAGAAGAGATACAAATCATGCATTTCCAAATTTAGGTACAGCATTAGCAGACTCCCATTGGCGTCTGAGTCTTTTCTATGAGTCATTCCTGTTCTGTTAATTTTTGGTCATCTGAGAAACAAGCATGCACGCTAGTGCAAAATGGAGTAAAAGCTTGTATTACATTCCCTATTAGATTCAGAAATCACATTTAGCAGAAGGAGTTGACTTTCAGAATGGGTGACTCAGTCATTTTAGTTCATTCGTTAGGGGAGTGGCAGTTGTGTAAAATGCCCTTTGATTGTCATTTTTATGCTTTTCTTCCACATGGAGAATGAGATGTTTCAGCCTAACTAACTTTACACCAGTGATTAAAATCATGTCCTGCTCAATGAGCAGCAAAATATTTAATAACAGGGTGGCTGAAACATTGTACAGAGGGAACAGAAACTATGAACAGTACAAACAAGAATGTTTCAAACTTTGTATACCTGGATCTCTTTCTGATTTAATTGCACTTACAGGGCCATGTCCTGTTCTCTATACTTGGCATGAGCAGCCCCACTGAAATCCGTGGAATTTCTCATGTGAACAAGACTAACAGAATTTGCCCCAAAGGCAGTGTTTTTAATAGAGGTCACTTGAACCACAGTTCCCACTTTACTCATGTATTGCATATCTGAGTGTTCGATGAAAGGGCAGTCTGTTCTTATCTGCCTACACTATCTGCTATCAGAATAATGGACTCTCTGGGTATGTCTACAGAGCAAAAGAAAGACGCGCAGTAATGAGGCTCGGAGTAACTGACTTGGGCTCACGCAGAGGGGCTGAAAATAACATTGTGGAGATGTTTGGGTTTGGACTGGAGCCTGGGCTCTGAAACCTGGGAAGAGTTTCGGAGCCTGGGCTCCAGCCCGAGTTGAAATGTCTACACTGCTATTTTTAGCTCCACAGCTCAGGATCAACAGACTTGCAACTTTGCTGCCTTCGGTCTTTATTTTCTGTGTACTCGTACCCTAGGGGACTTTCAAAAGAGCTGTGTGCAGGCTTCCATTACAGTCATAGTAAATTATTTCAATGGGAATGGAGTTAGGCTGATGCTGAGAGCTTTTGAAAATCCCAGCCTGCCTTTTTAACGTGGCTGACTAACATTTAACACCGTCCCTATGCTTCATAAATACACAGGGCCAGGTTTTGCCCTCAGATCGTTGAACTTGTTTACCCATGTGAAAATTGAATCCCTCAGGCTCAGTCCTGCTCTTGAATATCCAGTAAGGTATGCATCACTGCATCTTTTGAAATCGTAACGGTGGTCCTTCATGCATTATTGCCCCAACACAGCATCTCTTTACACCACATATATACAGACAAAAGATGGATAATACCATGGTTGCTTTAGAAAACTCTGATTATTAAAATGGAGAAGGCCCCTATTCTACATATTTTCATACATACATTCAGAGATTCATAGATACTAAATCAGAAGGGACCGTTATGATCATCTAGTCTGACCTCCTGCACAACGCAGGCCACAGCATCTCACCCACCCACTCCTGCAACATACTGAAAATAGAAACCCCCAAACAGGTACGAGGCTAGACCTTTGTGAAATCTTCATCGCTGTAGGGGGCACAAGCTTAAGTGAAGGGAATGTTTGTGAGAAGAATTCATATTGACATTGGTTTAGGGTGGATTGGAGTTTGTCTATCATCTGATATTATATTTAAGCCAAAATTGTATGACTGACTGAATGAATTATAGTAGTGTGGGAGCACCACTAGAGTTAAGGTTGAGTCATAACTGTTGACAGACCTTTCAAAGTCCTCTTTGATAGACATACTTAGTTGGATTTTTTTTTTTAAACTTTGTGTTCCTCTATACATTGTAGGGTAGGTTTAATGACCCAAATTTCAAGTCAGTCATTTGAGCCCCAGGAAAAAAACAGCCTTTAAAAAAAAGATTTCTAGGTTGTTTGTTGTTTTTGCTCAGAGCTAAAGATCAAACTATTGATGAAATATGGGTCAATATGAGTTTTATGTAAGCTAGTGTAAGGCACTCACAAGGTAGTGTATGGACCCTAAATTGAGATGGGTATTTAAGAAAATGTACATTGTTACACTGTATATGTGCCCATACAGAAGAACAGGTAGAGTTTCCATTCCTACTGTTTTGTATGTGTGCTCTAAAATGCAAGTGGTTAATTGGATAGCTTTGAAATTCAGTGTGCCTCATGGGTATGCTGGGTAGCGTTAATGACCCAAATTTTGGGTCATTTGACAAAAGGGGTTCCCAAGTTACAGAGCCACCCCCCAAAATGGTTTGCTTCTGCTGCCTTGTACTGTTAATTTGAGAGGTACTAATGCCTGAATGAATCAGCACTGTTGTATGTGGTGGTGTAGCCGTGTTGATCTCAGGATGTTAGAGACAAGGTGGGGTGAGAATCTTTTTATTAGACCAACTTCTGCTGGTGAATGAGGCAAGCTTTTGAGATACCCAGAGCTCTTCTTCAGGTCTGGGGCTACTCAAAAGCTTGTCTCTCTGACCAACAGAAGTTGGTCTGTGATCGGGCAGCTGCCCCTCATGGCTGGCAAAGGGTTAATAGCAGCCCTTTGAGCAGCTGCACAGAACCAAGCCAGGCTGGGCCTATAAGAAGGGCTGCGGGGCAGAGAGGAACGTAGTGTCTCCCTGAAGCTTGAGGGAGAAGGACTCGTTGCCTGTAGAGAGAAGTGCCTGGGACAGACAGTGTTGGGCAGGGTTAGGGGAGAAGGCGGAGCTCCAGCCTGGCTGGCTCCCAGACTGAGGTCTTGATACAGGGGCAGAGTAGGTGCTGGGGCTATAGGGAAGTGGCCCAGGGAGAGCAGGTAGTGGCAGAGGGGAAGGAGAGGCAGTGAGTGGCTGTCAGCTGTAGGGTCCCTGGGTCGGGGCACAGAGTAGCAGGTGGGCCTGGGCCCCACCTTTGCCCCACTAGCTGCCAGAGGAAGTGGCCAGCCAAAGGACTCAGTTTGCCCCTGAATGAGGGGCTGGACTGGGGGCCGCAGTTCGCTACTGCAGGGAGAGGCTGGGCGAAGGACTGCCGGTTCCCCTGGAAGCAGGGAGACAACGGAGTTGGAGCACAGCCAGAGGGCTGTGCCCTGAAGAGGCAACGTGGGTCCCCACAGACAGCGGGGATGGTGGAGAAGCAGTGATGGAGAGTGAGACACCACAAGAGGATGGCTCCCTGCTGATGGACAGAGCTAATTCCTGGAGCAACCAGCAGGAGGCACCACAGTGGTGAGCACAATCTATTACATGGTCCAATAAAAGATATTACCTTACTCACTTGTCTCTGGATGAATCACAGACCTCTTAGATGTGTTGTTAAAGGGTGACCTCACAGCACTCAAAACTCAGTTAATCACAAGCCCCCACATAAGAAAGACAAAAGGAGTTTTGAACTGAGCTACAATTCGAGTCCTCAGTGGCAATTCTAGTTTTAGGAGAAAGTAATCAGAGTATTTGGGAGAGAAAAAGTTGCATGTGAATACTTCCTGCATACTAAGGGGGCTGAGGAATAGAAATGGGAAGGCTGCTGTGAGGAAAGGGGAGTTATGGGGAGGTGGATGGGGGAGGGGAGCGATCTTGGGGGCTCAGGTGAGGGAGGCATGGAATTGCCTAGCTCTGGCAGTGCACCCTACTGTCCCTGCATCCCCAAAATCTTGACGGGGGGAAATTAGATATGAGTGCTTCCTGGGAAGAGGGTTTATGGGGAAGAGAAGTAGGAGAAGGGGGGCTACAGAGAAGGGAGGGGGATAAAAGCGGACGGTGGAGGGAGAGGTTGAGGGTTAGGGATGTGGAGAGGTGGTACAGTCGGAAGGTAGGGTTGCCAGGTGTCCAGTTTTTGACCAGAACGTCCAGTCAAAAAGGGAACCAGGCAGTGTCCAATCAGCACAGCCGACCAGATGCTAAAAGTCCAGTTGCCCACAATAACTGGCCACTGGGGGGTGGGAAAAGCAGCAGCCGCTGCGGCTGGGGACAAACAGAGGAGCTGTTCTTTGGTTAGCTGCTGACGCCTGGCAGAGCAGTGGGTGGCTTCTGGACGAGGCTCCAAGAGGTAGGTGCCGCTGCCCAGGGAGGGAGAATTCTGCCCAACCCTCCCACTGTGCCGATTGCCCCAGCCCTGGCCCCTCACTACAGGGACTGAACCCTCTCCTCCCTGACCTCCCACCCCCTGCTGTGCCCTGATGGCCCTGGCCCCTTGCTACAGGGACCAACCCCCACTGTGCCCTGATTAGGCAGGCGCCGCATCAGCTTCTCCCAGCTTGGCTCTGCAGGCAGCAGGTAAGTACTGGAAGAGGGGGAGTGAGGTGTGAGTGGGGCGTGGGGCCTCAGCCTTGGAGAAAGAGGCAGGGCCTTGGGGGAAGGGATGGGGCAGGGCAAGGATGTTTGGTTTTCAGCAGTTGAAGTTGGCAACTGTATGGGAAGAGGAACATGGGGGTAAATAGCTGGAGGTTTGGGGGAGAAAGGTTGTCTTTGCTTCTAGTCAGTCACACATTCTCCCTCCTATGCATGTTTGTGCCCACATTTGGGGGGCTCTGAACCCACCTCCTAGTCCCCCTCATATGAGCTGGGATACTGGGGGGCCTTGCCCCTCTGGATGTGTTTGAGCTGCCTGCTGTCACGTGTGTGTGTGTGCGCGCACGCGCACATGCGCGCACCTGGATCTAGGGGTCCCATGCCAATCTACCGCAGTTGGACCATCTCTCTCATGTGAGCTGGATTCTAGGGCGCTTCTCTTTCAGGGCAGTGTGAGGTTCCCTCTTGCTCCCTCATGAGCCAGGATCTTGGTAAGTCCTGCCCCTTTGGGTGGGAAGCTGAGAACTGGTATACTTCATGCATATCATGGCTCTAAAGCACTTAGGAGCATGATGGGAACACACACTGAGATGAATGGTGTAGTTCACACATCTCAGCTATTGTTTCAGGTTGTATTCATTTCCATGTTCTCAGTCAGCTGAAAACATTCCCTGAAATTGAATGGGCCACTTCATATCTTTCAGCGCCTCCCATGCTTCAGATGCATATGTAGAGGACCACTTTCTCTCCATCATCCCTCTCTTTCCTAACTAAAGGACAACACTTCATATTGCTCTAAAATCCGCATGCCTGCACAGATTTTTTTCTTAATATTTGCTGTGCTTTGTGGAAATGCTGAATAGCGTTAGTGACAGACGTTTGGGATAATTTGAGTCAGCAGTTCCAGAGACAACAGCGTGGAAAAAAATAATTATGTTCCAAAAAGTTTCTAGTTGGGTTTTTTCCACACAGCTGCTTACATAATAGCTGGATATTTGGTATCCTATTGACCTGTATTATAGATTTATCCTAATGTACCATTAATATATGCATTGTTATATTCCTAAAAGAAATAACTGCTCACAATCAATACAACATTCCAGGTGATACATTTTCAGAAGTGTTATCTTTTTAAAATGTCTCCCAAAAGCCTTGACCATACAATAGTTCATGTTCCAAAAACTGGTATTTAAAAACCCAAGCTATTGTTTTCGCTGCAGCCTAGGAATGTAAAACAATACCTGTTACCAGTAAAATCTTGGGAGGGGAGGGGAGGGGGGGAATTTTTGGAACTCCTTTAATCTCAAATGGCTAAACAAACTTTGGGGGGGGGAAATGTCATAAAAATTACTCCTTGGTTGAGACCTTTTAATGCCCAGCGTTCACCTGGAACACATTTTTTATACTGAGTGTTTCATACATTTTTATAAATGTTTCTTGTAAAGCAGAGCCAATGATGTACAATCACTGTCGAGAAACTTTATAGTCTGAAACACCCTGAAATTGGTTTGAATTACTTAATGCATATTTTAAGCACATACATTTTAGAGCTATGTTAAGTTTTCCCTGGCTGCTTGATCCTTCAGAGGTGGTGTTTTGTGTGACCGACGACTATTTGTTAAATTCAGCAAAAATTAATTCAACTTATATGAGACTTGCTGGGGACACTGAAATCATCTTCCACATGGAATTATTCTTTACAGCAAAAAGCAAAGGTATTTGTGTTTTTAAGTCTCATGTAACTAACAAGCACGGTGGCATCAAATCATAGAAAAGAGAGATGAAGAGGACCTCGTTGGTCATTTTAGGTGGAATCCCTGAAGCAATTTGGCCTCCTAATGTCTATTTAGGCTCCACTGATTTGAGTGGAAGTTAAGCGCCTAAGGCCACGCCTATGCTACAAACTTTGGCTGGCACAAATTACATTGGCTCTTTGGGGTTGGCACTGTGCAGTCACCAGGAATGCTTGTGTCAGTGAATGATGCGGTGCACCCTGTGTAAGATATCCCAGTGTGGAACGCACCACTGTTCAGCACTGACTTGTGGGAAGTTTTTGGCAACGCATGGTGGGGGCAGAAACGAGTATCTCAGGTGTGACTAGGAATAAGTAGTCAATTTCTCAGCATATGCAGCTTTCTCCATTCCCTTACTATCATGCATATCCCATAATTTTTGTGCTTTTAAAAACAAACAAAAAAAGACGACAAACCTGTACTGCCTTCTTCGCTGTCTGCAGATTCAAGGCTTCTGTCAGATGGCACATCTCTTCATTGTTATGAGCCTTGCCAAGCACAGGACATACAATCCTCTGGTATTTGCAGAGTTGGAAGAAGAAAGTCATGTTCCCTGCTGATGAGAATTTCGTGGAGGACAGATTGCTGTGGGATATAGCGAAAAAAACAATTCAGGGTTGTTGTGGGGGGCATTCACACAGCAGCTGCAGATGGGTTCCTAGTTGTTGTTTGGGCATTTCAAGATGGCACACCTATGATAAGCACCAAAGTTTTTCCCCTACAAGGGGAAGGCTTCTGGTCTCTCTGGCGACTGGGCAGTGGAGTTCACAATTGTGACCAGAATGGTCAGTGTCAGGCACTGTGAGGCAGCTGCTGGAGGACGGTTAGGGTTAACACAGGTCATGCAGTATCTACATTCATGCTGCATCCTCTATGGCTCAGTGCCGCTTGGGGAAGTGGTATTACTGTGGTGCCGTAAGGGTTGTATGCAGTGTTTGTGTTTGCTCCCAGGATATTAGAGGGGCAAGGTGGGTGAGGTAATATTCAGAGTTGTGTGTAAGCTTCACAGCTTGTCTCTCCCAGCAGAGTTGGTCCAATAAAAGATATTACCTCACCTACCTTATCTCTCCCATTTGCTGTAATTGCACATTTTAAATAGGTAGGAGACCAATGTAATAGTACACACATCCAGCCAGGTTGATGCAAGGCAGCTTGTGGCAGAGCAAGCCTGAGTTGCTTCAGGGATTCCACTCCTAGGCTCTAACCCTACAGGCTTGTTCCCTACATTTACTAGTACTTGTTACAGAGACCTCTCCAAACTCATCTGAGGTTGCAAGCTCCCCACAGGCCAGGACCCATCAACTCAAAGCAGCCCCAGACCCTGCCAGAACAATGGATGCAAAACCTGCAGCCACATCTCCACTGCTACAATGATCACCACACGTTTCAAGATCCATGACTCCTAAATATGTCTATTACAACATGTGGTATACTTCTTCCAGTGTACTAAATGCCCCATAACTATATGTAGATGAAACCAGACAATCATTACACTCTTGAATGACCTCACTTAAGAAAATAAGACATAAACACCACATCATCTGTAGGTGAATGCTTTTCACAAAGTGATGCTTCTATAGCTGACCTATCAGTTCTCATGCTCCAAGGAAATCTGCACAACACTCTCGAAAGAGGAGTCTGGGAGCTTAAATTCATACCTCTGCTTGTCATTAAATATCATTAACTTAACAGACACTGGATTTATGGCTTATTACAAGACTCTGTAACCCACTACCCCTCCCTTTCCTATGACTGCAGAGGGGTTAACAGACCATTCATCTACCTTGAATGGTTCCTTAGTTTAGCATATGTGCTATCTATTTGACCTTGTATTTAGCTGAGATTCTTAATACCTTTCCCAGAGCTGAGGAAGCTTGGTAGCCCGAAAGTTTGTCTCCCTCACCAACAGAAGTTGGTCTAGTAAAATATATTACCTCACCCACCTCATCTCTAATATCCTAGGACTGACATAGCTACAACAACACTGCATAGTGCTTTGTACAGACAGGTTTTAACCTGAACTCAACATGCTGGCCACTGTGTTCTATACAGAGCTCTCTTCTCATTTTAGATGCATGTAATGGAGCAAATCCTGGCTCAGTGTAATGTGTACCTCTGAAAATCTGAGGCCAGGAATGAAATTAGGAGGGCTCAACAGCTATACTATTCAAAATCCATATCGTTCACGCTCCGTAGGCCATGCACGAATAAAGGCAGTGAGGGACATCCTGGGGCAGGCTTAGGGATGAAGTTTTGTGATGCGCATGCTTTAATGCCTTTCCTTTACATTGCCAGCAGCCGAGAAGCCCCTTCCTCTACTCCAATTAAGCCATCTCCTGGACCAATTATTTGGATGGGCAGTTGTGCAGGGATTGTGCTACCAGTGAGAGGTTATTCATTAAATAACCAGTTTTAGGAAATGATGCTATGATTTCCTTTCAAACTGACCTTAGGGTCAGGATTTGTGTGCAGGGCAATAGAGTCTCACGCGGACGACAGCTGTAGAAAGAATAAATGAGCAGTTTCCAGCCCCCACTTGCAATAGGTCAGCGGATGGCCTCTTCCTAAGAATCCTGGTGCCATTGCTGTCATCTCTCCTTTTGCTCTTCTGTCCCACTTCCCTCTCCTCTCTCTGTGTCTCTGCTGCTGGGTTGGCAAGTGTTCAAGTAAACACACTGCGATCACCAGCAATGTCTGATTGCTTCAAAATGGTCATGAGCCAATGTAAGAATTCAAAGACCAAATTCTGTTTTTCCCTTTCTCACCTCCCCCATGATGTTTTGTGTGTGATGACTGTGAATATATTCTAGTCTAGTGTTTTTTTTTTTTCTTTTTAAGTCTCTTGTATCTTAATACAGCCTATCTATTTATAAAAGAATAGCTCGCTCCATTTTAGCCTGGCCCTGCATTTCTCTCAGGCTGAACTCCCATTGAAATCAGTTCAATGTTGTGATTTCAATTAGTTGTTCAGCTCAAAATCAGTGAGTTTTGCCTGAGTAAGGATTGCAAAAATCATGCTTGTCCTAGGATGGCTCCTTTATTGGGGACTGATCTAGTGTAATGACAGTGAGCGGCAAAAATTGCTAATTAAACAAGATACGGTGAGCAAAAATGCCATTTAGGATATTGCCTGTAGCCCTATTGCAGGGATGGGAAAGGAGAGAAAGGTTCGAGACACTTATGCCCATTCAGTATGTTCCTGGAGAAGGGGCCAAGTATGACAGCAGAAGTGCTTCCCTTTAGGTCCCCAAAGTTGTTACAATTTGGGGCCTAAATCACCCCCAAAAAGGGAGTGAGGAGCAGCTAGGGCGAACCCTAGCTTTCCCACATTCCAATTGGTGGAATTGGCTGTGGAGAGCAGGCTATACCATCCCACTGGGTGGTGAAGCATGTATGTGAGTTACAGACATAATCCCTCTTGGAAGCTCCCTGTGGGGTGGTGGGACTCCTCGCACAACGCAATACTGGTGTGACCCATACTGGAGATGCGTTGTCAGGTAATCAATAGGCCTAAATTCCATGTTCTGGCCTCATTATTATTGCTATTAATTTAATTCAGAAATTGCCAGGTAATGATGAAAAGAATAAAGATCAAGTTATGATGGGATGTGGGGAATATCAGTGTAGCACTTGTACTCAGGAAAAGCTGTCCCAGTGAAGAGCATTCAAATATACCGACAGCAGGCTGGGATACAATGGACAGTCTAAGTTGTAGAGTGGGTAGAGGTTTATATCTTGTACGGTCACTTCTTTAAATGGTAATATAACTTTTCCTGAGCCATAGGATAATGGTATGTAATGGTAAATGACCCCATCCTCTCACTGAGTTGTCTGCAAGTACAGTGAGCTTTTTGTGACATTCCCCACCCCAGGCTAATGGCAGATTAAACAGTAAATCCTCTCTTTTGCTGTTGATACCATGATGCAGTTTTTCTTTCCCCATCTATTCAATGTGTGTTGTCATTAAGAATATGAGCATTCCTTTCACACGCACCTGAGGTATATCTACAATGGCATTGACTCCCTGTCCTGCCGTTCTCCCGCTTCCAGCCTAAACACCTCAGAGGGTTCTTGCGGCTAAATAAGTGTAAAATCAGGATATTGCTGGTATTGCACGCATGACATGGGGAGCTGTGGCTATATGTTCTCCTCAGTGTTCACATGAATAATATAGATAATGGAGGAGAGCAGACAAAATTGATGTTATTACAGCCTAAATCTATTACATTCAGTATACTGGTTATATTACATTTAGGTCAGAAACGTCCCTGATTTCCAAATAAGAAAATTGTTTGTGCTCTTTTTTGCTGCTTATGATATGTAAAGACTGTCCTGAAGGTGGCGCTTTTGCAAAGTATTTTTCTGACTTTACTGTTTTAAAAGAGAGATTCAGGTCTTAAATCTTGTTTTTTCCTGGCCGTTTCAATGAACACATGGAGAACAAGCAGGATTATGACCAGTATCAAGGAAGTGAAACCTGAGTAAATGAAAGAAGAGATTTATAATCAAGAGCCTGATTCTGTTATGCTAAGGCAGTGGTTCTCAGACTTTTTTACTGGTGACCCCTTTCACATAGCAAGCCTCTGAGTCTGACTCCCCGCCCCTTTATAAATTAAAAATACGCTTTTATATATTTAACACCATTCTAAATGCTGGAGGCAAAGCGGGGTTTGGGGTGGAGGCGGACTGCTTGTGACCCCTCATGTAATAACCCTGTGACCCCCTGAGGGGTCCTGACCCCCAGATTGAGAACCCCTGTGCTAAGGCCTCTTTGCGCAGTTCTGGGAGCATAAAGAGGCCTTAACGTAGGGAACTGGTCCCCAAGATATCCCCTGCACATGGGTCCTTCCTGACCATCAAAGATGTGGTGTAATGGCTCTATGCCTGCCCTTCTCCCAGCCCCAGTATAGGGAGCATATTGGGGTGCAGGCTATGGGTGGTGCAGGGTGAGACGGGAACATGGCTGAAGTATATTGTGCTACAGCTGGTCTCTGATTCCTAGGCTCATAGGGGATTGTGAGAAGGAAAGCATACATTAGGGTTGTCCTAACTTACAATAGGGGCTGTGAACCAGGCTGCTCCAGAACTTGGGGAGTGCAAAGGTAGATTAGAAACTTTTGTCCCCTTGCCCCATTCCTATCCCAAACATAAGAACAGAGTTCATTTGTTTCTGTTAACTGTAACTCCAATGCCTGACAAACATGTGAAAGGAAAGACTTTTTCCTTTTTCTTTTTCTTTAAACAGTCACTCCACACCCCGGCTTCTTCAAGTAAGGCTGGAGAAGCCTGAACTCAAGCTCTGGTCCTCCAGAGACCTCCAGCAAATACATGAAGTACAAGCCATTATCCTCATGATGTTTCTTCTTAAACATTTTAGAAACAACAAAACTTTCAGCCCTTTATCACAAAAGAGGAAAAAATCCAAACTTATTTCCCTTCTCAGGTCACCTTTCATAGATATTTTCTTGATATTTATAGATACTGATATTGTTACAAATGGAGCTGGGACAGTTAGTTATGTAGAAACAGCGGGAGCATCTACAAAAGGGCTACAAATAATAGCTCGTCAGTTATGTAATTGAACCAACATCTTTTAAAGGGCTTAATTTGAACATTGGGTAGCAGTCATGTATGTTTGTATTTTAAGGAATCCGGTGTTGTGCTTGTTCACTGATTCAAAGTACAGACAATTATTTTTCTGTCATTTGTGTGAATGTGTGGAATGGAGTGTAAACATGGACAACTTATTGTCTCCTCTCTAGCTCCCTGCTTCTTTTTTCTGTAAATTTCTCTCTAAATCACAGAATTTACACAACTATTTAGATGCGGGCAACTTGTTCTCTGTGGTTGTGGGAAAGGTTTAGTGTAATTCATTTGGCATTTCCATGCAGCACCAATGAGATCAGGGTCAATAGTTTGCGTAAATCAAAGAACTTTTCAAAATTAGAGATGTAGTGATGTACACCTGCATATCTGAGGTGCAGAGTGAATCCAGAGACAATGGGCCAGATTCATTTCTGATGCAACTCTCCTGACTTCAGAGGGTTTTGACATTAGGGATGAACGTTGCCTCCTATGTCTACGTGACTTTGTTGGCATACTCAGCATGTCCTTAGAACATTCTCAGGTTGCCACCCCATCCTCCCCCATTATAGTTTGTAACCCTGTGATTACGGAAGAGGCAATTGCTGCTTGTGTGTTTACAAACAAGCAAGTTGGCCTCTAGCCTAGTCTGCCTGAAGAAAAAGATTGCCTGTACAGGAGGTGTAAGCTTTAAATGTATCGAGGCAAATCCTGCACTGGCCAGCACACAGCACTGCTTCTGCACATCAATCTGGTGCGTTTCTTTGCTATAGGACTCCTGATCACCATGGTTCCTCAGGCAGAGCTGGGAGAGGATAGGAACAAAATGGGAAGAATATTTTACTGCTTCTTTGAAGCAGGAGCACAATGTCCCATGTACCTGCAGTCAGCTATTGCTCAGTATGGTATGTATGTGCTACTGAGCTTGGGAATGTTCAGTGACAATGGAAGAACTAGTTTGATATCCATATAAACATCATTTACAGTTATATAAAAGGTGTTTTGCTTTTTAAGGGTGGGGAAGGTGGTTTGTGAAGGGCTATAATCCCTCATGCTTCAGGGCATAAGCCAATCCCCAACCGTTTGGGGGTTTGGAGGAGACTTTCCCTTGAGGCAAGTTATCCCATAACTGTTTACTGCAGGATTTCTGACCCCTTCCTTTGAAGCACCTGGTGCTGGTCACTGCCAAAGATGAGGTATTAGACTAGATGGTCCGCTGGTCTGATCCAGAATTAAATTCCTATGTAGCTACGGAAGGAGGAAGATTCACTAGACTCCTTTTAGGACACAGGTTGTCTTTGAAGATCTGGTGAGCCCACCACCCATTAGGTGGCATTCTGTGACTGCTTTCAGTGTTATGAAGAGATTTTCCCTTCTATGTCCTCTGCTGCACAGATTATAGGGCACAGTTTAGCCATAGCCACTTATTATAGACAGTTTGAAGTGTCTCAGCTGAGGCACCCAAAAACTGAGGCACACAAATTTGTGGACCTGTTTCAAAATGTAGGCTGCCTTTGGGGACACGCCCCTACTTTTGATTAAAGGATACAAGAGTGTTGTATTTGCTGTTCTTTGCTGTACCTGATTGTGTGTGTGTGTGTGGGGGGAAATAGAATATGTATGCTCCTGAGCATTTACCCCAGCAACCTGCTGACAGATTATTGATCTAATGAAAAACAGCCTGCTGATTTCAACAGCACTGCAAGGTGAACTTTCTTGAGGGATAGTGCATGGGTGGGTGGGATGGAGGCACTGGAAATCCCAAAGTAAAAGATAGGTTTCAGACTAACAGCCGTGTTAGTCTGTATTCGCAAAAAGAAAAGGAGTACTTGTGGCACCTTAGAGACTAACCAATTTATTTGAGCATGAGCTTTCGTGAGCTACATGCATCCGATGAAGTGAGCTGTAGCTCACGAAAGCTCATGCTCAAATAAATTGGTTAGTCTCTAAGGTGCCACAAGTACTCCTTTTCTTTTAAAGTAAAAGATGAGCATGTGTGGTGCTGTATAAAGAATAATTGGTAGGTAGGTGTTTTAATAATCTCCAGTATCTACAATATGTTTTCATGTGGGCCCCTTGTTTAGTTTCTTGGCTTTCTTCACTCTCCAGCTTATTGCAGTCACTGGACTCTGCAAACAAAACCAGGGAGAATGAATGTCTGTCATAACATAACATGATAGGCCCATGACAGCTGTGTTTGAACAGCATTCTCCAGAAATGAGAAACAGTGCATTTTTAAAAAAGACTTATTCATGTGGTGTACCAATCACTCCTGACAGCCGCCCTTTTAGTTCATAAAGAAACTATTAGGGATGATGATAAACCATGCTAGTCCATTTACTAGCATAACAGGAATTATTAACTCTAATAAATGAAACATTATGTAGCCATTAGGTAACGGTTGTATGGCAGCATAATGTCTGCACGATGAGTTGTAAATGGATTTGGAAGGCACCTAAGTTGGTTATTTATTGACTATATGAAACAGAGTTATTTATTGACTTGGTCCAATAAGTTTGTGTTTTCAGCTGCAATTTGATTCTAAAAATTTTATGGCCTATTCAATACATGTGGTGATGGAGGGTAACAGATTTTTTTTCTTTTTTTTTTAAAAAGAACTGCTACATTTACAGTAGCAATGATTCAAGAACAAATGAAGTTTCTCTTTCCCTCCAAATCAGTTAGTTAGTTAGTTTAGTTTTTATTTTAAAATGTGCCTCCCTACTAAAAGGTCAAACCGGATAAATTAATCATGAGAGAGACGATGCTATTGGTGACCTTGAAATAATGGCTCCAAATAACACACTCGCCTTCCGTTCCAGCAATAGTTGAGGCATCAGGCTTATGCAGAATATGACACTGTTAAAGTTAGGACAAGCATGACATTTTTCTGGTCTCTGTTTGCCTGGTAAATTGTATTTGCTCTCTCAGGCTGCTAGAATTCTTTAGAAGGCTAAAGCAAGTAAACAAGTTGAATTTCATGGGATATAGTTTTCACATTGAAATTGATTACATTCCTCTTTACTGCATCAGATTTAATTTTTAGCCTTATTTCATTCCCTTTCCTCTCCTTCCCCCCCCCCCTCGAAGGGAAAGGCTGAGGCTACAAATCTGATTCCAAAATAAAGAGAGAGGAGGGAAAATACTAAACCAATCAACCTTCTATCACATTGTGGAGTTCAGCTTTTCCTTTTTCTAAAGCATGTGTGTATTAGTATTTGTTGTGTGTCTGTGTATTTTACACACTGTCACACACACGATGCAGAGTGCCAAAGAGAATATTGGAGCTTGTGTGTCAATGCCATTTCTGCAATCTCTAAAATAGCTGTGTATTGCTGTTATTAAATACAAAAGACCGCTGTCTTCCTTGGCTGTAAGGGGGTGTCTGGAAATCTCTTGAAAGGTGTGTTTCTGGAAGAGAAAAGGAAAACCAAGCACCTTCCTACTGAGCAGAGCACTGTGTTTGGTCTTTTAATGGAGACTGACCTTGGGGATCTAGTTAGGGACAGGGTAAAAAACAAACAAAACACCATGTCTAGAAGCTGTGGTGGAAGGGGACAGAGCAGGAAAGACGTGACTTCTTAATGGAAGAATATTGTATTAAGACAGGGGTGGGCAAACTTTTTGGCCTGAGGGCCACATTGGGGTTGCGAAACGGTATGGAGGGCCAGGTAGGGAAGGCTGTGCGTCCCCAAACAGCCTGGCCCCTGCCCCCTGACTGCCCCCCTCAGATCCTCCGACCTATCCAACCCCCCCCCCGCTTCTTATCCCCCTGAGGGCCCCCACCCAGGATCCCCTGACCCTGACTGCCCTGACCCCTATTCACACCCATGCCCCCTGACAGGCCCCCCGGGACCCCTGACCCATCCAAACCTCCCTTCTCCTTGTCCCTGACACCACCGCCATTCAATTCCCCTGTCCCCTGATGGCAACCCCCCCCCCGCAACCTCCGCCCCATCCAATCTCCCCTTGTCCCCTGGCTGCCCCCAGGGACCTCCTGCCCCTTATCCACACACACACACCCCCCGCCGCTGCCCCCTTACTATGCCACTCAGAGTGCAGGACAGGCTTATTGGAAAGCCTGGGAGGTGGGCGGGCGCAAGCTGCAATGTCTACATGGCGGTGTGGCGCCGGAGCTAGCCTTCTCGCCCGGGAGCTCAGGGGCCGGACAGGATGGTCCCACGGACCATAGTTTGCCCACCTCTGTACTAAGACGTAATGAAGTCTCCAATGAGGTTAGTAAAAGCTATCAAGGTGTGACTTCTGCTTTCCTCTCCTGCTGCATGGAAAAGCTAATTAGGGATGAGTCTCAAAAGATGCCAAAGAATTTAAACAAGCTCTCAGATGTGATATACTGGCAGAGTAAAACTAATTTCCCCCTGCTCTTCTTGTTCTCTGCTGTGCTCTGTTAAGCTGCTGTTGCATCACAGCAAGAGACAGAGCAAAGGAGCAAAAGGCTCTTCTGTGATGTGCTTCTGAGTGTTATCTCCGCCACAGGATCACTGCTTTTCTCTTTTTTTCAGGCCAATTTTATGAGGCCTCTTCCATGTGACTGGTCTCTTTTCACTGCCCCTGTTCTGGGAATAAGGTCTTGGAGCACGTAGCTGACCTGCTCATACCACCTACTCTTCTATGGGAGGAGAGAGAAGGTGTGCAGGAGATTTCAGCTTCTGACTGGAGGTCCCCCGCCCCCAAGCTTTTCTGAATATTTGGCCTTTTCCTTGCTGCATTTGTCAGTATTCAGTGAGAGGTGGGATGCAAGTCAGGTATTCTTGCTATAACACTTAGAACTGTTTGTGAATTCTTCGGTGAAATGTTTTTCATACAAAAATAGTGCTTGATCATAACTGAAGCTTTTTGTGAAAGCTTGTTTGTTTTGTTTTTTGACACGTCTTTCAATTTGAAATTTTTGACACAAATAGTTTGAAGATGTTGAAATAAAACAATTTCAAAAGAAAAAAAAATCAGTTCTATTCTTTGAAATAGATAGAAGTTTGTTTAGAGTTTTAATTATAAGGAAAAGGGGGAAAAAGTTGAAATGGAAATAAAAGGCTTTGAAATGATCAAAATCACATGTTTTGATTGACCCAAACAGATTTATTTTCCCCCGAGATCCTCAGTGCATGGGAATTTTTAGGAGATTGATTTTTTTTTGGGAGGGGGAGAGTGGTACAAATTTGATTTGGGAAAGTTTTTTGAAATCTCAAATTTTCATGGATTGTGTGATGGGGGCAAGGCCAGATGGCTATAGAAAAGTAGTGGGAGATAGGTATATTAGCTCCAGGCTAAACAAACCCCTGGTACCAGGTTAAGTGAAATGGCAGCTGCTCCAGGTCAATTAAGACACCTGGGGCCAATTAAAAACTTTCCAGAAGGCAAGGAGAATGCTAGGTTGGTTGGGACACCTGAAGCCAATCAGGGGCTGGCTGAAACTAGTTAAAAGCCTCCCCATTAGACAGGTGGGTGTGCATGTCAGGAGCTGTGGAAGGAAATTGTGCTGTTGGAGAGGCTGAGTAGTATACACCATATCAGGCACAAGGAAGGAGGCCCTGAGGTAAGAGTGAAGTAGAGCTTGAGGAAGTGAGGGCTGCTGTGGGGGAAGTACCCCAGGGAATTGTACATGTCCTGTTTCTAAAAGGTCAGCTACCATAGCTGATACTATTAGGGTCCCTGGGCTGGAGCCCAGAGTAGAGGGTGGGCCCAGGCTCCTTCCCCCCCCACCTTTGCCCCCTGATTAATCACTGAGACTGGGAGACAACAGAGACTGTGCAAGGAAGGATAACTTCTCCTCACCTCCCTTGCTGGCTTATGATGAAAATGGCTCAGTAGACTGTGATCCTTCTCCCTAGAGAAAGAAGGGTTATGTGGAGAGTCACTGTGAACCTCTGAGGCTAGCGAAATCCACCAGGAAACGTGAGACCCACGGAGGCAAGGACAGAACTTTGTCACAGTTGGTAAAACCATTTCCTACCCAGTTTTGATAACACTAAGGGCTTGTATACACAACCTCGTGGTTCAGACTACAGCAGTGTGAATTACATTGCTCCCCAAAGTGCTGGGCTCTAACTGCTCTGTGTGGATTCTGCTAGTGCCTACTGAAAGGTACCTAGTTTGCATTAATGTAGTCCTCTTGCAACATCCACACAGGGGATTTATAACACAGTACTTTGTGTGCTACAATGCTTTTGTAGTCTGAACAACTGAGTACACAAGCCTTAAGAATGAAGACCTCATACACTTTATACTCTGGAGATAGATTCCAGGTTTTACATGGAAATAGCTTTTGCTGTTCACAGAACTAGGACCAAATTCTAATAATGAAATAAAATACTGTTCTGTGTGAATAAGGGGATCAGAGATTTGGCCTTGGAAACAGCAGTTACAACTTAGATGTACCTTTTCCTTCCCTCCCCAGACCCAGCCTTATGTGCAGTGGGCAACCTTCTGCTGTTGCTATGGGCTGACATCTTTTCTTTGTCCATTGGATCCCAGCTTCTCTACTCCCCAGCACAGAACAGCCATTTGGGATATTGTCTCCTGTCACAGCCCCAGGGATGTGAAGAAGGAAGGAGAGAAGACCGGACATACAGGTAACAAGCAGGAACTTGCAAAATGGGGTGAGACAGGAATACAAGGGAGTGTGGAAGAGTTCTACGTTGGAGGGGAAGAGGATGCCAGGCAGTTAAATGCTGCTTGAGTCTTTGGGAAGTGTGGAGGAGCTAACATATTAACAGCACTTGACATCTCACAAACCGCTAGCTACTCTTTTTACATGGGCAGTCCCCTGAGTTCCAAAGACTGGAGAAGTACCAAGAAATCATCTAGGTTCTTCAGCTAGTGCAAGGATCTTGTTTTGGCTAAATGACTGTGTTTGGCCTCCCCAGCTCCTCTAGCCAATGGCTTGCTTTCTTTCCCTGGTTCATTGTAGCACCCTTTACGGCTCCTTTTCATGTGCTTTCTCCTCCAGTTTAAACTGAGCGACTATAATGACAGCCATCTTAGTTGTCACAGGGGATTGAACCAGGGACATCCAAAGCTGAAATAATGAGTCTCTATATCTTGAGCAAGAGGACTGTGTCCCGTAGCAGGGAGCTATAGCAGAGACATATTCTCCATGGATTGATCATAGAAAGGAATGCATACTACACACTGGGTTACACAGTCTGTCAGATTGCCTTGCCCATTGTTCTGTCATTTTTCTTGTAATTCATGCTGAGGCTGTGGGGAACTCTTTCCCCTCCCACCCTAGACTTATTGCTTTTTAAAAAAATGCTACATCAATTACTTACTGTCTGCTTTGCTAAGCAACTGCCTCCCCTCTCAATGATTCTTGCATAGTCTCAGAAAAATTGTAAGACCAATTGAAGGCTGGCCTTCTTTAAAAAAAAAAAATAAAAATACTGCTCTAAGTAACTTTAATGAGAAAATATTTTTGAAAAGATGTCATCTGTTACTCCAGTAGTTAGCGTCTTTTGCTTCTTAACAACAAAATAGGAGTACATCAGTTGGAGAAAAAGGACATTTTCGGAACCAGATCTGTTTAGATGTATGTAACTCTTACGTACCAACAGTTAAAGAAAAATCTCAAATGATATTTCTTCATATTTCGAAGACTTCCAGAATATATTTACCATAGTTGCTAAGGCATCCTTGGGTTCCACTCTGAGTCTCTCATGCCAGTCCTTCGATTTGGATGCTGAATTCTAGACAAGGAGTGGCAAACTGATTCTTTTAATTAGTATCTTTTAGATTTCCTGGCTGATGTGGTGCTCCAGTTGCAGAAACAGTGACATTGCTCTCTAGTCCATGAGTTAAGAACCAGATGAGGGAATTCTTGCTGGCAGGAAGTAGCCAGGCATTCTGAATGAACTAATGTTAGCTGGGTCCATCCCTCTGTGTGGGAGGCCTACAAACCACAACCAAGAATTGCATAGGAACAATTGTTCCTATCAGCCTAGATACAGCAGAGAGGCTACCTTGGGGTCAAGCACTTTCCTACTAAATTCTCAGTTGTAAATTGCTTTTCCATATATCACCAACGATGATGATCTACATTAAGAAATCTGTGTGTCCAAAGACACTGAGAGAATTTACCATAATTGTAAAACAGACTACAAAAAACAAAATCTCCTCTTGAGAGTTAGACTAACAAAGACAGATGTCTTTTTGTTCATGTGGTTGTGTTGGCAAGGAAAACTCGCCCACTAAATGCTAACATGACATTCATTTTTCCTGGTTGTCTGTTTTAATTTTTAATAGCCCTCTCCTGAGGGGCTTAGATAACTTTAACAGAAGTTCTTCTATTTTATTATTCTGATCTCTTATGTGTAAGTTTTCTGTTGGTTTTATGAAGACCAGGCAATGGTTATTTATTCACCCCACCCTTACACCAGTGTAATTCTACCAACTTCAGTCGAGTTACCCCTGATTTACATTGGTGTAGCTGACAGGAGAATCAGACCCAGCAGCTTGAAAATAGATAATGTAAAAAAATAAAAGCCAGGGAATTATCCAGACAATGACCATATTTTGGACATAAATGGGATGAGATACCTCACCCCATTTATGAGCTACCTGTGCTGGAGATGGCCCACCTTGATTATCATACACATTGTAAGGAGAGTGATCACTTTAGATAAGCTATTACCAGCAGGAGAGTGGGGTGGGGGGAGAGAAAACCTTTTGTAGTGGTAAACACCCATTTTTTCATGGTTTGTGTGTATAAAAAGATCTTCTGTACTTTCCACAGTATGCATCCAATGAAGTGAGCTGTAGCTCACGAAAGCTTATGCTCAAATAAATTGGTTAGTCTCTAACGTGCCACAAGTACTCCTTTTCTTTTTGCGAATACAGACTAACCCGGCTGTTACTCTGAAACTCACCAGGATTAATTCTCTTACACCTGCATAGGATTTAATACAAATGGGCAGAAACTTTTTGTTTTTCTTTGCTGCACTGAGCAGGAGTCAGCTGGGCATAACCCACAGGATCAGTTACCTGTGATTGCCGGGAGAACCTAAGCTGTCAGTTCACTTTGATCCTTCCTTTTCATTTGATATGAGTCACTTTCCATCTACTGTTTGCCTCTGCAGCTGCCCTCAATGTGCTGTACTGTATTAGACAAACTTGCCCTCTGCAGTAAGTGTCACTTTCAGCAGTGCAGGTAGAATCTGGTAGAGAACAAGCAGGAGTTTTCCTCCTGTGTGGCCCCATGGCACAATACAACAGAACTTTTAGAATCGTGTCCTGAGTGATTTGCAGTTTCCTTCCTGCAGACAGCCATTCAGAATACTTATTCTAAATGGATGATGTTGCTTAGTTCTTTCTAATAAGAAACTAGAATCCATTGTAAACAATTCAACTTCTTGCTGAGAACTATTTGACTTCTCAACAAAGGACTCTGAGAGGGGCATGCACAAAGGAGGGCAAGCAGGGGCACAGACCTCCTCTGGGGCTGGGGTGGGGAGAGCAAGCTCCACTGGCCCCGGGCTGAGGTGGGAGATGACAGATCCTCCAGCCCTGGGGCCACAGGGGGAGGGAGGGAGAGTCAGCTCCACTGGGGACATGGTGGCCAGGGAGGTGGGGTGGGAGAGGAGGCACGGGGCCTCAACAGGGCACAGAAAGTGCCCCTCCAAAAGCCCCCAATTTTTATTCCTATGCATGCTTTGTTTGGTGAGTGAGAAGACGGGGAAAATATATCCCAAGGCATAACTCAACAAACTGCTCTGTTCTAATGTAACTGTATATCAACCTTGTAAGCTTTCATATTCAGGGCCCAATCTTGCATTCCTTTTTGGGCAAAACTCCCCTGGACTCCAATGAGAGGTATACTTGTTCAGCATCTCTGAAAATCACTTGTGAATTTGTCTAACTTGAGGTAGCTAGCTCTGACCAGTTTTGTCTTCCACTGAAAATGCTCAAGTATTCTGAATTCCCAATGCATGTCTTCTTTTGCTACATTAAAACACATCCTTATGATGTTCAGAAAGTTTTCAAGCATCCATCTATTCTGTCTCAATTCTCTACTGCTATATTACTCCCTGTTCAGGCTCATGTCTATCTCTACACCGTTTAGTGAATGGCATAGCTGGCCATTTGAAAGTTGTACAGTCTCACCCTCTGCTCATAGTATGCCCCAGGGTCACGTATGCCTAATCATCTCCTCCCACATTAGAGTGCAATGGCACACAATATGATCGGTCACTAGACGGAAGAGTGTACTAAAAATTGAATTCTCTAGGTGGATTGGTGATGGGGCTAGAGCCCCTATCATCTCTAGGTTGCTGAGTTGAATTGATATTGACTGAAAGTTGTTACTATTGTGGTAAATCTATCTTTGTAAGGCTCCTGCCCCTGCCTCTTGAGGGTGGCCTTCATAACTCCATTCTTAGCTGTGTTCCCATTCCAAACTCTGTCTGCATTTGAGTGGTGAGCTCAGAGCAAGTCTGCTGTTCTCCTTACAAGGAACCATTTCTGGATTGTTTACTCCGGTTTGTGTTAAAGTGGCCACTGCGTCTATTACACCCAGGCCTGCTGACAGGGAGGCAAAGGGGGCAATTGCCCAGGGGCCCAGATGATTTAAAAGGGCCTGGGGGTGTGTGGCTGGCAGTACAGCGGGGCAAAGACAGGCTTCCTGCCTGCCCTCACTCCACACCTCTCCCGGAAGCGGCCGGCACATCCCTACGGACCCTGGTGGGGGGAAGGGGTCTCTGCTCTCAGTTCTGCAGACTCCACAGCTCCCATTGGACAGGAACTGTGGCCAATGGGAGCTGCGGGGGCAGTGTCTGGGGGCAATGCCTGGAGGCAGCAGCACGTGGAGACCCCCTGGGGCCCCCCGCCTAGGAGCTGCTGCCAAAGGGGTGTGCTAGTCGCTTTCGGGAGGCACCCATGGTAAGCACTGACCCCCCCCACCCCACCCTGCACCCCCTCCCCGCCTCAGCCTAGAGCCTGCACCCAAACTCCCTCCCAGAGCCTGCACTCCACCCCACCTCCTGCACCCCAACCTCCTGCCCCAGCCTGGTGAGAGTGAGTGAGGGCAGGGGACAGCAAGCGATGGAGGGAGGCGGGGATGGAGTGAGCAGGGGCCAGGGCCTCGGAGAAGGGGCAGGACAGGGGCATGGTTTCAGGAAAGGGGCAGGGGATGGGCAAGGGTCTTGGGTTTGTGCAATTAGTTGGCAACCCTACCAGGCGGGCATGTGGAAGCCCCGGCTATGCCAGAAGAGTGTGCACAGCAGTGCAGCCAGCAGCTCGCTAGGCACCAGCCAGTGCAGGCGCAGCTGCCCCCCACCCGCCCAAATGTCAGGCGGACTGCGTCTATGCAAGCGCGGCTTGTGCATGCTTGGGGGCCCATTGATCTGCCCTGGGGCCTGGAATTGCTGTCAGCGGGCCTGATTATGCTGAGCTGCCTTTTCTACAACTGTGTTGGATCAGGGACAACTCCCTGTAAGCTGAGGTTCACTGACAAGTGACTGGTGCATTATTTGATAGTTGTCTGAACCGTGTGACAGGAACTTGCTGGTTAGTTTCATTACTCTCCTTAAGACCTTCCCAAAAAGCTTCATCACAATTGTTTGCCATCTCAGCAGACTGTGACTGACTCATGAAGACTGAGCTTCCCCCTTATCCCTAAAGATGGGTCTGTCCAGGAAAGAGTGGAGATACATTGGAGCAGCATAGGGGAAGCTTACCCTGGCCCTATCTGTATATTATCTGTTCTGTAGCTAAACTGGGCACTTGAGTTACCAGAGCTACTAACCTGGCACCTGTCCCAAAAATGAAATTCACACAGATTTTGAAGGACTCAAATTTGCTGTGGACCATGGCATATAACTCCCTTCATTATTGCATTGTCCAAAATCCACATGTGTCTTAAATGTCTCTTGGGAACTGCACTAAATCATGCTTTGCTGGCACAGAGGCATTGATGTCCTGTCCTGTCCTGTCCTGTCCTGTTCTGCAGGAAACCACTGTTTGTGAGCAGCTTCAGGATTCACATCTTCTGCACTGGAGGGAGAGCTCAGGAGTCCCTGTTGAAATGGCACTGCTCCACTAGGAGGGCAATCTAGTGTGATTTCTTTGCTGATGGTGAAGTTGATCTTAAAACAGGACTGCTCAACTCATTTAGTTGGAGAGTTGTAACTAAGGTCCATGAGCCAGGGTATACATTTCAGGACTACATACTCCCCTTGATTCACACCAGAACTCCTACTGACATCAGTAGGAGGTTTGCACTAATATCGCTGGAAGAACAGGGTCTGTATTTGGTAACTAAACTTTAATTTATTGTCCCTGCCAGAGATGGTATGCTTGGGCCTAATAAAAATACTTCTGAAGAGCCTTTGGGATGCACACAATTATCCCAAACATCAGGTGTTTTAAAAAAAATCCAACTTCTTGTGTTAGAACCCTGGAGAACCCCCCACCGCAATGTCTGCCCAACCTCTTCAAATTAGACTCCGTATATTTTTCAGGGACAAAGTATGAACACTTCCAAATAGTTTGCTCAGTGTTTTTGTTCCAAGTGGAGTGGTTTCCTGCATTGGTTATGGACAGAAAAAGTGCTGAAATGGGAAAACAATTTTTAGATTCCCCAGTCCCTTCCCCCTCAGTATCATGAGGCAGTTTACGGTGACTTCTGTTAGACAGAGACACACACACACATACCGTGCCGACGCTGGAGACTTGGTTTTGTTCTTATCCTTACTCCATAAATAATTCTGAGAGTTGAATTTGGGAACCAAAGTGAGGATATTGGCAGGCAGAGGGGATCAAAGTGAGGATATTGGCAGGCAGAGGGGAAGGTAGTTCTTGTGCTACGAAATGTGTGAGTGGTGAGGAGTTAGAGGGAGGGATAGCGAGGTAGTGCCTGCATCTGTGAGGGGTTAGGAGAGAGCGATGGGCGGTGGGTGGGGAAGTATATAAGACAGGAAGGACTGCTTTCCAACATACCCGAGTGTTTCTCCCTCTTCAGCTGCAGTATTTGCACTCTTTCCACTAAGCTGCCCCTACTGCCTCAGCTCACCCATTCCCCAACCTAGGCCCCCACTGTTCCACACTGGACCCTTCCTCTTAAATCCATTCCTGCTCTCATTTCATGGAAGAGGTTTGGGAGATAGGCAAAGGTGATGGCAGACACAATGCAGAGAACAAGATTGCTCCAAATGCATAGGCAATGGAGATCTGTGCCCTAAAGCTTAGTGTTGTTCCTGTTGTAAATTCACAAGGAATCCATCACAACTTGAAGCAGTCTGCTGTAGGGACACTATTACTACATATGTGATAGTCTGCTCTCTTAACTAAACACACAAGGCGGTCAAAAGGTCTAAAGATCTTGGCTATAGATTTCAATAAAATACATAGGTTAAAAAAGCAAATTTTATACGCTTTTGGACAGACAAACCAGAACATTAATTTGTAGCTTTACCATGGAAACATCAAAGCTAAGCTCTCTGGTATTCTAAGAAATACTCTTTAAATAGCATATTGTGTCATTAAGAAAAAATATTTCCCAGGACAGAAAGAAACAATGAATTAATTTGCTGCGAGTGCCCTAGACCCATCAGGGAAGCTTATGTGTTTTTCAGTTGTCTGAATTACCATTCTTATCTAAACTGATCTATTGATCAGTAATGATCTAAAAACCCTCAGGGCATGACTGATGAGTGAGAAAAATCCAATAAGCTCTCTTCCATACTAGAATACAAATAAGTTAAAATGCTATTGTACCCTTCTAGAAAACCTGTGAGACACTGAATGAATTTGTAAACAGGATCTTCTGGATGCCATAGGCTGACCTTGAGCTCTGTTAGTAATTTCTGAGATTTGTTTGAATAAATGTCTTTCACTTCAAAGAATACATGTTTGTGGACAATATATTATTAATCAAAATGATATTTGTAGACCTACTTATGGAGTGTGTAATACACGTAGACTGGTCCCCATTTAAATCTTTACAAATGTCTTTAATCTTACTGCAGCATTCTCTATGCTATGTGACTATCATGATAACTTTAGTTTTTGCAAAAACAAACTTGTAAAATCTTTGACTATATGCATGTACATAAATATTACATATGTAAAAAAATAATGCAGACATCTGTCACATATGACTGAGTGGCACAGCTAATGTCTATGCCTCACTGAGCTTAAAATCTTTACATATTTGGCCCATATTCTGATCTACTCAATCAGAGTGAGGGGGAAACACCAAACCAACTTCCTCTTTCCATTAGAGGACACCAAAAGAGCATTATGCTAGTAGTGTCACCTACACGTAGGATTGCCTGACACTTCCCACTAAAAGACCCTGCTTTCAGTTGTTTATGACTTTGCTAGACTTTAAGCATTGCAACTGAAATTTTCTACTCTGGGTTCCTGCATCACACAGACCCTTTTGGGGAAAATTTCAGCAAAAATGGTTCAGCTGAACAAACTGTTTAGAAAATGAGATCAGGGGAAAATGCATTGTTTTTACCCAGGTTAAAAATATTCTTCCAATCATTTTGTTGAAGTTGTAGTTACCCCCAGGCATTGCAGGGCTTGAAATTTTAGGACTGGGGTTTGCTCTGGTGTCAGAGATAGCAAAAGGCATGTTCCTGTGGAAAAACCACCCAAAATTGGCTGTTATAAGCCTTTTAAAAGTCTGTGCATGCTCAGTAGAGACTTGTTAGTTTTTGGCAGCTAAATTATCTGAAGCATCCATCTGCATCTAGCATATTGCAGCCTTGGGCTGCAGGAGCTGAGCAGAACTTCCCCTGCAGTTGCTGCTCCCAGCTGCCAGGCACAGGAACTGAGAGCAGAGGGCACTGTCTCTCCTGTGCTCTCATTGTTTTCCCTGCCGGCATCCAGGCAGCATAGAGGTGGAGAAGGAAGCCACCTGACTGAAATATGGAGGGGCCAGGAGCCACGTTCTGGGTGTGAATCAGGATTTTGTAGTGAAGGAGGCAGTTTTCTGTAGGACCCCTCCCTCATTTGTTGCAGAAATTGTAAGGTATAAACCTATCATGGTTGCCGGCAGATGGTAGGCCCAAGCCCAAAGCTAAAGGCCCTCAACGTAGGGGGAGGGGCCATTGAATCCAGACCACAGGTAAATACTGGGGACAACAAATGAAGAAAACAGGGACAGGAGCGAAGGTCATAGGTAAAAAATCAGGGAGACAGAAGGGAACATTGAGCAGAGAACTCTCAACAGGTCCCCATTGCTCCTCAAAGGCATCTAAAGAGTTAGAGGAACTCCACTTGGAGGTGCAACTTAACAAGGAATTGGAGATAAGCCCCACAGTCTCAGAGCACCCCTGCTGTCCAGCTTCCTCCTCCTGGAGTAATGGGTGGCCATCTTGGCCAGCACCAGGGAGAGGTTGACAAGGAGGCTTTATTGCAACTTTGTGGGGCCACAGATGGGGTGTGTGTAAATCAAGGAGCTGTGGGGAGAAATACAGCCAGAACTTTGTAGTAAGAGACTTTGGAAGATGCTGAAGAGGGGCTGCAACCTGAAGCACTCTATGTAGATGTGCTCCAGGATCTTCTTCTCACCTAGGAGAGGATGGGTGGCAGGGGAGGGGAGTTTGTGTACCACACAAGGCACATGCCCGTAATAATGGCTCTATGGTGGTTGGTAGTAAATGAGGCAGAGGATTGCAGGAAGAGAAAGGATGATCTCATGGTTCAGGCAGTTAAATGCTGCCCTGAAATTTAATTCTTTCCTTATCTCTGCCACAGTGTTCCTATATGATGCTGGGCAAGTCACTTAAACCAAACTTTTCACAGCCGTGTGCATACACCTCATTTTCTGGGTGCCTGCTATGAGACACCTTGGATCTGATTTTTTAAGAGTACTTAGCATTTGATAACACTTTCTGTTTTGAAGCACATCTTCAAATGGCTTCAGTTGTATCAGTAAGCACTTGATGCAGCTGCAATCAATGGGAGCTGTGCTTTGAACATATAAAGTGTTACATAACACTAAGTATTCTGAAAAATCAGGCCCTAGGTACCAATTTGAGAGACCTACAATTAATGTATACCTTTGCCTTAATTTCTCTGTGCCTCAGTTTTTCATCTGTAAAATGGGGATAATACCCTTTCACCTCCCAAGGAAGTTGTGAAAATAAATCAATTAAAATTTGTAAAGCTCTCAAACACTACGGTGATAAGCATCATAAAAAAATCCCACTGGAAATTAATAATTCTGTCTTCTTCTGTACAGCTTGAATAATATGCTGTAAATAAGGCCCAGGTCCACACAATGAGCAATCAGGAAAAAAACAAATGAAATACTGAATACAATACAATACTGAATACAAAATCTTGTGCACTGAATGAGCCTGTGGATCCTGTAGAAAAATACAGTATGGATGTGACATACTAGGGTACAATCCAGATTAATGAGTAGCTGTGTCACCCCTGCCCTCTAGCTAGAGCGCCCTTTACAATACTTTGCTGCAGTGGTCTCCAGCCTGGACAGCCACAAACAGCCTCCAGTATTCTAGGCATCCCTAGCTATGTCTGTGTACTGCAGCCAGCTAGCCAGCCATACCTTGGCTCTTACCAGCCTTGGTTATACTGCAGGGTGACTCCAACACACTCCCAGTCTTAGATTTCCCCCCAGAAATGCATCTTCTGTACTGTCCAGCCCTCTCTTGGACAATACAAGTTTATATAAAGTCTGATATTTCTTTAGTAGAAATAATATTCATATAATTTGCCACCCCAACAGAGTTTTCCAATCATTTCAATTTAAACACACTAAATTAGATAAAACATTAAAACAAGTTTATTAACCATAGAGAGAGATTTTAAGTGAGTACAAGTTATAAGGCATAAAAGTCAGAAATGGTCCAAGAAAATAAAGTTAAAATGCTACTGGTGCCTAACTTAAACTCTGTCAGATTCAAGCCATGTTTCTTACCGTATGCTTTTAGCAGTCTTACTAACCAAACACTCTAAGTCAGGGCCCCTTCTTCCAGAATCCAATGAATGCTTCCTTTATCTCTTCAGGTGCTGGGGATGTGATGGATGGGGCGGCAAATGCCTTTGGGTGTTTGCCCCTCCTTTTTATAGTTTCATTTCCCCTCTTGAAAAATATTTCCAGCTGGGTACCAGGAGACAAAATGTCTACGGGGAAGGATGTTCCCTGCTGCTTTTTCCTCCCCTGTTTGAGCTTCCTTTGATTCCCTTCCTTCTTGATGACTTTATCTACCACTTAAATGCAAATTATGTAGAGCACACCTTCCTTTGTTTGAGACAGATTTGTTTGTCAACCTCAGTTTGGAACATGTGCTAATAACACTATACAGTGAAATCTTATAACTTCACATATGATGTTTCCACACACATTGTATCAGGACAATAATGGCCAGCTAATTATGAATTTTCAAATGATATCTCACAAGGAATACTAGGTACAAAGATTATTACAACAGTGCATAGGGTGTGGACACAGGGGTACATTCTGTCACAATGTGGTAATGTAATTAAAGACTATATCATGCATACACATGGGAGGGCTGAATTAAGGTTGCATATATACCCTTAATTCTGCTATTTTCTAACTTTTGTGTGTTTGTCTTCACAACCTTAACATTCTTGTCATTTTTTTCTTTTTGGTGCATAATCGATGGATATGATGTGTTTAAAAAGATTAGCTTCTAGTTTAGTAATCTTTTCTTGTCTTCTCTCATCTAGATAAAAACTACATCTATCCTTCCTTTTAGAATGTCCATGTGTAAATCTTTCTTTTGAACATAAGTGTGGGTATGTTTATGTAAAAAGTTCCTGTATATTCTTTGTGTGCAATTGTGTCTCTCTTATGATATTCATCATTCTGTCCAACATAAGGAGAACTCTCAGGATGATATGTCTAAGAGTAATGGGGCATTTAGTCTTGTCTTAGGTGGTAGTTATTAGTTATGAAGACACATTGTCTTTGAATTAATTAAGCAGATGAATGCATGAATCCATATCTTTTCTCATGTTTGTAAAATATATATAGATTGCTTCATCTTGAAAAATGGCACACATTTTCTCCATTTATTATTTTGTGGAAAAATTAATAACAAAAATAGTTTAATGTATATTGTTTGCAATTATTGAAATCTATTTTTGTGTGTGTGTTGTGGGATGGTCAGGGTCCTCTGACTAGATCAGAGTGGGCAGATCACTGTGCCCATTGAGACTGGATCATTTTGCAGGATTGGGGTCTTAAAGTTAAATATTAGAAAGTCAGCTGGATAGGTCTATTTGCCTTACCATTGGGCCAGATCCAAAGCCCATGAGAGTCAGTGGGAGTCTCTTTGATGACATCAGTTGACTTTTGATAAGGCCCCATTGGCAGTCATCAGCATTTTGTTCAGTTCTCATTTAATGCTGATATTTTCCCTTTTGTTCCTCCGGCAAATAACTGTTATAAGTAGAGGAGAAAAGAATTTGTGAATGCAGGCCATGGAATGGATCTGCAGCATTTGGAGAATTTTGTATTTCTTTGTAATTAAAGATCACTAAACCAGTGTAATCTGTACATAGGAGACTATGGTGAATTAGATATTTGTCATTTATAATGAAAGCTTTGGATTTGGGGCATTGAAATATTTGGGGAAAATAAAATGAAAAGCTCTGAGGTCTGGTTTCACTGATTTTAGCCTTTAGCTGTAAAGTCCTGATGAACACAATCCTGTGTATTGGCCCCATCCCCTTCACTAGCGTGACATTTAGCAAAGTCCTACTAAGCAGAGTCCTGCACTTAGGAAGGAAGAATCCCATGCACCGCTACAGGCTGGGGATCGACTGGCTAAGCGGCAGTTCTGCAGAAAAGGACTTGGGGATTACAGTGGACGAGAAGCTGGATATGAGTCAGCAGTGTGCCCTTGTTGCCAAGAAGGCCAACGGCATATTGGGCTGTATTAGTAGGAGCATTGCCAGCAGATCGGGGGAAGTCATTATGCTCCTCTATTCGGCACTGGTGTGGCCAAACCTGGAATATTGCATCCAGTTTTGGTCCCCACATCAGGACCAGTTCTAGGCACCAGCAAAACAAGCAGGTGCTTGGGGTGGCACATTTCTAGGGGCAGCATTCCGTCGCAGGCCATGCCGCCCCTAGAAATGCGCCCCCAGCTCGCCTCCGCCTCCACCTGCTCCCCTGAGCACGCCGCTGCCGCTCTGCTTCTCCCCCCTCCCTCCCAGGCTTGCCACGTGCGAAACAGCTGATTTGGGGAAGGGGTTTGGAAGGGTTGGAGTTGGGGCAGAGCCGGGGGCGGGGGGAGCACTAGAAAAAAGCGGAGGCATCCAAAATTTTTTTTGCTTGTGGTGGCAAAAATCCTAGAGCCAGCCCTGTCCCCCACTAGAGAAGGGAGATGGACAAATTGGAGAGAGTCCAGTGGAGGGCAACGAAAATTATTAGGGGGCTGGGGCACATGACTTAGGAGGAGAGGTTGAGGGAACTGAGGTTATTTAGTCTGCAGAAGAGAAGAGTGAGGAGGGATTTGATAGCAGCCTTCAACTACCTGAAGGGGAGTTCCCAAGAGGATGGAGCTCGGCTGTTCCCAAGCGGCGGCAGATAACAGAACAAGAAGCAGTGGTCTCAAGTTGCAGTGGGAGAGGTCTAAGTTGGATATTAGGAAACACAATTTCACTAGGAGGGTGGTGAAGCACTAGAATGGATTACGTAGGAAGGTGGTGGAATCTCCATCCTTAGAGGTTTTTAAGGCCCGGCTTGACAAAGCCCTGGCTGGGATGATTTAGTTGGGGATTGGTCCTGCTTTGAGCAGGGGGTTGGACTGGATGACTCCTGAGGTCTCTTCCAACACTAATATTCTATGATTCTATGACACGATGAAGGAGCAGCATGAAATGGAGGCCTAGAGATTCAGTGACCACAATCTTAGCTGTTATAAAATTTAAATCAGTGGCTTTCAATCTTTTTTTCATTTGTAGACCCCCTAAGAAATTTCAAGTGGAGGTATGAACCCATTTGGAAATCTTATATATAGTCTGCGGATCCCCAGGGGTCTATGGACTACAGATTGAGAACCACTGGACTAAACTGATACTTACTGGTAAGTGCTTTGGCTCAGCAGGTATTTTCCAGAAGGAATAAATTTCAGCCTAAAACTGGAAGCCCTAATTGTAATAGTATACAACAGTGTAGCTGTGTGGGATTCTAACCTCAGCCCAAGCATCATTTGATACCTTTTGTTTGTGGTAATTAATTTCTTCTATCAGAATGATAATTATGCTTTCTAGTTCATGTGAATTTCAAGTCCTTCACTAAACTCTATACCAGAACCCAGTTCTGTAAGGTGTTGAATGCCTCCTGCAAGGTTTTGGTTGAAGCCAGTGAGTAGTGAGGATACTCAGCACCTTGTAGGATCAGCCCAGAGTTGATTATGTAATTGTGTTCTTCCAGTCTGCTTTTGGACCTTCCACTGGCCATGTTGATTCTATTACAATTCTAACATGTTTACATGAACAAATATATTTACCAATGACATTTAACTTAAAATGTTAACTAACCACTATTAACTTGGAATGGAAGACTTGTGAAAACGCATGTGTGGTATCACCATAATAGTAGCAACAGGAACTCAACATAATCTGCGAAAAGAAAAGGAGGACTTGTGGCACCTTAGAGACTAACAAATTTATTTGAGCATAAGCTTCGTGAGCTACAGCTCCCTTCATCGGATGCATGCAGAAGAAAATACGGGGGGGGGGGCAGATTTTATATACACAGAGAAAATGAACCCATGGGTGTTACTATACACACTGTAAGAGGGTGATCAGGTAAGGTGAGCTATTACCAGCAGGAGGAGTGGGGGGGAGAAACAAAAAACAAAACCCTTTTGTAATGATAATCAAGGTGGGCCATTTCCAGCAGTTGACAAGAACGTCTGAGGAATAGTATGGGTGGGGGGGTGAAATAAACATGGGGAAATAGTTTTACTTTGTGTAACGACACATCCACTCCCAGTGTTTATTCAAGCCTAATGTAATGGTGTCCAGTTTGCAAATTAATTCCAATTCAGCAGTCTCTTGTTGGAGTCCGTTTTTGAAGTTTTTTTGTTGAAGAATTGCTACTTTTAGGTCTGTAATCGAGTGACCAGAGAGATTGAAGTGTTCTCCAACTGGTTTTTGAATGTTATAATTCTTGATGTCTGATTTGTGTCCATTTATTCTTTTACGTAGAGACTGTCCGATTTGGCCAATGTACATGCCAGAGGGGCATTGCTGGCACATGATGGCATTTATCACATCAGTAGGGTTTTTTGTTTTTTCCCCCTCTCCTGCTGGTAATAGCTCACCTTACCTGATCACTCTCGTTACAGTGTGTATGGTAACACCCATGATTTCATGTTCTCTGTGTATATAAAATCTCCCCACTTTATTTTCCACTGCATGCATCAGATGAAGTGAGCTGTAGCTCATGAAAGCTTATGCTCAAATAAATTTGTTAGTCTCTAAGGTGCCACAAGTCCTCCTGTTCTTTTTGCACATACAGACTAACACGGCCGCTACTCTGAAACTCAACATAATCTGTGTTCCTATAATGAATACGAAATCAATCTATGATGATGAAACATTTAAAGCAAAATGCTGTGCAGCTACTTATCCTTCCAAATCCTTCTTGAATATATTTCAGCAACACACCCCTCACTGTGATTATTCTTCATAATTTAAAAAGCTTTCTGAACTTCGTAGGAGATCTTTTGTGCTGCACTACAGGCCTGAGGTTTACTATTGCTTCAAGTTCCCTGGTGTATTTTTTTCCTTTCAGAAAGTTACTAAGTAATTGTTCTTTATTATTCCTTCACAATCACTATAGCACTGAAAGAATGTTCAGGCTGTGACAGAAAATGATAAAGTCAAGGCAATTCCCAGCTGAGGGTGACGTGACACCATATGTCCATCAACTACTTGCAGGCATTAGAGAGCAAATTAAGCAGCTCATTACAGTGGTACCATGGTGTGTGGGTGTTGGAAGGACGTATGACACCTTCTGTCGTTAAGTGAGGATTTCATATTTGGGACATTCAAATACAGCTCATTTGTTTTAAAAGAAACCTTCATTAGTATTTCCCTCCCCACCCCCCTCAAATAAGGCAAGCTGTCTTGTCCCCATTATGGAACAATGACTGGCACAAATTTATTTGCAACCATCAGTTTTAGTGATAGGGCCTCCAGTGTCAAATTCTAACATCTGCTTGCTTTGCACTCAGAAGAAACAGGTTAAAGGTTTTTTAAAGGCCTGGATTCCCAGCTGGTGTAAATTAGCATGGCTCCACTGAAGTCCAAGGAGAAGTACTTACGTACACCTGCTGAGGATATGGTCCTTTGTTTGCATTTTTTTAAAATTGCTTTTCCTTTGAGCCTAACGTTAGCCTGGAGTGAATTTTGATGCTGAAATTATAAGCTTCTGGAAACAGGTGTTTATAATGGAAACGGTGACCTGACTTTAATGTTAGCCTTGCTGACTTTCTACTGAAATAGCTGCACCATTAGACTTATTGACTATGATGTCATCTGTGTCTACGTAAAAATACAAAAAAGGAAACCCATGTCAAAATAATGTGTGGGGCCTGCCGTATGCCTAGAACAGCAAGGAGGCTCCGGATGGAGGGTGGAATAATCCTGTATCAGATCTTGAAGGTAGCAAGGAATGACCGCAAGGTCTATTTGTGTAAACACTGGTAACGCTGCAGGCACAGTCATCCTGCAAAATGCAGGGCTATGTGCAAATGACCCCCAACTATGACATCCCCTCACTTGCCCCTCTGTGTATCCACAACAGTCCTTGGACCTGACATTGTCCACTGACTTTGCTGTCATAATCCTCTGTTCCCACACTTTGCACTGTCTGGGATCAATCTTACATCCAGCTCAGCTGCACCCAAAGGAGGGGGCAATGAAGGTTTTGCGTCACTTTTTTATTCTCCACTTCTGGTGCTAGCCAAGGCCAGTTCAGCCCCAGTGCAGCTTAGATCAGCCATAGAGCATATCTACATTACGGCAGCACAGCTGAGTGTGCTGCACTTTGCAGAATTAGCATGGAGGGTGCTTGACACCTTGCAGGATTTGGCACTATTCTTAACCATAGCTTCTATTAGGCAGCATATTGGGCCAATCCTACGAGTAGCTGAGCACCTTCTATGAGGTCCTGAGCACCCACCATGCCTTGCAGGATTAGGCCCACTGTGCAAAATGTAACAGGTCACACAACATCAGATTCAGTTTGTGAACTCATTTAGCTATGAGGAAATCTGGTTAAAAGCCACCAGAGGGCGCTTAACAGCAAATGACAGTGCAAGAAAACCAGCCCTTGAGTCAGATGTATGTTCTATTACTGTGTGTCCTTTTGTCCCTGTGGCCTATTTGATTATTTGCCTGGGTGTTTTGGAGTCACCTACACTTCAGACTTGAGAAAATCTTTCATATCCATTTTCTGCCCCTCCTCACTCCTCCTCTTTCCCCAACACACGCACAAACTTAAGAAATTGTTTTAAATAGTTCACATTTTATTATTGTGAAAGGGAAGAAAGAAGGGATCAGGCGTGGTGATCTCTATTTGGTAACTTACAAGGCTCTGAATGTCTTTACTTACAGAAAGAGTACTTTGCTCTCTAACACATACACTGCTCAGAATATTTTTTTTTAAAAAAGATTAAATCAAAGATGGACAGGGTGGGGTTTTTGTGTTTTTTGGTTTGAAAGTGTGCACTGCTTGGTTAATAGGTATATTTCCAAAATGTATTATAGCTTGGCAAAGCTCACTTTCCACAGGAAGAACAATGGAGAGCATGTCCTGAATATGACTAGTCTAACAGTCTTCTGTAGTCAGGGCCTTTCCCCAGATTTTCCTGATTATTTCCTTCATTGGCCATGCGTTAGAAAGTCAATCCATTTTCTTGCCTGTGAATTGGTTATCCTGTTCCTCTGGTCAGAAATGGGCTGAGCTGTAATACCTGAGCTGAGATTTCAAACATCACAAAGCATCATAGATTCATAGATATTAAGTTCAGAAGGGACCATTATGATCATCTAGTCCAACCTCCCTCACAACGCAGGCCACAGAATCTCACCCACCCACTCCTGCGAAAAACCTCTCACCTATGTCTGAGCTATTGAAGTCCTCAAATCATGGTTTAAAGACTTCAAGGAGCAGAGAATCCTCCAGTAAGTGACTCATGCACCATGCTACAGAAGAAAGCGAAAAACCTCCGGGGTCTCTTCCAGTCTGCCCTGGAGGAAAATTCCTTCCCGACCCCAAATATGGCAATCAGCTAAACCCTGAGCATATGGGCAAGATTCACCAGCCAGATACCCAGGAAAGAATTTTCTGTAGTAACTCAGATCCCACCCCATCTAACATCCCATCACAGGCCATTGTGCCTGTTTACCATGAATATTTAAAGATCAATTAATTGCCAAAATCATGTTATCCCATCATACCATCTCCTCCATAAACTTATCGAGTCTAATCTTGAAGCCAGATAGGTCTTTTGCCCCCACTGCTTCCCTGGGAAGGCTATTCCAAAACTTCACTCCTCTGATGGTTAGAAACCTTCGTCTAATTTCAAGTCTAAACTTCCCATTGATCAGTTTATATCCATTTGTTCTGGTGTCCACATTGGTACTGAGCTTAAATAATTCCTCTCCCTCTCCGGTATTTATCCCTCTGATATATTTATAGAGAGCAATCATATCTCCCCTCAACCTTCTTTTGGTTAGGCTAAACAAGCCAAGCTCCTTGGGTCTCCTTTCATAAGCCAGGTTTTCCATTCCTCGGATCATCCTAGTAGCCCTTCTCTGTACCTGTTCCAGTTTGAATTCATCCTTCTTAAACATGGGAGACCAGAACTGCACACAGTATTCCAGGTGAGGTCTCACCAGTGCCTTGTATAACGGTACTAAAACCTCCTTATCTCTACTGGAAACACCTCACCTGATGCATCCCAAGACCGCATTAGCTTTTTTCACGGCCATATCACATTGGCGGCTCATAGTCATCCTATGATCAACCAATACTCCAAGGTCCTTCTCCTCCTCCATTACTTCTAATTGATGTGTCCCCAGCTTATAACTAAAATTCTTGTTATTAATCCCTAAATGCATAACCTTACACTTCTCACTATTAAATTTCATCCTATTACTATTACTCCAGTTTACAAGGTCATCCAAATCTTCCTGTATGATATCCCGGTCTCTCTCTAAATTGGCAATACCTCCCAGCTTTGTATCATCCGCAAACTTTATTAGCACATTTCCACTTTTTGTGCCGAGGTCAGTAATAAAAAGATTAAATAAGATTGGTCCCAAAACCAATCCCTGAGGAACTCCACTGGTAACCTCCCTCCAGCCTGACAGTTCACCTTTCAGTAGGACTCGCTGTAGTCTCCCTGTTAACCAATTCCTTATCAATTTTCATATTGAATCCCCTTCTTTTCCAATTTAACTAATAATTCCCCATGTGGCAGAGTATCAAACGCCTTACTGAAATCTAGGTAAACTAGATCCACTGAGTTTCCTTTGTCTAAAAAAATCTGTTACTTTCTCAAAGAAGATCAGGTTGGTTTGGCACGATCTACCTTTTGTAAAACCATGTTGTATTTTGTCCCATTTACCATGGCCTCAATGTCCTTAACTACTTTCTCCTTCAAAATTTTTTCCAAGACCTTGCATGCTACAGATGTCAAACTAACAGGCCTGTAGTTACCCGGATCACTTTTTTTCCCTTTCTTAAAAATAGGAACTATGTTAGCAATTTTCCAATCATATGGTACAACCCCAGAATTTACAGATTCATTAAAAATTCTTGCTAATGGGCTTGCAATTTCATGTGCCAATTCCTTTAATATTCTTGGATGAAGATTATCTGGTCCCCCTGATTTAGTCCCATTAAGCTGTTTGAGTTTCACTTCTACCTCAGATATGGTAATATCTACCTCCATATCCTCATCCCCATTTGTCATGCTACCATTATCCCTAAGATCCTCTTTAGCCTTATTAAAGACTGAGGCAAAGTATTTGTTTAGATATTGGGCCATGCCTAGATTATCCTTCACCTCCACTCCATCCTCAGTGTTTAGTGGTCCCACTTCTTCTTTCTTTGTTTTCGTCTTATTTATATGACTATAGAACCTTTACTATTGGTTTTAATTCCCTTTGCATGGTCCAACTCTACTTGAGTTTTAGCCTGTGCTTAGCATCAGTGTTTTTGGATGAGGGATTTTGTTTGGCACCATACCTAGTTTAATTTGGTTCAGATCCATATAATTTCTGTCCATGTCTTTTGGGTGACTGTAGCGGGGTTGTCACCTGCTTCGGCCTTAAAGGCCTTAAAACAGCCCAGAAGAGGGCTGTGGCTGGAAGCAAGCAGTTCCCAGGCTGATTGGGGGAAGCAGGCTCAGCTGTGGCCACGCCCCAATCAGGGCTCAGCTGGCCCTTATAAGAGGGCCAGGAGTAGAATCTTCTCCAGCTGTAGAGGGAGATGGGCCTGGCTTCTGGAGAGCATACCAGGGTACCTGAGGTGAAGAAGGTCTAGGGATAGGCCAGAGGAGCTGGGAGGCTCCAGACTGGAAAAAGCCCCAGGCTGCAGGTCTGGCAGACAGCCTAAGACAGGGTACTGGGGTTGCAACAGGGCAGCCCACGGGTAGGCAGAGGCAGCAGGTCCAAACCCCCCTTGCCTGTGATGATTGGCTTATACACTGCAGTCCGCCCCAATGTGCAGGGACTTAATGGTGACTGGCAGTAGCCAAAGACTGAGGTGAGGTGGGGATAGTGGATGGGGGTTCCCCTGGGAGGAGGGAGACCCAGATCTGTGGGGGTACTGCCAGGGGGAAGCACCCCAGGGAAAGGGGCACCGGGGTCTGGGAGGGACATGGGGGCCAGCAGCAGCAAGACACCAGCCTGCAGAGGGCGCTCCGGAGGCTGGAAGAGCTAATTCCCTGAGAGACCAGCAGGAGATGCTGCAGGAGTGAGTCCCGCACCGTGACAGTAACATATACTTTAAACTATAGAAAGTCTTTCCTACCATTTTATTACATGGGGGTAAAGGGGAGATGAATTCAAGAAATTCTGCAGAGTAAATGCTTTTACTCCCTGTTGATGTAGGCAAAAAGCCTAATCCTATTCCCACTCACACTGATAAAAATGCACATTGCTTTGGAATGGCACTAGTCTAACTGAGAGCAAAATTTGGGCCTGAGAGTATAAGAAGGATTTGTGCTATAGCCAGTATATTAATAAACACTAGATATGTTACATGTGCATGCTATTAATAGCAAAAAAGCAAGTGACAAATAAGTCTTAAGGTATCCTAGACAAACACTGGTATATAAAGTATATACAATGAGCTGCCTCTAGGCAAATGATGAGCTCCTGGAAGAATGTCTAATTATGGTACAAGTAATATATTACATTTCAAGTAAGATCCTCATTTCCAGTTTCATAAATCTGTTAAGATGTAGTAGTGGTTTCCAGTGCTCTCCAGTGGAATAATCACTGGTTTGCTATAGAGCTGGGTGAAAAATCTCTCCCACAGCCTGAGCATTTGTCTCCTGTTCTGAACAGTCTTATGGAAATGTGACAACTTGTGAGCTCATTTCTGAATTGGTTCAGAAAAAGATTAAAAGAATTTCTTGTCTGCTGCCATATGTTTGTTTGCAATTGAATTGGTAATAGTACCTGTTCAGCTCACTTCAGTTTGAAGGACTGTGCAATGTGGAACTGAGGCAAAAAAAAAAAACAAATTCAATTTTATTTACAGGCTTTTCGGTGACCCTCATTACTGAAGTATCTGAGTGTTTCACAACACCCACTGAGGTAGGGGACTGTTAACATTGGTCCCATTTTCCAAATAGGGACAATGATACTGGGAGATGAAGTGACTTATTCAGGATCACATATTCAGTCTGTGGCAGATTGAGGAAGAGAGCATAGCTCTCCTCCTGAGTCCCAGAGCCTTAGTCACAAACCCATCCACTTATCTGCAGGACATTTGATGCAGAGAATAAAGAAGGATGGTAATATACCCTCTCCAAATCCTCTGGACCTCAGTCTTGCAAGGTGCTGAGTGCCTCCTGAGCAGTGCTGAGCACCCTTAACTTCCATTGAGGTCAGTGGGTGCTGTGAATGCTCAGCACTTTGACTGATTGGATCTCTGGTAAAACTATACCTAGAATATTACATTTCTGGATGTCCCATTGCAAGAAGGTTATTTACAGAAAAGAGTAAATACTTTATAAGTGGACTAGAAAGATTTCTGTACAAGGAAAATAATTAAGGCCCTGATTCAGCAAAGCACTTGCTTAACTTAAAAAGTTTTAAATCCCATATATTGGTAGCCTGACTAAGTGAAGACTGCTTCATTTAGGATGGTACAAGAGGGTAAAACCAGGAACAATATGGTGAAGTTAAGGTACTAGGTTGTAGATCAGGAAAAAAATTCCCAGCAGTGGTATCTGTCAGGCTGTGTACTAGTCTCCGAGAGGAAAGAGAGAGAGGGTCTATCATTGGGACATTTAAAACTAGACAGTACAGTGCACTAGTAGATGTACGGTAGGAAACCAACCTTCATTTGTTGGTGGGGGAGCGGGGTGGACCAAATGACTCAATGGGTCTTTTCCAGTGCTAGCTTTCATGGTTCTCTGAAGGCTTCCATATGCCTTAATTTATGTGCAATGCACTGTCTGTTGGTGATCAGTGTGATCGGTGAGGTGTGGTGGTGGTGCTGGTGATGAATGAGACAAAGTATTACAGTGCAAAAGAATGCATTTGGAGGAGTCTGCTTGTTCCGCCCTAGAGTCCAAGAGAATTGTAAATGTGAGGAAATCACTTGTTAAATTAAACCTGAATGCAAAGGTGGACATTAGTTCAAAAGTGCCATTAATTTCTCTGTCTCTCTGAAGAAAAAGGAGCAGCAAATGTTGAGACATAAAGAGAGAAACATTAAATGAGAGGAGCAGCCTGCCTAAACCTGCTAAATTACACACCCCAGCAAGGTGAGTTTTGCAGCCTGCCTAAACCTGCTAAATTACACACCCCAGCAAGGTGAGTTTTGCAGATTGTGCCCATGCTGAAACAGTTTTGAAAGGAGCTGGCATTCTGGAGCATAAGTGCTCATAGTCAATGAAAGGTTTGTAGGGCTGAGTATTCTCAACTTCCACTGAAGTCTCTAGGAGTTGTGGGCAGAGAGTACTTTGTGAGTGGTGCTGAGCGTACCCCACAGGATCAGCCCAACCCTGGCTGTGCAGAGAGGCTTTTATTGCAGCACAGTAGCATTGCTTTCCTCCTCATTTCCTCCCTTATTTGCAAACAAATACTTTACCATCCAAGCAGGAGAAAACTATATGGATAGAATGACCCAGCAGGAATGTAGCCCATTAATAAGCAGAAGAGAAAGCCATTGTTCCTGTTGTCACGGACACCTGTATAGATTGGATTAGCACAGAAATGTGTGTGATTGATGGGCCAGATCAAATTCAGAAATATTACAATAACTTATACAAAGCCACACACTTTTTTTTTAACCAGAGAGTCTAATAACAAGGCAAAGCTTGAAGCCATGTTTGTTGTTAATAACAACTATCATTGGATGCAGAAAATGTTTGCAACCACATTGGTCGCTGTGGAAAAAGCAGGCAAGATAACCACAGAGATGAAATACATGATATACAAAAGGGCATTAGCATAACCTCAGGGTCTTTCTGCCAAGGGGTGTAGAGGAACTCCTTGACAAGGAAAATTGCAATCAGCCCCAAAACAATGCTGAAAATATTAAAATTATACAAGTTACTGGGGTTGGAAACCTTAGCAGTTCAAAATGAATATCAACTTTTTACTGGCCTCTCTAAACAGTAGGACTGCCTGCTAGCTAATTTGGAACTGGCTTGGTTTTCTTCAAATGATAGTAAATGAAAATCAACCGTAACACGCCTGTGATAGGGCAGAGAGGCCCCATACTGGCAGGGAGAAGGTGAAGGAGGCGGACAGGCTTTCGCCTGGCAATAAAAGGATTAGGGAAAGCCTGTGGACCCAGCTGGCCCTGTTCCACTACACCTGCAGCCAACCTCAAGTGTGGAGCGGGGAGAGAAAAGGAGAGGGCCTTGCCCCATTCAGGGCTTACCAGGAAAGTGGACAGAGCTTTGCTTCTCTTGATAGGAGACCAGCCTGGTTGCAGCCCTGAGATAGCACTCTCTGGGAAGAGAGGATCAGATCCTGGAAAGGAGTCGGTGGAAACACAGGCTGGCAGACAAGCCTGAGTAGAAGAGTGGGGAGCAACCAAAGGTTTGTGGGATGACCTATGTTTTGAGTTATGTTTATTACCTGTGAAACTTAAACGCCCCAAAAGGAGCAGCACTGGTGGGCCAGAGCACCACTATACTGGACCTTGTTGGGACAGAGGCATACCAGTGGAATCCTGCAGCTCGGTGAATTGTGCCCCAAAGGGCCACAAGTGGGCACCATCCAGCAACCTACTTACATTGCCATTACACAGGATCTCTTATTTTTTCTGCTTCAGATAGTAATGGCAGCCTAGCAGCCCTGGCACAAGTCCAACTAAGTTCTAACACTGGCTCTGACGCTGACTCCCTCTGTAGACTTGAGAGAGTCACAATTTCTTTTCTTCAGTTTCCCCATCTGAAAAATGGGCAATAGTACTACTTCCTGTACCTGCCCCAGAGAAGGGTTATAAGGATTAGAAATCCAGCTTTCAGGGCTAATCTGAGTAATGTGGGGGTCTGAAAACTATGGTGGATGGAGGAGCCTGCTTCCAGTGCTGCAGATTCCTGTGGTATGTCTTGTCTCCTGGAATGTAAATGGGGGATTTGCTAAGATTAGAGGCAGGGGGTTTTGTTCCTTTTTCCTGACAAAATGTTGCATGTTTTATTTCCATTGAACACACCATTTGAATCTAAATAGCACTAGGATTTTGCTTTTCGTGAAAATGACGAAAACATGACATTTTAACTCTTTGGTGGTAAATATTTTTCTCGTAGCTCTAATGGAAGTGAGAACTCTTCCTTCTCAGTGCGTACCATGTCAGGGGCATCTCAATACTCTTTCTTAGTGAACATCTTGGCTGGCATGAACTAAAGAGCCAACATTTTACCACCAGGGGGATAGGAGCAGTACAATCCAGGGAAACAAATTGAGAGAAACTGAGATAAAGTATGTGAAAAATATAGCAATCCTGACACACAGAAAATGGGGCACTCTTGTGCTTATGCTTTATTTATAGAGCCAAATGTTCTTGCCTTTAGCCCAATTCCCTAAAGATTGTAGCATCTGCTACCACTTATTTGTTCCATACCAAGAGCAAGACATTCTCACACCTCAGCATTTGTGTTTGACTGAGGTCACTGCTTTTTTGTTGGTGTTTAATATAACACAGTTGCCACAGATCTGAAAATCCAGTGATTCTACTGACTGCAATGTGTATTTACAATAAAAATTGTGACTCATTACTGGATCTTTTTAAATTTCCCCTAGTGTGAATTCAGTGAAGCAAAACTGATCAATATAATGGTCGACAGCATAACAGAGTAAGGAATGATGAAATGTTGAGGAGTATATACAACTTTTCCCCCTGATAATTATAAATATTATTCTTGAAGCACAGCCAATGAACTTCACTAGGGATGAGTTCATTATGTCAGATCGGCAATTTAGAGACATTGTCAAACAGTTACATTTTTGTGCTTGAAGTTGACCTAAAAGGAGAGGAATGGTCTGAGCCACTTGTGTCTCTCTCCTGTTTTGCAGCAGGGACTGACCCACAGAGTTTGAAATATTTTGAATAAAAGTTATTTCCCTTCCCAATTAATAAGATTTCACTGCTTTGGTATCATAAACCTACTAGTTCTCTGTTGAATCCCCCACAAAAATGAAGATAGACAAGACCTGATTTTTTTAATACAAAAAGGAAGTATGAGTGACTCAAACCTCTTTCAGGTTTTCTTTGTACATCATAAACCAGCCAAAAAACCTTAAATCCCATTTTTCAATTTAGCAGGACATCTTTAAAAGTCATGAAACAACAATTGCCTAGTGAGTAAATGGGACAAGGTAGATGGTAATACGGTAGTGTAAGTTGGTAGCTTTAGAGTGCCATCAGACTGAAGGTCAGCTTGTAGAAGGAAACATTACATAATGCTGAGAGCAGTGGAAAGGATATTTGGGGTCTGATCCATTGATTTAAATGGGTTTTGGATTAAGGTCCTAGGTTCTATTCCCAGCTCTTCTAAAAGCTTCCTATGTGACCTTGGGCACATCTGTAAAGTAAGGATAGTACCTTGCAGGAGTGCTGATTAGCTTGTTTGCAGTGTACTTTGTGACCCTACAATAGAAGTGTGTTGCTAAGTGCTGTTACTACTACAGATTTGTTTGGCGCTAAGTATAGAGTTAGATCGTCTGGGAGGTTCTAGTAGTCTGAGTACTTTAACTTGATAGGAGATTTTTTTTTCAGAGCAATAAAACTGTCTATAGGATCATATATTGCACAGTGGAGCTCCACTTTGCTGGTGACAGCTAATTTTGAGAGAGCATCTTTTCTCAGTCTTCTAAGACTTTTATTACCATGATATCTTTTAGTAACTTCTCACACGTATGTAGACGACAACCAAGATTTTTTTAAAAAATGGCTTCTTAAAATTAGGTTCTGAAATAAGTGGCCTTATTTTTAAAAATGATTTCAGTGGGAGCAGCTGGTTGCTCATCAAGCTACTTATTTAGGCACCTAACAATGGATTTAACAGCCTAACTTTAGGTAGTCATATTTTAAAATCTTGGCCTAAGAATATTTTCAGAGTAGGTATTTCTTGGAGTCATGTTACGACATATGATGATTTCTGTGTATGTTAATTCTGGGTTTGAACTTTCCAATGACTTGGATTTTGGGGTAACTTTAAGTATTGCATTTTCATCCAAAATAATTAAGCTTATGTTCCTCACTGGTACTTAAGTATCTTCTCTCCCATCTTCTGTCTGTGTTATGATTGATTTCTACCTTTATGGAATGTGGCTCCAAAGATTAATTATATGGCTTCAATAGGTAATTTCATATAGCATTGTGACACTAAGCACCCCTGTCTTCACACCCTCTATTCTATTGTACAAAATATGCTTTGTGAGGTATCATTTCAAAACTAATAACTCACTGATCGTTAATAATCTTGCATCGTGTATGTGAGTGGGGGGTATTAAGAGTTATGGACATATACTGGAATGATAACTAAAATGTGTACAAGACAGGTATGTCAGGGGGAGTCGGTAAACAGGCCTGCTTAGACAAAGGAATTTGTAATTGATTCTCTGACCAGCCCAATCTTCAGGCAAAGACAATAATGGTCCATTTTTACATCTTAGGTAAACAAAAGCTATTAAGCTAACAAGTGGGGGAAGAAAGAGCATAGAGTTCCATCACCGCCAGACTTCATGTCATCTTCCACACAGCTTGAATAACCTTTACTTTGAGGTGTACCCTCAGAAGAATCCATTTCAAAGGTTTACTGGTCTATAAAAACAGGTGGCTGAACCTCAGATGGTAAGCAATGGAATCAACTGATTATAAAAGTGTTTACAGTGAGTTCTTTTCTGAAAGCTAATGACACAGTGGTGATCAATATCATTGTGAAATGTGTGTATTAACACTATGTAAGGAATTATGGATACTCACTGATACTAGGCTGTACAGACTGCCCAGACAAGAGGGAACGTCACAGCTATCTATCTTTCTTCTGTATATATTAAACATGGAAATGGAAATCCCATTTACATACGGGGGAAGGGAAGCCCACAGAAGGGAAAAACAGCATAAGGTCAGATTGGTGGACACAGCAAGCTGAACACAGAGAAGGGCTTCCTGCCTCCTGAAGCAAGGTTAGTGAACTTGGGAGATATAAACAAGGACAGAAGCCATCTTTGGTGTCCATCACTAGACAGACACAAGGGAACAGAGCCCTTGCAACCTGAGAAAGATGGGCCCTGCCACTAAAGTGGGGAGGTTGAAGTCTCTGGAAGTGAGACTGCACCTGCTTAGGCAAAGATCTTTCACTTAAGACGACAAGGGGAGCCAACACCTTCTCCTTTTGTAGAAGGTCCTGACTGAGGAAAAGTCAGCCATGGCTGGGAAGAGGAATGACTGGTGAGAGAAAATATCTTGAACAAAGCCTGTATCTTGCTAGATTCAGGTTTTGTTTTTTTTTAAAGAAGCTTGTATTTTGTTTTACTGGTAATTCTATCTTTTTTCCTTAAACTTGAACTCACTTAATCCTATGTACAATTTGTTAAATTTATTTCATTTTTACTGTAAACCAATGCTGTGCTTAAGGGAAGGATGCATTTACCTCCTGTTAAATTAATAAGCTGTGATGTATTTTTGTGTCTCTAGAGGAACAAATGAACAATACTGTTTCTTTGAACTGTCCAGGAGAGGGCTGAATATTGCCGAGCGTGTGTTTTGGGGGAAAATTCAGGACTGGGAGTATGTTGGGGTCATCCTGCAAGTAGTAACCCAGGCTGGTGGAAGCCAGAGTGGGGCAGTAGACAGGCTGCTGGGGTCAGAAGTGCTATAACAGGACTGTCTAGTACACAGATGCTCATGGAGTGACCTGCATGATAGGCTTGTTGTGAGAGGGCTTGGTTAGGACCTACAGCAGCAACGCATTGTGAGGCACCCAGTATTACAGGGCAGGCAGTGACACAACCCCCTGGTCTGAATTGCACCCCAGAACATGAGAAACCTTTCATCACTTACCTATTAATATGTTTTGTTACTGTGGGGAATTTTTATCTGTATTGTTACAACATTAGGTTTTCTAATTGTATTATTTCAAGTGGCACAATACAAATACCTAAAATGGCTAAAAGTCCAGAGCAATGTCCTGTAAACTCTTAATTACAGGAGTGATCCTTACTCAGACATGGGGCTACTTTTATGTGAGTGAGGCTTTTCAGGATCAGGTTTCTACATATTACTTCCAAACCAGTGGGCAGCAGAGTTAGCGTCACTCTCCTCCTGCCAGTGAAGGTGGAAAGAATGTCCTAAATTCAAAATCTGTTGATCCTTGATGCAATGGTTGTAGCATTTGTAAGGGGTGGTCGTGGTGCATATTGCTGAATACTTTCACTTGTCACTTTTAAATACTGGTTGGGAATTCTTTAACTCCAACTGGCTACTGCCAAGCACCAAAGAGGCTAAAGCATATGTGCTCCAGCCAATAATTCCAGCATACCAAGGAATAGGAAGATGATCATATGGGAATGGGGTAACTAATAACTAACAAAGAAAATGGAAGAGTGCTATTTTCAGGGATTTACTGGGAAATACTTTAATTAAAGAAGACCTGGAAAGAAAATACACATGCAGGGCTTAGGAGCACTCACTAGGTCAAGTGATTGGAAAAGATGAATGATTTGAGAGCCAGGAGAGAATCTCCATATCTATCACAATGAAAGAAAATAAATCATATGAAAATTGATGTGTTAATATCACAACTGAAAGAAAATTTACCGGGGGAAGTGACACTTGGAATTAAGGCACTTTCCACTAAATTGGGTTGGGATGCCCCCAGATTTAACATATATCTACACTTCAAACTGGGGGTGCCGTTTCCAGCTCAAGGAGACATTCTTGCACTAGCTTTGATTGAGCTAGCATTTGAAAAAGTGTTGCCATGGCAGCACAAGCAGTACATACCTGTGTCAGGTGCTAGGAAAGGCAGCGTAGAAGTTCTAACAATGAAGAAGGATGCTTCAGTGGCACCTTGCAGAATTGAGGCCTAAGAGAGTGATCTACCACAGTAGTATTCAGAGGAGGGGCCCTCTATAAAGCAGATTAGGCACCCTTCTCTCAAATTCCCTCTCCTTCTTGTCAGTGTCTGGGCAAGGACCAGATGAATTAAATCATGCAGGTGATAGAGGATGTAGCTCTTGGGAGACATTAACTGAGAACCTTCCAGTGAGGAGAGGGCATCTATCATGTTAACAATATGGCGGTAGTGAAGGAAAATGCTGAAATTGCTGTTCTGAGTTTTTTTGTTTGTTTGTTTCAAGCAGCAGAGCAAGAGGCCATCATTTTGCTTTTTTAAAAATGCAATTATGCCTTTCAGTTATCTGCAGCTGAGTGAAGACTTGTGACAATTACAAATATAAAGGGATTTTGCCTTGGTCCACATGAGACTTCCCCAGCATGCTGTGCCAAGCCTGAAGGAAGCAGAACTGCTTTACTGTGTTTATCTTGAGAAGCATAAACAAACACAATAAATAACAAACTTCATTGTGGATTAAAGATGAGCCTGTCACACACACACAAATACACATATGTGGAGTTCAGTCCTTAAGGATCATTTTTGTTGCCAAGGATTAATCTTTCAGCTGAATTTTTTGTAAGGAAAAAAAACATGCCATCCAGTTAGGGAAGCCAGATGCAATTAATTTGCTGAGAGGATCCAAATTTGGCTGAAATTGTCTTTTACTGTGACATCAGCAGCTTTGCACGGCAGCAGTGGATCATGAGAAACATCATAAAGAAGATAGTAGCATGGAGAAACAGACTTCTCCCTCTCCTAGGATATAAGAGGAGGTCACATGAGGCCTCTTAAAGCAATAGGAAAGTTATACAGTCTTTGACAGTAAGGTGCAAATGTTCTTTACTTGCACTAAGAGTGGAGCATTAGAATTTTAATGTTAAATTAGTTTGTCTGAATTATATCACTCTAATATAGTAGTATGGCCATTTTAACATTCCATAAACTTGATTAGATGGTCACTGAGGGCCTAATTCTTCCCAGAGCTGAGCACTTTGCCTCCTGTTAACTTTGGGATTAAGAAAACAGATTTTTAAAAATTACTTTTCCTAACCCCAACACACTCGTATATGAGTAATCTCTGTTATGACAGGGCAAGATTTTCAAAAGTGACCAATAATTTTGAGTGCCCAACTTGATACACTTTAAGTGAGTCTATTTTTCAGAGGGTGGATGCTCAGTACTTGCTGAAAATAAGTCCCTTTACAGGTCTCTCATAGGGCACCTCAAAAATGGACATACCCCAAATCATTATACTTATGAAAATTTTGACTGTTGTTGCAGATCCAAAATCAAAGCCATCTATCAAAAAGATCTCACTTTTTAATCTGTTATGGGTAAAGAAAGTATTTCAAAGGCCTTTTCTATTCAAAAAACAATTACGGAACAAATGTCAATTCTTTCCTAAACCCTTAAAATGGGTTCAGATCACAAACCAGGCAAAGAAATCCTTAGAACTTGTTTTTAATGAGGGCTCAGCTGACAATGAATAAATGTTCCAGACCATAACCAGACCCTGTTTGAACTCATTTAGCATTGCTACTGAGAAACTTACTATTAATTCTGGTTAAACTACATATGCTGTTCAAAAACGTAATATATATTAAGACCAGGAGTCTAAACTAAGACTTCATCAATACGAAAGAAATATACCCCCCCCAACCCCAAACAAAACCAAACCGTGGTCACTTGAATGAAAGTCTTTTGGTTTGGAAAGCTTATGCCATAATTTTAAAATAAGCACAGAAAGTAGATAGATGATATCTGACAGGTTTTCCTTGGCAGGATTTCAAAATACAATAAGAGCCACTGATTTTAAATAGCTTCTTATGGCAGATATTTTAATCATTAAAAACTTCATTGCCAAATAGCTGGAATTCAACTTTATGTACTAGCTAAATGTTTCTGTCTGATGCTCAGATTGTCCAGTCCCATTCCAATTGTGCCCTTCAGTGTGTGAATTTGATCAAGTGACTCACTAAGTTGTTTTGTCTGATCTTTTCCTTGTACAGAACTGTGCATTACAGTGTATATACAACCCATACAGAACTGGAGGAGCCACTATAAGGCAGAATGGTCGGACTCTTGATGGAGTCCACATTGTGGAAACTTGTCTCCACAGTAATGTATCAATGACCAGTGTCGTCATCAAATGACTGAAATCTGTCACTTTTTCTTTCTGCTCAATGAAGACCTCTTCCATATTGCTCCTCTAATGAAACAAGCTTTAGCGTTCATATCACAACAATTTCACTATAGGGGAGAAGAGGAGCATGAACTGCTCCATAGTGAACTTGAGATTAAGATGTTTCCTGTCCAAGTTGTTACCCCAGTCTGTCTGTCAAGCCAGAATTGTGGGTTGTGAGAAAAATTTGGTGCCAAGCAAAATTTGGCTGAATGGCAAAAACATAGGAATTCTGCTTTTTGTTTTAACATGAGTAGAAGAGCCAGATCCTTGGCTCCTGTAAATCAGCATAGCTCAGTGGAGCTATTCTGATTTGCACCAGCTAAAGATCAGGCCCATCGTGTGAATAAGTTTAATACACAAAAGCTAAGAATGCATGTCCTTGGAACACTGTAGGCTTGCTATCCTGGGAACTTGCACATTGTGCACTGATAGCTGAAACTCAAATATTCTTCAGGTTAAGGAGAAGAAGAAATAGCTGCCAAAACATGACCTACATTTTTGCCTGGATGCAGAGAGAATCAAATAAAAACATGTTGCAAGCTGCTTTTAATTTTATCAATAATTTTGCTGTACTCTTTTGTTACTATCCTGTTCCTTTGCTTCCTGCCATGTTTTGTGAATCCACAGTTATGTTTCTCAGGAGGGGGCAATAACCACAGGAGGCGCACACTATATTGTTTCCTTTTGTGATATTGTAAGAAGGAAAACGAGCGGTGGTTTCAATTTATAACACTACACACTTGTTCGGAAAGAGGGCATTCTATTAAAATAGCATCATGGTTCTCTTGCAGAATCTCACGTTTAATCATATTACACTCTATAATTGTCAGACAATCCTATTAGTCTGAAAAAAGGAAGTGTAGTATTTCTAGCTATGAAAGGGATAGAAAAGAAGCAATAGTTACATGCAGTGAACATTTTTTTATAGGCTGTTAGTGGAAACTGACTTACAGGAAAGATAGCAATGTAAGTTTCAGATTTTTTTCTTGTAACCAGCAAAGGGCAAACATGTGACTGAAAGGGGCAGGGGCTCAGCCTACCTCTGACAGGCTCCAGAAGAGGCAATGAGGCAACTCAGTTTCACCCGGGCCTAATTAACTCGCTGAGAAACTGGGAGTTAAGTAAGAAGGCAACCTGGGTGTGATAGAAGGAAGCTAGATCCCCTGGGGGAGTAGGGTAGAGAACAGAGGCTGCTGGGGAGAGGGATAGACCCCCAGGATCTAGGAAGAGAAAGGTCTCAAGGAGAGGGCTTCTCAGAGGAACCTGGTGAGGGGGCTTATCTGGAAAGGAAACCAAGGAAGAATGATCCTAGGTGGCAGAGTCTCTGAAAGGAAGGAGCTATGAATGCCAAGTCTCAGCAGAACCTAGTCCCAATGGAAGGACTTCACTAGGTAGTAGTGGAAACTTCAGGTCAGTGGAATTATATGCTTTTCTGCGGAAGGGTTGTTGTAGTTGGACCTCTGTAGGGCCCTTGACCTGAGAGGAGAGACCCTTCCCCGGCTGATTACAAAAGGTTCTGGCTCCAGAAGAAGGTTTGGGTCACTGGTAAAGGACCTGGACATAAGTGGGTTTGATGGGTTAAGGTTGCCTCAGTCCCTCCTCGCTCCTGCTAGAGATGCTGAGGGGGAGGCCTATTTGTGTGATATTCTGCCTTAGGGGCTGAATAAATTAGACCCCTGAAGGAGTGCCATTCTCTATAGAAGCCTTGTTGGACTTATTAAAACCCTTATTTGGGAAACTGTGCAGGGGACACAATGGTAATGATGCACTGTCTGGGGTGCTCCAAGAGCGAGGGCCCCCATTACGGTGACTATATGAATTCTTGAATACTGTTTGTTCTAATGTATATTTGCTACTCACTAAAATTCTTTTAATGTTTAGATATTTAGAGAAATACTAGTATTTTAGTAGATTTAGTAAAATTGACCATCCAATAAATTTCTGCCCATAAAAGACTCCTGCTTGAGCTAGCATTAGAAAAACTGTATAAATATACACCCACTAATTGACAGCCTTGCCACAGTCCTCTTTCACTTTCCAAGCCAACCAGCTTCAAGCGCTTAATGAAATTATTGGTCTCTGATGCAAAATTCATTGGGTTAGCCCAGTGGAAAGCCCAAAGGCAGAGATACATGAATTCGTAGTGTTAAGCCTCCTTTAGCCTCCATCTGTGTGTTTTTTGGAGCTGTACCGGCTATTTCTCTAGCAAGAAGAAAAAGACGCTCTTCTTGGCAATGACAGTGCACATGGTTTCAGCGGGACCTGTGGACTTTACCTGCTATTGATGCTACTTTATGATTCAGAGGGAAGAATTCACGAAGACTTTAACGGTTCCCATATTTGACTAGTAAAAGTAGCATGACTAATCCAGGGGTGTTTTTTTCACTGTGGCATGGTAATTGCTAGGTAGGTGTTATCTGATTAGCTGCTCAACTAGTACTCCGATAAATACAGCTTCCCTTCCAGGGACTCATTATAGCTGCTTATAGCATTGCTAATACTTCTTGATTTTTTTTTTTTTAAAAAGCAAGGATAATAAGAGAAACCCTCTGCTTTTGAAGGGTTACGACAAGGTTCAAAGGAGAAAAGTAGATCTCCCCTTTTTGTGTGTGTGCCAACTGTAAGTTTTATTAAGAGATGTCTCCATAGGCACATGTTCCATCCTGACACAATTCACTTGATTACAGCATATAAGAATAGCCATACTGGGTCAGACCAAAGGTCCATCTAGTCCAGTATCCTGTCTTCCAACAGTGGCCAATGCCAGGTGCCCCTGAGGGAATGAACAGAACAGGTAATCATCAAGTGATCCATCCCCTGTTGCCCATTCCCAGCTTCTGGCAAACAGAGGCTAGGGACACCATCCCTGCCCATCCTGGCTAATAGCCATTGATGGACCTATCCTCCATGAATTTATCTAGTTCTTTTTTGAACCCTGTTATAGCCTTGGCCTTCACAACATCCTCTGGCAAGGAGTTCCACAGGTAGACTGTGCGTTGTGTGAAGAAATACTTCCTTTTGTTTGTTGTTAAACCTGCTGCCTATTGATTTCATTAGGTGAGCCCTGGTTCTTGAGTTATGAGAAGGAGTAAATAACACTTTGTTATTTACTTTCTCCACACCAGTCATGATTTTATAGACCTCTATCATATCCCCCCCCCCCCCCTTAGTCGTTTCTTTTCCAGGCTGAAAAGTCCCAGTCATATTTAATCTCTCCTCATATGGAAACCATTGCATACCCCTAATAATTTTTTTTGCCCTTTTTGGAACCTTTTCTAATGCCAGTATATCTTTTTTGAGATGGGGTGACCACATCTGTACACAATATTCAAGATGTGGACATACCATGGATTTATATAGCAGCAATATGATATTTTCTGTATATTCTCAATCCCTTTCTTAATGATTCCCAACATTCTGTTTACTTTGTTGACTGCCGCTGCACACTGAGTGGATGTAACATTTAATTTTAATAGTGTAGAATATGTTAAGCTCCATATATCATTACTGTAAGATTCTGGGTATGATCCAAGACCTTTTTTTTCCTCTATTTTAACTTGCCTAGTCCATCATTTATCACGTGCATTGATATTCTCAAACATTATGCAAAGGAAAACCGTATGACCACCACGTTAAATTCAAGGCCAGAATCATCATCTGACCATTCATTTTTTTTTGTTTTGGTGATGTACTTTTAAGGTGTGGTTTCAATTATTCTGGTGCACCAAAGATATGCTGTGTAAATTGGGTATGCTCTTATTCTGCAGCCTAGGGTGACCATATGTCTCGTTTTGGCCTGGACAGTCCCCTTTTTCAGCTCTGTCCCAGCAGTCCCTACTTTTTCACCAAAACTGGGCATTTGTCCCAGCTGCAAGGCAAAGCTGAGAGCAGCGGCTGCTGCCTTGGGGTCAGCTGAAGATAGTATTGCCTGCCAGTAGTGGAGAAATTTGCTATGGGCAGGCAGCACTAGGAATTCCAGGCAGAGCGAGGCTCGGCGGGTCAGTCCCAGGAGGCTCAGAGGAGGGCAGGGGCAGCTCGGGCAAGCCCCAAACTATCCTGTTTTCACTCTAAGAAATATGGTCTCCCTATGTCATACCCTCTCTGCCATCGGAGGTGTCTTCCTTTTCCATCTTTATATAATAAATGATTGCCTGCCAACAGTAACAAATAGCTTACATTTTCTGGGCTAGATGCTTAGCTGGTGCAGATCAGTGTGACCTCCACAGAGATTAATGAAGCTATGGTCATTTACACCTTACTCTATCTTTAATCCGATATCCCCTTCCTGTAACTTACTTCATTGATGATAGAAGAATGTGTTTTAGACGCTTTGACTACCTCCACAATATGCACATATGCTAATAGCAATATGGCTCGCAGCTAGCAAGTTTCTAGCTGGGTTCTTCTGACTTGCCATGCTATAGTCCTCAGCACAGTTCTAGTTCTGAGAAAAATATCCTTGACCCCACTGGTCAGGGAAATTAGGTTAGAATCTTTCTAGCTGTGTTTAAATACTGATGTTGGAAGCATGACTTTTTTTTTCTTTTTAATCATAGCGTAGATAGGGCTTTCCTCTTAATACGCTTTGGAAAAACGTCTGTCTATTGAAACTTTGGGGGTACATCTACCAGATATGTCTGTAAGTTCTGTGTTAGTTGCATCCCTTACGTCATGGGTCCAAAGCCCAAAGCTTTCTTTCATGTGCATTCATGTCACCAGAATCAGGTAGGTTCTTGTCAGGATTTTGTTCTATGTCTCAGTCAGTGATGTTGAGCTGGAATAGTCCTGTTTTGTCCTTGTTTTCTGACTAGCTCAATGAGGCATATGCAGAGCTGTAACTAGGTATTTTAGCACCGGGAGCGAGCAACTATATTTGTACCCCCTCCTGTTTTTTGTCATTTTTCTGCCTCATTCAGAGGTGACACATAGCTATGGGGGGGACGACACGTGACTGACCAAAAGAGGTTCCCAAACTTGTGGGGCAGGCCCCCCTAGGGGGGTTCAGAGGAGCGTTCCAGGTTCGGTCGGGCTGGCAACGGCATGCCCTGGCTCACCTCAGCAGGCCACCCAGCCTGTGTGGGTTGTGGGGGTGCAACTGAAAAATTGGGGGCTGGACACGTAACCCAAGGTGCATCCCCATGTGTCGCCTCTTGCCCCATTTTCCCGCCCTCATGCTTTGTGCCCTGAGTGGCTGCCCCACTCACCCCACCCTGGTTATAGTCCTGGGTTTATGGACTATGGTCCATTGTTCTGAATACACAAGTCTGGGCTAAATATTGACTTAAGATCCTCTTAGAGGTGATATGGGTGTATCTCATCTGGCATCAGACCCTCAAACTACCAGAACTAGTGCTTTTGTTTTACTCTCCCATTCTAGGGTCTGGCTTCTTAAACTGATATTTTATGTTATCTCAACACTAGGAATTCCTGGCCTCTATCTATAGGTTCAACCAGATGGGTGACCATCCATCCCAAATTGGGCGAGAGAGTCCTGAAATGCAGAGTTCAAGTACTGGCCCCAGGCTGAATGACTCTGGGACAGCATTGATCCCAGATTCCCTGTGGCGTTGTTCTGCACCTACCTGGAGGCATAGGGGCGGTGCCAGCCTCTTCCGTGTGTGTGTGGGGGGGGGGTGAGGGAGCTGAGGTGGGCCTTAGTCCCCCCGCCCTTGTCATGAGGCCCTGTCCCTGCTCCTCCTCTCCCCTCTAAGGCCGCTGCCAGGCCAGAAACTGGAGCTGGGCAATAGTAAGAGCTGCCCAGGCATTTGTGGGGAGCCCTGGACCCTCCACCTGCCCTGGCCAGTATAGGTCAAGCTTATTGCACGCACCAGGAGCTACTTGCATCCTTCCATTGCTCCCGATTCCCTCCACAAGCTCCCTGTGTGCCATCTCCCCCCCTCCTCTGTTTCAGAGATGCCCTGTAACTCTCCCAACATCCCTTTTGTCAGGCGCTGTCTGCATGCCCCCAGGTTCCCCATTTCCTCTTCTGCCCCCCTCCCCAAGTATTATTCTACTTTCTGGCTGGATCATAAGTGATTCAGGGTGTCAGCATGTTAATCTGCGTTGGGAGTATGGGTGGAAATGAGACCGGGTATTTGTTATGCTTTGATGGCACCCAGGCATGCCTTCCATCTATAGACAATTGCAGTCATGGCTGTGCTAAACAGATGGGAGGGGCTATTTTTATCTCTTATTTTCCCCCTTTTGGTTTTCCAGTTTTTCCACAAATCAAAAGATTTCTGGCCATTGATGTCTCAAACATTTCCTGAAACTTCGGAATTGATCAGAGGCGGTGTTCAAAAGAGACTGTGTTACAGACATAAATGCTGTTGAGTTGTGTATGGTCTTCTCAAGCTCGGCCCATTAGCCTGTGCTACCTGAGCTAAAAGACCTCTTGCCTGGTAGTCAACGCTGTAGCTGGCTTATCATACTCTATCTGTGGCTGAGCCACCACTAAAGGGGGACAAAGGACTATGCTGTGTGGGCGTGGGTTACACCTGATCACCTAATCCAACTACCAGCCCAAATCCATACTTGGGAGGTGGATAACTAGACCAAGGTGGGACTGAGCCCAACTCCCCTTAAAGGGCCAGACCACTCTGTGACCGCCCCCATTGTCTTTAACTGACACTGACTGAGTCTGTATCAGTTAATATGAGGACAAAATTTGGCTCCAGCAAAGCAACTGAAGAAAATAAACTTCATATAGCTGGAGTTCACTAAAGTTAAATAAAGAAATGTACTAAGGTCTGATATGTTCTCCCGTGCACATACTTTATACAATATTTTTGTGGACTCTAACTTGTCTGAGGTGGAAGATGTTCCCTTCTCAGTGTACAAAGATGAATATGAATCATGCAGCATTCTGTATCAGGATGTAGAGTAGTCATCCAAGATGATTTAAAAATTGAAAAAATGAATGCTCTCAGTTGCTCTCTAGAAGTTTAAATTCCTTAAAAGTAGCACAATTAAAAAAATTTGCAATATGGCTAGTAGGGTGCTGAAGCTTCAAAAAGTCTTGTATTAAGCAACCATTGCTGGATCAGTTCCAGAGTAAAATATTCCCCAGATGCCTTACAGTTGAAGGACAAATCTTTGTTCCTAATAAACCGATACAACTTTCTTTATATTTCATGTTGAGAATGTAAAGCAGTTTAGAAGCAGTACTGTATGCCTCTAAGCATTAAAAGTACCACTTAATGAGCAATGAACTATGCATTAATATTCTTCCAATACAGTTGACAGAGAGATGACTGATGTAGCAAAATATGGACTGCTGAGCGAAGGATTTTGGCTGAGAATGAACTTGCAAATGGTTTATAATGCACTGAAAAGATATTGGGCTCAACCCTGTTCTTCCTAAAGACCAGCGGAGCTGCAGCCAAGTGACTGAGAGCAGAATTTGGTCTATTATCCTACCTCTACATGGTGCAGAAGAACATTAAGGAAACCATCAACAGTATTTTTTTAATAGAAAACTGAGTTTTTTGACTAAACAATTTTTGTGCAGAAAGTGGATGCTTTCTATGGGAAAAATGTAGAATTTGTCTAAACCACTGTTCTAAGAGGATGAGAGGCCTGTGAGGGAGAGTTGCAGAGTGATCCTCACCCTACCCACCCCACAGCTCCTGCCCTGGGCAGGCTGGTTAGACGTGGCTCCTTGCTCTGTGTGTTGCAACTTGGCCTTTGTGTAGGGGGAGGCCGCAGCATTGCTCAGGTTTGACCCCGCCCCCTAACTCAGATGTGACTAGGCCAAACTGGAATGAGTGGTGTTGCAACTCGGTCTGAAGCCAACTTCCAGACTGGAAATCAATTGTGCCTGGTCTTCCTAAAAACATACGTGCATATTATTTCTATCTATAGTCTGATCAATTCAAAAATGCCTGGCATAGAAACACTGTTCCCCTGAACCAATAATTCATAAGCATCTAAACCCGCCAGCCAGACCTCCTTCAGTACTATGGCAATAATGCAAACAACATGCTAATTTCCGTTCCCAAAATCCTCATCTTGCTCACCTTCATTTCCATACACATCCTTCTTCATCAGTACAACCCCCTAATGTGCTGGCTCATAACTCTTGATTCTCCATTTTCTCTCCACTGAGAGTGCCAAATTGTCTTACTCTGCCCTGTTTTGCTAATTCATGTGCCTCTAAGATCAAGGATATACCATAGGACTCTATTAAAGTTAATAGGAACTTGTGCTTCCAACTCACTTTAGGTGCTTGTTTAAAATCCTGTCCTGAGTGCCAGACTCATTTTGTTCTTTCCAGTGTCTTAGAACCTGTTTTGACTGTTCAGAGGTTTGATCAGAACATACATATTCTCCGTTTGTGCTCTTTCTACGTTTAGTCTTGTGCTCTGATACATTCATATCTCAAAAGCTAAGTATGGTTAGGCTGAATAATAATTAGATGGGAGACCTCCAAAAAACATCTAGAGCTACAGGAAGTCCTTCGGTAGCTAACACCTTTCCCTTTGAGTCTCGACGAGACCAATACTCCTCCAACATAATGCTGTGGGAACTGTCTTGCTCATGTACTATTTTTCAGATGAGCTGTAAAGCTGAAGTCCTGGCTACTTGTATATCCCATGATGCTTTAGTGAAAGTAAACATGTTAACCCCTGTGTTTTGGCCCAGGTAATTATTTTGCTTTTCTAAATCCCTCTCTAGAATATCAGTTAATTTTGTTTTATTTATTAGTTTTTCTTATCTTAAACTCCTGTTTAGTTATTGCTATGAGTTGTTAAACAGCTTACATGCTTTGGCTTGGAGGTGGCTGCATTCCAGTGTTGGGAGAAGTATTTGCTAGTTAGTCCTTACCTATCTTGCTGTGAGGTTTAATATTGGCAAAGTGCTTTCAGATTCTCTCTCAGTGCTCAGAGAGATTCTATGGAAATATGAATTATGTTTTGTTTTTTATTTTAACATTAATCATTGGGCCAAATTTATGGTGCAACTCTGAAGTCAATGAAGTTATAACAGCAATTAATTTGGCATATTGTATTTAGTACCAAATAGAGCTGGGTAAAAAAATTTTGCTGACATTCTCTTTCACCAAAAACTGCAAATTTAGGTCAACTGAAATATTTTGTGAATTAATGTCAATTTAGGTTAATTGCTTGGGGATCCCCCCGCCCCAGACATGTCAGACTGGTTCATTTCTGAAATGTTTGGTTTTGGGGCTAGGTTCACAAGGGGATTTAGGTGCCATTCACAACACTGAGGAGGAGGTGCTGCTACCTCCTTTATATCTAATAGTCTATTGGTTAGGGCACTCACTAGAGATGTAGGAGACCCAGCTTTGAATTCCTGCTTCAGAGCACAGACTCAAACCCAGGTCTCTCCCACCCCCCTTGGCAAGTGAGTGCCCTAACCACTGGGCTAGAGAGTCACTCACTTTCACTTTCTTGCTCAATGAATATTTAGTTATCTATACAAAATGGAACACCTTCACCAGCAGAGAGTCTCACTCTGAACCCTACCCTAAAGCACTGATGTGGGAGACCTGAGTTCATCTCTGCTCTGAAGCAGGGATTCAAACCTGGCTTTCCCACATTGTGAGTTCCCTAACCCCTCAGTTAGTGGGTAAAAGGAAGGTGGCTCCTCCTCAGTTTGTGACTGGCACTTAAGTCCCATTGTGAAACGAGCCCTTTGTTTCTAAATTTCCTTTGCTTTCATTTTTGAAAAGGTTAAAAATGCCCCAAATCTAAACAATGTTTCATTTCAGTTCAAGATGAGGTGAATTTTCTTCTCACTCTTCAATTTACTTACAATTTGGTTTCAAGTTGACCCAATTTGTTTTTAATTGCCAGCACCCCAAAAAATCAGTTTATTTGCACAGCTCTAGAATCAAATCACATTGGCCCATTTCCCCTCATTGACCCGTTGTTGGAATATGCAAAGAATATAACACCTACCCCAGCTGCATGCTAGGAACTGTCTTGCAAATGGACTGAACTGCCTCTCAAAACGACTTAAAAAACTGGTTTACGATGTGCCTCCGCTCACTTGAAGGGAAAATGTCGCTGAGGTTAAATTCAGTGACATATGGAATGCGAACTCCATTGTATTAAGTGAGCCATTTAGGGTCTATGATTGGTATATGTCAGAGTGTATATAAGAATTCTGACTCAGGTCTGTACCAGTTGAAATAGTCTATTTAATAGAGAGAGAGAGCCTTGTTGAAACTGAAAGTAGGATCCTTAATCTTGGTTTCAGGGTCCTGTCATTTGCTAGATGCCCAAAAGTGAGTGTTGTTTTGCCAGAAGTCCTTTATCTCATTATATATTCTGATCTAATTCTGAAATTAGCAGAAAGCAAAGCCTTTTCAAAAATTCCTCTCTGTTATGCACTGAATGAGCAAGACTCATCCTTCACCTCTATAGCCCCGGTGTGACCTGAGTATTGGACATAAGGGGAGACCTCATTTCTTGAGAGACAGGATTAGGGAGGTAAATAGATCAGCAGGCCTAAAACACACTGTCTGTGCTAACTAAGATAGGTAAATGGGGCAGTAAGCTGAGAGACAGAAGTCTGAGCTAAGATAGGAGGAGGAAAACCCAGGGAACCATTTATAAAGAACAGGGTAACATGGATGAGAGAAGCCATGTATGTAAAGATCAGGTAAAGAGTAAGTTGTACATGGACAGAGCATGCTGTACAGAGATTGATTTCTCCAAAGTGACCAAGCTGATCCCCAAAAATGTGATGAAATGTGATAAGTAAATGAATATAAAGGAAGAGGATCTGTGGTGTTATTTTGGATGTTTGATGTACCCTGCATCCACCCCCTGCGTTTGAGTCTGATCAACTCAGTGTAGGACTTGCTGTATGCCAAATAAAGATACCTCAATGATAAAATCTGGAGTCTGAGTACCAGAGAAGCCAAGTGGGAAGAGGTCTTGGAGGAAATACCAACAACCTCAATCCAGTCTTTGTGTTTCCATTGCTGTAGTTGCTGTTCAAACAGCTTGTTGGCTCCAATTCATTACCTCTCTTTGGGACTGCCACTACCTCACTTTGATTCCTTCCATTCTGTCTCTTATTTTATCAAAATACAGAGTTAATATTTGCATCTTGCTTGCTTTTTGCTGGAAGTGTTGGCAGAGCAAAGCTTCCTATGCCAGACCAGCCTTTGGCTTCTCCAACACTGGAAGGTGGAATTGCCATTTCTTCTTCATACCTATGGATACAAGGGTTGTTTTAAAATCAAGTTGGAATAAAACATCTTAACTATACTTTCCCTCATCCTGGAGGCAATTTGACACCATTTATAAACAAATCAGTTAAGTTTCCATTTACCTGAGACAGATTTTAGGGTTTGACCAACCTAAAATGATTATCTTTTTCATCAGTTGACTTTTAATCCGAACTGATTGTTGTATATTTTCTTATTTGTTTTTTCATTAAAATTACTGCTTTGTTTATTTAAGTGATGGTCAACATATCTGGTGCAATCATGTAGTATTTTAGAAACCTCTCATCAACAACTCAAACAATGTAAACTGCACAGTTCAGTGGAATTATACATTGTAATGGTGCCATTGATGATCAGGGAGCTGTCAACCTCCAGAGTGAAAGCTGTGCCTGGAGGAGACAGAGCTTGCTCAGTAACTGGCCTATGACCCTGGAACTCACATCGGGAAGACAGCGGAATGACCATGAATCTCAGCACCTTCAGAGCAAAATGCAAAACTCATTTACCCAATGTAGTCCTCCTGCAATGTTACCAACAAAATAAAATACACAACATGAATCCGTGAAGTCTAAACATCCTAAATCCAGTCCCTGCAAACTGGTAGGAAGGAACAGAAAGCGAGGCCAAGACAGATAGAGATCTGTAGGTGAACGCTTTATAATGTTGTGAGGCATTAAGGTTGCAGTGTCAGGAACACTGCTTAAGAACCTAGACAAAGAGGAAGGAAACCATAAAGACACCATAAGATACCAAAGAAAATTCTTCTTAAGATCAATAGGTGGAGGAAATCCCATTGAAATCTGGGTCAAGAGAGGTTTCAGAGTAGCAGCCGTGTTAGTCTGTATCTGCAAAAAGAACAGGAATACTTGTGGCACCTTAGGGACTAACAAATTTATTTGAGCATAAGCTTTTGTGGGCTACAGCTCACTTCATTGGATGCACCAAGAGTGAGCCAAGATTTTCAAAAGTAACTATTTTTGGGTTCCTCAGATTTTGGCTTTTCAACTTGAGACCTTTTTAAGAGGGCCTCTTACTTAGAGGGCAGGTGCCCTCTGAAAATCAGGTCCATTGAAGACATTTCAGGTTGGGTACCCAAAAATGGAGGCACTTGGAATCACTACAGGCTGTTATGATTAGAAAAAGAGAGTGAAACAAAGACCATTAACATGTCCTTTGAATAATGACAATTGTGTTGCTTACAAAGAACCAGACTTTGAAACTTTTACTGACATTGAGGAGTAGCTATTCACTCAAGATTAACTTAAATTGGACTAGTTGTAAGAGTAACTGCTCACCCATGTGCACAGTGTGGAATATACTGCACCCCAAAAAATAGAAACTAGGTCCATACATATAAGCAACGAATAACATAACATAGAAGAGATCATTTGAAAGATCAAAAGATTTAAGACAGAACAAGTTTCTGGAAGGACATATGGGCAAGATAAAAATAGTCTTGAAATAGATGCATAAGATTGGCAAACACTCAGATGGAAAATAACATATGGAATGACAAAATACTACTACAGAATTTATAGCAACTGTATAAAAGGTGTCTAATGCCTTACAAAGTCTTGATCTGGCAGTGACTGAGAGGAAGGCATACATGCATGTACCACTATTTGTTGTACACTACTTTTGCAGATAAGATTCCATTACAAATTTTAAAGCCACTCCCTTCTTTGCGTGTAATGTGTTGTTTGTTTTAAAAATTAAGATTGAACATGGCACTGAGAATTAAATCTAGGAGGCAAAAAGATGTTCCAGTTTGGCTTGCTATCCTCCACATTTTATACTTGCTACACTTCATGAAGTTCTGTGCATGATCCTGATTTTCACTGAAAGTTTGGTACCTTCATTTTTTAAACTCTCAGGATGAGATTTTCAATGGATCTTATGACCACTAAGCACCCAAATCCATTGACTGCCTATGGGATTTAGGTGCCTAACTCTCTTTGGCTCCTTTGAAAATCCCAGCATGGAGCTGTAAGATCCAATTTTACTGTGTTGGTCATCTGCTCTGCTGAATAGTCAAAACTGAAATTAGGGCTTCCTGTCAATAGATAAGAAGCACAGTCCAGATTAGGGTAAACTGGAGGTTACAGAAACTCAGCAGTGTAGCATTGAATGTAAACATACCTTTTTAAAAAGTTAAAGTTGAAGTTGGGGGTCAGATGATAGAGGGAAGAGGAACAAGGAAGGAAGGAGGAGAAACAAGGCACTTGAAAAAGCAGCTATTGGGAGGAAGTGATATAATCAAGAACAGGTTTCAGAGTAGCAGCCTCATTAGTCTGTATTCGCAAAAAGAAAAGGAGTACTTGTGGCACCTTAGAGACTAGCCAATTTATTTGAGCATAAGCTTTTGTGAGCTACAGCTCACTTCATCGGATGCATTCAGAAGTGAGCTGTAGCTCACAAAAGCTTATGCTCAAATAAATTGGTTAGTCTCTAAGGTGCCACAAGTACTCCTTTTCTTTTTGCGAATCAAGACCAGGTATGTCACATTCTGGAAAGTAGACAACAATTGGTGCATGTGTATACAAACCAGGACATCACAATATCAAAATCTTCAGTTATTCAGGGAGTGTCTCATAATCCCATTTCACTGAGTTTAAGCTATGATAAATGGAAGATAGTGTCTCACTCTACAGCTTTTCTCACTCATTTTCTATCTCTGTTTGGTCCTATCTCTCCAGAATATAAAATACAGTATTTCTTACTGAGTGCCTTTGGAAATTTGTGTAATCTTTTTCAAACAAAGGGACTGATGGTGGTTCTGGGGGGAAAAATGGGAAAAAAAATCTATTCAAACTTGATAAAGTTGAAAGCTGTACATTTGTAAAATTGGTGGGGTTCTATCTAAGATCCTGAATGGAATAGAAGTAATGATGATAAAATGATTAAGTTTTTCACTGAAACCTAGTTAGAAACAAACGCATTTTTGCAGAATGGGTGGAGATGTCATTGACCAACACACTTTTCAGTACTGGTTGCTTGAAGGTCTGTAATGCCACTAATAAGATTTATCATTCATCAAAGTGCACCATTAAAAAAAAAAAAACAACAATAAAACCCACCACGCTCATGGAAACACTTCTCAGATCCTGTCCTCTGTTTACACTCTCCCCCATCACCTCAGTCTTGAATTTCTGGTGATGGATGTCAGATGTTAATGGACTTCCTTTCCTTTACAACACATAGTCAACCTATGGAACTCCTTGCCAGAGGATGTTGTGAAGGCCAAGACTATAATAGGGTTTAAAAAAAAAGAACTAGATAAATTCATGGAGGATAGGTCCGTCAATGACTATTCGCCAGGATGGGCAGGGATGGTGCCCCTAGCCTCGGTTTTGGCAGAAGATGGGGAGGGGTGACGGGGATGGATCATTTGATGATTACCTGTTCACCTAGAAGATTACCTAAAAACACCTAGAGACCCCCAATTGATATCAGTGCCCATTATACAAACACATAGTAAGAGAGAGTCCCTGTCACAAAGATCTTATGACAAGAGAAATAAAATAGAGGCACAGAAAGATGAAGAGACTTTCCCAAGGTCACACAGCAGGTCAGTGGCAGAGATGGAAATAGAAACCAGGTCTCTTGAGTCCTAGTTTACAGGTCATGCTGCCTTTACACTTACTTTAATCACAGGGTGGGATTTTCACAAGCACCTACATGACCTAGGCACACAAATCCCTTTGAAAGTCAATGGACTTGTGCTTGTAAATGACTACGGTGCTTTTTAACACACTCCCCCTTTAATCTTATCACTTAATCTCTCTTCCCTAGCTGTGAAACGAGGATGATAATATTTCCTTTCTTCCACTTTTTTAGTTTTCTCCATATAGGTGTTAAGCTCTTTGGGGCAAGGATTTAGGGCTTGTCTACACTACAAGGGCAGCAGCACCACTAGAGTTGTGGCACTCTAAGGCCTGTAGAGTAGACGCGATTTACCACAGCAGAAGGGGGTTTTCCATTGATGCAGGAACTCTGCTTCCCCAAGCAACAGTAACTAGGTTGATGGAAGCATTCTTCCACTAGTCTAGCTGCATCTACACCAGAGTTTAGGTCAGCATAGTTACATCAATTAAAATGTTTAGTGTAGACCGGGCCTTATTACATGCTTTGTACAGTGCTGGGCAAAATGGGGTCCCAAACTTGGTGTTACTGTACTATAAATAAAGAATAACAGTAATAATCACTGCAAAATGTTGTACACTTTGAAACCCGTGGCTTTCTATCATATCAACAAAAAAATAAAGATGCATTGGGCAAGGGACTTTTTTTAAAAAAACCACACCAAAATATTACCATAGGCATGAATGCAGGTGGTTTTTCTGAACATCTTTGTGCATTACAGTGAGGAGCACATGTATGACCCCTCCTGTACCATCAAAGATACTGGGAGTTTTTGCACTGACTTTGACAAGAGCAGGACTGGGCAGGAAGTGGTTGTTTGCAGCTGAGAAGTTCAGCTTTGGCCGCAAGAGAGTGTTCCCACAGGTTTGTTGGTCACAGTTTATACTAAAGTTCCCTTTATAAGTAGATTATAAAGGGTTAAAAATGATTAATGGATGTTTTACTAAATGGTTAAACACTTGTTATAGAGTCCAGCATGTCAATAGGTTGCTTATAGCCATGGTTTATAACCACCTATAACACTTTCTATGTGCTCATAACTATCAATAACAAATATTACTCATGTCTGTAATATGCTTGTAAAGTCTATTGCTCATTTACTAATGCTTTATAAGTAGAACTTTAATTTAATTATTTCTTTATACATGTCACTCCTCCCCTTCATGGGATAGTTTCAGATGAGTTTTACTTTGATTTATTGAGTTATTTGAACTTAGAAGTCAAGAGGCCAGGTTGTGGGGTTCACCTAAAATGCATGGAATGCAGGTCGGGGTGCTTGTGTGCGCTCATGCATGTGTACATGCATGCAAAGATCAGAGAGAGGCTAGATGACATGGCAGTTAAAACTTCAGTGGCCTATCTGCACTGGTGCTCTCAGAATTGTTACTATACCTGTAGCTGAAATAGTGGGCAATCTGAAGAAAAATGCTGATGTAGGCAGAATCTATATCATGGACCACATAATGCAGTAGATTTACATGATAGAAGCCACAACAATCTTTTGGGTTAATGATCTGCATTTTATAAAGGTTGAAAATGTGTATTGACTAGATAGGTTGGTCTGTTTTGCAAACTTTCATGAATTACTGTGATGAGATTTCTTTCTTAACCAGAAGATTTTATACACGATAGTTTTCACCTCTAGATACCTGGGTTCAAATCCTATTTTATTTCCCAATGAGTTTGGTGGTCACATTTCTAGTGACTGATGGATTTTCATTTACCTCACAACACCACAGAGCAAATTTTTATAGTTTTACCCCAAATGGCAGGCAGGCTTTGCTTGAGAAACTTGGAATCAACCAGGGTAATTCTTTTCAGTATGCAGAGTAGCAGCCGTGTTAGTCTGTATTCACAAAAAGAAAAGGAGTACTTGTGGCACCTTAGAGACTAACCAATTTATTTGAGCATAAGCTTTCGTGAGCTACAGCTCACTTCATCGGCTGCATTCAGAAGTGAGCTTACCTCACGAAAGCTTATGCTCAAATAAATTTGTTAGTCTCTAAGGTGTCACAAGTACTTGTATTCGCAAAAAGAAAAGGAGTACTTGTGACACCTTGGGGACTAACAAATTTATTTGAGCATAAGCTTTCGTGAGCTACAGCTCACTTCATCGGCTGCATTCAGAAGTGAGCTTACCTCACGAAAGCTTATGCTCAAATAAATTTGTTAGTCTCTAAGGTGTCACAAGTACTCCTTTTTCTTTTCAGTATTGAGCTGGATTGGCAGAATTTAGCACAACACCTATTCACACTGTTACTTTGTTGTCTCTGATAAGTATGCTTAGCTGCTACTGAGCCCTACTGAGCATTAGGCATACCTACTAATAGGAGAAGAGATACTTATGTTTGGTTGAAGTAGCTGTTGCCTCCCTCCCACTTTTATAAGCACCATAAAATTCTCATAGCTTAAAAAAAAAAGCAGTTAAGATAAAACTATCCACATTTAACTGTGTTGCAGAATTGGAACACACACTCACCAAAGCCAGATCTTTCAGGGTTCAAAGCTCACCCACATGGGTTTGAGTAGTGACTGCTATTACCTACAGTGCTTTCTGCAATTTCAAGTGCAAACAGGATAACTCTATTCTCAGATGTGTGGTGCATGAATAAAAAGCACAACAACAGATTTATTTTATGTATACTACTTACTGCATACTTGAGATTACAGTATGATACAGAACATCTGTAACTTCTTGCTTTTGTTGGTTGACAACCTTAATGGTATTGAAATCTTTTTAGCACCTTAAAAACTGCCTCGCTATTCCGAACCTGAGTCATACTAAGCTCTAATTTTTCACTTGAGTATCAAAGAAAATGACCCAGCAAAAGGCAGCTCTTTTTAGTACAAATGTCCTTATTTAACACTAATGGGGCAAATTCATTCCTGATGTAACTCCCATTGAAACCAATGGAATTATGCTCGGTGAATTTGGCCTGTTATGTATTTCTGATCCATTTGTGGTTTGAGATGGGGAAGAAAGAAGGGAAGTCACACAAAGAACTTGACATTGTGGATTGAGCTAAACAGTGAGTTTTGTATATAGGTCCCAATCCTGAAATCCTTATCCCTGCATGCAGTCCCATTTCTTTCAGTGGTGCTCTACATGGATGCAGAGGTCTGCTGGCATGAATCCAGTTGCAGCATCTACGCCAGTAGTTAGCAAATGATAACGCAGCTCACAAAAAAACCCACAAAAAACAAAAAAACCCAGAAGAGAAAAAGGGGAAGTATATTCTCAGGGTGGAAAATTGACGATCTGGATCTAGGGAACCAATAGTTTACAGGCACAAAGGGAATTTCTCTGGCTTCACCCCAGAAAACAAATCAACGAGTTCTCCCTAGATGGGCAGATATGTTGAGGGTACAGAGGAATCCCAGGCTTGTTTTTATCTCAGACAGCTTATTGGCCTCGGGACATGTGCAGAAAAAAATGCAGCTCACTCCTGAGAAAAATCAGAAAGTTCTGCTAAGTTGCAAACTGGGACTTAGTGTGCTCATCTTATGTCAGGGAGGAAAAAACTACTAACAAGCCCTGCACTCGTCCCTAGACTAACAAACAGGGAGACAGTGTGAAGGAGAAATTGCCTCTTTCTCGCCCAAAAGTCTGTAGCACCGTGGGTGCCCCTTGAGACACCCCTGTGTATGACTGTGTGTGTGTAAGAGAAGCAGGTGGGCCCCCTGATATAACTCCGCCCCTGCTAGGTCTCAGTTGGTGATAGGGTGATATTAACAAATGGTCCTCCATAGCCGGTTCTTTACTGGAGGAAAGATCTGTCAATCTGAGGCTTTGCAAGCCCGCCTCTCCTGTAAGCTTTTTGCAAGATCTGATTCTGGAGCTGTGGCTGATTGCAATGGGAAGCAGCGTTGGGGAGAACAAAGTTTGCAACATTTGGGCACTTGACTACTGGTCTCCTTCATGCCCATGGGAACGACCGATTGCTAAACAGAGCAGCCAGCCGGGTAACTGACACTACTGATGACTTGCTGCTGTTGCAAACTTTCAGCTATTTTAATGCATTAAAATCCAGGATCCTAAATAAGCAGCTCCCCCAACCCGCTCCCCCTTCTAGGTAGGCGAGCGAGATTTTTATTCTGTGGACTAGCAAACTTCCTGCATGGAAATTTACTGACTTGAGTGGTCTCCGTTTTGGGCTAAGGGGAAGGGAAGGATTTTTTTTTTCATCGCACTTTAATTTTGTTTCTCTGGATCACAGGATTTTTGAAGCTATATGGAGGGATCTCAGGATGGTTTGCAACAGGAAAACCAAAACTTTAGTGTCCACTTGTGTGATCTTGAGTGGAATGACTAACATCATCTGCCTGCTCTACGTGGGCTGGGTCACCAACTACATTGCCAGTGTCTATGTGAAAGTGCAAGAGCCGATCTCAGAGAAAAAGTTAGAGGAAGACAAAGGGGACACTTTAAGGATTATAGAAAGGCTGGATCACTTGGAAAATGTCATCAAGCAGCACATACAAGGTACCACCTTCCTCCCCTCTTGCTTTCCCTCACTTCCACCCCGCTCCTCTCCGGGTCCTTCCCTTGCAGCCTTCCCCATCCCCTCCTATTGCATGGATGTGTTGTGCGTGTGGCAGATTCCGGCTGCCATCGGGGGGAGAGAAGCCTGCAGCAGCCCAGAAGAATCGGAGGCTTTGTTCAGACTCTTGTGCAGGCAGAAGTTGCCAGCAGCCTCCTCTCGGCTGCCTGGTGAGTGCCGGGGAGCGCAGGGGGCTAGCTGGAGCAGGCGGCGGCGTGGCTGGGATTAGGGCTTGCTGGTTGCAGCGCTTTGCAGCCCCGGCCGCCGGCCACGAAGGTTGCTGAGTGGAGACCCCCACCCGGGGGATGACTCCTGGCTGGGCTGACGAGTCTGGGTGAGCCAAGGGCTCCTGGGGGCCGGTTTGTTGGCGAAGCCGGCCCCCTCCGCTCGGAGAGCTGCTGATCGAGCTGCTAACATTGTTGCCGGCTGCCCTTGAGCCTGGGGGAAAGGCTCCTGCCATGGCTTCCTTAGCCTGGCGCTCTCGCCGTGGCACAGCGGGAATGAGCCGAGCAGGAGGATGAATGGGTTTCGGGATGGGGCGAGCTTTGCGGCCCCTTTAGCATCTGCTGAGCCAGCGGCGACATCTCCCAACGGGGTAGGCTGGGTGTGTGTCTTGCAATAATAAACCCGATCTCCGATCCGGGTGTGTCTGCAGGGACTCGCCAGGGCGGTCTCGGCCGGGAAGGAGCGAGGCGGCTCTTGCAGTCTGTGCTCAACCCTTAGCATGGATTTGTTGTCCGTCTTTCCCCCGCGGGGCTGCTCCGAAGGGAACGTTGCCGGGGGCTGCGCGTGTGTCTGGGCTCGCAGGTTCCCCGGGCGGCGGCTGCGGGAGCCGTTCTCTCGCTCCTCTCTCTTTGATTCGATCTCCGGGCCAGGGCGCTGGGGTGGGGGGGTGACATGGGGTCATGGGTAAATTGCCAGGCAGTGCTTGGGATCTTGCGTTACTTTGTTTTTGTGTGCTATCTGTACGTAACGGCTCCCTCGTTATTCTCCTCATCCGTGTGGGAACAAACAGCTGTGCCCCCCCCCCCTTATGACTTGTGTATCTGTTTAAATATCTGGCGGGGAGGGTAGATAAGATCTCTTGCAAGGTACTGGAGGGGAGCCCTTTTGCATTTCTGTAGCGGCAGCACTGAGGCTTCAGGTCCCAACATTAGCCTCCTTATTTCTGCCTGGCTACACATGCACAGAGCAAATCACCTGGCAAATGAGCTCTGCTGCTTTTTCCCCCACCGGTGCACAAATCCACTTTGCTTCCAAGTAGTTTTGACCTGCAGATTTTGTATGCTGGAAAAGTAAACAAACATCATAAGAGTTAGGAAAGATGATTAACCACATGGGTGCCTGAGGATCCCTCGACACATTATGAACTCGAGTTCGACCGGGATACTTTAAAGCCCTACTATTTCGTGCTGACTTCTGGGTGTACACGTGCTAGAAGATTTTGGAAGAGAACAGTATTTTTTTTAAACTATTCAATTTGCACGTGCCTTCTTTTCTCAGCAGCATTGTCTGGAACCTGGATAATTTAGTAAAACACAGTTTCCTCTGAGAAGGATGAGTGAGGTCAGTTCCTGCCAGCTCTGACTTTCATGCAGTCCTCCGGTTTGAGGAGAAATATATTCTTGTCTGAGTGGCAATGGAGTGCGCTACCGGAGCTTTCAATACTAAGGCAGGGTTTTTCAAAAAGCACCTATGAGAGTTAGGTGCATGAATGTCATGTGAGTTGGATGCCTAATTCCCTTGGACTTTTTTTGAAAATACTAGCCTAAATGCCTAATTATCTGTAGAGGTAGTTTTCTTCAAAGAATTTGTAAGGAAACATTAGTATTTTAAATCTGTATCTGCTTGCTAGCTTGGTAACTTGTTTTTTGTCTATAATGGTGAAAGGTACAATAAAACGATCTTTTTAAAGGGAGAGTATGAGAGGAATTGTATATGATCTAATGATGTTACTTTCTTTCATAAGCATTTTTGGTTTTTCATTTCCTTAAACACTATTTTAAGAAAACAGAAATCTGCTTCTCTTTTAAAAGTAATCAGGTCTACGGTTTGACAAATACTAACATTTATTAAAAAAACAGCTAAAATCAAATTTATAGAGGTTTGTATTACTCTTCTTAATTAAACCAGTTGTTCACTTAACAAATCAATAGAACATCACTATCCCTAAGTGGGAGTTCAAGTCCAAACCATAGTGATTAGGTTCACAAAGGTGGCTGCTACTGAGCAAAAAAAGATTTATTTTGTATCTTCAGCTCTATGACAGTTGGGGTCACAATTTTTCCCCATTGACTTCATTGGGCTTTGGATCAGCCTTTTGATCAGCATCAACAAATGATAAATTTGGAATTTATTTCTTTATATAGGATAGATCATCCTCCATAATGTCTGTGGACTGAGTTCTTAAAGTTATCTGTAGTTTGCCATTGAGCCCTTTTCACTACTTTTGTCTATTGGAGAATATTCTTATGGAAGCTCTGAGTGCCTCAGCTGTTTTGACAGATGTTGACAAGACATGGAATTAGCAGGGGCAATAGAATCCCATTCTTTAGGGTCGTCTCCAGTTGCCAGGAAACCGATAATGGAAATATATCTTCCACAAGGGAGTTGCCCTGATATTTTATTTTAATTTGTTTCCTGATTGAATGATTTAATTAGATGGAGCCTGGGAATTCCTTGGGAATATAAATTGCAGCCTTGTAATATTTTACCAAGTATATTGGAAACAAGAGGGTGGGTGCTTTCAAAGAAAAATAATATGTCTTTGAAATAAAGGTAGCGTAATAAGCAAATCATTAGTCTGGAGACATTTTTGTTTCAATGAGAGAGAGATGGGGGTGGGGGGAGTTAGATTGAATAGCGTGAGAAGGTAAATACTGGGCGAGATCCTGCACTGGTCAAAAATTGAATGAATGGGTCAAATGCGGAAGACACAGGTATTCACTTACGATGTTGTGGACTTGTTCACCATCAGCCAACACAGCTGTGTACCTACAGTTCTCCAGCAAGTGTTCAGGAGTAACTGCTTGTCATCAAAATGGTGGTTATGCACTTTTTTGTTTGGGTTCTAGGAGGTAGCATAAGGATGTTTACCCTGAGTTATATCCGCTCTGCCCACATGCACATTTTTGCCCTGTATGCAATGATGCAAATTTGGAGTACACAGCAAGCTCATGGCCAACCTGCTTCTACTTGGAAAGTTGTACAGATGCATGCTGCCATTTCTGCACCTGTGCTGCCTGTGATGTGCAAAGCCTTTTTGCTCCTGTTTCCATAGTGGGCAGCCTGATGGAGGATTGGTCATCTGTGGCTTAGCTGGAGAGACAGAAATGGCACTTTGGTGAGAGGCAGCATGATGTAGGGATTTGAGCTTGAGGCTGCAGGCCATGAACCCCAGAGCTGTATTCCCAGTTCTGCCACTGGCTTGTTGACTGTCCTTGGGCAAGTCACTTCACCTTTCTGTTGTCTCTGTAAAATGGGATGTACTCACCTACTTTATCTACAGCAGTAGGTCATAAGGATTAAGTAGTTAGTGATTGTGTAGCATTTTGAAAAATGTAAAGTGCTAAGTATTATTATTGCCATTATTTCTGTAGTAGAAGGCCTATATTGCACACTAGGCTATCCACAATAAGAAGTGTAATTTCCACTTCCTTTACAAGTTTGCAAACAAAATAGCATATTGTTCTTTTGAGAAGATTTGCGTGTATGTGAAAATGAGGAAGCCACCAGATAGATAGTTTTATGCATAATCAATCTTTTTTTATGGTTAAGAAATGAATGTGGCAAATGTATTATTTTTTTTTTGTGCCTTGAGCCTTATTACTGGACAATATACTTTAAAGGGTTAAGGTTAATGAGTATTGTAATGTTAGTGGTTCCAGTCTGGAGTTTGCAATTGAAATCAAATGTCTCAGTTTTCATGAAGACAGTTCATTCTCCCAAGTCTACAAGAAACATACTACTAACCAAAAAAAAAAAAAATCTCATTTTTACTAAATGCAGTACCAGAGTACTTCACAGCACATCGCTCATCTTAATAATGCCTCATCCATTTACTCTGGCACTAAAAAAGAACTCGCCTAAGTTGCATGCAAACTAAGAAAATCTTCTGAGCTGATCTATTGTTACAATATAAATATCAGACAGGCTGCGATGACAAGACAAACAGAACCAACAATAATAAGCAAGCAATTTAGTGTTTTCTCCAGCCTACTTTTAAATGTCTTAGGTGATGGAGAGACTAATATTTCCTTTGGAAAACTATTCTACAGCCACACAGATCTCACCCAAAACTCTCGTGTTTTTTTGCTTTCTGCCCTGACCTGTTTATGCAATGGCATTTTGTGCTGTTGAAAGCTTCCCAACTTCTGTCCCAGAGGTGGCTGCATTTCTGTGTCAAATGAAGAGATCCTGGAATGTAGGGGTGTATGAAATCAACTCACTTCTGGTTGCTCTGCCTACACGACACATATATGCAAATTTAAATAATGCACGAGTGTGCAGTGACAGTTAAAAAAGAAAGTGGACAGTGGCATCTGTGGAATATGATTCTGGTTTAAAATCTGTTTACCAGCCGGTAATTACTCAATGACCTACATGATACTAGGAGTTCAATCCCTGGTGCTTGAATGCTGCTGCATCTGACATTGTTTCCAGCTTCCCCATCTCTTCTGGAGATACCATGTTATGAAGCAGCAGTCACTGTTGTAGACGTAACTCTGCCAGCAATATGTTGAGGACAAAGTGGATATGGTGGTTTCTGACCTGCTTTCTGGAATGAGTTGCTCCATTCTCCATGTCTACTTCCCCCCCCCCCCTTTTAATTTTTTTATTTTAAATAGAAGATGTGAGTCAGCTTCTTCTTTGGGAAGTGTGCTGTACCTAAACTCTGGTGCAGCTAAGTATTCTTTGCAATACATTTTAGCTGAATGGAAACCTCTGTACCATTCCATAAAACCAGGACCACAGGATCTGAAATAATTCTCAGCACCATCACCAAATCCCTCTTAGTTCATTTCCTCAAGCACAAAAGCAACTAACTGTATTTATCACTAAATTATAATGTAATTTATTCCACTGAAAGTCCAGTCAAGGATAAATCTGGGACAAGTACATGTTCCGTTACAAAAGGCCCTGCTACATGTGTAGTCTTTATTCCAGCAAAGTAGCTTATTGAAGTCAAGGGACTAATTGTGTGAGGAAGAGCTACTCTGGTGTGTTAAGGCTTTGCAGGATAAGTCCCATTAGTTTTCTCATTTATTTTTTCCCCCTTAGGCTATGACTGCCTGGCTCATTCTAGGGTAGTGCATATCAGTGGAGATTTGTGTGAGTTCAACTGTCATATCTTCCCATGCTTTGCAGCGAAAAAGTGGGTGGTATAAAAAGAAACCAAGAACCTATTCAAGTGGCTTGAGCTAGAGGAGTGCAGCTCACTATATCTGTGCTCACCAACATCACTGTAAGCCCAATATATTCAAGGGACAATAAGCAGAAGAGTTAAGAATAAGAAAATTCACTCTCCAGCTGATTCTTCTGCCATGGATTTATTTTGCAGTGGCTGGAATACAATGACCCAAACTGGACATTTTCCGGTTTAGCTTTATTAAAGTAACTATCTTGGATCCAATCTTATGACTGCAGATAGGGCATTTCCTTTTGTATTATTATTACTCGATAGATTTGCTTTTGACAGAATCTGGTTCTCTGATTATTTGAAGTAGGCCAGTTCACTTGTAAGGAATTTGTAATGGAAATGACAATGCTAGTAGAGCAGGAATTCTTTTTTCTAGTTTAAATTAGTGAATTTTCTAAAAGTTTTGATGGTAAAAACTTCTTTAGCTAGTTGTGTGGAAAGATGTGATTTGTATAGAGCATCCTTTTAGTAGCTGGAAAGGCCACTGCTGTTTGTTGATGGGGAAATGAAATAGACAAAGAATTTGCTGTGAGTTTTTCCTTCAGTAACTTTATTTATAGCTGTTAGGGTGAGTTGCAGTATTTGTCTCATTCTTTTGCCTTACAGGCCACATGTTCAAATCCTGAGATTTCACTGGTTTGTATTGCACAGGTTATTGGATTGTGATAGAAAGTGCATGAATGGGTCTGACAGCAAGTGATGTTGTTGGAAAGACACCAAAATAAACATAAAAAGAACTTATGATGGCAATAACCATAAGTGTATTACTCTGGAGGAAAACATGGTTAAACACAACAGCATTATTAAATATTTTGCTAACTGCTTTTCAGTTGCCTGTAATAAAGATTATTAAATATGTTCCGTTACAAAATGAAATCAATAATAGTCTTTAAAAGGAGTATTTAATGGTCTTCCTGGATGCATCAAGTGTTTGGGAGAAACCAGACTACATTTTGTTTTTGCCCGAGTTTTTTTCCAAAGTGTGTGTGTGCGCACAGTAAGCACATGATGGTTGGATGAGGCCTGCTGTATGTTTAGACTGGAGTCCAAGAATGGTCCAGAAAGTTTGTGATAATAGTTAAACAAGAAATTTTGAAATCAGATTAGGATTCTCTCAATCAAACTAACCTATCACTGTTCATGGACCAGATTAGAAAAAACTAAAATTAGAGTTAATTTAAAAAAAACTTACTTAACTCCTTAGGGTGAGTGCTTTGGAAGGCACACTTTGTAATGAGGCTGGAAAACTTCTACCATCTCAGAATACTACTCCTTTTTTTCCTGGTGATATTTATGTTGTTGCACCCAGTTGGAGCTGAGTACTGGACAACTTCAGGAATTTTTTTTTTAATTAGGGAAGCAGAGGATGGTGGCGTGATTACTGCTGTTCTCTAAAGTGTTACATCACTCTGCAAAGAGAAACCTGATTCACTCTTGAAAATTCCTCCAATCAAAAACCAAAGGCAGCCTGACAGTAGTGTTCACAAGCTCTCAACGTACACTCAGCCTGGGTGGTAATGACTGGTTATCTTGATGTATGAACAGTAGTTTGAGTTATTTGGAAACAGCAGAAAGAAACTTCACTGGTGTGTGGCCCTATGGTTAGGGTGGAAGATAATGAGCCAGGAGAACTGGGGTTCTATTCTTGACTCTGCCTCTGTCTCACTGTATTTGTCTTGGCCAAGTTTCTGTATTTGTCTCTGTGCCTCAGTTTCCCTGTTTGTGAAATGGGAAACAACATGCATACCCCTCCCTTAGGAAATCGTCTGAAATGCTTGAATAAAAGGTGCCATGGAAGTGCAAAGTATCATTACAAAGAGACTAGAATACTTATGAGCATCCCTGACATATGCACAGGACAGAAATGAGAAAATGCCATTTCTTCAGTAATCTGAAAACAAAAAAGGTGGGATGACATAACAGGCAGAAAAACAGAGATGTGATAGGCAAGCCTCCAACACTGAGGTATCTCACGCTGCTTAATATATTTATGTTTACAACACCCTGGGGAGTGGGTAGCTGAGGCACAGAGAGACTAAGGGTAAAATTTTCAGAATGATTTAGGTAATTAGGCTCTTAAATCCCATTGACTCATCACTCAGACTTGGCTTCTAAGGGCTAGATTCACAAACGTATTTAGGTGCCTAAAGATGCAGCGAGATACTCTCATGGTATGAATACACAGCCCATGGCAGCGGGTCTCAGAACCCCACTCAACAGACTCAGGCTCACAGGGCTTGCACTACTATGCTTAAAAATAGCTATGTAGCTTCTACAACTCAGGCTAGACCTAGGGCTCTGAAGCCTAGGGATGGGGTGGGCTTCAGAGCTGTAACATTAACACAGCTATTTTTAGCTCCGTAGCCTGAGGCTGCCTGCCTGAGCCCTGAGACTCACTGCCACTTGCTGTGTCGACCAACATACCTTCAGTGGGATTTACAAAGCACCTAGGGAGGTTAGACACCACTCCCGTTGAAAGTCCATGGTAGGTAAGTGTCTAATTCAGATTTGTAAATCTCACTAGATGTGTGTTTGCATCTTTGGGCCAAATTTCAGAGGTATTTAGGTGCCTAAAGTACCTCGGTCAATTTTGAAAATTTTGCCCTCAGTCTTTGGCCTGAGGCCACACAGTCAGTCTGTGGCAGTGTAGGGAATTGAACCCAGATCTCACAAGTCCCAGGCTTTTGCCCTAACTATGGGGCCATCGTTCCAATTCCAGAGTTAGTGGAGTAATTTTATGTCACTATAACACAGATAAAAAGGAGTATTAAAACAATATACCCAGTACGCATTCAGTCATTCCTAAACCAACATCGCACCATTATTGCAAACTCTACAGAGCAGGTAATCTACCGTAGAGAAGAGGGTTCCTGCAGGCTAAGCTTGATGATGACATTTATTTTTGCAGTAGTAGTGTTGGGGGAGTGAGAACACCCCAAAGGAACATTCGGTGTCATAGTTAGCCAGGGCTGAAGGAGTTTATTCTCTCTTTTACATGAGTTTAGCATTCACGGAAGTTAAGAATATTCACCTCCTCTGCAATAGATGACAGGATTTGAACCTACAAGCACTTATTCCCACAGCACAACGCATTTTGCTACACCAGAAGTATAGAGACTGAAGGCCGCTGTGTATCTGCAGGTCTAGTCCAGCATGGACAGGAGCAGGGCAAGCTTTCCCATGTTGGAGGGAGCCCCTTTAGGGCTGAGAGGATAACTTTGTGGCCTACCCTTTGCACCCTTAGCCTCTCTGCTGTGACTGCTAAGAGGAGGGGTACGTTTTCTGCTGTGGACACTTGCTCAGCAGAAGGGTCTGTCATCAAGATTATACTAAGAAAAGTTACATAAACTGCATCATGGTAGGATAATTGAGCATTGCCCACAACAGTGCTGAGAGGTAAATAGCAGAGTCCCCTGAGGCAGACTACTGTACCCCTTTCAGGAGTCTGATTTGTCTTGCATAGTCCAAGTTGCACCTCACTCAAAAACTACTTGATCACAAAATCAGACATAAAAAGACAAAAGTGTCACAGCATGCTGTTACTGCAAAATTACCTACTTTCCAATGTTTATCATATAATTCTAAAATAAATCTATTGGAATATGAATATTGTTACTTGCATTTCAGTGTATAGTATATAGCGCAATATAAACAAGTCAAATTTTAGTTTGTACTGACTTCGCTGGTGCTTTTTATATGGTCTTTTGTAAAACTAGGCAAATATGTAGATGAATTTATGTACCCCTGGAAGACCTCTGTGTACCCCCAGGGTACAGGTACCCTGGTTGAGAACCACTGCCCCAAAGACCTGGGACCAGTGCTGCTTAACATATTCATAAATGAGAGAGGGGGTAAACAATGAGATGGCAAAGTTTGCAGACGATACAAAATAACTCAAGATATTTAAGTCCAAAGCAGACTGCAAAGAGTTACAAGGAGATCTCACAAAACTGGGTGATTGGAAAACAAAATGGGAGACGAATTTCAGTGTTGATAAGTGCAAAGCAATGCACATTAGAAAACCATAATGCCAACTATACATACAAAATGATGGGGTCTTAATTAGCTGTTACCACTCAAGAAAGAGATCTTGGAGTCATTGGGTTTAGTTCTTTGAAAACATCCGCTCAGTGTGCAGCGGCAGTCAAAAAAGATAACAATATTAGGAAAGGGGTAGATAATAAGACAGAAAATATCATCATGCCATTACATAAATTCATGGTACTCCTACCCCTTGAATACTGCAGGCAGTTCTGGTTGCCCCATCTCAAAAAAGATGTATTAGAATTGGAAAAAGTACAGAGAAAGGCAACAAAAATGATTAAGGGTATGTAGCAGCTTCCATATGAGGAGAGATTAAAAAGACTGGGACTGTTCACCTTAGAAAAGTGATGACTAAGGGAGGATATAATAGAGGTCTATAAAATTATGAATGTTGTGGAGAAGTGAATAAGAAAGCATTGTTTACCCCTCCATGTAACACAAGAACCAGGGGTCACCCAATGAAATTAATAGGCATCCGGTTTAAAACAAACATAAGGAAGTACTTTTTCATACAATGCATAATCAGCCTGTGGAACTCATTGTCAGGGGTGTTGAGAAGGCCCAAACTATAACAGGATTCAGATAAGAATTGGATACATTCATGGAGGCTAGGTCCATCAATGGCTTTTAGCCAAGATGGTCAGGGGTGCAATCTCAAGCTCTGGGTAGGCCTAAACCTCTTGCTGTCAGAAGTTGGGACTAGCTGATGGGAGGAATTGCTTGATAAATGCCCTGTTTTTGTTGTTCCCTCTGAAGCATATGGCATTGGTCACTGTTGGAAGACACGATACCGGGCTAGATGAACCATTGGTCTGACTCAATATGGCTGTTCTTATGAATGCCAGTGAGAAACATGGTGATAAAGAAAATATGGTGATAAATAAAAAATCATGAGCCAGATCCTTACCCTGATGTGGCAGTCACAAAGACAACTTAATTGGCTCCCCAAATATTCTCCCGTCATGGTTGACATTGGGCCAGTGGAGTGTCTTTTACCAGCCTTTGGGGCAGTGGCTGTGGTTGAGAGAAAGAGGGCTTAGCCAGGGAGCTGCTATTAGTAGCTGGTGCAATTTAGGGTAGCCTTGAGGCTGTGTTAAATTGTGCCTTAAAACGAGTCCAGAGATTGAGGAATGGTTGCATAAAAGTAATTTACGCCTGCGTTATGTGTAGCTAGAGCTTGGGATTTTGCTTCAGTTCTGGAATAGAAGCCCTGGAGATGTTGTTAATAGGTGAACTATTTCACTGAACTCGTACATCAGACCTAATTCTTTAATTTGCTTTTTAAAATCTCCAACTGATCTCTACACTGATGTCTTGACCTATCCAAAGTACCATGACTTTCTGGAAGTTTTATGTGTGTATTTCTGCATCCTGTAACACACTAACCCTAGTCACTATCTCCTTCATTTGCCTCTCAAATTACCTAGCTTAAAGTTCATCTCTCCTTCACCTACTTGTATTGAAATCCTCATCCAGCCTCCTTTCAGCTCTTTAGATAAAGCACCTAGTGGTTTGTACTGAGATCAGTGGTATACTCGTCTGACTGGTCCAAGGAGGAGTTTGCCATTTTGTCTGTGCTCTGCTTGGCATTCGTAGTGTAATAACATCTCATTTTCATTTTCCTAGTAGATTTCCTCTCCTGACCTGGCATTCTGTTACAATTAGTGAGCTGAGATGCTTTTTTAGTCATGTTTTGGGTTTTCTGAGGCCAAGCTAGAAGCTGATTGTGGCCATTGCAGTTCTCCAGCACCACCTCTGGTTAAAGTTTGAAGATGAGTGAAATAGGGAAAAACTTACACTAGTTTTGATAGGGAGATGGGAGCTCCACTTTGCCATTTGGGAGCATCTCTTTTAAACCCAAATAAAAATGTATCTTCCCAAAACAGTGGCTCTTCCCCTTTCTCTACTGCAGCTTTGTTTTTGTTGTTTGTTATTTTATTAAGAGTGGCAGCTATGGGCCCCAAATGAGATCAGGCCCCCATTTTTGTAGGCATTGTACAAATACATAACAAGAGACAGGCCCTGCCCTGAAGGACTTACCGTCAAAACGAAAACAAGAGACAGAGGGCTGGAGGGGAAACAGAGTCATAGAGGTCAGTGGCAGAGCTAAGGGATATAGGACTTGTCAAACTGGATCAGAGCTGAGGTCCACCTAGTCCAGTATACTGTCTCTGACAGTGGCCAGCACCAATGAATTGCAGTATAGTAGTGGATAGAATGCAGTGAATAACCTGGACCTAGTTCTATGGTGGATTCATGTTCCTTTCAAGCTTTTCATCCAAGATGCTTCAGAGGAGGGTGTAAGAACTCTACAGTAGGTAGATGTGGGATAATCTGCCCCCCACATTAGGTCTCATCCTGATCTTTAGTACTTGGAGACTGGCTTAAACCCTGGAGCATGAGGTTTATTATCCCTTCAAAATGTTAATCATTAATAACTCTGGATATGCTTGCTAGCCATTTAAATGTCTGATTCCTTTTTAAATCTTACTAACATTTTTGGTCTCAGTGACATCCTCTGGCATTGAGGTTCACTGTCTAATTTCGCATTGTGTGAAAAATGACCTCCTTTCATTTTGAATTTGCCACCTTTTAATTTTATTCACTGTCCCTTTGTTATGAAGCAGGGAGAACAGAAGCATCCAATCTACCTTCTCTAGACCGTTCATTATTTTATATACTTTTGTCTTGTCCCCTCTTATTAATCTCTTTTCTAAAATAAACCATACCAGTCTCTTCAATCACTTCATATATGAGCTTTTCCAGGCTCATCCTTGTAGCCCTTCTCTGATCCCCTCTAATTCTGCAATATATTTTCTGACATGGGGTGATCAGAACTGAACACTAGTTTAGATGAGACCAAATCATTTAATTATATTCGATTATAACTCGTATTTCTTTAGCACATAGGAGCTCTAGTTGTAGACCAGGACCCCATTGTGCTGGGTGCTGTACAAACACAGAACAAAAAGACAGATCCTGCTCCCAGAGACTTACAATCTAATTAGGAGACCAGAGACAACAGATGGGAGAATTCAAGAAAATGCCAATCATGCTGATGAACATTATCTCAGTGGTTAGTGTAATATTTTCCATACTATTCTCTATTCCATTCTTTATGCATCTGTGGTCTCATGCCTTCTTGTGCTTCCCCATATAGAATCATTGACCTGTAGGATTGGAAGAGACCTCGAGAGGTCATCTAGTCCAGTCCCCTGCATTCAAGGCAGGACTACATAATAACTAGTGTATTCCTGACATCTGTTTGTCTAACAACCTCCTTTGATGGAGATTCTACAACCTCCCTGGGCAATTTGTTCCAGTGCTAAACTACCCTGACAGTTAAGAAGTTTTTTTTTAATGTCCAACCTTGTCTGCCCTTGCTGCAATTTAAGCCCATTGCTTCTTGTCCTACGGGTCAATGAGTACAATTTTTCTCCCTCCTCCTTGTAACAACCTTTTATTGTACTTGAAAACTGTTATCATGTTCCCCCCTCAGGCTTCTCTTCTCCTGACTAAACAAACCCAATTTTTTAAACTTTTTGTATAGGTCATGTTTTCTAGACCTTTAATAATTTTTTGTTGGTTTCTTCTGGACTTTCTCCAATTTGTCCACATCTTTCCTGAAATGTGGTGTCCAGAATTGGACACAATACTCCAGTTGAGGCCTTATCAGTGCGCAGTAGAGTGGAAGAATTACTTCTTGTCTTGCTTACAGCACTCCTGCTAATACATCCCAGAATGATGTTTGCTTTTATTTGCAACAGTGTTACACTGTTGACTCATATTTAGTTTGCAATCCACTATGACCCCCGATCTCTTTCTGCAGTACTTCTTCCTTGGCAGTCATTTCCCATTTTGTATGTGTGCAACTGATTTGTTCTTTCCTAATTGGAGTACCTTGCATTTGTCTTTACTGAATTTGATCCTGTTTACTTCAGACCATTTTTCCAGTTTGTCCAGATCATTTTGAATTTTAATCCTATCCTCCAAAAACTTGCAATTCCTCCAAGCTTGGTGTTGTCTGCAAACATTCCAAGTGTACTCTCTATGCCATTACCTAAATCATTTATGAAGATATTGAACAGAACTGGATCCAGGACTGATCCCTGTGGGGCCCCACTCAATATGCCCTTCCTGCTTGCCTATGAACCACTGATAACTACTCTCTGGGAATGGTTTTCGACCAGTTATGCACCCACTTTATAGTAACTCCATTTAGGATGCATTTCCCCCATCTGCCGCTTCCCCCCATCCACCAGGCTTGTTACCCTGTCAGAGGAGGCTATTAAGTTTGTTTGACACGATTTTGTTTTGACAAATCCATGAGGTTATTTATCACCTTATTATCTTGTAGGTGTTCTCAAATTGATTGTTTGATTATTTGCTCCATTATGTTTCTGGGTACTCAAGTTAAACTGACTGGTCTGTAATCCCTGGGTTGTCCTTATTCCCCTTTCTATAGATTGGCACTGTATTTGTCCTCTTGCAGTCCTCTGGAATCTCTCTCAGCTTCCATGAGTTTTTGAAGATAATTGCTAATGGCACAGATATCTCCCCAGTCAGCTCCTTGAGTATTCTAGGATTATGGTATGGCATGGCATGATGGTTGGCTATTTCCCTCTTGGTTGTCTACCATTCTACCTAGCCTCCAACGCCTTCTGGGTTGAAGAGACTTAGCCTGCTGATTAAGCCATATAAAAATTCCATCCCTTCTGGAGGACCCAAAGTTGAAAATAAATACAAAGAAATGTAAATTATTCCACCCTTCCAGGGTAGAATCCTCGGCAGGCTCTTCATTTCTTTGGGGAGGTGTAGAGGGCCAACCATCAGCCTGGGCTCAGTCATAGTCTCTTTGAGTCTCTTGGCACTGGGTCCCCTGTGTGAGGCCCCCACTCTGGAGTAATCTCTCGATTTCAGCAGGAGTTCTGCTCCCTCCCAGGGGCCTTTCTGAATCCTATTACTTCTGGTCCCTGACAGCACTCCCCAGGTCCTGCCACAGATTGCTGGCTGGGAGCAGTCCTGTAGGGCCTCTTGCCTGTAGTGAGGGCTGAAGATCTTCTTTTCCTCTCCATCAGGCACCAGCTGAGCTGAGCTCTCCTTTCTCAAAGCTGGATACCTGTTTTCAGGAGTCGTGGGACAGGGCTGATTGGGCCCCAGCAGTCCATTAATTCTTTCCTGACTCGTGTTAGGGCGCTGCTGTCATGGAGTGTACACATCTCACATCTTGTTTGCTTTTTGACTAGTGCTGTGCAATGAGTAGAAGTCTTCACTGAGCTGTCTATGGTGACACCCAGGTCCCTTTCCTGAGCGGACACAGTTATTTATGTGTCTCCAGTGTCCTTGCCACTGGACTATGCTGCCTGTCTCTTTGAAAGAAAAGCTTCCGCAAGTGTGTGAGAAAAGTCTTACCTTTTAGACTTTTAGGTTACCTTTTAGGTTACCTTTTAGGTTCTAGAGGTGCAGCCACTGGGAATAAGTAGGACAAGATATTGGGTGAGGGAAGTGTCTCGCTCTTTTTTTTTTTTTTTTTTTGCCATTTGTTTATATTTCACCCTAAATGCATCTGTACCATCAGTGCAATTACACTCCTGTACATCTCCCCCCCCCCCAAAAAAAATCAACCCCAAACAAACCCCAAACCATTTTCTGCATGGATGCATTTTTTGCATCCCTTGGGTTTTCCTCTTACAAAAGCTGTCGCTGGTGATTACAAAAGGAAAGAAAGGAGAAGCGAGATGGGCAAGCTTTGCAATTATTTTCTATAGCATCCTGATCATTGATAGATTAACAATCATTGTAAGTTTGACATCCTGGGAGGAAAGTGTAGTTTTTGTTCTGAGAGCAGAGCTACAGTACCATTCTACTATACTGTAATCAGATTCCAGCTAGAGACCTGCTTTATGAATCATCAGACTAAAGAGTGCATTACCTGAGCCCGGCTTCATGGTAGATTCACATTCCTTTGAAGCTTTTGATCCCTGCACCGAGTTATGACTTGCCATAGGCTTTGAGAGAATGCTTGGCACACCCTGCATGAAAAACTGTGTCAGATAAGCTCCTCCAGCACCGCAGACTCAGTGAGTCGGTAACCATATGTTATGGAGTGACATGGCTGTAAAATTCAGGTTCCGAGAACTACCCTTTTCAGAATGATCTGTACTCAGAAATAACAGGTCTCACAGATGAGAGCCCAGTATAGCCGCCAAATTCCCTTTGTTGTACCTGTTTTTTTTGTAGGGATTCTTTTAATTTTACTATCTGGGCTTCATAAGATCACACAGAGGAAAAAACAATTTCTTCCTCTTCTTATGCTAACAGTCATATTTTCAGCTGTTCATGTGAGGTATGGATAGCTAAACCTATTATTACACTGTAATTCATATGGCATTTCTGATTTGAAAATGTGACCACTAAAGCAACTATGGGGAAGAAAGCAGGGAGTGGGTGGCGGGGAAATAGAAAGAAGCTGAAGGCTCCATGAAAATAATATGCTATATGAATATTTTACATCCTTTTAATGAATATGAAACTATTGTTATCACCACTAAGGAATGAAAAGAGGCAATAAACTGCCTCTGATTTTCATTCTGGAAGCCTTTCTTTTGCTGATGCTTTCAAAAGCTGTGTTATATTTTTAATGCATTTGACAAAATATTTACTTGCATTAATTAGAATAACATCTATCAAGCATGCAAGACTCAAACCCAGTTGATCTAGTTTAATATACACATCTTTTAAAGAACAGAGCAGGAAGGATATCAAAACAGACTATCTAATCTGAAACATGTGTATAGCCTCTAATGAAATCATAAATATTCAATGTGTGTACAGTCAGAAATTATTAAATAGATATGTGTATTCGCACCAAAGCTGTCTCCCACTCTGGCCTCTCCAGCTGCTATCATCCTGTCATCTTCCCAGCTCCTTTTGGTTGTGGAACAGGCAATATCATTAAAGTCATTTGTGACTTTATAACATGATGTCAGCAGTAAAGCATTATGAGGTCAGTAAATGGAGAGGTAATAGAATGAGTCAGAGAGCTTTTAAGCTTGTGTTTAAAAAGATATTATTTTCTCATGGCCTGGAAGCTAGGTAATTTTAGAACGAAGTTTGAAACTGTTAAATGCAAAAGGCCAACCTCGGAGGTAGTCTGTGAAGTTCTATGGGGTGTATTGGTAGCGGGCGCCACAGGCCCCCCCGCATCTCAACCCTGTTTCCCGGCAGGAGGGCTGGGCAAGCGGAGCGGGACAAGCCCCCGACCATGCTCCACGGCTGGAGTGTAAGTTGTTGTAAGTGTAGTGTAAGTTCCAAATGATGGATATGTGGACCGACATGAATCAGAACACGTTCCCCTATTGTTGAGTGATGGATATGAGAAACAATGGATAAGAGGGAGACCTATATCGGAGACCCCCTGTACTGGCAAAAAGCACCTTTATACTGTACCACTGTAACTGCATCCATACTAGGAAGGTTGTAGTTCTCTCACTATCGCAGGATAGTTAAAGTGGTGTGACTTTTGTGCGTGTAGACAAGCCCTTACATGCACACCCTTCCTCACAAGCCCCTCCCAGTGCCACCTAAGGGCTGTCCTGAGGGTGGGCAGGGAAAGGTGTGTGAAATGGCCATGCAGGGGGTGCATGTGTACTCTCTTCACTAAAGGGTTTTTATGTTGGCCGCACACAGGCAGGTGTGGGAGGGCGAAAGGAGAGCCATCGGATTGCATTTATGTAGATCCAATGTTAGTTTGTCTATTGCAATCAAACGGCTTCACTTTGGTTTTCAAATTGCATTAAGAGCTGTTAACAACAACATCTAAGCAGAGACTGGTTCAAAGAGTTTTGGCGCATATTTATATGGTAGCCCACAATGGTAGCAACGAGAAAGGAAGCTTATAGCCTGGGAATGCAGATGATAACAAATTGCTTAGACTGTCATAGAATCAGGTCTTCAGACAGCTGGGAGAATTGTTAGTGCCATCTGTAGTGATTTGAGTAACTAGCTGAAGGCTAGAGTGGTCCTTGCCTGCTTTCATCTGCAACATGTGGAAACCTGATTCATAGTGAATGGCTGTCGTGAAAGTAAGAAACATACCAGACCAGGGAGTGGGAAGGTCACATTTTCCGTGTTTGATTCTTAGAATTAATCAGGGATATAAAGCTTTTTGTCGTACAGGTCTTAATAGTAAAGTGCTTATCGTCCAGCACTGGCCCTCTTGTCATAATTAAAGAAGTTACTGTTTGAAAACGAGAATCATTAAACCCGTGAAAGAGCAAAAATCTTGCTTGTTACCATAATGCCTGAAAAAGACATAAAAGGAAAGTTAATGCATCAAACAATTCCCTGGCTCCTTGCAATAACGACATGTCAATATGTTTTTGTCTGCTTGACAATACGTAGGAAATGCTTTTGATTTTTGTAAAATTGCATATAATTTCTCAAAATTGTTCTTCATTGTATTGATTAAAGCTTTTCTGCCTCACCCAGAGTCATTAAATCACAAACCATCTGCTAAAAACAGATTGGCAGCATTTCTAGCAGTTAACATTTAAAAAACCCCCAAATTTGAGTCTAAATATATTCCAAAGATTGTTCCTATTTGCGTTCAAAGATGAAAAGGGGAACAAAAGCTTCTGACTCATTCCTGCAAAAGCTGGAACTGGGGACTCTCAGTAACGTGTAACATAGCAGTATTGCCTCTGTCACCTAGAAAAGAATGACTAAGGGAAAACAGGCAGGTAATAGAGGACACACTGTAGGAGCTTCATTGCAAACTCTATCACACTTTGCCAGACGTTTACCGTTTGTATTAGTTACACAGGAATTGACAGTTGGTCAGACATTCAGCCAGAGTGCTCTTTGTATGGCTGCCAGCAGTGAAACACACATTCATCAAAATCCTAGCTGTGTGGACTTAAGTGAGGCTATGAAGCATCCCTGTCCTCTGAGGCTGTATTAACTAACGAAGGCAGGATGCATAAAACTGACTTGATCTAAGACCTGATACTATTAGCCTTTGCACACATGAGTAGTACTTACATATGAGAGTCGTTACACTGAAGTCAGTGAGAATATTTACACAAGTAAGGAGTGCTAATGGAAGATTTTGCAGAATTGGCACCTGGAAAGGGAGATGCATTAGAGCTCGTGCATTCAGCATTAGTTGTGCATATGGTTCTGTCTGCTAACATTATGCCATATAGTTGTTCGGCTGTCTAGGGGGTAGAGTAGCTGCAGTGAGTGCTAGATATCACTACAGTGAGTGAGATAGCAGCCATGAGTGGTGCACCCTGGGTTAATGGAAGGTAATTCTAGACCTCCTTAACAGTCTCTGACCAATGGGAATATGACTTTGACTGTCCAGTTTTAGCAAACATTAAACACCCAGACCTAAATTCTCAGTTATACTGCAATTACTACATAGTTACACGCACTTTAAGGCCCTTTTATGCTACGACAGTGATGTAAGGGGTCTTAATGTACATGAGAATCAGGCCCTTCTGGTATGAAGTTGACAGGTACTGCTGATCGATATCCAATTAAGAAGTGCTTGCTACATGAAGGACCAATAAAACCTTGTCTTATTTTAAGATTTCCCCTTATGGGAAAGCCCTATAGAAATTAAAAGGGATTAAAACCTCCAGCATAACATAGGGATCCTGGATCAGGTCCTTACCTGGTGTAAATTTATATTGGCTGAGTTAGGCTCGGAACGCTTCTTCCCATCTGTTTCCCTCATTGGGGCCCCATAAGGTTAGTATAGCTCCAATGCTGAGTAGTTGGCACAGCTGTAGTGTGGTGAGGAAGGGAGAAAGGAGAGAAGATATGTATAGAGTTGCACAGGCAGGCATGAATCAGCTCCCCGGTGTCCGCCCCCCAACAACCTTGCACTTGCCATCAGCGGAACAGATGTCAGAATCTGTTGGCCGGGCACTCAGCCAGTTCAGGCACAGGGAGCTGTCATACTCTTATCACCACATAAACTAGGACTTGGATTTAGCCTCGAGTAAACAAGATGGAACTGTCAATCAATCAAATAAAAATTATGCCTGTGAATAGTGTAGTGTTTGCTGTTCTAGAATGTAGACGGCTATCTAAGTCTATTGGATTTGGAGCTTTCTGGCTGTGTAGGTGGGCCCGAGAGCACCAGGAGCTGTTCAGATGCACTTTGTACTTCTCACGGTCCGAGACTGCCGAAGGCGTGATTTCCTTCTGATATTTTTTCTTTCTTCTTCTCTGAGTGAAAAGTGACTTTCCACAGCCTAGCACCTTGTGGAGTCATTTACACCTGTGCAAAGTGGATGTGAAATGCTGTTGCATCACACTCCTTTGCTTGGACTGGCAGTAGTGTTTTTTACATGCACTGTAAACTCTCTTTGCACAGGTGTCAATGAGTCCACAACATGCATGGCATGGAGAATCAGGCCCTGTGTGTGAAAGGGAACCGAAAAGTGTATTGCTTTTGATTCATGCACCGTGCAGCTCCAGTTGATGTCAGTCAGAGTGTTTCTGCTGATTATCTGAAGTGTATGGCCCTTGTGATGGGGTGTTTGCCCAGCACTAGCCTGGAAAGGGTTAATGTAGCTGGGGAGGGTGGTGGTGCTGAGTAGCCTGATAAGCCACACCTGAGAGAGGGTTAGGCTTGATAGGCAATCCTAATTGAGGATGGAGCCCAGTTGAGCAAGAGCAGATGAGGCTGGTGTAAGGGCAGGAAGAGAGGGCAGAGAAGAGATGCTGTATGGAAGCCAGTAGTCTCTCTCTGGGCTTAGAGAGGGAAAGGAGGAAGCCCAGGGAGAGCAGGAGTCCTGGGACTGTAGCCCTGAAGGAAGGCTTCACCCAGAGGGGTGGTGGAGCGAAAGCCTGATAGAAGTGGAGTAGGAAAAGACTCAGGAAAATGGCAGCAAGGTTTGGGACAGTACAGAACTTGGCTGCTGATTGTAGAGTCCCTGGCCTGGAACATGAAGTAGCAAACAGGCCCCAGTTCTCCTACCAGCCCTGGGGGAAGTGGCACAGTCTGAGCAGTAGAATGAAAGACTGCGTGAGACCGATTGTCAGATGAGACTTTTTGTTAGCCTGGAAGGGGAAAACTATCTGGCTGGAGGGCCAAGCCACGAAGAGAGAGCTCCCAGTCACAGAGAGGAAGCAGTGTGACTCCTGGAGCATGAGAGGGGCTTCAGTGTGAACAAGAGCAAGAAGAGGGCATCAGACCGGGCAGAGCTATTCTCCAGATGCAGCCACAAGGAGGTGCCTTAGTGGTGAGTAGAGAATCTGTTACAGCCCTAAATGAGCAGTTTATGTGATGGCAAAACATCCCCTTGCTCCCTGAGTGTTGGTATAGCTCTCCAGTTGAGCCAAAAGTGCTTCTTCGAGCACTGTGCTCCAGTTCTGCCTGAGCACAGAAAGATGGGTAGAGTGCTGAATAACCTGCCTTCAAAGGTATATGTGCTATGCATGGCCTTTATTTTCTTTGTGTATGTCTATACTGCAATTAAAAACCCATGGGTGCCCCTGCCAACTGACTTGAGCTCACGGGGATCAGGCTGTGGGGCTGTTTAATTGCAGTGTGAACCTCTGGGCTTGGGCTGGAGCCTGGGCTCTAGGACCCTGTGAGGGTCCCAGAGCTTGGGCTGCAGTTTGAGGTTGGAACTCTACACGGCAATTAAACAGCCCTGCAACCAGCTGGAGCCCCAAGAACAGGAGTCAGCTGGCTTGGGGCAGCCTTGGGTGTCTAATTGCAGTATAGATATACCCTATGTGTGAGAGAGCAGAGGGAACATGCCACAGAAGGGCTGCTCTGTCTGATCTGCCCACCTGTTTGCCTTGAAGTTTTAGAGAGACAAGGTAGGTGAGGCAATGTATTTTATTGGGCCAACTTCTCTTAGTGAAAGACAAGCTTTTGAGCTTATACAGAGCTCTTCTTGGCCTTTATATCAACAGAGTACAGAATGGGTTTCAGTTAAATATATTTATTTCAGAAGGAGCAATAGAACACACAGATTTACACAGACCCCATATTATTAAAATACCCTGAAATGAGGGAAAATGTACACCCCCTTTTCACATGAACTGAAATCCATTCTGTTAAAAGTCAGCAGCTTCATCAAGACATCAATAATTAATTACTGGTTTAGGGTCTGAACCTGTCAGATGCTGTGTGCCTCTTGTGAGATGCTTTGTTGGGGGCACTCAGCACGTAGCAGGAGGTGCTTCACAGCTTGCAAGATCAGGCCATTAATTTCTTGAATCTTCTTTGCTAAAAGCCAGGTTCTGAGATGTAATAAGCACCTCCAACCCCCTGCTGAAGCCCCTGGGTTTTGCCCGTGTTTACACCTCAAGATTTGGCTCAGTGAGATTACACAGTTTTAAAGTGTTATCCCTCTTAAGGATGTTACCTCTTAAGAGAGTCAGAAAATGCCCTCACTCCTCTATGCTGACTGCCCTCTGTGTGGCTGTGTTGAGTATCAAGGCACAGTAGGCACTCTTGGTAGTCACAGTAGAAGAGGAAACTTCCCTAATATATTCTGATGTGTAAACAGTGGAAGTCCTTGTGGTCTGAGGCCCCAGTTGAACTCGGCCCTTAAGCATGTGCTTAACTTCAGTGGGAATTAAACATGTGCTTAAGTGCTGTGCTCAACTAGGGCCTGAAAAGCTCGAAGATGTAAGGAATGAAGTAAACGAGGCACTGAGTTATAAACTCCACCTTGCATTGTTTCCATCAGGCCTCTGTCTGCAGCTTCTCCAACGTTTTGGTCTGAGAGACCCCTGGACAAATTGTAGCAAATGGCCTACCTCCTGCATCTGGATTCCAGAAAAGGACAGCAGGCACAGAGGGTCCACAGTAGGCCCTAAGAGATGTCCCACAGCACAAAACTAAAGATGGGGCCCTAGAGATCCTAGTTTTGATCCAAACTTCCAGGAAGTTGGCTCTGACATTTTGGTTCACTGCATTACCTTCTCCAGAGTTAAGGGTTAATCTAATCTAATCTTTTTTTAATCCAGATTTTTCGTTTGACCATTTTTACTTACAGTGTATGAAACACACTAAGGCCAGGTCTACACTACAAACGTAGATTGGTATAACTACGTCACTCAGGGGTGTGAAAAATCCACACCCATAAGTGATGTAGTTAAACTGACCGAGTGCTGTCTACACCAGAGGTTAAGTCATGAGAGAGCTTCTGCCTCTCGCAGAGGTGGATTAACTACTCCAATGGGAGAAGCTTTTCCGTCTGTGCAGTCGTGTCTTTGCTAAAGTGCTACAGCGGCCAGTGCAGCTGAAGCGCTGAACATGTAGATAACCCTTAAGTGTTATTTCTGAGTGCATATAGGGGTTGATGGTGCTGTAGCTGTTCGTTGTGCAAATTAGCTGTTTGGTTTTATGTGGAATTTGTTGAATGCCCCGTCAGTTAACACTATGGGCCTAATTCCCCTCTCATTCTTTGGGCTGTATTCTTCTCTGGTGTAAATCAGGAATAACTCCGTTGAAGCCATTGGATTTACACAGAAGTGAAAGTGGGGTGAGAGAAGACTCAGACCCCATTAGTGGGGGAGTTTCTGTTTACTTTCCTTCCTCAGCAAGAAACAAAAGGCTGTGGTCCAATGCTTTTAAATCTGAGACTTGAGAAATCCATTAGACCCTATACGCTTCCTTTTTTTCTGAAAGATCAGTATTCATTCTGAGAAGGGTCATGGGATTATTGACTTCATAAACTTGCTTTTTTTAAAACCCAAGTCACTCTCATGTATTGGGTCAAATTTGACTACAGTTTATTTCAGACTTGATGAAATTGATCTTTGCTTCTTCCACCTTGGGCTGAATTGGTCCTTGTAGATAAATTGCTTGAATGAGCCCTGCCTGTTGGAGATTAATTGAGTGAGCTTGGGGAATTTTGCCTGTTCCAGGTGTCTGGGAGTTAGGAGAAAATAACATCTGTTCTCATCAAATGGCAGAGTGGCAAATTACAAATTACAAGTCACTCTCATAAATTCTGGAGCAGGAATGTTGAATATAGAGTAGGACAGGCGTGTCAGAAATGAAACCTGTTCTACAAAAGGTGCTCATTTTATGAGTTTAAACGTAGTGCAGCTGAATTGCTAGGTCCTGGCTCATTATTGTGTCACTGTGGCATCCATCATGTTCACACAGTTTCTCTTTGTGGCCAGATCTCTCGGTTTACAGTGTACAGACAACATCAGAAAGGGGCTTGGCCAGCTACGTGCCTAAGCGTAGGTTTCAGACACAGGTGGCGGGCAGAGGCATGCTGCAGAGTATTTGCCTTTGCCTTGTAATCCTTTTGTTGATACGTGCTTTTTGTAGTGTCTTTGCCTCCATTATCTTGTGTGTATGAGGACATGCTGTTTCTTCCGTTATACTGTATCTTGTAAAAACTATTACTATAAGGAATATTAAATAGACAAATGTGGTGAAGGATTTTCCTTCTTGTGAGCTCGTGCTCATTGCTGCTTTACATCCTTCACACGTTATTCATCAGCAGACACCCTCCTTTGGGAGTAGCAGACAAGGACAGGTTGAATCCTAATAGCACAGGGATGAATACTGCTTCCATACGTTCTAGTCCTGTTGGTACTCCTGTTGCTGTCTTAAAAGACAAAAGTTGCTACCTGTATGTCATACTGCACAGTCTGGATCTTAGCCCCAAAACAATCACTGTTCATGGAAGCAGCTACTTGACTCAGCAGGCATGTTCACTAAACAATTTCTCATGTGGGGGAAAAGGGGAGAGAGGCTATGCAGTTTAAACCCCAAAACACGTGCAGTACTGGTGGTATCAGAGCCAACAGCTTCTGCGTATACAGGGCCAGATGTTAGTCTCACTTTTGTCCACATAAATTTGGAGTAGCTCACTAACTTCAGAAAAGTTATTGCACATTTATGCCAGGGAAACTTGAGATCAGAATCTGGCCTGATGACTCAAACTGATTTCATGAGGCCAGGTCATCGGCTGGTGTAAATCAGTTTAGCTCGGTGGACTGCAATGTAGCTATGTCCATTTACACTGCCTGATGATCTGGCCCATAACTTACACCATTGTTATTAGCACTTTTTCAGTGTATACTGCTTAACATAGGTTGCTTTAAAGTTTTGCCCTCTACAGTAAGAAAAAGATCAACCAGATCAACAATAGTATTGTGTACTCACATTGTACAGATATAAATAACTACAAAAAGTCAAGGCAACAGAGAATCAGGCTTTGGGGGGTAAACATTTCAAAGCTCCTAAGTGACTTGGACACCTAAGGAGTCTACTGTCTCAGGCTTTGTCAAGACTAGCACTTTTGTTGATAAAACTTGGTCAAGGATGTGAAACACCGCCTCCCCCCCGCCCCCCCCAGACTGCGCTGTGTCGGCGGGAGAGCAACTCCTGCTGACATAGCTACCGCTGCTTGTTGGGGGTGGTTTAATTATGCAGGCGGGAGAGATCTGTCCAACCCGCAAAGAGTGGCTACGCAGGAGATGCTGCTGTAAGGTCTGTAGTGTAGACGTAGCGTAAGTCATGTTTGAAAGTATGACTTAGGAGCCTAAATCACGTAGGCATGTTTGAAAATGTTACTCTTAATGTACTGCTGACATTCCCATTCAAACAGGATAGATACCAAAGTTTTACACCATTCACTGCCACCTTCTATCTTTAAAATTGTCCCATTCTTCTAAAGATCATTTTAATTCTAGAATGAATAAAGGAACAGTAAACAAAATAGCAGATGTAATCATATAGGTGCTTCTCCCAAGTGACTATAGAATCATGGAGTCTTGTTAGGGTTCAGAGTTCTCCAACTCGTCAGCACAACAGGGACTAGCATCCTAACTGTGGTTTGCACAAGGACAGTTGGTTTGCCTTGGCTTGGGCTGCTTGGTAGTAGAAAGTATCATTCTGATAGACCAGGAAAAATGTCCCGATTGCACAAGATGGATATTTTGGTCTATAGAGTTGCAGGTTATCCATAGTACAGTTAGTATCTGTGCAGTCCTACTGTGTGCTGCTTCACTCTGCCTCAGCAGCTACCTAAGCTGTGAGTCAGTCTCTATGGCAGCTCAGTGCCGTTCTCCTCTGGAGCAGAGACTGATAGTGATGTTAAATATAACTTGTTGCTCTTCAGACCTGGTGCCAGCAGAATGTCACACTTCAATGGAATTGCCATTGGTTTCAGTGGAGTTGGACTTGGTCTGCATTTAGCCCATAGTGTGGAAACCACCAAACCGTGATTGCTCTTGAATCTAGATGTAATGTTTGTCCCAGAATTGAAAGTACTGTACACAAACGCCAGATCCTCAGCTAGTGTAAATTAGTGTGGCTCTGATGAAATCGGTGGAGTCAGGATCTGGCCCTGATACACTCTGCTATACTGAGTTAGTTCTGTAATGGCCCATAACATTTCTGCTTTTTTGTGATTATCCAGGAATGGCATTGTTTACTACTCAGTTACTTAGAAGTAGTTGCACTTACCAGTATGAAAAAAGTCTGATGCAGATTCCTGTGAATTTTTGAGACGCTAGTGTACTTCACAAAAAATCCTGTAGAACAATATTTGTAACAAGTAGCTGCTGCTGCTCTGTAATTATAATGCAGTGTTTAGGAAGAGCAAATAATTCTTAGTAGAACTTGCTCTGTTTAGGGCAAGACACTTACTCGTGTTTTGTTTTACTTAATCATGCCCCAAAGACCTTTCACTGAATGAGTCTCTCAGAAAGGATTCCTGTCTGGAAGGGAGACCAGATGAATTTTCCTAATAAGACTAGAACACCAGGCATTTGGTATGCAGGCAAAAAAGCGCTGCAGTGCAGTTGAACTGAATTCTGACAACAGGTGGCCCCCAAAATGAGACACATCAGAGTTAGTAGAATTATTTTTTATGAATAGGCCCAAATGTGTGTCTTTCTTTTTAACCTGCCTCCAAATTCTGTATAGAAGGGCAATTGTTCCTGGTCATCCACTCTCTTCTCTTTTAAGGTCCTCCATGAAAATATGGTTTCCCATTAACATTAATCCGTTACTCAAAAGACAGGCACCAGTAATGGAGGAAACCAAAGAAAAATTAAACTTCTGTGATAAATCTATAAAAAAGCAATACCAAAATATTCAAGAGGAACTGCTACTGAGATCTCACCGTCCTAGTCAAGACCCTAATCACAGATAACATTACGGGATGTAGCGGTTGTTTGCTCCAGCATCAGTGGAAGAATTAAACATTAAGCATAGTCCTCCAGCACCATAAATCAGTCTGAAATGCCTGATGTTTTATTTGCAAGGATGTGGTGTAAAAATGAGATGAGGGACAGACGGAGAATGGAAGTATCTGAGGAGACATGGGGCTAAGCGCTATTATTCTGCTGCATGCTGCGTCCGCACTCCACACCCTCTGAAAACAGCAAGCACTGGAGAAGGATTTGCTTCTGGCTGGGTATCTGGCCTAATAACTGTCAGTTGGATGTGCCTTATCAGAATTAACTGTACACAACCAGATTATCTTTCTGCTGGAAGCAGGGGGAGAATATCTGGGTCTAAGGATTTTGGAGAATAAACTGCACACACCGGTGTGCTGCTTTATCTGCAGTCTCTGGATTCAGGAGTGAACAACAGGTTCAAATTAGAGCTAAGTGAAAATTGGAATTTAGTTCTGGCACTCTCAATCCAAAAGAAATATTTTGATACTTTCTGTCTGAAATATTGGATTTGGGTGTGTTGAACTGACGCAAAACATTCCATTTTGAGTCAGCGCAAGAGTAAATTGCATCTGTGTGGTGCCATGTTGCCTCATGAGAGTTTTAGTTCGGGTGCCTCATGCCTGTATTCTTCCCTGTAGGCGGGGCTCCCGGCCGCTGGCCGGACTACACCTCTCATGATGTAGTCTCCTTCTAAGCTGACCTGTACGGTGCACCGTGGGGAGCACACCACTACAGACAGATCACAGGTGAAGCAGTCTGGCCCATAGGGAAGAATAGGGGTATTAGGCATCTGAACGACATCACCCATTACCCACCTGTAGTCATGTGTCTCTGTATGGTCCACGTTGGTTCAGGTTAAAGACAGACTGCATCATGGGAGGTGTAGTCTGGTCAGAGAATCTGGCCCATAGGAGAGAATGGGGGCATGAGACTCTTGAACTACAGCTTCTGTGAGGCAATGTGCTACAATAGGGCAATGTTCAGTTCAACTGACAGTTCAGCAATATCCAACTGACTTGAAACAAAAGTTTTGGGTCAGTTCAACAAATCAAAAGATCTCAATTCTGTTTCTCCAGTGGACAGTCAAAAAAATTTCAAAGTACATTTTCTGTTGAAAAATCACTTTTGATGGGAAAATTTCTGACCAGTGTTACCTAATGATGATGCACCTTCCTAATCGGGTAGAACATGCATTTTTGAACAACATGAAGCAAATGGTGGAGCTTGTGGAAAAAATATGCACCACAACCTGTTTCCCAGTTAATAATTCTATTCCCGAGGCTCTTGTAATAGAAGGGAAAAAAGGAAAATACGGTATCCCACTTCCTTTCCTTTTTGATGTTCTCTCCCTCTGTTGTTCTTGTCTTCAAACTCCACTGTGTTGATGTGCTGTCATTGAAATCAATGTCCGCATTCCTGTTGGAACGGCTATGGGAGCAGGACTGGACTCAGCGTGAGGAAGGAGGTTAGTGAGGAATTAGCAGCAGAGGTCCAAAAAGTGTCTCTCTTTGCTCAAATGCAATTACTGCCTTAAAACTGAAGATCTTGGTTCTCTGACATGTTACCCCAGTCTTATGCTGGTGTGACGTCAGTGGCTCCAGTGGAATCACGCTGGAATCAAATTGGTGTAGAGGAAGTGGGCTTGAAATATCTAGTGCTCCTCCAGGTGTGTGTATGTGTATTTGTTTGGGGGTGTGGGGTGAACTGCTGAGTCTTTGGTATGGTAGCTAAAAAACGAAGCATGAAAAGGCACATTAATAAGATGTATGTGGAAACTCCAAGAAAAAACATGTGAATGGTTGTCCATGCTTCAGACAAAATTCATGATGCAGTGGATGTGAGAACCTCAGTAGAAATAGATCTTCGGTGAAATCTCCTGGTGAGTTGTTCAGTGGCCTACATAGTATTTTATAAAGTGAGTTGCTTTGCCCTAGAAATGTCAGGGCCTGTTATGCCTTCTTTTGAAAGGGAAGAACAATTTATTCCCATCCTTCATGAATGTCTCTCTGTGGTGCACAGACCAAGTTGAGGTCCTGGGGAAGCTTAGGATCCAAGACGGTTATGATAGATAAAAGCTTTAGCATCTGTGATCATGAACGGTCACCTCTTTCCTCCCTTACATCCCTCTGAGGATATTTCCTTTTGTATGAGCACGTCCCATTCTGCTGCATGGCAACATTTTCCAGCTGAAGACAGAATTCCTAAATCAGCCAGCAGAGTCCTCCATAATAGTTCACACCTTCCTTCCTCAGAACTGAGAGAGAGTCTCTTCTGTAATGTTCCCAACTTCTCCTGGACTGTGAGACAAAAGAACATGCTTGGGAATTACACTGGACCTTCTGCAAGCCAAGACAGTGTATTACCATTACATCACTTGGGCAGCCACAACCTTGTATTTTCATTAGAGTATGACGATTCTTAACTTTAAGGCCAATTTTATAGGATGTAGAAATATATTGATAGATGTACCTTACATTTCACCTGGGTTTACAGCTCTGCCTAGTCAAAAAAGATTTTCCAGATTTCAGACTGAATCTCAGTGGCATTTAGAACAGGAATGTTACTGATAGCAGATCTTTTGATTCTAGGAAAGGTGAGTGTCTGTCACATAGTGTTTTCAAGTAGCTGAGATCTGCTACCTTTCATATACGGTATTAGAGATACATGGTTAACCGCCTCCATTACAGATTCCATACATTCAAAGGCCAGAAGGGGCCCGTTGTGATCATTTAGTCTGACCTCCTGTATAACACAGGCCATAGAACTTCCCCAAAATAATTCCTAGAGCAGATCTTTTAGAAAAAAAAAATTGAATCTTGATTTTAAAGTTGTCAGTAATGGAGAATCCATCACAACCCTTGGTAAACTGTTCCAATGGCTAGTTACTCTCACCATTAGATAAACATGGAATGGTCCTAACAGCGGATAGGAGTGACTCCCACCCCCCCTTTTGTGCTGGCCCAGGTGACACATTTTGGCTTACAGAGCTCATTAACAGCCCTAAGCAAATACTTCAGTGTTTACTGTTCTAGAAAGAGGCCTGCCACATCCAATTAGTCCATTAAATTTATATAGTACATCGTATTTGTATACTCTGTAATCAGAATATGCATATTCCAAACAGAATGTGTGTGTGAAACAAAGCAAAGGAACTCCATTGTGTTTGGGAAGCTTTTACACAGAGCATTAAATATAAACAGGGTTGTGGAATTGCTGGAAGAGCATCAGCCGGGGGGAAAAGGTGCTTCTCATGGTTTTTAAAGTCGTTTTGTTGTCTTTTGTTTTGTCTTTGCTGTGATAATGGAAACTGTTGTTTTTCATTAGGAGCATTGATCTCACTAGTCCAGATTTATGTCCTTCTCATTTTGTAACAAAACATGAAGTCCTTATTCAGGCAAAATGCTTATTGAAATCAGGGACTTCCCTACGTATGGATAGTGAGAGTGGATATCAGAGTTGGTCCCTTAGCAATTTCTTTTCACCACAGGAGTGGGAAGTACTTCCTTACACTATTTAAACAGTAAATAAGAAGTCAGGATTTGCTGGTAAGGTGGTATGCTGTGATAATCTGCTGCTGCTAATGGCATTACGGCACAAAAATCTTTCTTTTTAAGATGAACCTAGTGATACTGAAGTAGTTTTTATTCCAGTCTCTTGGATGTGCGTGTTACTTCTGCTTGCTTGTCCCACCATGGCTGATCTGGAGCTATTGCCAGCATGTCCAATTTACAAAAAGAAAAGGAGTATTTGTGGCACCTTAGGGACTAACCAATTTATTTGAGCATAAGCTTTCGTGAGCTACAGCTCACTTCATCGGATGCATACTGTGGAAAGTGTAGAAGATCTTTTTATACACACAAGGATCTACAACCTATCCTGAAGGATGACCCAACACTCTCACAAATCTTGGGAGACAGGCCAGTCCTTGCCTACAGACAGCCCCCCAACTTGAAGCGAATACTCACCAGCAACCACATACCACACAACAGAACCACTAACCCAGGAACCTATCCTTGCAACAAAGCCCATTGCCAACTGTGCCCACATATCTATTCAGGGGACACCATCACAGGGCCTAATAACATCAGCCACACTATCAGAGGCTCGTTCACCTGCACATCCACCAATGTGATATATGCCATCATGTGCCAGCAATGCCCCTCTGCCATTTACATTGGTCAAACTGGACAGTCTCTATGTAAAAGAATAAATGGACACAAATCAGATGTCCAGAATTATAACATTCATAAAGCAGTCGGAGAACACTTCAATCTCTCTGGTCACGCGATTACAGACATGAAAGTTGCGATATTACAACAAAAAACCTTCAAATCCAGACTCCAGCGAGAGACTGTTGAATTGGAATTCATTTGCAAATTGGATACAATTAACTTTAGGCTTGAATAGAGACTGGGGGTGGCTAAGTCATTATGCAAGGTAACCTATTTCCCCTTGTTTTTTCTCTCCTCCCCCCCCCCCCCCCCCCCGATGTTCTTGTTAAACCCTGGATTTGTGCTGGACATGGCCCATCTTGATTATCATACACATTGTAAGGAGAGTGGTCACTTTAGATAAGCTATTACCAACAGGAGAGTGGGGTGGGGGGAGGTATTTTTTCATGCTTTGTGTGTGTAAAAAGATCTTCTACACTTTCCACAGTATGCATCCGATGAAGTGAGTTGTAGCTCACGAAAGCTTATGCTCAAATAAATTGGTTAGTCTCTAAGGTGCCACAAGTACGCCTTTTCTTTTTGCGAATACAGACTAACACAGCTGCTACTCTGAAACATGTCCAATTTAGAAAGAAATGTGGAAAGTATGACATTGTCAGCGAGGAAATCCTGACAATCTCGCTACTGTATGTATTGAAAATTCAGCAGCTTTGCATTGCATCTGCATGATCTCAGATGACAAGCCCAGTATGCTATTTCTGGAGTTGGTCAGCTTTATTGACAACTACCAGCCGTTACAAATGTGATTGCTACTTTGACAGCTATGCTGTTTTGAAAAATATATAATTGTATGTGATTTTGATAATGTTTGCGGTGTTTTAGCTCTGTGCAGTGGGTAAGTTAGATAAACTGTTATCTGTATTTACTCACACAAAAGCTGCAACATCATTATAAAGACAACACTGATGTTAATTAAGTATTCTAGGAGCATTGTAATTGGGGAAGAATTGTTGTTCTTTAGGGTAAGTTGCCATTTATTACATTGAAGTCCACTTTGCTGAGAGTTCCTTCCAGATTGTCAGCTGAAAGGCAACCTTTTCCCTTTGAAATGACTCATACGCTTTAAAAATAGATCACTCAAAACCATCTAACCTTGGGGAGCAAGACAGGCAATTATTTTTGTAGTTAAGAGTATTTTATCAAGGGGTGTGAACAAGAGTCCTTTATTGTGATCAGCTAGCCACTGAAACAGCTTACTGAGGGTTGCATGTATATCTGGTAGCAGAGCAATGTCCCCATTTACTCCATTAATGTCTTGCTTCAGCAAAGCGTGTAGGCACGTGCTTAATGGACTAAGTTCCTGGAGCACATTTTCCTTCTAAATGGATGATTCAAGCTAGTGACTTTGTTGCTCACATTATTGTGTGCCAACAAGCCAAATTCAATGGTCTCAGCTTCTTTGTTCTACAGATTACATCAGAAATGCTTCTGTACTGTTCAGAACAAGTGCACCAAATGAAAGCAGTCTAGCCCCTGCGTTCCACTGTGTTTGGGCACTCAGGGAATTAATGAATGGGCATCACTGGAAAGGAAATTAATTAGTAGTACTGCTCATCCTGTACACTCATTTATCCCTCTCCACACAGTCTCTCTCACTTCTGGATACTCAAGTATTGACAGCCAGCATCTGTGTATTTGATTTCCTAACCTAGGAAATGTATGCTTCACTAGATTAACCTCCTGTCGCTCTCAATTCCTTACAGAAAATGAAAATGATAAATGAACTATTGCAGCTTCGCTTATAACAACTTTGGAAGCAGCAAAAAGACGGTGTGGCCTGGAATGAAGGCCCTCTGGAGCAATAGCCTGAGAACTCGAGTCAACAAATGTTGTAAATGGATTCTGGTGAAATCTTTAGGCAGAGTTTTGCTGTCATAACCATGAGGAAAAACAAGTGGCATGGAGGCATGGGGGAAAAAAATACATTCTTTCCTCTGGTCATCTCTGCACGCATGCCAAAAACATTCTGTGCTCATCTCCTGATGTGGCAGCAGGGCAGCAACATCTGCTTTACTGTACTCTAAGTGAACCCTCTGCATATGAGAGACAAAATGTCACACACTGGCGATTTCATGGCTGCCAAGTACTTTAGTCGCCATTCCAGAGAATTGTTTTCAGCCATAGAGGCTACTACGGCTTTGTTTCCACCCAATTAAGTGTGTGGTGTACGTTTCAGATCTTATGCCAAATAAAGGAAGGTATGCTGCCCTTGGGAGCTGATCTGATTGTGTTTCCAGGCTCTGTGCACTATTAATTTCTCATGCACTATGATTTGCTCTGTGCAGGAGAAATCAATTCTCATCAGAGAACACCTCTACAGGTAGAGGGCTTTAAAGTCCAGAGAGAGGGGATTTGCATTCTCAGTTTGGGAAGGGTTCTATAACTTTTAAAGAGAAATTAGAAGCTTCTGTGTTCAAATTCAACAGCTGCATTCCTTTCCCTTTTTTCATGAAATCTCCGAACATGATAGGACAGCCTACTTGCTGTAGCCTTCCTGAGTATGAGCTGGTTTGGGAGCATCACTGGAGGACTGCTGATTTAGAAAGCCTCCTTCTTATGTCTCCTGTCTATTTCTGAGCTTATCAGAAGTGTTTGCCCTTTCCCAGTAGAGAGGGTCAAAGAAAATATAGCTATTCAAGATGGATCAGATTCTGTTCCCCTTTCTCACACTAAATAGTACCTTATTCTGCAAGTAATCCCAATGAAATCAGTAGAGCTGCTTGCTCAGTAAGGTACAATGCAACACAAATAAGAGTAGCAAAATCTGGCCCTTTATTTATTTTAATAGAAATTCCTTCTTCCTGGCTGTGTTTAGTCCTACTTAAGATCTCCCACAGGAATAGATTACAAAGCAACCTTGCAAAAAGAAAAGGAGTACTTGTGGCACCTTAGAGACTAACCAATTTATTTGAGCATGAGCTTTCCTTGCTTAAGCTCTTTTCTGCTTTTAATGCTGCCCTGAGAAGATAAAGATTGGATTGCTATAGTTCTCTTCCATATCAATCCATAGTTCTTTCCTTGACTATTTTTCTTGGTCTGGCCTTTGGGCTTTTAATCTTGTTTAAAATTTTCTTCATTATTTTGTTTTTCAAGAATGAGAGAATTAGGTAGCTTTACTTGCATGTGTCAATGTATCAACAATAAGAAAAGGAGTACTTGTGGCACCTTAGAGACTAACCAATTTATTTGAGCATGAGCTTTCGTGAGCTGCAGCTCACTTCATCAGATGTATACCGTGGAAACTGCAGCAGACTTTATATACACACAGAGAATATGAAACAATACCTCCTCCCACCCCACTGTCCTGCGAGAAACTGCTGAATTGGAATTCATTTGCAAATTGGATACTATTAATTTAGGCTTAAATAGAGACTGGGAGTGGCTAAGTCATTATGCAAGGTAGCCTGTTTCCTCTTGTTTTTTCCTACCCCCCCCCCAGATGTTCTGGTTTAACTTGGATTTAAACTTGGAGAGTGGTCAGTTTAGATGAGCTATTACCAGCAGGAGAGTGAGTTTGTGTGTGTATGGGGGTGGGGGGGATGTGAGATAACCTGGATCTATGCAGGAAATAGCCCGACTTGATTATGTAAAGAGTTGTCACTTTGGATGGGCTAGCACCAGCAGGAGAGTGAATTTGTGTGGGGAGGTGGAGGGTGAGAAAACCTGGATTTGTGCTGGAAATGGCCCACCTGTTGATCACTTTAGATAAGCTATTACCAGCAGGACAGTGGGGTGGGAGGAGGTATTGTTTCATATTCTCTGTGTGTATATAAAGTCTGCTGCAATTTCCACGGTATACATCTGATGAAGTGAGCTGTAGCTCACGAAAGCTCATGCTCAAATAAATTGGTTAGTCTCTAAGGTGCCACAAGTACTCCTTTTCTTTTTGCGAATACAGACTAACACGGCTGTTCCTCTGAAACCTGTATCAACAATGTTTCCCTCCCCTTTGCTTGGTTTCAAGTCAATATAAAACTGAAGGTATATTCTAATAACTCATTTTTAGAAAACTGCATTAATTCCCTCATCAAAACTTTTAAGGTAAATTCTAAAAACTTTTTTTTGGTGAAACTGCTACGAAAAAGTGTATTAAGACCAAATATTTTTTTATTTTGTTGGTGTATTTGCTTATGCAGAACCTCCCCCTCCCCATCCCTTCCAAGGAGGGGGAGGGGGAACCAATGAGGGAACAGCATTTATTTGTACACCATGCAGAAAAGCACAGTGCTGCTTTTTGATCCTGGAAGCTTGCCTTCTTCACAGTAAAAACACCCAACTCTCTTCAGGCAATAACTGGGAAGTTGTCTTTTTTTTTTGTTTGTTTGCAAGGTTTGTAAGTCCGTCACCATACTCCAAAGGCCACAGCGTGTATTATAATGTGCTCTCAAGCTACAGTTTACTTTCAGTAAAAAGTTTCCCTGTTTTGATGGAAAGCTGAGAATTGGTCCAGTTGTTCTCAGCGTGGGAGATGTATGATCAAGTTGTTTTCTGGGCAAGATGACACACATACAGTTTCTCGTTTCATAGCTTTCCTGTTCTAGTTTCATTATGACTTGTTGTCTGAGGCAGGTGTTGACTAAGACCGCCAGTCAGGGCAAGGGATGTGTCCTCTGTCATATTGCCTTGTAGAGTGAGTGAGATTCTGTGCAGGACATTAGTTTTCCTAAAAAGTCTTGGTTAATGTGCAGAAAGTATCCATGGGGGTGAAATTCACCCCTGTGCAGAGTCACCAGTCATGTCTTAATATAAGGCTTCAGTTGGAATTATGTGATGCACAGGTCTTTTGCTGGCCCTTTGCATAGGGGTGAATGTCCTCAAAAGTGAGTAAACTATATAGTTTGATTTGTGGGTCCTCCCTTGAAGGCAAGGGGATATAAAAGATAAGGAAAACGATGAATACTCCAGTGAAAGGTAGATTCTCCTAACAAATGCATGTCCACTTTTTTTAGAAGCTTAATTTTTAAAGGATTTGCATACTAAAACGTCACATGCTACCGATTGCTCTAACATGTTTTGTCCACTGGTTACAATTAGTTTGGGTCTTGCAAATCTTTTAGCTATTCTGCTTTCGTTTAAAATAACTGACCTTCCTGCACAGTCACGTTGGCATTGTTTTGATTCTAAAAGTAACGCTTTGGAGGAATTCTCCCTAGGCATGACCAGTCTTTCTTTTGTCAGGTTTCAGAGTAACAGCCGTGTTAGTCTGTATTCGCAAAAAGGAAAGGAGTACTTGTGGCACCTTAGAGGCTAACCAATTTATTTGAGCATGAGCTTTCGTGAGCTACAGCTCACTTCATCAGATGCATACCGTGGAAACTGCAGCAGACTTTATATATACACAGAGAATATGAAACAATACCTCCTCCCACCCCACTGTCCTGCTGGTAATAGCTTATCTAAAGTGATCATCAGGTGGGCCATTTCCAGCACAAATCCAGGTTTTCTCACCCTCCACCCCCCCACACAAATTCACTCTCCTGCTGGTGCTAGCCCATCCAAAGTGACAACTCTTTACATAATCAAGTCGGGCTATTTCCTGCATAAATCCAGGTTTTCTCACATCCCCCCCACCCCCATACACACACAAACTCACTCTCCTGCTGGTAATAGCTCATCTAAACTGACCACTCTCCAAGTTTAAATCCAAGTTAAACCAGAACATCTGGGGGGGGGGGTAGGAAAAAACAAGAGGAAACAGGCTACCTTGCATAATGACTTAGCCACTCCCAGTCTCTATTTAAGCCTAAATTAATAGTATCCAATTTGCAAATGAATTCCAATTCAGCAGTTTCTCGCTGGAGTCTGGATTTGAAGTTTTTTTGTTTTAAGATAGCGACCTTCATGTCTGTGATTGCGTGACCAGAGAGATTGCGTGACCAGCAGGAGAGTGAATTTGTGTGGGGGGGTGGAGGGTGAGAACCTGGATTTGTGCTGGAAATGGCCCACCTGATGATCACTTTAGATAAGCTATTACCAGCAGGACAGTGGGGTGGGAGGAGGTATTGTTTCATATTCTCTGTGTATATATAAAGTCTGCTGCAGTTTCCACGGTATGCATCTGATGAAGTGAGCTGTAGCTCACGAAAGCTCATGCTCAAATAAATTGGTTAGTCTCTAAGGTGCCACAAGTACTCCTTTTCTTTCTTTTGTAAGACTGAAACCATCAGAACAATGTTTGAGGTAGGTACTTTTTAAGCTAGACTTCCAAAGATGGAATGAGTGCTCCAAGTGAGCACTAATACTCAACTGACTGCTCTACTTTCCTTCCTTCCTGCTCAGAGACAATGGGAATGCCAGTTCTTTATTCAGCGTAGCATCTGGAAGGGAAAAGAATGCACATCTGTTCACATATTTTGCCTGTAAGTCCTACGCAGCATAAGTTACATCCATTTTCTGCTTCATTTCCTTCCATGTGAGTGCTATGGACAATAAATGTATACAGGGCCTAATCCATTGTAGTCAGTAGGGACAGTTTACATGAATAAAGCCGATCTTGCCCTCAATCCCAGTCCTTGACTTTAATTATGAAAAAGGCCTAAGGGAGTTAGGCAAGCAATTCCACTGAACTTCAAAATCTCAGCCAATGGCAAAGTCTTCACTGACTTCAGGTTCAGGCTGTAAATTATGTATTGGTCAAGACTTCAGGACCAGACTCTATATTACATATTAGGTAGGAATGTAATTACTTACTGAGTTTCTTAATAAATTAATTCTATCAATTATACCAAATAGCCGTACATGAACTTTTGTTTATTACATGTATAGAGATCAGTTATCTGCTGGAAACACAGGGAAAATCTTATACCTTATTGAAATTCTAGGGGGAAACCTCTTTAGAATGTCACACATTTATCCTTGCTTGAAATAGTAACTTGCAGGAGATACATTTTGATATATGGTCTTTACAGAATCAAAAAATACATTAACACAATGACTCTAGTGCTTTAGTTAGATCTCCTGTAATCCACTATTTTTTTACCAGTAATTAATTATACCATTGTAATGAGCTTGGGACTTGAGATACCTAGACTGCTTAAATAAACCCTTCTTAAACATTAGATTTATGATGTTTTGTGCACATTTGTAATTCACAGATTTGGGACAGGACAATAATACGTAAGACAGTGTGATTCAAGTAAAGAAGCAAAATGCTTCCATAACGATTGGAGTTATTAACTTGTATTTTATAAGTCTATAGAACTAAAGCAAATTATTTTTTTGCCATTTGGGAATGTTGAGCAACAAGCCATGATGAGCACAAAAAAGCAATTTATACTAATGCTTCAGTCCTAGCCTTTCCTTCAGGCTGCTGGCTCCATCGGGTATTGGAATATTAAATTGGCTTCATTTATTTTGTGCAGATTTCAATGCAGTCTCACAGACATGATGCACACTATACATACCATTGGTGCTTGCTGGGTCCTGCATTTTTATTTGAATCCGGAAAGCGTCTTGGTAATGCTTGGTATGTGGAATTTAGATATTTGAGTGTGATTTTTGCTCTGGGGATTGTGCTTTGCAATCTAAACAGTTTTCACGTGAAGCAATAACATCTTGACTTTCCACAACCTCATGCTAGAGGGAAGATGGAAAGCAGCTTGGTGGCAGAATATCGGACGTATCGTAATAAAGGGTTAGGGTCACAGTGTAGTGCTACAGAGATACAAGCCTGGGGTTAAGTTACTGGTCTACTTCAGAAAGAGCAATTAATGCTGAAGGGAATTAATAAATGACTAGGAGGCTTCCTATTTTTGAAAGTAAATGCAGAGCATGTGACAGGTGCTGGGTTGACCAGTCGAGGAGATTGAAGTTCTTCATTTATGCACAGTTCAGATACAAAGTGGAGAGCAGCATTGTAAGTTGCTCGAGCCCATATTGTGCAGTCTGTGGTTTGCTGCAGTTAGGGCCCAATCCTACTTGCCTCATTATGCTCGTAATTCCATTTAGCCTGATTTCCCCATTACCTTGCACCTTATGTAGTCGTTTACACCTGTGCAGAATTACTACAGAGAATTCTTTCCTGGGTGTCTGGTTTGTGAGTCTTGCCCACATGCTCAGGGTTTAGCTGATCGCCATATTTGGGGTCGGGAAGGAATTTTCCTCCAGGGCAGATTGGAAGAGGCTGTGGGTTTTTTTTTTTTTTGCCTTCCTCTGCAGCGTGGGGCACAGGTCACTTGCTGGAGGATTCTCTGCACCTTGAAGTCTTTAAACCACGGGTTGAGGACTTAAGTAGCTCAGACATAGGTCAGGGGTTTGTTACAGGAGTGGGTGGGTGAGATTCTATGTCCTGCATTGTGCAGGAGGTCAGACTAGACGCTCATAATGGTCTCTTCTGACCTTAAAGTCTATGAGTACACAGAATAGTAGCCTCCTGCACCCGCACAAGTGACCACACAAAGTACAAGGCATTGTGGAATCAGGTTCCTTGACTTCGGTGGGAATGTTCAGGTGAGTAAGACGAGAAGGGTTTGGCCATTAGAGGCACCATGATGCAATTTGAGTGGTTGCCTTTGGTCGTGTTCTATCCTGGATGGAGAACAAGAAAGCTGTACAATCTGAAAACAATTTCATTGAGCTTCAGTCTTCAGGGCTGCCAATCTGGTGCCTTTCACAAGCACTAATTACTTTTAAAAAGTGAAAGAAAAAACATTCAATTGTTGCTGGTCAGGAGGAACCTGTAATGCAAAGATTAGGGGATTTAAGGATCTTGAAGGCTTTATCGTAATTTCCAAAACATGTGTTAAGACAATATCTGGGACAAAGAGCTTGAAGTATGAAGTGTTTCTGCAGAGACTCAGCCAATGTCAGATAATTATACTACTCGGCACAGTTCTTGGTCCATTTATTTAAATATCAGCATTACTCTTTGGGAATCAAAAGGGCAAAAGATTTTTGAGCCAATACTGTATGCTGATATTTTCTTTTTTTAAAGCGGGGAAAACCGATGAAAAGGTTAATGTGCTTGAAAGACCAGCTAAAAATAGGCAATATGCGCCCAGTAAAATATTTTAAAATTCCTTTTCCTGCAGCACTCTCTTGAGATAAAGTAAAAAATGAGTTTTCATCTATACTGTTGGAAATACCTTATGCTGGAGTAGGTACATAGGAATCCTACATAAGTAGGACTGTCCATCGGCCTGCCTAATCATCTGTGTTTTTATATTGCACTCATGATTACGATACCTCATAGGGGCCTCAAACTGGTCACGGCCCCATTGTGCTAGGGACTGGACAGACCTATAGTAAATGACAGTCTTGCCTTCAAGGAATTTACAGTCTGAGAGACAAGAGGAAGGACAGTCCCAGTAGTTAGGGTGCTTGCTTAGGACTCAGGAGAGGTGGGTTTGGTTTCCTGCTTTGCCATTTACTTGGCAAGACTTTCTGTGCTTCATTTTCCCCTTCTGTAAAGTGGGAATAATAACACTGCCCTGCCTCACAATTGTAGTGTGGGGATAAATACACTTAAGAGTGAGGTGCTCAGATACTGCACCTATGCCATTGTAGTGTAGACACACCCTCTGTGCCTTACATGTTTGTTATATTTTATAAATAGTTTATATCTTACATTTCTTCACTCCCCCACCCCTAAAGCTCCTCCCCTTCCACTTTTAAAATTTCAGCTAACTTTGATTCAAAATTTTTTCAGACTACTTACCTTAGTAATTGGCAAGCTTCAGGGGCAAAGGGTGAAACAAGCCACACTCTTGCACAGTCCTGGGTTAGGTGTGCACGTACTTGGAAGCATCTGAGCAAGTTGGGGCTGGTGGGTTGCATGCACTAAACTATGGCCCTGGACCGGCAAAGGCTTATGCATATACTTACCTTTACACACCTGAGAGTAGTCCCATTGACTTCAAGGGGGCAACTCACAGTGCATAAACCTTTGAAGGATCAGGGCCTGTGTGTCCAAGCAAACCCCAGCTTAAATATGTGCATATACTGCAATAGCATGGATATAGAATGGAGACTTTGAATATCAATGTTTAGTATATCTTCTAAAAAGTACAAGCTATGGGCTTCTCTTCTATTTGTTAGGTGCAAGATACTAACCAGAAATGGCTGAACTGTGAGTGAAACTGAAAATTGTGCTAATTCATAAACGAATTTTTAAAATATTTTTGGATATTATGGACTAAACAAAGTGAAATCCACTGAATTCAAAGTCCTTTGTAAGTATTATATTTGGCCCAGACACAACTAATTGACCAGAGTTTGCCAACATGAAGCTAAAGGCCTTGTGAGCATGCAGTACTTGACATCATTATTCGTAAGCTCTGAAGTTGCTACCTAAGGCCCTTTCCACGCAGAACTAGTGCTAAAAGTTTCTTTTGCCACAAACATCATATTTAAATTCATACCTTGTATCATATTTATCTTGAAGAATTTACTTGGTGATCTTCATGGATGGGAAAGTGGAGGATATTAAAACAAATCACTAACCTGACTTGTGGAGCAAGTGTGATCTGTTTGTCTTCCAGAGGCTCTTGAATTATAACTAACCACATGGATTTGTTCAATTTGAAAAGGAACCTAAGTTGCATCAGAATAATGAACTGTGGCTTATTTACAGATACACTGACTCAATGGGACACAATGGAGCTTTGCTAATTTACACCAGTTGGGGATCCTAATCCAGTTAGACTGAAACATGATGCCTAGAGCCAAAACTTACCTATCCAGTACCCAGGCTACAATGGGTACTGGATAGGTAAGTTTTGGCTCTAGGCATCAGGCTGCTTGGCCTGAAACACAGGAGATTTAATAGGTTCTTTTGAAGACCAATTCTGTTGTTCAAAAGGAATGGTCAAATGGACCTGTTCTAAAGAACATTCTTTGGCCTGATTGGGCAGAAGGAATGCAGACTTTCCTGAGCAGCTCCATGTGGAAGAAAGGCCTTAATAGATGTTCAGGGAGGAAATGGCCTATTCTCTTTCCTAAGTGTGTCTAAGACCATACACTCATAAAAGTAGAAACTGCATTTACCTATGTATTTGTATGTCACTTTGCACAATCTGCGCCAAGCATGACTGGGGCCTCTGGGCACGGTTGTGATATAAATAATTTATGGAAGGAGATCAGTTTTCCACCCCCAGTTGGTGCTTTCCTGTGTAAATCCCACAGCACTGCCATGCTTTGATGCTCTGAAATTTAAGACCACAAACAACCACTGTTTATTTCCCAGCAGGCAATTTGCAGGTGCATAGGGCTTTCCAGGAGTTTGCTGTGACAGAGTTTTACTAGTGCAGGTCATTAAAGTTGTTAACTAAAATGAAAGACCATACAAAGATTCATTGGAAGACTTACGAAAAGCATTCCACTCTGACCTTTTTGAATCTCTCTCCTCAGACAGACAGTACTGACCTTGTCTCAGGAGATTTTTCAGTAAATTAATGTCTCCACCTTGTCGTTTTTTCCCCCCTCCTCCTCCTCTCATCCCTCAGCATCCACTTCAGTCTCACTTCCTAACAGCAAGTGCACAAAGCTATTCATAAATGATAAGCCCTTGAGATTTTCATCATAGTGAGGCCCAAGCAACCGTAAGTTACGGGTCTCAAGTCTACAGAAAGTATAATGAAAAGGAATACTTGTGGCACCTTAGAGACTAACACATTTATTTGAGCATAAGCTTTCGTGAGCTACAGCTCACTTCTGTAGCTCACGAAAGCTTATGCTCAAATGTGTTAGTCTCTAAGGTGCCACAAGTACTCCTTTTCTTTTTGCGGATACAGACGAACACGTTGCTACTCTGAAACCTGTCAGAAAGTATAATGAATGCCACTTATGGATAACGGAGAGAAACAGCTGTGTGTGCCAGTGGCTCCCTTTATTTCCTGTCCTCCTGATTTCTGGGTATTGACAGTCACCTCACCATTGCAGTATTTGGCTTCGGTAATTGTACAATGTTAACCTGTAGCACCTGCCATTTCCAGACACCTGACTTAATTAAACAGCCGGCATTCGTCCACAGGAGGAGGTGAGTCCCTGAGGAGAAGTGCTTTATTTTCATATTGCAGCTTTGATGGACTGAAAAGTCAAAATCCAGCCCAAACAGAATGGGCCCTGGCAGGAAGCTGCTTCTCAGAGGAAATCGATCCAGGGCTGGTGTAATGAAGGTGTTAATATTTTTATGGTATTGATTATTAATAAAGTCAGGGGAAGTAAAAGGGTAATTACATTTTGTTTTCATTCAGATTGTTTGCAAAATGTCACCCCTGGCCTTATTAGCGTGTTAGCACTATCCCTCTGAAAGCTAAGAATGTGTCTGCACAGAAATAAAACTTGGGATTTCAATCATGCTCATGATAAAATAAATCCTGCCAGACTGTCTATCTTAGGTATTTATAGAGAGCCAATCACTGTAGTGTCCAGGCACAGTAGTGTCTAGGTTTAATATATAAACTGTAGGCTACTATCCAATAACTACTAAGATGGCTTTGTAATGGAAATACCAAGCTGCTGTCCACTGAATCCTCTCCCCCTTTCTTCTTTGGAACATTGTCCGTTAAAGGCCTGATCTTGTGAATTCTCTGAGTAGGGAACTGCTAATGGCTTTAGTAGGAGTTTTGCACCTGTGCAAATTGCAGGATTGGGTTCTTTGTAAGATCTTAGGTCAAAGAACTTGTCTTTCATCCCTCTTGTATAGATCAGTTGAAACCGAAAGAAAACCTGAGTGCAAAGCAGCTTGTACACGTTATATCAAAAATCAATAATGCTGATGCTGTTTGAGAAAAGATAAAACTTCAGTGACTTTCCGCTGTGAGTTCTTCCTGCTGAGTTTGGGATTATCTTTTTTTATTCTTTGTAGAGGACCTAACACAGCAGGGCCCAAATCCTGATTGGGGCTGCTAAGCACTATCATAATACCAATAATCAGAATAATACTAACAAGAAAGTGCTCCTGTGATGTGCCAGGAAACATTTCTGTGGGGAGAATAAGACTCTATCAGTTACTGTGGGAACTAAGAAAAGGAGTACTTGTGGCACCTTAGAGACTAACACATTTATTTGAGCATTAGCTTTCGTGAGCTACAGCTCACTTCATCGGCATCCGATGAAGTGAGCTGTAGCTCACAAAAGCTTATGCTCAAATAAATGTTAGTCTCTAAGGTGCCACAAGTACTCCTTTTCTTTTTGCGAATACAGACTAACTGCCACTCTGAAACCTGTGGGAACTAAGGAAAAAAATACCTTGTAAGGCATCGGTTTGGTCGTCTGGCTAGTGGACAGGACTGGAAGTTACAAAATCTGTGTTCTGTATTTCTCTGCAATGGGTTTGTTCTGTGACCTGGGGTGAGTGACTTAAATTTTTGTTTGCCATTTATAAAATGGAGACCATAATAGTTACCTATGTGAGAAGGTTGGTCTGAAGCTTAATTTGTTCATGTTTGTGAAGGTCCTCAAATGGCAAACTCTGTAGAAATGTAAAGAATTATAGTGTAAGTAGGAAAGTTTTTTGAATTCACAGAACAGTTGGACCAAAGCTTTCATTCAGCAGCAGGCCAAGTCAGTTTAGTGGCTTGGAGAGCGAAAGCATCCTACTTCTTATCCACTTCCCTTACCCACTGCTGTAAGGGATTCCAAACTGACCAGTGAACAATGGACCATAAGGCACAGGGAGAAGTATGGTCTGTGCAGATCTATTCCTGGTAATCTAGCATTTTATAGTAAGACTAGTGAACAGATAATGCTGAAGCACAGTGAAAAGTGGTGGACAGCAGAGTCTAGCTACTTAAGCAAATTGCTTGTAACAGAAGCAGGGAGTTTATAACCTTTTTTTTTTAAGGGGGGAAAAACCCCAAAACTGTCTACTGAACCTAGTATGCATCTGTCAGATGGGAGCATTAGACTCTCTCTCACCTTCCTTATCAGAGACTCAGTTGCAAGCACACAGACGGGGAATTTGCAGTCATTCAAGTACAGTGTAACTCTGCTGCACCTACCAATCAGTAATTAGTGTACTGTAGTTCTGTCTCCCAGTGTGCTGCACGTCTTGCTGGTTCCCTATGTTCAGGACTGTCGAAAGTACCGCACAGGAGAGTGCCATACAACAGAGGTGCCTCAGCTGTGCCTTCTACTCACTGTTTTGTTCCTCAAACAGCAGCACTGGCCCCCTAGAATGCCAGTTCTAGGGGTTCCTAGAATGCCAGTTTGCCTGGCCTTTGCCAATCTAGAACCCTGTTAAAGTTTCTCCAGTTCTGAAGCTTTTTCTTTCTATCAGTGGTCTTTTCTTGCCAGGGTCTTGAACTCTTTTTTTGTTCATGTTCTGCAGCATGTCCTTTAGCTTCTGCTCTTTCTTTGTCTAGGCTGTCTGCAGTGTGGGGCTATTGTCTGCATCTTTGTTTCAGCATCTCCATCTTGAAAGCAATGGGCTTAATCTCCTTTTGCTTTTCTTTGCACGTGAGGCTCATTTTCCTTGCACGTGAGGCTCATTTTTATTTATGTTAGCGAAGTACTTTGAGATCTGCAAATGGGTGGCATTTCAGAAGTGCTCAGTGTGATTATTTTCTGTTTATGGTATGTTGAGAATGAGCATTGCTGGCTGTGATTTGGTTGTGTAAAGCAGAGAATCCTTCCCGCTCCTATATAACTCATTGGAGTTACACTACCTTACCTGGCATCTGTGGCTAATTATTGGAGATAATTAAAGAGAGGCGTGCAGCAGAACTTCCCCTGAGGGTCTCTGTAGCTGATTCTCTCTACTCCTAAACCTCCCACCCCAGTGCATCCATCTCCATCTCAGAGTCCCCTTTTTAAATCTCCCAACCTCTGACCATCTCATGATGTGCATTATTTGTACATATCCCCCCTCTACAGTCTGAAAGACTTTAACAAAATGTTTAGGGAATGACCTTGTTAAATCTGAGAAACATATGGTAAAATACAGTGACCACTGAAACAAGTAAAACTGTGTAGTCTATGCTGTGCAGCATTTGTACTGTTTGGTGCTGAACACTTTAAATCCTTTTTGAGGCATTCCTGGTTTGAGATTATGTGGGTGGAAGGAAAGTCAGAATGCTAAACCTTGTAACTTTCCACAAGGACAAAAGCAGCTCTTCAAGTTACAGTCTCTAAAACATTGCATCAGACTTTTATTATACTTTTAATAAATGCTGGCTACAGCTGCCAATGCTGCCATTGCCTCAGCAAATTTAATTGGGGGTGGGGACCCACTGGGGGGAGGTGTTAGTTCTAACAGTCTGTTTCTGAACTTCTGCATCCTGAAGTTTGAGGAGAAAATTAATCAGATGAGTGGTGTTGCCATCAGCCTCCGAAACTGTTTCTGCCATTCCAGCAGGAGGAAATGTGCCAGATTCTGCAGGAAAAGGGAAAGAAAACCAGGAAAAAATGAAATAATATAGATAAAAATACTTTTCACAGCCAGGTCTTCAACGCCAAGCCTGATACCGTACTTGTGTGAAACCCAGGAATGATCAGAATGCTGCTAGCTTTTTCAGATTCACATATCTATAGAAAAGAGTCCTTAACTCCACTTCAAATTTAAAAAAAAAAAAAAAAACATTGTGTAATTGGATTGACAGTATCCTGTCATCTAGTTTAAAAAAACAACAACCCCTCCTCCGCAAGTTTCTTGCCTTTGTTCATATCAACACTGTAAAAATCACCATTCTTGCTGTTGCAGTTGGTTCAGATTGGACAATGGGTGGCGGGGGAGGCTGAGTCAATTTCTCTTTCTAGTAATTTTTAAAATCTGTGTTCCCTTTCTGGTTCTCATGAACTAACGCACTGCTGCAGTACCTTGGTTGCAGAGCATTTGCAAAATGTGTTTCATTGCATTATTTAAGAGCAGAGTGCATAACCATTCTTGGTAGGGATAGACTTCACGAGAATTACATGCCAGACAGGACTGGGCCCTAGGTTAGGCAAATCCTTTTTCAATTAACAAAATTGAAAATCTGAGCTGGGGGGGTGGGGGGAGGAGAAGGTTAGCTTTGTGACTCCCACTGACCTAATTTTGGAGTTGCAAGAATTAGGATCAGATTGTGGCCTGGCTGGCATGGCCACACAGGAGGTTAAGGTGCCCTCATTTTCTGGCATCAGCTACGTAGATCTCAGGGACGAGATCAACTTCCACAGGACTGCTCTGTCCCCCCCAGTACAAGTGGATGAGACCAGTCCATAAGGGGACTGAGCCTTGCCCCTCCCTAAAAGATGCTGGCTGGCATAACTATACCAGCAGATTAGGGAGAGGGGAGCAAGTATGCTGTACAGGATATAGGGGCTGGTGCAGGGAACTTCCCTCTGGGGCAGTGCAACAACACTGCCCCTTGCTGGGGCTTCAGGCAAAGGCATGACGGAGCCCTTTAAGACTAATCCAGCTCCCGTTCAAATCAGGGGGAATCTTTCCACTGAGTTTAATGGGAACAGGGTTGGGCCCTTACTTCCAATTTAGGGTACGTCGACACTGCAGTAAAACACCTGTGACTGGCCAGGGTCTTGGGCTCATGGGGCTAAAAATACAGCGTAGACATGCGGGCTCCGGCAGGAGCCTGGGCTCTGCAATGGGGAGAAGGTTTTGGAGCTCAGGCTCCAATCCAAGTTTGAACGTCTGCACGGCAATTTTATTAGGGTTGCCAACTGTCTAATCACACAAACCCAAACACCCTTCCTCTGTCCCGCCCCTTCCCTGAGGTCCTGCCCCACTCACTCCCCCCCTCTCCCCCCATCGCTTGCTCTCCCCCACCCTTGCTCGCTTTCAGCGGGCAGGGGGTTGAGGTGCAGGAGGTGGTGCAAGCTCTGGGAGAAAGTTTGGGTGCTGGAGGGGGTGTGGGATGGGGCTCAGGGATGTGGAGGGGGTTCAGGGGGGTGAGGGGTGCAGGCTCTGGGAGGGAGTTTAGGTGCAAGAGGGGATTCAGGGCTAGGGTAGAGGGTTGGGGGGCAGGAGGGGTTGGGAGCTCTGGGAGAGAGTTTGGGTACAGGAGGGGACTCAGGGCTGGGGCAGGGGGTTAGGGTGCAGAAGGGGGTGAAGGGTGCAGGTTCCAGCTGGTCAGCACTTACCTCGGTCAGCTCCTGGTTGGCAGCACAGTGGGCCTAAGGCAGGCTCCCCATTGCTCCCTGTGGCTCTTGGCGCTGACTCTTCATCTTAAGCAGCCTCCAGGAGATAGAGCCCGATTCTGGGAGACTCCCAGCGAAACCGGGAGGGGTGGCAACTCTAAATTTTATAGTCCCACAGTGTGAGCCCAGCCAGCTGGGGGTGTTTTATTGCATACACTCACTGCACTGAAACTACACCCCATAAAGCTAACAAGTCTTCACTATGGAGGAAAGAGTTGTCAGCTGTAATCTAACCCCCTGGCCTAGGGAAAAAGCAAGAAATCACATAGATCTTTCTACCTGAGGATTCCCTTACTGTACAAGGCTCCTTTACACCACTCTGGCAATGTAAGGGAGCCTTAAAACTTTACATGCGTATCCACTCATTGTACTCCACACCTGAACATAGTCATTATATGAACAACATACCCTCATATCTCAATGTCTGTACTTTGACCCGTTAACCTTTTACCCCCAGTCGGGGATATTGCAGGTTATGTATTCCTTACACCACCCGATCCTAAACAGAACTTCCCACCCCTTGATAATCTATACGTTATTCTGTGATAACCAGAAACTTCTACGCTTAAGCTCTGTACCGTTTTCTTTTTATTTTAACGTCATCTTAATAAAATTATTACTCATGGCAGAATTGACTAAGAATGTTGGAACAATTAACTAACAATAGGAACATTACAACTATGCAGGCAAGCTGCTACACTTCTGCTCTGTCTCAGGGGACAGAGCCTGCCTCAGGCCTATCTCCAAACTCCGAAAACCCCACCCCTCCATGTCAGCCCCACCCCTGGTGATGATTAACATCTTCCCTATACGCCTAGCCCCCACCCTCTGGGGTGATTTACATCTCCACTGGCTGCACCGGGCGCTCGAACAAATGCACCTGATCTGCTGGGGCAGGGTTGCGTATCCCCCGTAGATTTCTTTGATTCCCCATTTTTCAGCAGGGGAGCAAAGAAATCTCTGGACGATATGAATTTTGTGCCCACGCAGTGGTGCAGAATTCCCCCAGGGGTAATCCTTACACTCCTGTGAACCACATAGGTAGTGGTATTGATTCCATTTTTAAAAGTGGTTAGGAAACCAGCTCAAGATCATGGAAGTAGTCATTGTCAGAGCCAGAGAAGAGCTCCTGAGTATGGCTGGTCGATACTAGGAATTTCTTATTTACAGGAAATTTTGTCACTTAAAGTTCTGGTTTACTTCTGATTTGGAACAAAACCAAAATTCCAAAACTTTTATTTTGGAAACACCAGCACATGATGTTTCCAAAGCCAAATATGCTCCCTGAGAGCTGGGCAGCTGCTGACCAAAATCCCCATGGTAGGCTTGTCCTGGAGTTGTGGACCTTGGAAATTCAGCTGGTGGGAAATTTTTCCCAACAAAGAAGAGTTTCATCGGAAAATGCCAGTTCGTCAATCCATGAAATCTCTCGTGAAAGCATGTCGGCTTTGATGTACATTTGTCGAACCACAGGCAAATTTCCAATAGACCCAAGGCTTCTGGTTCTCTGCCTCTGGGCTGCTGGAGAGCCCTGACACATGGTGTGCCACAGGGCTGGGGATACCTGGTTCTTTGGGTCAGTGGCTTTTAGGCAGCACTGCCATCTGGATTGTCTCAGGGCAGGATACTTTGGGCTTCCAGGGTCTGTGTCTCTGGGGCAGAGCCAGGAGCTGACCCCCAGTTAAGAGTTGGGGCTTTCAGGACTGGCAGGCTCTTGGTTACACAACAGGGAGTCTGGAAACACTGGAAGCCCTAGCGTGGGAAGGTTGCTTGCGAGCTACAGACCCTGGAAGCCAGGGCTCTCTGGCTGTGTGTAGCTGTGTAGACAGTGCTTTGAAGCTGTGGCTTGGGCTGGAGCTTGGACTCTGAGCCCTAAGGCAGGGCTGCCTCACATCCACAGACCTTGGAAGATCTGTTGTCCAGGCCCTGGGGCAGTCTGCATGGAAATTTTGTTGAATCTGAAATGTGTCTGTGAAACACCTTGATTTGACAAACTGGAGTGTCAGAAAATTCCTCACCAGTTCTACTCATGAGATCCTGGCTCCCAAATCTCTTCATTCCACTGAGATCTCACTGACAATCTGTAGTTCTTGCTGACAGAGGGATGAAAAGGTTATATACAAAGAACTCTCAGACAATAACAGAGGTCTGGAGTAAAACTTTAAAATGTTGTATGATTGGATCAGAGGAGATGACATCTTGCCATGTACTCATTTAGTTATGAATTGTATGCGCTAAAGTGTGCAAAAATTGGAAAGACTTAATGGGCTTACATATAATTACCCGTTGGTGTCACAGATTCGAATGGTTTTAAAAAAAAAAGTTGTTAGTATCGTTTGGTGAAATGTTGTAGAGTACCATCTTCAATTCCCTTGGAAGGGCACAGTTTGTTAGAAAAGTGCCTGTTAAATTAGCAAAATTTCTGATACTTCCAATTGAGCACATTTATGGACTAATGAGAGAACCTTGGTCCTGAACTGCTGAGTGCTGGCTGCTCTGATCCATGATCTCTGTACTCTCCCAATCCTCTTTTATTATTTTTTTGGACTCTGATGTGAATTTCAATCTTTATGAAACATTTTCTTGACTCTCAGTCACTGCACTCATGGGGATGACTGGGAAATAAAACCTTCAGTATTAAAAAAAGATAGCCGCTCTTGAAATTAAATATTAAAAGCTGCATTAATAAAACAATAAAATAATATTGTAAGTAGAAACTTAATGAAATCTAAGGGAAGAACAGTGTAAGAATCAACAACCATTGTGCAGCCTGTGAAGAGCCCAAGTAATTGAAAGTAAAGAAAAATTATATAAATTCCACTTGTTAAATAAGGTAGTGATTGTAATATTAATGAAAGTAGGAGATTAAATCACGCTTGGTTCTAAGTAATTTATCATTCATTTATGCAGAAGTGAATCATAACATAGTTCTCCAAAATAAACTGAAACACTGAGCTCATTAGTATAAGAAGAGCCTGTTAGATTTTTAACCTGAAGCTTTCCTGTTGGAGTGCCGATCTGTTTACAGTTTACCCTTCCATACTGTCAGCAGAGGGAGATAAAAGCAAGATTAACATATGAGAGCCAGCCACTTGGACCTTTCTTGCAAATCTATTTGTCTCCACCTGGAAAAACACTTCAGTTCACTGCGGGGCTGCACCTGTGCAGACAGTGAGGTCAGCTTGCTGCCTTCATTTTAGTTTGATCTCTGCTGAATATGTGTTGAGCAGTTGGTGTCTTTTTGAAAGAGGTATTTCAAGACCAGCAACAATTAAGGGTGGCGTACAATCTCTGCTCTCCAGCCACAGCAGGGCTATCTGAAAGGAGGCAGGCAGATGTGCGCAGTGCATAGAAAATGTAGGATGTGTTTATATGCCAGCACTCTTGACAGTTCAAGTCATGCTGACTTGGAGGCTCCTCTGCTAGTTTCCTGATCTCTCCTAATTCTTCCAGTTTGGTTTTTCCTCCATCTTTCCAGTTGGGGCAACCAATTCCACTGTGTGCTATAGATCAGACCATGAGCCTAGTCTGGACTCATTGATTTATCTTCACCATTTTTGCTGTTTCTGGTAGTGAGTTTGTATCTAGCAGTCGCTTGTGTGTGTAGGGTCATTATAGTATCCCATCCAAATCACCTCTTTGAAGCCCACTTAATGAAATGCGAGTCTTTCCCTTGAGTTCATTTGGATCAGGCCCACAATAGGTAGATTTTGCCGCTAAGAGTAACTCTTCATCTGTTACTTGGTAAACTGAAATAAACCATTTTCCTTTCTTTGGAGAAAGTGCTTAAACTGCGGCCTATGGTTTAATGTTATTGTTTACCCACAGATCAGATTTAGGTGCATGCTGTCCGCCCGGGTGGAGAGGCAGTTTTTCGGATGAGATGGACATCTTTCAGATCAGATACAAACCCACCATTTATGATGATGAGCATTTGCCCTGGCAAATAGTCTTATTGAAGTGTTCTGATTACTTGCCTAAGAAAGTGCTCACCAGCATGTGGTAAGGGGAGACAGTTAGTCCGTAAAGGACCCATGAAACACATTGTAAGAATTAAGGTGTCAACCCCAACTTTCTGGCTGAATTCTTACTGGGATAATTACATTTTTAGTTGCAAAAATGGCTAGATTTCCATGATGAATGAGGTGATTGCTGTATATCATTAAGACATGAGAGTGAGTTTGTATATTTTTTTGATCTTTCAAGACAAAAGGTGTTAGCTTCTTACATTTGATTTATCAGTATTTTAGATTTCTGAATCTTTAATGAAGATGACAGATGAGGCAAGCATCATCTTTAAAATGTTTCCCCATCTGCGTACAGGGTTTGTGTAAATTCAGCACAATTTCTCTTACTGCAAGTTTTCAATTTTTTTATTAAACAGTAGTATCTGGGAGAAAGGTTAAATACCACAAGTTTCTCAGTTACTGGGTATAAACAGATGTGTCTGTAAGGTTCAGACATTTCATGTGAAGGATCAGTGCAGACACTTTTTTAAAGTCTTGGCAGCTTTCCATTACACCAAAACTACACATCCACAAAAAAACACCCCAGACAATGTCAATAAATTTAGGAAAGAAAAGCCCCCTCAAACAAGGTTTGCTTGAATGGTCACAGGAAAAACCCTGACAGAGGTGTTTCTGTCCTTTGTTCTTGCTAAGTGACTCCTAAAAGACCCAGGTATTGAATATGTAATCCCAGATTGACTGAAGGGACTACTTGGAAAGCTTGGGTAACCTGTTTCACGTCTGGGGTGGCAAAGACGCTTTGGCTTTTGGCAGCAGCAAAGCCAGCTGCATTATGTCATGTGGCAGAATAGTAGAAAATGCGAATGAGCTCTGTGCATGGAAACTATTAAATGAATAAACACCCAGCTTCGTAAAAGTGATGTTGAAAACTCCGATAATGTGGAATTGTGCTCTCTCTTAGAGGGGCACTGTCAACTATAAATCTAGTCAATTTATAAGTAAAGTTCAGGTAAGACACCTGCCCTTTGACCTGTTTTAGGGACTTCTGTGGTCCCATTACCACAATATCCAACTGCCTTACCGTATTTAATATATTTATTTTTACAACTTCCCTCTGAAAAGGGATGTGCTGTTAGCCCTATTTACTGATGGAAGTAACACAAATGAAGTAACTTGCCCAGGGTCACATAGGAAGTCTTATGCTAGAGCTGGGAATTGAAGCCAGGCTTTCTGATTTTGAGGCTAGAACCCTAATCAGTGAACTGTTCTTCCTTCTTTTGAGCTGCTCGCTCTGCTGGTGGTTTTACCATCGTACTGGAGCGTGCCTTTCTTTCCATTTTGGAAAGCACTCTGCCTTTTTCTGAGCACTGCTGAAGTAGTATCATTTCACACAATCCCAGGAAATGATTAAAACTGGAACATCTTGAAGGAAAGACAATAGAAGTGGTTTTTCTTCAAATGCCCAACTTCTCCCAAACGTTCTAAAGATATACTAATGTGCAACAATTTCTGTGAAGCACATATTTCCAGCTGGGCTGAGAAGTGGTCTCCAGTGAATTGAACTGTGCGAGTTCTTCTGAACTACGATGTTGTGGAACTTCTGCAAATGATTAAAAAACAATTTTCTATGGTGCAACATAGGTCACTTCTCACTTTGGTTTTCTAATTAATAATTTAGTTCTTTATTTGCAATATGTGGCAGTGAATCTCCACTGATCCAGTACGCTGGTCTGTTACCATCCTATAATGTGACTCAGTGAGTGAGAAAACAACCTGAAAGTGAAGCAGATTAATAACTGAATGACCAGTCTTCTGCTCAGACAAGCTGAACTGCCTCCATATGGTGTAAATATTTCCATAGCAATCTATTGTCTATTAGTCCTGGCATTGGTAAATGTGTTTTGGATCTGTTTAATGTCATGTCTTAACAGGGCAGTCGTTTGACTTCTGTGACTGAGCTGTGGAAAGCATCTATAGCAATAGCACAGTGATATTTGTACGTATAGGCATCTGGTTAGGTGTTAGGTATGCTAAACTGTCATTCATTAATGATCAGATTAACCCTGTCTTCTAAAATATTAAACAGATCTTAAAATATATTAAAAAAAAAATTCACTACCATCCAGCCTTTTTTCTGATCTGTTACGTACCCGTGTTTTAAGATCTATACAGCAGACTCTATCGCTATGCTGCAATTAGAAACCTACAGCTGGCCCATGTCAGCTGACTCGGACTTGTGGGGCTTGGGTTAAGGGGCTGTTTAACTGCAGTGTGGCTGTTCCGGCTTGGGCTGCAGCCTGAGCTCTGGGACCTTCCCACCTCGCAGGGTTCTAGAGTCCAGACTGCAGCTCCAGCCTGAACGTCTACACAGCAGTTAAATAGCCCCTTAGCCTGAGCCCTGTCGCCCCGAGTCCGGTGGCACAGGCCAGCCCCAGGTGTCTGACTGCAGCATAGACTCACCCTTAGATGCTAAGTGGCCTCTGCTCCTATTCAACGCAAGTCACCCTCATTCAACGCAAGTCACTCTCTGTCATTGTTTTGTTTGTTTTTTCGCAGTGCCGTGAGAGTGTGCTAGGTAGTTTGGAGTACAAATAGAAAGACATGCCCTGAAGAGTTTGCAGTCTAAGGCCCCTACCCTGCAACCTGAACCACAGAGGCAGACCCTCTCTTCAGTATGAAGACTCATTGACTTCAACTGGACACTGAGCAGGTATAAGGGACTGCCTACAGGGATCGGATTGAAGGGTTGGGGTCTGGTTTTGCATGGAATTCAATGTTTGCGACTAACAAACATTAGCGACGGATTAGAGTGAGGAAGGATGGGGTTACAACAACCGTGCCAGAGGGTGTCCATGGTGTGGTAAGTGGAAAAATTGCTAGATGTAATTTTTATGTATTTATATATTGATTTGCCTTTTTATGGGTGTCAGAAGAAATGAGGCTCAACTGGCTGAATGGGAACAGAGGGTTCTTAGCACCTTGCAGTGGTGTGCACAGTGCCTTGCAGGATTGGGCCCCTGTTTAATAAAATTGGTGGTGTTTTTTTTATTTTGTTTTCCACACTTTATTGTTGCACAAGGCCAGTGTGTTTGAAATGTATATGGAATTGAGTATGTGTGACATGCATCCTTAGTATCACTCCTTTGACATCAGTCGAGTGACACCAGGGATAAATTTGGTGCTGTTTGGCCTGTGAAAGCCATGGTAGTTGCCCCTTGCATCTGTACTGCTCACATTTTGTTTCAAGTATGTTTGGTTAGCATTTGTCTATCGAAATGATTGATAAACCGGGACGCAAGCATTGTTGAGGACGTGATTTCTAGATGCTCGTTGTGCTGTTCATGCAGGTCAGTAACTCTGCACTAACTACTAGATACAGTTCTAGGTAGGATTTGGGTTGCCTGATCTTGCTGGGAGTCAAACTGAGATTGGGGAAGGCAACAGTCTGTACAGATTCTTCATGTGACTGGTGTGTGAGGTCCAGGTCAAGTCAGCTGCTCTTAGCCCTCTTGGGGATTGGAATCCAGGGGCATCTTTGAAGAGCTGTCAGTTTAACTGGCGGATGTTTATGCTGTTGGGCCATTACCAGTGTGAAACGCCGAATTCCAGTTTAAATAGCTATGACATCAACAAACCCTTGGGCTAAATATTCTATGAGTAAATTAAAATAGCATGTTCATTCAAGGCTGCATTATCACAAGCGAAAACACAGCCTCTGGGAAAGTAGCAGTAGGTTCAGTTTATGGGATCATGCTGTTAACAACCAAGAAGCACCTACTGGGGGCTCCTTTGAGTTGTAGTTAGTCCTCACTTTGGTGGTCATCTAGCATTTGTTCAGGAAAGCTTCTGCCACGGAGACCTTGAGATCCTGTTAGAGGTCAAGGTTCTTTCCATTCACATTACAAAGGAACTCAGTATCTCAGAGGACTGGGCCTTCCCAGAGTTGCTGAAGTTAGACTTAGGTAAGAAGAATCAGGTTCTCCTTGCCCCACAGTGATTGGGAGATAGGTAAGTGTCTTGAAGGGTCTGCTTTGATTTGTTTAGCAGCAGAAGAAGCTTGCCTTAATAAATATGTTTTAGATACCTTTTAAATCAGGGTCCATGACCGCTAAAGCCAGATTGTGTACAATGCTTATTGTACCCACATTGCTTTATGGTTACAAAACAGGTGTACTGACAATGCAGCTTTTGCACCAGAAGCTATCAAACTTGTAATGAGGTGCCTGCATCATAGCCTAGGTGTTGCAAGGCTAGATAGACTAAGAAATGATGACATCTGTAGAAAACTGAAAGTGCAGTGCGTGACCTACAGTAACCAAAGGCAACAGCTGCAATGGTGTGGCCATGATGCTGAATGACCCCATACAGACTGCCTAAAATTATCTGTGAAAGAGTGCATGAGACGGGCCATTAACATACAAGGAGACAGTGATATAACACAGTATATAAAACCATCAACTCCCAAATGGTTGAAATGGTGGCTCTAAACAGACAGGCTCATAACTTTGCCCTCTCCAACCTTGGCGTTGGATAAAGGAGTTGAAAGATGATGGATTTGCTTCTGATCATTTGTGACCTTTACTAGTAATGAAATTGTCTGCCTGGAATTAGTGTTTGGGGAATTTTTTTTGGATCAGTTGAAAATAAGTACAGACATATTTAAAATGGAAACCCAGAACTATATTCTTCATGGAGGGTAATTTTATTCATAGTGCTTTGAGCACATTATTTTTTCGTGTTGGTACTATCTTCACCTACCTATTTTAAGCCAGTGCGCGTGCTTTAAACTGCAGTTTCCAAAGACAGGGACAATGTTTCTGGGGTGGACACAATGTCAGATGATCTTGCTTGCTTTGCAGATTAAGCAGTTGAATTTGATCCCCTTATAAAAGACCACCAAGACTTGGCTTGTCTTTGCACTGAGTCACTGTATAGACCAAAGCTTTGATGTACTTTAGCATAACAGTCTTCTTCCATTACTCATCTTGAACTTCAGGCCTTTCACTGAACTGAACCCAAAGCTTTTTAAGATTCAAAAAAGCTTTGACAGGGGGCCTCCTACCTCCCCTTACTCTCGCTTCACTTCATGACCTACTAATATTCCCCTAGCACTCCTGACAGGGGTGGGGTTGCCTGCTGAAACACAGAGCCAATCCCCTCTCTCTCCTTGTTTTCTGAAGATCCATGTGGATCCAACAGATCAACCAAGAAGGATGGTCCAGTGGATAGGGTGCTAGACTGGGAGTGGGGAAATTTAGGTTCAATTCTCTGCTGTGCTATGGATTTCTTAGGTGACTTTGGACAAGTCCCTTGGTTTCTCTTTGCCTCAGCTCCCTAGCTGTAAATTAATAGCAATTCCCCATCTCACAGGGGTGTTGTGAGGTTAAATACCCCAAAGACTGTAAAGTGCTTGGATACTGTGGTAGTGGGGAGTCACAGAAGTACCTAAGATAGATATCTGGTGGCTCCTGAAATGCTGATGCACTCAAATAGTGCCCTCTCTGCTGTCAGCTGCATCTTCTGGAGCAGATTATGCCTTTCTGACCCTGGAAGCCCTAACGCAGCAGAAGACTGCCGTGGCTCTCTCAAGGCAGAGTCCAAGATTCATCTTGGGACTGAGTGCTAGAAACTCCGGATTTCTAATCGTGCATGTGACAGTATGATGCGGGGCAAATCACTGAACCGTTGTGTAACTCAGTTTCCCTCATTCCCCAAAAGAGGACAATCTTACCAACTGAATTCACACAGGTGGTGTGACGTGATTAGCGTGTGTTTGTGCAGAGATTTAGGCATATGTTTGGGTCTATCACTGTCTTATAGTAACCTTATTACTTCTTTTTTGCTTTGTATTCTCTCCTTTTGTAACAATCTCATTTGCCTTATTTGCAAGTGCTCTGCTTTGAGCGAATGGTTTTAATAACTTTCTTACTTGAGCCCCCATGTCCTCTACCTTATGAGAAGTCTTATGTTTCCTAGACAAAAATAATGATGTGGGGTGTAGTGACTAAATAGAAAATTGATTTAGCTAGCATGTGACAGGTGAATCTTTGTAGTTATTAACAGCTTATGCTATGGCCAGTAATGACGAGCAAGAGTGGTGATCCATTTATAATTATAAAAGTATCAAGTGTGAGAATTGGGAAGCGTCTTTTATGTAGAGTACCAGAATTCTCCAGAGCTTACTCTCACAAAATGCATTAGCACATTTGTGATGAAATGCATTCCCAGAGTACATTCAGGGCTTAAAATAAGGGGCACACCAGGAGCTTTGAGTGCCTGTCAGCTATTCAAACTCAACAGCAACTTAAAAGAAAAGGCAGTTGCTGTGAGAATTTCTGTGTTCTGACCAGGACTGTCTGTTGTTTATTTTCTGCTTTATCTGTAGATTGTCTCCACATATTCCTCTATCTCTAGCTTATGAAAATACTGCTTGTTAATAGGGATGTGATGCAGCCTCTGAGCTTAAATATAGATTTCAAATGACCCGAAGCTTGGGGATGTTTTAGTTTAGCCCACTATAACCAATGTTCTGATTCTGCAGCTACAGATGTTGCCACAGAACCCACTTCTTACTAAAGAATTGTGCTCCAGAATATTATTTTTCATTAAAAAAAAATAAATTCTAGGCCTTGTGGCTTGAAGAAACCCTTTGAAAGTGTGAACCAAATGCAACAGATACGATGGTGTTTCCAGGGAGCACTGTGAGGTGTCTGCTGGTCCTTTGATCTCAGTGGGCTTTCAAGTGAATATGTGGGGACAACATAATTGACTTTAAAATCAGTTATTACGCAGAAGCTGCTGTGCTGGTTTGTATAATTTAATTTGCTATTTAATTAATTGACCTCTGCTCCCCCATTTTAGAAATTTTAACTCAAACTGCAGCAGAATTTCCTATTCGGGCAGCCAGATCTGCACCAGGTTCCTGGATCCTGTGGCAGAATTTAGGTCCCCTTACCATGGAACACACAGAGCTTTGATTAGAGGACAGCCACCATATCTGTGTCCTGCTGTCTTGGACAGTAAATGGTTAATAGGGAAACTGGCTAGCCGCTCAGCTAGGGCTGATTGGTAGTCTCACAACTGCGGCAAGGATAAAAGGACTGCAGCTCAGAAGGGTAGGGTGGTTGCTAGGGAGGTTGAGGAGCTACTGAGAATAGGAGCCACCAGCCACAAAGTGGTGAGAAACCACTCAACCAGATCCCGTGGAAGAGAGGACCACAGGGTGTAGCTCTAAGGAAAAACCCTGCAAGAGAGACATGGTAGGAAGCAGGCCAGGGAAAGAATAAGGGGTTGGGAGGTATTGGTGCCAGCCACTTCGTGCAGGGTCGTGGGCCTGGGTTTTCCTACCAAAGTCAACAGGGGGATTATTGAGGCCTTGAACAAGTGAGCCATACTTGAAGAGGCTTTATACTGTATGGCCCTCATGTAAGGTGACTGGCCTCCTGAGGTACTGGACTGTTAACATCCTGAGAAGGGAAAGGACTACTAATGATTTGGCCAGAGGAGTAAGATTGTAACAAGGAATCAACAAGCTGACTAGATGGTGATTGGTCCATCAAAGAAGGAGGGAGACTGAGGCAGAGTTGCTGTGTTGCTTGGTTTTCCTGCAAGGGGGTTCCAGAGGTTGAAGACAACCACCAACACTCAGTCAAGACCTAGGTTTGTATTTTAAACACTAGCGAACTTGACCTTGTTTGGATCAGCTTATCTTTATTCAGGGAGGGGCAGATCTTTGTGAGATTCATTACAAAAGTTAGTCTCTACTGTATCTGTAGGTCAGGGAGAATGGAGGCTATCAGATCATACTGAACTGTGGGTGTTAAGGGTCACATTCGTTTAGTTGCACCCCTCCAAAGGCAGTCAAATGGCTTAAAGCTGAAAACACCTATCAGCCTGTCTGGAGTGACTCTCAAACATGGATGCCAACCTATGGGCAGACTATCAAGAAGCAGGGCACAAACCCCAAGCTTGTTCTATGTTCTATAATTAGATTTCACCAACCAGCCAACCAATATGAACTCCACAAGCACTGTAACAGCTTTACCATGCAGTCACGGACTGTCCCTTGGGCACTCTGGTCTGTCTTGCCACCCAGGCAAATTTGCCTTTGTGATAGATAGTCCCTTACACCAGGAAATCACAACAATATTCAGGTTCCTCCCAGTCCCAAAGAACCAGTCACTTATCTCAGGTCAGTTGCACTCCCAGATCTCTCACCAAAGACAATGCCTGCAACCAATCCTCAAAAAAACTAAAGATTCATGGAATAAGAAAAAGAAACAAAGTTATTTGCAAGGTTAAAGCCAGGTAAACACACAAATGAGTTAATCTTAGTTTTCAAAAGATAATAGAAGCTGCTATAATAAGCAAGTTCTATATGTCCTTAGGGCTAATCCAAGCTAAACAGCTTGGGGATCTCTTGCTTATGCTTAGAAATATTGCTCTCTCTCTGAATCCCAAGCAGCATAGTGATAGCAATTTCTCTTTAACAGGAAATTTTCTTCCCTTCCTTGAGCATTCAAGCTGTGACGGGATGAGGGCTTGTGTATGTATCCTTTTCAATCAACGGTCTTTTGTTCACTGATGTTCTGCTGTAGTTTGACTGACTGGTTCTATGCTCCTTCTTTTTTTGGGGAGGAGACAACACTGCTTGTGATAAACTAGTATTTCACACTTGGTAATGCTTCTCCCTTGACTTAAGGGGTTTACAATCTTAGCAAACATTTTTCTAGTTAACAGAGTAAACACTTGAATATTTACCTTATAACATGGGATATGGATATAATAAGTAAGGATAATACATGCAGCATCCAACAAGCATTTCATAAAGTCTAAACACTTTCTTATAACTCTAATATCTACTTTAACAATATAACACACAAGCAAGCCGGACTGACTTCCAGCTATGCATTTGTCAGTGACGAGTGAAGCCCAGTGATGTTGGCATGAGCTGGCACCTGGCCTTTCAGTGTCAAAATACCACTGTTTCTCTTTTGTTAGTGCTTTTTTTTTTTTTTTTTTTTTTTGGTAATTAGCCTGATTAAAAACCCATTATTTGAGTTTAAGGTAAATGGTCAGTTGCTTAATCTTTGATAGCAACTGAAACTAAAAACTCTTCCGAGTCCCATTTCATAACCATACCGTTCCAGGCAACAGTGAAGATGAACTGCCCCAGGACAAATCTGAAAATTAAGGGGCAATTTTCACTGTGAAGTTAGTGGCAATAGCGTCTTTTTAATTCTTGGTATGTCGGCATGAAGCCAAACTTCACTGCACTTCTGTGCCTTTTTGGGGACCTGTACCCGCAATGTGGGCACGGTTGGCCTCCATTGTCTTAGTTGTTTACTAATGCCAGGAGCTATGGTCATACAGGCAGAAAATAAATCTTTTCAGAGTATCGACAAAGTGTCTCTTGTAACTGTGCTAACTGAACCAGGAGAGGAAGCTGTCATCCTCTTTGTGTTCTGGTTTATGGAACTCTATCCCAAATCCCAGCCTTCACAGGCTGATTTGTATATTACCCAGCATTGATTCCTTCTGAACTTTGCTACATCCTGCAATACTTGGTATGACTGAATCTGGTTTTTTAGGGCTGTTGATTAATTGCAGTTAACTCACACGATTAACTGAAAAAATTAATAGTGATTAAAAAAATTAATCTCAATTAATCACGGGTTTAATCACACAGTTAAACAATAGAATACCAATTAAAATGTATTAAATATTTTGGATGTTTTTCTAAATTTAAAAATATATTGATATCAATTACAAAATAGAATACAAAGTGTACAGTGCTTACTTTATATTTTTATTACAAATTTTTGCACTGTAAAAATGATAAACAAAAGAAATAATACTTTTCAATTCTCCTCATATGCGTACCATAGTGTAATCTCTTTATCGTTAAAGCGCAACTTACAAATGTAGATTTTTTGTTTTGTTACATAACTGCACTCAAAAACAAAACAATGTAAAACTTTAGAATCTACAAGTCCACTCAGTCCTGCTTCTTGTTCAGCCAATCGCTAAGAGAAACAAGTCTGTTTACATTTATGGGAGATAATACTTCTTATTTACAATGTCACCTGAAAGTGAGAACAGACATTTACATGGCACTTTTGTAGCCAGCATTGCAAGATATTTACATGCCAGATATGCTAAACATTCATATTCCCCTTCATGCTTTCGCCACCATTCCAGAGGACATGCTTCCATGCTGATGATGCTCATTAAAAAAATGTGTTAATTAAATTTGTGACTGAACTCCTTGGGGGAGAATTGTATGTCTCCTGCTTGGTGTTTTATCCACATTCTGCCATATATTTCATGTTATAGCAGTCTTGGATGATGACCCAGAATGTTTTTTCATTTTAAGGCCACTTTCACAGCAGATTTGATAAAATGCAAAGAAGGTACCAATGTGAGATTTCTAAAGATAGCTACAGCACTCAACCCCAGGTTTAAGAATCTGAAGTGCCTTCCAAAATCTGAGAGGATGAGGTGTGGAGCATGCTTTCAGAAGTCTTAAAAGAGCAACACTCCAATGTGGAAACGACAGAATCCAAACCACCAAAAAAGAAAATAACCTTCTGTTGGTGGCATCTGACTCAGATGATGAAAATGAACATGTGTTGGTCCATGCTGCTTTGGATTTTTATCGAGCAGAGCCCATGATCAGCATGGGCGCATGTCCTCCGGAATGGTGGTTGAAGCATGAAGGGGCTTATGAATCTTTAGTGCATCTAGCATGTAAATACCTTGCAATGCCGGACACAACAGTGCCATACAAACACCTGTTCTCACTTTCAGGTGACATTGTAATCAAGAAGCGGGCAGCATTATCTCCTGCAAATATAAATAAAATTGTTTTTCTCAGCGATTAGCTGAACAAGAAGTAGGACTGAGTGGACTTGTAGGCGCTAAAGTTTTACATTGTTTTGTTTTTGAGTGCAGTTATTTTTTGTACATAGTTGTACATTTGTAAGTTCAACTTTTCACGATAAAGAGATTGCACTACTATTTCCTTTATTTTTACAGTACAAATATTTGTAATAAAAAATAAATTGAGCATTGTACACTTTGTATTCTGTGTTGTAATTGAAATCAGTATATTTGAAAATGTGGAAAAACATCCAAAATATTTATGTAAATTCTGTTCTATTGTTTAACAGCATGATTAATAGCAATTAATATTTTTAGTCGCTTGACAGCTCTAGTTTTTTTAACCACTTTTACCAGTTCAGTTCCACCCTGCTTTAGAATTGTTCAGTACCATTTCCACATAGCAGTGTTTACTGAGAGAGAAGGATAAAAGGACATAATCATATCTACCTTGTCCTGTTGAAGTATTTACAGTTAGGGATGGAATGAGGTGTCTAGTGGTGAACTAAACAAATCCGTGCTAAAACTGATCTAGCTCATTTTATAGATCACTGGCACAGAAGAAGGATCATACAGCATCACTAATGTATGAAGGGGAGATTGTAGCACCCTGACTCAGTTTGAATAATACCGTATACTTCAGATATTCCCACTAAAATCAGTGGGATTACTTGTGGAGTAAGGTATTACTCAGCACAAGTAAGGGAGGGAAAACCTAGCCCTACCAAAATGGGGATGACCCATGACTAATCCAGTTAAAGCAGAGAAATGTATTTAGCAAGGAGTAGATAGAAAAGGGGTGTGTGTGTGTATACACAAGGCCATTGAAGTCAATGGAAAGACTTGTACTGAATTTGAAAAGCTTTGAATCAGGCCTTTATTGTGTTCTAAAGTGCCAGTTCTTCCTGAAACCCACCGAGAAGGACATGATGTAGGAAATGTTAAATATCCAACACCCTTAGCTCAGTGCTTCAAACAGCAGAACATGGGCAATTATCTCAGTACCATGTAAGGTATGTCCACACTTTGAGTTGGGAGTCTGAGCTCAAGGAGACATACTTGTGCGAGTTCTCATCCAACTAATGCACTAAAACTAGAGAGTAGCTGGGGCAGTTTGAGCAGCTAGCCGCCCTGCGTACGTACCTGTCTGAGATGCTAGACACACATTTGGAGAGGCTGGCCACTTGCACCACAGCAGCTACACACTCTGTTTTTTGGCATGCTAGCTTTAGCTTGGAATCACACTGCCAGCTTGAAGGGTAGACATTGCCATAGGAACAAATGAGGCTGTGATTGGACCATTATGCTCAGGATTGGTTGCCTTATTGTAATAGAGGATGGCAAAGGAGAACAAAACTTTTAATTTTTTTTCAAAGTTGAAAGCAACTAGGCTCTTTGCTCTTTTCATTTAAAAAAAAAAAATGAAAATGGGACCTCACTGAGAGATCCTTTATTCTAAAGGGAATAGAGGGCAGAGATTTGCAAGGCAATTTAAGCTAGTGCCAAACACAAGAACTGAGAAGTGTGAAATGAAACTAAGGAAAGATTGGGAATTGAATCAGAATTTCTTTAGCTAGGCAATATGGACAGTTACAAAATATTGCCTTTTAAAAGAGAGAGGCACAGGTACAGACATTTGGGGAAGTGGTGGATAAAATATCTAACTCTCAGGATGGAAGCGTGGAGGGAGGGGAACAGGGACGTGCCCATGTCTGCTGCTGGACCAAGTCCAAGTTTATATGTCTACTGAATTGCACTGGTATTTGGAAAGCATCAGTGATGAACCGTAAAGCAGTAGGATGGTTTAAGAGAGCAATTTGGATGCTTTTGTTTGTTTGCCCCTGTCCATTGTACAAGAGTAAGGGGACAAGTGATCAGGTAAAGTCAGCAAACTTAAGAGATAAAAGGAAATAATGTTGTTGTTAATTTTTATGACTTATGGAACTCTGACACTTCCTTGAATGCAGGCCTCAGGCCAAGTAGCTCCTGACAACTCCATTCTCAGAGCTGTTTTTCAGTTCATGGGAAGCCCTGCTTCTGTTCCAAAAGTGCCAGTTTAATACCATGTTTTCAGGCAGCCCCAGTTATTTGAGTGCTGATGAGGTCAGTTGCAAACTGAGTCAGATACGTAACAGTAGTGGCTAGGGAAGAGTACTTACTTTGTTTTCTCAAAACAGTCCAGCTACTACATACATCTCCAGATGAGTGAAAACATAGTTGCACTTGATGCACTGGACTTGTATCCGTGAATGCGTGGATTTGTTAGTTGGATGAAAGATGGAAAAACAGTTTCATGGAAAAAAAAAATGGAAAATGTGAAGTTACTTGTTTCCCAGGTTTCAAAATGGAACCATTTTTCTTTTTTTTTTTTACATAATATTTTAAAAGCTTGAATTTTTGAAATTTTCTTTTCCCTCTACTTTCTTTTCCTCCATTTTGGCAACGAGTGCAATAAATGGCCTGTTTTTTTTTTTTTTTTCCCCACTATCTGTTTTGGAAATTTACTCAACTTTTGAAAAATTAGATTGAAGAAAGGGAAAATGAGAAAGTGGTAACCTCTCCTGAACCCTAGACGTTATTGTATTGCTCTCAGTGGCCAAAATGAACAAAGGGGATAGAAATAAAAATCCAAAATTTTGATATTTCAAACTTTTTGTTTAAAAAAAAAACAAAGAAAATGAAAACTTCAGAATGAAAAGAAACAAATTAATTTATTTTCAAAATTTCCCATGGAGAGGGGGGTGGGGAAGTTTAATAAAAGGTGATATTTTGCTATAAAAATTTACTTTTAGACAAAATGAGAAATTTTGGGCAGCTCTACTAGTTAGTAGTGCAAACCTCAGGCTTAATCTTGAAGTTAACCATTGTTTTGCCTGAGTACTGACTTCAAGCTTCAGTTCTAGGTCCATTATACCCAATTTATACAGAATATCTTGTAATAACAATGTCCATCCATAGTAATGAGAGCTGTGAAATGTCTAAGGTATCTGTAGTCACAACTGAGTGGGTGTAATAAAAACTGCTATTAAATTTACCGAATAGAACTGGTAAAACTCAGTAAAACTATATCAGCGGCTTTTTTAATGTTCATACTCTGTCTTTGCAAACTGGTAATGAACTCATATTTAGCTGTATTTGTTGTTTTTCAGTTATTGAGGGTAGAAAAGGTTAATTGGAAATGTCAAGTTGTTTTTTTCCCTTTTACAGTTTGTGATGAGAATCTTTATACATGTCACAAGTGGGAGCTTGTAGATTTTTTTTGTTTTTTTAAGATCCGTGTCTGTAATGTACATACCGTGCCACGTGATGGTTTATGATTAAAAACATCTAGGAGAATCATAGGGTCACATCAATTTTTTTTCTTTCTTTTTTGAGCAAAACTCATGTTGGGAGTTCCATGCAAGAATCAGTGTCAAGATATCACCTTTAGAAACGGAGATGATAAAAAATCCCCTGGGCACCTTGAACAGGTTACTGTTTAGTTATGGTTTGCAGATGCTGACTTTTTTAGTGTTGTCAAATTATGGTGTTAGCAGAATATTTAGGAATTCATAGCACTAATCTATAATGAAAGACAAATATTCTTTGTCACGACACGTAACGTTCCATTAAGAAGTTTCCTCTAGCATTATTCTCTTCCGTTCCATGCTAAAACAACTACCTTGGATTTTGAGCTATGAAAAGGGTGGTGTGTGCATAACTCCAAGAACTTCACAGTGACTATCCAGTCCGTGGTTAAAACCTAGTCAGTCATTGACAGCCTGGTCAATTCTTGATTCAGTGTCATTGGACACTGACAGCAACATGTTTGAATTATAATACAAGCCTGCTACTGAACTATATAAACTTGATAGTCTCTCCGCATTGTCCTGACTCTGAGGGTAGAGAAGCTTGGATGTGGAAATCACTTTGCAGTTGTTCACACTACTGATCTAATGTGATAATGCAAAAATGTTCCTGAACTTTTCTTTCTGTCATTGGAATTAATATGTGTTTTCTCTCTACCTTGGATCTGACAAGTGTCATCTTGTATCGTGATTTGCACCGTTGGAGGAGCATGGTGTGCAGATGATGGGGGAGGAGGAAAGCCCCTGTGAGTACAGGGAACCATTGTTAAATGGGTGTGAGTTAGTGGCATTCCCCAGGGATTGGTTCTCGCCGCTATGCTATTTAATTTTTTTATTAATGATCTGAAAGGAAACAAAACCTCACTGGTAAAATTTGCAGATGACCCAAAAATTGGGGGAGTGATAGTGAAAAGAACAGGTCACTGATACAGAGCAATCTGAATGGTTTGTTAAGCTGATAATATAGCTAAATGTAAATCTATACATCTCGGAACAAAGAATGTAGGCCATACTTCTAGAATGGGGGACTCTATCCTGAGAAGCAGTGACTGTGAAACAGCTTTGGGGCTCAAGGTGGATAATCAGATGAACATGAGCTCCCAGTGCAATGCTGTGGCTAAAAGGGTTAATGCCATCTTTGCAAGGGGGAACAGAGGAATCTTGAGTAAGAGTAGAGAGGTTATTTTACCAGTCTGTTAGTTACTGCTGTAACTGCTGCTGAATACTGGGTCCATTTCTGATGTCCATAACTGAAGGAGGATGTCAGTAAATTGGAGAGGGCTCAAAAAAGAGTCACAAGAATGATTAGAAGATTAGAAAACATGTCTTATAGTGATAGACTCAAATAACGCAATCTTTTAAAAAAGAGAAGGTTGTAAGGTGGCTTGATCACCATCTAGACGCACCTTTATGAGGAACAAATATTTAACAATGGACTCTTCAGTTTAGCAGAGAAAAGTAGAACATGATCCAATGGCTGGAAGTTGAAGATAGATAAATTTAGACTGGGAACTAAGGTGTAAATTTAGAACAGTGAGAATAATTAACCATTGAACAATTTACCAAGTGCTGTAGTGGATTCTCCACTAATGACCACTTTTAAATCAAGACTGGATTTATCTAAAAGATCTTCTCTAGGAATTATTTTGGGGAAATGCTATGGCCTGCATAGTATAGGAGCTCTGACTATAGGATTACAGTGGTCTTTTCTGGCCTGGGAATCTGGGAAGGTTGAGATGGCTAGACCCTTATGAGCAGGTATGACATTATGTAAAGACTTAGTGTTCTGTCTCCATCTTCTGGTTGGGAGAAGCTATAATGTATATGTACAAAATCTCAAAGCAAATGGAGAGGTAAGGAAAGTGGTATGGTCTGTTTCTCCTCTTCCCTCCCCTCCCCGCAGTCAATATTTTTAAATAACAAAAGTGTCTGCTTAAGGGCAGACTGTGTGGACATAAGCCAAGTCTCAAATTTACCTTCCTTCGAGCTAAAAATTCTGAATTTTGAAACTGAAGTTGTTGACACTGTTAGCTATACTTCCGTCCTATAGTTAACGTTTTGCTTCTGGCTCTCATTTTGGGGCTTGAGTCTTAGGGCTTAGGCAGGTACTCCCCAGTGCTTAGAGCATGGAATAAGAATTAGAATTTATGCGTTCTGTTTCTAATTCTGCCACTGATTTGGCCTGTGATTCCCAATAGGACACTTAATCAGTGAAGCTGCAAAATGGGTATAATCCCTATTGTCTCTCACAGGAATATAACTAATTAAAATGTGTGTAAAGTTGTGCTACTTCAAAAGAAATCTACATTAAGTGCCAGAAGAAAAGGAGTACTTGTGGCACCTTAGAGACTAACCAATTTATTTGAGCATGAGCTTTCGTGAGCTACAGCTCACTTCATCGGATGCATACCGTGGAAACTGCAGAAGACATTATATACACACAGAGACCATGAAACAATACCTCCTCCCACCCCACTGTCCTGCTGGTAATAGCTTATCTAAAGTGATCATCAAGTTGGGCCATTTCCAGCACAAATCCAGGTTTTCTCCCCCCCTCCCCCCCAACTCACTCTCCTGCTGGTAATAGCCCATCCAAAGTGACCACTCTCTTCACAATGTGTATGATAATCAAGGTGGGCCATTTCCTGCACAAATCCAGGTTTTCTCACCCCCCCCACCCCCATACACACACAAACTCACTCTCCTGCTGGTAATAGCTCATCCAAAGTGACCACTCTCCCCTACAATGTGCATGGTTGTCTTCTGCAGTTTCCACAGTATGCATCCGATGAAGTGAGCTGTAGCTCACGAAAGCTCATGCTCAAATAAATTGGTTAGTCTCTAAGGTGCCACAAGTACTCCTTTTCTTTTTGTGAAGACAGACTAACACGGCTGTTACTCTGAAACCTGTCATTAAGTGCCAGGTATCTTATCTTATTATTACTCTGGGTATATTTTTGTCCATAGTTTGACACTGGAATGCTGTGAACACAGAGAAACTATCTGTGTAGCAAGAGCTGCTGTGCACATTACAGGGAAAATACAACTTAGTTATTAGATGTTCCATTGTGTATCATTTGGATAAAGCCTGTTGCAATCTGCCCAGTAGAGCACAGGGAAAGTGGAAATCATGGGTCCAAAATAGGACTAACCTGAGAAAAAATTTACTCGTTGAAGGCCTAAATGTGGTGAACAATGTACTTTGCTAATCAGTATGGCTTCAGCTCCCTGCTGCAGTGGTTTTCTGGTACACTGACTGGATCCTTCATTGCTCGGATGCCTGCACTACTGAATTAGACAGTGGACAGATGGTGCCTATTGTGTTTTTCCCCTAGGCAGACAAGACAAGCTGTACTGTCAGCTAAACTTCCCCAGACGTTTTAGGCAAGTTACTGCTCAGTAGACATGAAGGTGCAAATTTTGTAGCTGTTCACCAGTCCTGGCAGGCTCTGTTCACTTCGGGCATTCATCTCAAGCTTCCACCACCATCATGTATGCGCCCTTGAGAATTTTGCTGAAGGCTTCTGAAGTACTTTTCAGCCACCAATTTTGCAGCCTTGAAAGCAGAGTTGTCTCCCCATATGCAGATGGAAACTGGGTGGGGAGAAGCGCCCTGTACAAATTTTGCTTTGCTCACCTACTTAGATCATGGGTGGCATTTTAAAATAGGTGAGGGATGGTTTGATTCCAGGATTTGAATGTTTGTATTACAGCAAACAATACACTACATTTTTATTAAAGAATTTTCTTCATCTGAAGAGTCACACAAAGGGCTCCACTGGGCCTGGGAGGTACAGCCCCAAGAAAGGTAGACCTTTGGGAGGCACAATGGCGATCTGACCTTCACAGGTGTGCAGGAGCATTCTACAGCTCCTCGGGGTACTTTTTTGCCCCCCTGCCCCACTGTAGTGGTTGGCACCGTGGAGGGAGTGCTAGCAGAGAGCAGGTCTTGTCTTTGGCATGCAACTGTATCCAGCTTTTGCACAGGATCCAAGAGGAGTTAGCCTTTTGTGACCTTTCCCCTTTGTGGATCAGGATGAGTACAGCCTGATGCAGAATGATTTACAGTGAGAGACAGAGCCCTCTCCTGGACCTACAAGTATATTGAGTCCATTATCCTTTAAGGCAGGGGTTCTCAAACTGTAGCTCGGGACCCATTTTAATGGGGTTGCCAAGACTGGCTTAGACTTGCTGGGGCCTAGGGCTGAAGCCTGAGCCCCACCACCCAAGGCCGAAGCCAAAGCCTGAGGTCTTCGGCCCTGAGAGGCAGGGCTCAGGTTACAGGTCACCTGCCTGGGGCTAAAGCCCTTGGGCTTTGGCCCCCCAAGGGGTGGTGGGACTTGGGATTTGGCTTTGGTCCCTCCACCCGGGGCGGCAGGTCTCGGGCAGGCTCAGGCTTCCATCCCCACTCTTGAGGTCATGTAGTAGTTTTTGTTGGCAGAAGGGGGTTGTGGTGCAATGAAGGTTGAGAACCCCTGCTTTAAGGGACTAATGTGCACACAACTTGTTATCCCAAATGGAGTTACCCAGCCTCTTCAACTTGAACACACTGGATTAGATAACACAAGTTTATTAACTACAAAGAGAGATTTTAAGTGAGTACAAGTAATGAGGGATAAAAGTCAGAAATAATTGCAAGAAAATTAAAGCTAAAACGCTTACTGGTGCCTAATTTAACAAACTATATTAGATTCAATGCAAAGTTTTCTCACCACATGCTCTCAGCAGTTTTACTGACCAAACTATTTAGGTGAGGACTGCTCCCCCCCAGAGGCCAAGGACTGCTTCCTTTGTCTGTTCAGGTGCAGTGAATGTGATGGGCAGGGAGATTGAGAGAGGGGGTTGCCTTGGGGTGTTTGTCCCTCCTTTTTATAGTCTCAGTCCCACTTTTGAAAAACATTTTCAGCTGAGACCCAGGAGACAAAGAGTTGATATGGAAGGATATTCTCTGCTGGTTTTTTTTATTATTATAACCTGTTTTGAACTTCCCTTGTTTTCCCTCCCTGCTTGATGACTCTGTTTAAATCTTAAATGCAAATTAAGGCAAGCAAATATTCCTTCTTTTGTTTAGGACAGATCTGACTTCTGCCTGGGCAGGTCAGTGGGGTTTGGAACATGTGGTGTTAACATCATATAGGGGAATCTTATAACTTCACATATAGTGTTGCCCTGCATTTTATCTTGATAATTCAGACCAGCAAATTACTAGTCTTCAAATGATACCTTTGTGACGTTATTGACATCATCTCTAACTCTATAGATCACTGTTGTGACCACTGTTATATATTTGCAGTGAATATTGTATAAAGGTTGTCATGTAAGGGGCCTATAGAGAGGTTATGGTTTGCTGGTTATGATTATGCTATCTATATGTGTGTATCATTTTTGTAGTTGAAGTTATGAATATTGGCTCTATACTGTCTGTATTTGAAATGTATGGTATGCTTCTGGGTGACACCCCAGACAAGTTGGTGTTAGCTTTGCCTAGCCTGTTTGATGGTCCATTAAGGACCATCAGCTATACACTTGACCCATTGAGAGAAGGCAGATACACCTTGTAACTGAGCAAAGTATGCAGGGACTTGCCCATGTGACTCCAAACTCCATTTTGCTGTAATTTTCCACAGTAAGAACAAAGAGGTGTTCTTACACCTGGAAAAGACTATAAAAGGCTGATGCCTCATCTCCATCTTGTCCTCAATCCTGCTTCATACTTCTGGAGGGACTTCGCTACAAACGGAAGCTCTAAACAAAGGACTGATGATGCACCCCAGCTGAGGATGTACTCCAGAGACTTGATTTGAACTTGCAGCTTATTCCATCGTTGCTACAAGGCTAAACCAAGAACTTTGCCATTACTGTATGTAATAGATTCCAATTAACCAATTCTAGCTCTCATTTATATCTTTTTCCTTTTATAAATAAACCTTTAGATTTTAGATTCTAAAGGATTGGCAACAGTGTGATTTGTGTTTAAGATCTAACTTGTTTATTGATCTGGGTCTGAGGCGTGGCCCTTTGGGATTGAGAGAACCTTTTTTCTTGTATTGGGGTATTAGTTTTCATAACCTTTTTTCCACATAACGAGTGGCACAGGTGGTGCTACTAGGAAACTGGGGTGTCTAAGGGAATTGCTTGTGTGACTTGTGGTTAGCCAGTGGGGTAAAACCTAAGTCCTCTCTGGCTGGCTGGTTTGGTTTGCCTTGATATGCAAAGGAACCCCAGCCTTGGGCTGTAACTGCCCTGCTTTAAGCAATTTGTCCTGAATTGTCACTCTCAGTTGGGTCCTACCAGAACCAGCATCGTTACAACCTTATAAGACATATTTTGTACAAAGACTATTACAATAGTGGGTGGGGTGTGAATACAGGGGTGTATTCTTTCACAAATGCACAGGAAGATTTGGGGGTATTCCAAACGAAGGCATGCCCCAGGGGAAAAAAACACTTACTCTCACTCTTTCAGCTTTGGCATCAAATGTGCACGGGGAGGAAGATGGCTTTCTGTTAAGTCACTGAACTGGGACCCAAGGATTGTGGGTTCAATTCCCTGCTCTGTCAGACTTTTCTGTGCAGGAAATGGCCCACCTTGATTATCATGCACATTGTAGGGAGAGTGGTCGCTTTGGATAAGCTATTACCAGCAGGAGAGCGAGTTTTTGTGTATGTTTTTTTTTTTTTTTTAAAAAGGGGGTGGGGGGGGGTGAGAACCTGTATTTGTGCTGGAAATGGCCCACCTTGATTTTCATACACATTGTGAGGAGAGTAGTCACTTTGGATAAGCTATTACCTGCAGGAGAGTGAGTTTGTGTGTGTGGTTTTTGGAGGGGGGTGGGGGGGTGAGAAAACCTGGATTTGTGCTGGAAATGGCCCACCTTGATTATCATACACATTTTAAAGAGAGTGGTCACTTTGGATGGGCTATTACCAGCAGGAGAGTGAGTTTGTGCGGGGGCGGAGGGTGAGAAAACCTGGATTTGTGCTGGAAATGGCCCAACTTGATGATCACTTTAGACAAGCTATTACCAGCAGGACAGTGGGGTGGGAGGAGGTATTGTTTCATGGTCTCTGTGTATATATAATGTCTTCTGCAGTTTCCACGGTATGCATCCGATGAAGTGAGCTGTAGCTCACGAAAGCTCATGCTCAAATAAATCGGTTAGTCTCTAAGGTGCCACAAGTTCTCCTTTTCTTTTTGCGAATACAGACTAACACGGCTGTTACTCTGAAACCTAGAAAAATTCAGTGGACTCCAACTGAAATCACACCTCATGGAGTATGATGGTACTGCTTGTAGCATTTCTCTAGTTTATAACACACTTGTCACTATGGTATCTCAGTACCTCTGGTAATCTCTTAAACTTAGAGTGTAAAATTTCCTCTGCAAGACTTTTTAATCAAAGTGATCAGCATTTTATTCAGATTCAATAGCGTGGATAATGGACAATAAAAAATACACATCACTTAATTCTTTTGACCCCAGTAACAGGTGAACTGTCTGATCCACCAGTTGTCATTTTGTTCAGTTCTTCAGCTCAAAGGGCCTTGCCTCACAGTAACTCCAACCCCCTCTTCTACAGATCTGACCTTTACTTTTCCATGTCTTGTTTCCAGAGACACTCTTGATTGGAATGTACTTTTTAATATTAGATCTTTCATCCTGCAGCTATTGCCAGCAGTGACAGCTGAGGACAGCATGCAAACAAGGTGACTCATCTCAGTGTGGCTTTCTTGATCTTCATTGATGTTAAATAAACACTATCTCCCAGTATTGGCTTATTGGCTGCTGAATACACATCACTAGGCTTTCTGGATTTCCCCCCCCCCCCCCACCAATGCCTGAAATGTTCTATAAAGAGTTATAGGAGTCAAGAATGAAGATAAGCAGTACCAATGTAGCCAGTGGCTATACAGAATGCATTAGAAAAGATATTCTAATAGACATTTTTCTTTCTGCTGTTTCTACATATTTTATTTATTCAATTCTTTTCATATCAATCTCTTTCTAGAAGAAATAATGAAAATACATCTGCCAGAAAGAAGCCAAGTTATAAACCTTATCAGGCTCTTTACTTCCCTTGTGAGTTTCGCTGGAATGAGATTTCACTGCAGGTGAGGAGATAACCTTGTATACCTCTAAAAAAAATTTCCCTTGGGAGAGCACGAGCTCTTACATAGGCATGCACACAGAATTTGACTGAGATTTGTTTGCTCAATGCACTTTTACATATTTCATAAAAGTGTAAACTAAATTCAGAAGCAGTGTGATTGAGAAGGGAATGGTGTCTGGAGGAAAGTGCTGGTGACATTCTTTAGTTTGCTGTGGGCTGTTAATAACATGCACCGTCATACCTTCCAGAAGGAAATGTGAAAGCTTCATTGCACTGAATGTTTAATTTTGGGGCTGATAGGTTGCAGGCTTTGGAATTCAGAGATTCTGTCTTATTGGATTCAGTGTGGTGCTTTGTTTTCCTCTGATCCCAGGTACTGGGAAGTTGGTTTTTATTAAGTACAAGGAGATGGTGAGAGGAGACAACGCTAACTCTTATTCTGTAGGTATCTGAGCTTGAGGAGGGTGGGAATCAGTTTCAAAGAGCTGTTTCCATCCTTAGAAAAACAGACCTTGCCAGGACATAATGATCCCTAGGATCCCAAATGAGGTAAATGAAAAACTGAATATGGTGATATTGGTTATAGTCATGTAAGATGCATTTTGAGCACTGCAGAGTAAGCGTCAGCTCCCCAATGAAAACCTTAATTTCTTCCTACTATGGTAAGTCCCTTTTCTCTGCTTAACCTGTGGAAAATTTGTGGAAAATAATTATAGATGGTTGAAATAACGTATGTTTGAGGAGTAAAGAACTAATTTAGACCCTAATTTAACAAAGCACTTAAGCCCATGCTTAACTTTAAGAACAAGTAGTCCTACTGAAGTCAACAGGACTACTCGCATGCTAATGTGCATAAGTGCTTTTCTGGAATGGGGCCTAAGAGAGTGATTGCAAACAGCAGGAATGTTGCTAAGCACCACTGCTTCCTGACTTTTATTTATACAGTAAACTCTCTGGGGCACAGGTGTTATCCTTGTATAAATCTTTAAAGAGCCATGCACACCTAATTAAATTGACATCAATATCCGTGATCACTTTAGAAAATTTGGGCTGTATTAATACTACATAATTATAATTTTGCTTCCTTGAAATCTGTGATCTTCCTTTCTAATGAATTTGGTCCTGAGAACAGAGCGTGCATGGGGCTAAGTACTACTATAAGCCTGTGGTTCTCAACCAGAGGTACAGAGGTCTTCCATGGGGTATGTACATCAACTCATCTAGCTAGTTGCCTAGTTTTACAACAGGCTACATAAAAAGCACTAGCGAAGTCAGTACAAACTAAAATTTCATGCAGACAATGCCTTGTTTATACTGCTCTATATAATATACACTGAAATGTAAGTAAAATATTTATTTTCCAATTGATTTATTTTATAATTATATGGTAAATGAGCAAATAAGCAATGTTTCAGTTAGTGTGCTGCGACACTTTTGTGTTTTTATGTCTGATTTTGTAAGCAAGTAGTCTTTAAGTTGGCTGAAACTTGGGGTACACATGACCAATCAGACTCCTAAAAGGGGTTTAGTAGTCTGGAAAGGCTGAGAGCCACTGCTGTAAGCGGAATAGTATAATTCTCTAGGAAAGCATTTAATTCATTGTAGGTTTCTTATGATAGTGGAGGTATGTAACTGTTCCTTAGGCAAGAATTGTTGCCTTGTGCATTTTTAAGACTTGCAGTTCTGCCGTCCTTCGGATGCAAAAAGCCTCATACTTGATCAAACAAGATGGTCTGATTTATGTTCATAGCTTAAATGTTTCTTTTAAAGGAATTATTATGGCTTACATGTACACATTTAGGCCCCAATCCTGACTATTCACATGCATAAAGTTCTGAGTTTATGTGTAAGGTGCGGAGCATTCTTCTGTGTAGGCAGAGGGGAAACAAGAACATCATGTTGGAATGGGGCTGCAGAGCACTGATGTACAGCATGCTCTTAGCTCTCAAACCTTTTGAAGCTTCCTAACCCAACTATTGCACATCTCAGACATTGTTCCTGCCTTGGGAAGAGTAATCTTAATGGAGGTGGCAGGGATGTGGGTTCAAAATGAAGATGATTTGCAGTGCTAATTGTGTACCTGATCTGGGGAAACTTAGCTGAGAGGGATAGAGGCCAAATATTCATAAATGCATATACTAAATTATGCATTTAATTTTTGCCTGTCGGCAAAATAAGCTGTGATTGCATACAAGTGTTTGTGCTTACAAATAAAGGGGTGTGTGTGTGTGTGCATTTGCATGGGCATATTAAGCATGTAGTAAAAAAACACTGCAATTTAGCACATGACCTCTTCAAAGTTTGGCCACCATGTCAGCTAGGTTTAGTAGTATTATAAAATAAAAATAAAATAAATTATAATAATTATAAAAATAAAAATGGCTTTTAAATTAAAAATGTCCATTTATAGTATTTTAATGTCTAGATTTTAAAAACATCTTTTCAGTGCAGCGAACACAGACGTGACAGTACTTGTGCTTGTTCAGTGAGGAGCAGAATGTGAAACTGAGGGAAGACAGGAAAAAAGGCTGCTCTGTTTTTAATACTGCAAGGTGCAAGTAATGAAAAACTTAACTAGCTTCATGGATTGTGGGAAGTGAGTTAGACTTGATTCCAGTTAGAATCAGCTCAAGTGTTATTAGGAAGAGAGGTAGGGTAGAGTTTGCTGTTTTTATGTGGCCATTATCCCTTTACCATGCCCACAAGGTGATATCTTCATGTAAGAATTCATCAGGAATGGCAGCATGGTGCTAAAGAATCTTAATTTGAATGAAACATCATGATGGTGATGTCCGTCTACTTCAAGAGCTGAATCAAGCCTGATGGATAATTATATTTCAGACAGTTACTCCAAAATTTATCATCTTGGGTCCTTTGGGGCAACTAGGTTTCCCCATGTCACATTTCAACAGCGTGTGTGGGTCGACATAGTTAGCTCAAAACAGCTTCCTTTCTTTTCACTTCTCTGGCTTGTTGCACTGCTAAAACAGATCAGAGAAACTTCCTCCTTGTTACCCAGACCCCTTCCTTCTATTTCCATTGTCAGTGAGGGGCAGCCATAGTATTTTAGTAAGTGACAAGTGAGCCAAAAATAATGATTCCACTAAACCAGTGGTTCTCAACCCGTGGGCCGCTTGCGACCCAATCAGCACACAGCTGCAACCCATGTGACATCCTCAGGGCCATACAGGTAGTGTGTGTGTGTGTGTGTATTGTATGGAGGCAGCCTACATAACACGCACACAGCAGCATGTATGGTCCACAATGGTAAATAGGTTGAGAAGCACTGCTCTAAACAAAGGCAGCTTATTAGAGGAAGTACTTTCTTTAAAAAAAAAATAAAAAAAAAATCCCAGTTTCCCCATACTGATAAAAAGTGGGCCGAGGCGTACAGAGATGTTACCAAGGATATACTAGAAGAGTTGAGCGCTTGTGGGGTGCAAGGTGCTCAGTGCTCTCAATTTCCATTAAACCAATGGAAATTGAGGGTGTTGAGCATCTTGCAGGATCAAGCCCTCACTAAGTCAATAGGACTTGTGCCCAAGAGGGATTGAGTGGGGACACCAGCATTTTTATTTAAACAGTACCACTTAACATACTAAAATACAATAGAAACAAAGGGCTAGATTGTAGCCTGGATTACAACAACCACATGGCATAGCAAGGGGGAGTGAGAACCTCCTTTATACCCCTACTTGGGCTACTCAGACCTTGCATGGGTGTGGAGGAATATGTGAACACATAGTACCTGCTAACTCCCTCTCCAGAGCACCAGGGTGGGGAGCGATGGGGAATAGAAGGGGCCTTGGCTGCACACAGGGGCTTCACTTCAGAAAAAAATGGGTGTGGTGGGGGAGTTAGCAGGATATAATATAATCATATATAATGGTCTATATGCGGACAAGTTCAGGGACGGTGCCAAAAGTGGAAGACAATGGAGTATATAGACCTATGACCAGTCTTGTGAGGGGGCAAACCAAAGTCTGTGGGGTCACCTACTCACCCCTTGCTCCATAGCAAACGATGCCCCTGGCCCGCGAGCCGTTTTAAGCCGGCCTGCGAGCTCCTGGTGGGGAGCGGAGTCTGGGGCTTGCCCCACTCTAGCTGGGGTGCTGGGTCAGGGGCTGCATCACTTGGCTCGGCCCTGCTCCGGCGCTCCAGTCTGGCTCCCGGAAGCTGTGGCATGGCCCCACTCTAGGGCGCAGGGTCGGGGGCTGCACCATGCAGCTCCTGGAAGCAGCTGCATGGCCCCGCAGGGTCAGGGGCTGCTCCACGTGTAGGAGCCGGAGAAGGGACATGCCACTGCTTCCAGGAGCTGCTTGAGGTAAGCGCCGCTTGGAGCCTATACCCCGAGCCTCTCCCCATGCCTCTGTCACAGTCCTGATCCCCCTCCTGCTCTCCAAACCCCTCGATCCCAGCACGGAGCACCCTCCTGCACCCCAAACCTCTCATCCCCAGCCCCACCCCAGAGCCTGCCCCCTTCCCATATCCCTGCCCCAGTTCTGATCCCCCTCCCGCCCTCCGAATCCCTCGGTCCCAGCCCAGAGCACCCTCATACACTCCAAACTCCTCATTCCCAGCTCCACCCTAGAGCCCGCACCCCCAGCCAGAGCCCTCACCCCCTCCCACACCCCAACTTCAGTTTTGTGAGCATTCATGGCCTGCCATACAATTTTTATTCCCTGATGTGGTCCTCAGGCCAAAAAGTTTGCCCACCTTTGCCCTCGTTCCACTCTTTCTGTTTGCAAAAAGAAAAGGAGTACTTGTGGCACCTTAGAGACTAACCAATTTATTTGAGCATGAGCTTTCGTGAGCTACAGCTCACTTCATCGGATGCATACTGTGGAAACTGCAGAAGACATTGTATATACACAGAGACCATGAAACAATACCTCCTCCCACCCCACTCTCCTGCTGGTAATAGCTTATCTAAAGTGATCATCAAGTTGGGCCATTACCAGCACAAATCCAGGTTTTCTCATCCTCTGCTTCCCCCCCCCCCTCCCACAAACTCACTCTCCTGCTGGTAATAGCCTATCCTTGCAACAAAGCCCGTTGCCAACTGTGCCCACATATCTATTCAGGGGACACCATCAAAGGGCCTAATAACATCAGCCACACTATCAGAGGCTCGTTCACCTTCACATCCACCAATGTGATATATGCCATCATGTGCCAGCAATGCCCCTCTGCCATGTACATTGGTCAAACTGGGCAATCTCTACGTAAAAGAATAAATGGACACAAATCAGATGTCAAGAATTATAACATTCATAAACCAGTCGGAGAACACTTCAGTCTCTCTGGTCACGCAATCACAGACATGAAGGTCGCTATCTTACAACAAAAAAACTTCAAATCTAGACTCCAGCGAGAAACTGCTGAATTGGAATTCATTTGCAAATTGGATACTATTAATTTAGGCTTAAATAGAGACTGGGAGTGGCTAAGTCATTATGCAAGGTAGCCTATTTCCCCTTTTTTTTTTCTAACCACCCCCCCCCGACGTTCTGGTTAAACTTGGATTTATGCTGGAAATGGCCCACCTTGATTATCATGCACATTGTAAGGAGAGTGGTCAGTTTGGATGAGCTATTGCCAGCAGGAGAGTGAGTTTGTGTGTGTGTGTATGGGGTGGGGGGGGTGAGAGAACCTGGATTTGTGCTGGAAATGGCCCACCTTGATTTATCATACACATTTTAAAGAGAGTGGTCACTTTGGATGGGCTATTACCAGCAGGAGAGTGAGTTTGTGTGTGGGGGTGCGGAGGGGAGAAAACCTGGATTTGTGTTGGAAATGGCCCAACTTGATGATCACTTTAGATAAGCTATTACCAGCAGGAGAGTGGGGTGGGAGGAGTATTGTTTCATGGTCTCTGTGTATATATAATGTCTTCTGCAGTTTCCACAGTATGCATCCGATGAAGTGAGCTGTAGCTCACGAAAGCTCATGCTCAAATAAATTGGTTAGTCTCTAAGGTGCCACAAGTACTCCTTTTCTTTTTGCGAATACAGACTAACACGGCTGTTACTCTGAAATCTTTCTGTTTGCTGGCTAGTGAAGCTGAGGAGGTACTGTGGGCTGACTTGCTGGATGTGTGCTGCTGTTGTGAGTTCTGTGTATATTTATAGCATATTTTAATCTCTCTCCCTTCTCTTGTAGTTGTGTGTCTTCCTGTTACCCATGGCCAAATTCGGACCTCAGGTGCATGCATAGCATAACCACACATTTAAAAGAAACAGAACAAAGCGGTTCACTTACATGTAATTTTTTAAAACCAGATCTCAGATTCAAGAACACCAGTTATAACATTGGAATAAATAATACTACTACCTCTCCCATCTGTGCACTTTTTTCTTCTGTCATTTAAAAAAATGATCTGGATTTTATTTGACTCCTAGCAAGCCCTTTACATTTCTTGGCACAAGGGAACATTTGTGTTGGCTCTGGAAAGAGACAGCAGCCTGTATGAAGCACAAGGCAGACCTGATGCTCTGGCCAACTTTCTAATTGCTGAGAAGTTGGTTATTGTCTTTTCTGTATACTTTGCTATTACATTGAATGTAGGTAGGTAGGACTGATATATAATATGGCTATGTGAAAGTGGTTGTATAGTGGATTAGGGTTATTGCTTGCAGTTTATGGTGAACATCAGCATTCAAGAAGGGTTGTGATGGTTCCCTGAGTACAACTGTCATTGTGCATCAATGCTGTTTATGGAAATATTGTTCACTGTTTGTTTCCCTGTGATTGTCTCCTGCTGCTGTTGGGAGTGTCCACCACTTAAAAATTCACTACCACATTTGAATAAAATGAGTACATTTGATTTCTTTGTATGTACTGAGACTGCACAGTGTGGCATGCCTAATGCCACTGTATTTCATTCAGATAGTCCATTTAAATGCTGTAGTTCACTAGTTTTCTTTAGAACAACACTGAAAGAAATTGTGGTTCCTTTGAAAATAATTGCATCTTTATAATATAGAACCCTGAAAAACACTACCTTTGAAGGGAACGGTATATGTTTTTGATAGTGTACAAGTATGTTATGTTTTAAAGACAGGAAAACTGGCCTAAGCTTGCTAAATTTTCATTCTAGAATGTGAGTTCTCTGGGTCAAACACTGTCTGTGTGTCTTGGTACAGTGCTTTAGTATAGATACTATGACAACAGCAATAATATTTGGTAAAGTGACAAGTGACGCAGGAGCCTTGACACACTCGCGTGCATCTCAATGGAGTGCCCAACTTGAGACGCATTAAGATAGCCTGATTTTCAGAGAATGGTGCTCAGCACTTCCGGGAAAATCAGACTTACCCGGAGCGTCCAAACCGAGACACCCAAAATCAGTAATCACTTTTGAAAATGTATCCAGGCAAGAGTGGGACACTTTATCTTTATACTTTTTTTTTAAAAAGCAGTAATAAAGGAAACCAAGCAATGGAAGGCCTCTATTATCATTCACAGTTTATTGTATCTACACTAAGACCATCATTAAACTAATCTTAAACACCAAGAAGTAAGTGGCTCATGTGCTGTGATCAGGAAGGGATTTTCCCTGTAATGAGCAGTAATGTCCAATTAGTAGCTGCATTATATGTTGTTATTTTCCTTGCTCTTTTTTCTGAAGCATCAAGCATTGACTGCTGCCAGAATCAGGATACTGTTCTAGAAAGGCCAGTGATCTGCCGGGCCACCATTAGACTCACTGCGGCCCTGCAGAAACTAAGGAGTGGTCCCCCACCCTGCTGAAGCCTGAGTGCCACCACCTGGGGCTGAAGCCCAAGCTGCCTGGCATTGCTGCTCACCCTCCCCCGAATGCTGTTCCGTGCCCCCTGAGGGGAGTAGGGGCAGGCCCCACAGTTTGAAAACCTCTGCTTCAGTGTGGTTTGTTTCCACTTTTAGAGATTAAATTACTGAAATGCTCACAGTACATTTATACCCAGTGACTTTGTAGATATGATGTAACTTAGCTTCGTAGAGCCCCCCATGGCATCGGGCCCCAGGCAACTGCTCGGCTTGCTACCCTCGAACGCCGGCCCTGGTGGCCTGTTTCTTCACTTCATGTTTTGTTCAAGTAGCAAATCAGGCAAAAACCAATTGAGTTGGTGGCAGGCTATTCTCCGGTGTTAATGATATAGTGCTGTAAATGTACACAGCATCTTCCCAAAGAAATGACAGTGTATTAATACAAAGGGGCCCAGGTTCTGTTTAGGGCACCTGGGTGTGTTGTAAAGCAAATACCTAAGGTGAGGTCCCTCGTGCAAACAGTTTCAATCCAACACAGACAAGACCCAAATGAGATGTATGGAGCTACCACGAGAGAGGATTTGGAGGTGGTTAAGGAACAAAGCATCAAAGGTAAAACTAACTGTCATCAGAGTTTACCTACCTCCAGCATCCCTGACAACTGTAGAAAATCCAGTCATTACTCAGGATGGCCCCATGCTTGCTTCAGGTGACCAGCTCCTAATAATTTGAAAGCTTGTAAGTGGATTGCTGTTGCTCGAAAACATTGACTGTGGGCATCTGTATTTGCCCCAGCAGTACTGATCAGAATGAAGTTGATGCTGTCCTATAAACTGAAGATATTGCAGGCAGATAGAGAATCCTCTTTCCAGCCTGTGAGTAACAGCAGCCCAATAGAATCTCAAATGGGAACATTTTGAATGTAAATGTCCTGTCATTATGCATTATGTTTGTATGCAGCATGATGCCCTAGACACTAGGAGTTCATCCGCTATTTTCTTGGATGTCACACATGCTTCTGGATGTGTTCAGCTGTAATTTATCCATTATTAATGAACACTAACATTAAAGTGTGTTTCCTATTAAATTTGGCAGTGAAGTCATAAAAAGTAGCACTGAAATTACACTGTGGAGCGGAGCAAAGAAAAAGCAGAATAGGAGTTCGATTTTGGTATCAACTGTTGATCTAGTGATGGCATAACACTTGATATCCACATTCGGAATTGCTACCACAATTGTAACAGCACTATGGGGGTGTTCAAATGAAGGCATTATGATGATACACAAGGCAACTTGTGTGCACTTACTGACTCACCCTTATAGGCTCTGGCTGGTGGAAACAAATGGTGACCTTTTTGGCTTCACATATCCAGGAATGTCTGCTTTGCGTGGTTTGAGACGAGATCAGTAGAGGCTGGGAAAATGTGTTGGGGGACTGGGTCTATAAAATAAATGGGACACTGTCCAAACATTGTCCATTTCTTTTCTGTGTTGATTTCTTACTGTAGAGTTGATTATTTTTAAACTGGTAACATATTGCACATTTGCTGTATTGGGCATATGCAGCATGTCTCTTAAAAACCAAAGTCAAAACCAGATGACTGCCACTCCCTCTAATAAGTTACACACAGCTGCCCCTAACTCAACGTATGCAAAATGCTTGAGAAAACTGATGGGCCTAGTAATATGTCTCTTAAATATCAGCCACATTAGCTTCTGTCATAATAGTAAGTTGTCATCTGGGTATCCTAAAAAAAGAAGACTAGAGACAAGGCCATAACAAATGCTAGGTTGCTGGCATTGGTTTTTAAGGGACAATATAACACATTGAGAACGGCACCTGGCATTGGCCGCTGTCAGAAGACAGGATACTGGGCTAGATGGACCTTTAGTCTGACCCAGTATGGCTGTTCTTATGTTCTTATGGACTTTGCTACCTGCTACCACGATTAAAAACTAGCAGATACTGGAGAGAAGGGAGGAAAAACAAAAATGGGAACACATAGCCGATGATCAGCAAAAATATGATCTTGATTTGAGTAAACAGGAGTCCTTTGTACCCAGCCAGTCTCTTTCATTAGCAGCCTGATTCCCTTTTGAGTCCTGCTCTAAAAAGAGAGAGGGGAAAATGCACTGCAAATATTGGAGCTATTTGTGTCTGAGGAATCTAACTGTGCTGAACAGCATGCAGATGGATTCCTGTTAAAAATAGACCTAATTCCTGGGGTTTTAATGTTAGCGGAATCAATTAAGTGGTAGTAATTTGCCATAGTTAATATCTTTCGATGGTGTAAAAGGAGTAAGTTTACAGAACAAAATGGAGCAGAGATGCCTAGCTGCTTGGTTAGGATGGCTTCTGCTTGTGAAGCACCCTAGGAACAGAATTTCTACAACCCATGCTCCACAAGGAGTTTAATTCAGCATGTCTTCTGACCTACCTGCAGTGACAGGCATCTGAGGATTACCTGCTGGAGTTTAAAGCTGTTTTCTCTGGCTGAAGAGCTGTGGTACTTCTACCTGCTCTCTCCGGGGCCCTTGGGGTGAAACTCTGGTTGGGCACAGCTGTCACTGTGAGTGTAAAGTGCACCACTCCTCTGCACCTACTAGTTTGAACCAAACCCTTCTTGTTAATGTACCTGCATTATTAGTTGCAAAAAGAAAAGGAGTACTTGTGGCACCTTAGAGACTAACCAATTTATTTGAGCATGAGCTTTCGTGAGCTACAGCTCACTTCATCAGATGCATACCGTGGAAACTGCAGCAGACTTTATATATACACAGAGAATATGAAACAATACCTCCTCCCACCCCACTGTCCTGCTGGTAATAGCTTATCTAAAGTGATCAACAGGTGGGCCATTTCCAGCACCACCTGTTGATCACTTTAGATAAGCTATTACCAGCAGGACAGTGGGGTGGGAGGAGGTATTGTTTCATATTCTCTGTGTATATATAAAGTCTGCTGCAGTTTCCACGGTATGCATTTGATGAAGTGAGCTGTAGCTCACTAAAGCTCATGCTCAAATAAATTGGTTAGTCTCTAAGGTGCCACAAGTACTCCTTTTCTTTTTGCGAATACAGACTAACACGGCTGTTCCTCTGAAACCTGTCATTATTAGTTGCGTAACTCAGGAATTCTTCTTTCATTGCACAAATAAGCACTGTTACTCATTAGTACTCATGCTGCTTATCCTGGTTACTCTGTGGTCATTTGACTCAAGTTGTGCTCTGAGTCCTTTGTTGTGTCTGATGGCAGTTTTGAACTGTTGGGTGACACATACAGTTCTGCTTTGAGAGAAAGGTGGCCCTGGGCTGTAGATATCTATTTACAGCTCCCATATGAGAGGAACAAGTTCCACTCTGGACATACCTTGACAATTGCTGAATGCCAGAAAGAGAAGGCTTTTTGATTGCAATGTTCTGCAGAGGGTAGGGCCAAGTTTAATTGACAAAGGAGGCACTTAATTACTATGGTAATGATGGAAAGTCAGACCAATGAAGAAAGGGCCTGATAAAGGAAACGTGCTGTACACTTGATGGTGTGTTGACCATTTTGGTTTGCAGCCTTGACACAGTAATGAACCTTTGTCCGAACATACCCTGAGCTGAATGTACCTTCAGATTCTTGTGAAGTAGATCCACAGAGTTAATATAGATGCCTGTCTTGGTGCACAGCCCATATAACAAAGCACAACCATGATTTCTTCCTCACCTCTGTTTCCCCATTCATTTTAGGATCCAATAAAAACACTCTTTTCTTGTTTTAAAATTTTTCTCTATCCTACTTCATTCATGCACTTTCTCTCTTTCTCTCTTTCTCTTTCCTGTTACTCTAATACCAGCTTTGGTTCTATGGCCATCTCACTTGGCAATGTGATAGCTGCCTTCTGTGCAGCTCCTGATATCTGGAATGCTTTCCTGCATCTCCGTTGCTGCTCAGATCTTAGCAGCAAACACGACTCTACTTCTAGGTGTGTACATGCACTTAAATCTCTCTCTCACTTTACTAGTTTTATGGTTTCATGTTGTAATTGCTCTTTGAACTCCAGGGTTTTGAGTGTGCAGTTTGCATGCAAGACACAAAATGAGAAACTGATTCTGCAGTTTACAACAGGGACTCCAGGTGGGTACAGAAGGCCACCTGCATACTGTAAATTGCAGGATTGTGGCTTAAAGTTGGATTATAATACATTAAAACAGCTGCTGCAAACAGTATGCACATTTCTAGCATTGAGGAAAACCCTGACTCTGGGCCAGATCTTGAGCCGTTGAGCCCCTCTCGGCCAAATTATGGTCCAACTAAATTGGAAATCTCAGTTGGGACCACGACATGGAACCTTAATTCCCACCTGCAAATAAATCCCATTGGGCAGCAGGAGCTGCAGCTGCTCAGTGCCTCTCATAGTTTTTAGGTCAATCTGGGTAGTGAGATTTCATGCCATGCAGTCAAAAACTACGGATTTTTAGTTAAGTGTATGAAAGATTTAGCAGTCCATTAAAATAATTAGAGTCTGATCCAGTTGTGAAATTAACAAAGAAGCACTGTCTCAAAGTCCTTTTTGTTTAGCGCTACACTGTCTTTGGAGCATAGCCCTGTTTGTGAGGAGGCCCGGATAAGGATTGTGATCCCTGGTGTGGCTGGGGAGTAAAGAGGGTGTACTGACTTTTGGGGTGCTCTTCACCCTGGGAACCCACGAAGGGAGATGTCCCTCTTCTTCACTGATCACAGGAACTGCAGATATCTCAGGCTTAGGCTCCTTGCATCATATCCCCCAGGTGCAGTTGCAGAAGAGCTGGACGCAATATGGACTTTTAGGTTTCTGCCTTTGCCTCCTGCTGGAATAGGAAGGAGGCTGGCAGGGCAGGGAGGATGGGTAGCTGTATGATGCAGTATTTAATTGACCTGCACTTTTTGTCCCTAAATTTCTCTGTGTGGCTCTGTTTTCCAAAGGAGATTTGGAAAATGGCTTCTGTAGAGAAACTGGACAAGCTGAGCTCCCAAGTGGATGTGAGTCAAGATTGCAGGAAACTGGCTATGGGACAAGTGGCAAACGGATGGTAAGGTCATCGGTAAGTTGATCTTTCTGTTGTGTTTCATCAGAGAGAAGACCCCAGGATGAATGAGAGGAAACTCCTGCAGACAGGCTGGTGCAGCAGAGATGCTATAGTTTCTTTCAGTTAGCCCATGGGAAGAAGTCCCAGACATCATTCCCAGACCAAGGAGGCAAGAATTCCTTAAGACTTTGTGGCCTGACTTTTTCTTCCAGTTCTGCTGGCTTGCTGCTCATCATGTCCCTGAGATCTGGCCTAATGAGCAACATAACGACCAAGCCTGTGGCTGCCAGGGGATAGCTGAGGGATGGCTTTCTGTACTACTGCCCTCGGGCAATATGCAAAATAGCATGTGTCCTGCTGGGCAGTATCATGTTTAAACAGTGTTACCCTTTTATAGTTTAAGCTCAGCTTGTTTTGATTTGTAGAAAGTTATCAGAAACCCGTTCATTGGATTAGGCAGCATGTTGGGCAGTTAGGTCCAATGGCCTCTGGATAGTTATTAGCAGAATAACCCGTATGCATTCAGCAGTTTTGAATGGTAAAGGGCATGTCACTGTGAAATGCTTCAGGACTCTATCCTACACTGCAGTTGCTTACATCAGTGATCTGAGGACCTCTGGGTGTCCACAGACTGTGCCTAAGATTTCCAAAGGGCTCTGCACCTCCATTTGAAATTTTTTTAAGGGTCTGCAAATGAAAAAAGGTTGCAAACTGCTGGCCTACATTATGGCTTGTATTAAGATTGATGTTAAAGTGAGTGAAATAAACTAAGAAATAAACGAACCATAAGCTCAGGCAAAAGAAAAACAAAATTACAATTACTGAGGGCCAATAGGGTATTGCCCTGTTTTTTAAAAAGACATTGTTTCTAGTGTGGGCCCCTGGAATGTGACTTCTGCCATTCTTTGCATGCTACATGAAGCTCAGCTGGGTTATTTGTCATTCTTGGTCTGACATATGAGGTCAATCTGTGTTAAGTGCAGTGGCAATCATTTGTCTCTCTAAAGAGCCATGCACAATAAGAACAAACACTATGAGGGCGGGTAATGCCTAACAAGAGGAGATGTCTGGTCAGGCTCTCCAAAACTGTGTGAAAACATTGACTTTGATCAGTTATGCTAACTCAAGGTCACCAATTCTGGCTGCGCAGGACCTTAATGACCTCTGAATACTGCAAAGACTTTGTGTAAATAATATGCGTAATGGAAAGGAGAAAGCTTTTCTTAGTGGTGGGGGGCGGGGAGTGAACTCCCTCTTGTTGGCTGTGAGAGCTCTGGGTTGACCTGGAGAAATGGTGTGCTTGATGCTAATTTCATTTTAAGGTACATTTAAGAAGGGGATGTTATTTACCACAAGTAGGTAGAGTGAGTAAATAAGGGAAAACACCGGCTTATTAGAGCAAATTACTGAGCGTGGCTCATTAGCATGACTCCTGGTGATACTGCTTGTATGAAATACAGTTTACAGCTTGTTAAATCTCCCAGAAAAGTTACAAATATAGATTTAGAAACTGTTGTTGCCAGAGTGACCATGATACGCTATTTCTTCTCCTCTACTCACTTTAAAAGTGACTTGCAAAAGGAAGAAAAATGGGTCTTCCTTTTATTCCCCTTCATTTTGTGTGTGCCTGAACATTTTCTGATTGTGTTTTATATTGGAAATGCCAGGAACCCTTTTCTTCCCTGTTCTTGTTGGGAAGACTCCTTGGAGCACTAGAAAATTGAGCGGGCCATGTCTTGATCTTCAGTTGACAGAAGTGGGCTGTTTGAATCTTTCACAAAGAGTGCTTTTCTCCTAACTGTTTGTCACTGTCGTGTTAACTACAACAAAAGGCCTTACTCTAGGGTGCTGCTGACCTGTACACAGCATAGGCCAGGAGTGTACGTGTACAAAGTTGCATTAAACTTCACCTTTGCGCTCACTGATCTTGGTGCTGGCACAGGAAAGGGTTGGTTTCCCCTGTGCATTGAGTTAGAACTGGCCTCAGGCGGCTCTCACCTACCCTTCAGTGTGCCAAACCCGCAGTGGAGGATTGGTGTGGTGCAAGTAGGAATCCTGGCCACAACCCTTTGCTGTGCTGCACCAGCCCCAGGAATGCTGACTGGCAAAAGAGCTGCCATTCTGTCTCTCCCCGATGAGAGGCTCACCCTTACAGTGAGATTACCCTCCTTGCAATAGTTATGGCAGTGGTATGGCCAGTTTTCACAAGTGGTGCAGTGAAGGATTTGAAACAGTAGGACCTATAAACTCCTTGGGACAAGGAAAGTCTTTTTGTTCTCTTAGTACAGCACGTAGTGCAATGAGCCTTGACTTATGACTGGGGACCCCTCGGCACTACCCTTATACAAATAATAGTATTGTGTCTAAGGCTATATATATAATAGTCGTAACGTGCCCATTACTTGGCACCTGAACACATTTTCTAGCTTTGTTCAGATACAGAAGGCTGATATCATAAGGCTTTCATTGTTTGCTTTGCTCGCGCGCGCTCTCTCTCTCTCTCTCTGGATAATTGAGTTTAATATTTCTGACTGCACATCACATTTCTCTTTTTGAGTTTCCTTGGTGCTAGATTATGAGAGAGTGCAAGGGATGGAACATCAGATGGCCTACACCCTCTCTGAAGGGGAGGCTAAAAATGGCTTGGAGCTGTTTTTTACTGACATTTGGTGTATGTGTCCCCAGTAGCCAGCAGGCTGGGAATGGGAGCCAGCAACCTAACGACAACTTGTTACTGATAAAAACTGAAGATGCTTGAACACAAATCAAACATCTCTGCAGTGTGATTCATTATTTTCAGCAGGTTAACTGAAAATGACACGCCTGGGTTTTCAACTTTTGAGTTACCATTCTTAGCTTGGACTTATAACCTTGTGTCTCTCTTGCAGTAAGTTATATGCACCAGTGACGTGTTAGAATGATATTGGCACAGCTGCTAGGGGTTAGAGAGGAAAGAAAAGACATTTTGTTTGACCTTTTAGCTCTCATCTTGAATGCCATTTCTCTAAATCTAATCACCACGTACATGAAAGTTTCCTGTTTCCAGAGTGGCTGCTGTGATCTGTTTAAATGTAAGCAGAGGACAAAGACTTTTAATCCCTTTGACTTGATTTATATGTCAAAGCTGCAGAGAGGCTGACAATCTTGCCTGTTTTCATTAAGTCAAAAGCTGTAGAAGAAGATATTGCTGTAATTATTGCGAGCATTATTTGATAGGCTATAAAACAGTATTTTATCTCATCTTGTAGAAAGATAGACTCTTTCCCATCTTTCATTTCCTTACCTGTCTCTCCATTTTTGGTAGTACATTTTCCTTCCTCCAAAGAATGCTTGACCAGCTTTCTGAGTTGATGAGTTCCAATAGTCAAGTTTTAGTTTCTTGTTAAATATATTTGCCTCCGAGACATTAGATGGAGAGGGAACTGAATGAATCTCAGTCCTTGTAGTGAGTTCTCTTTAGTTTTGTGGCCCATCCTAGTGTTTTACTTGCAGTTCTTTGAAGGAAACAAGAAGGCTGGTTTTGGGCTTGTGTACGCAGGGACACTCCAGAATTAATCCAAATTACCTAAAGATGTGAATTTCAAGTGGATTAATTAAACTGCATTAAGCCCCTGGGAGGGCACTCTCATATTCAGAATTCAAGTGGCCTTAACTTAGTTTAGTTTAATTCACTTTGGAAAGCGAATTAAACTAAGGCTCTGTCTGCACTTGGAGATAGCTGGGTGATTCATGTGGCTCTGCCTAGGTGGGGATTTTAGAGCCTCAGCTGCTTACCCAGGTCTTAAGGACAGAAAGAGAGAATGGTGCAGGCTGGCAATTCCTCTCCAGGGCATGTCTGTCTGCCTGTGTGTGTCTGTGTGTGTCTCTCTCTCTCTTTTTGTAAACTAACTTTTAATAGAAGTGGTTGGGGTCACAGAACCAGCTCATTTGAAGTGATGCTGTCCGATTGATTAGGCCCTAATTTACGTTTTGTTTAATAAAGAGACAAATTTCTTCCTTTTTAAAGCTCTAAGGTGCCGTTAATAGGGCCACTGGAAACACTGGTTGAATTTCCACATCTTAACGCAGTCTTAAGGTCTCTCCACACATTTACTATTTGCAAAGTGTTCTGCTGCATTGGTCTTTGATTTATTTTTTTGAAGGCAAGGCCAAGATTTTCCAAAACAGATTGCCTACCGTTCATCTCCTAAATACATATTTAGGCGTCTAAATAAGTGGCCTGACTTTCAAAAAGACAACTTCCATTGACCTCCATTTGAGATCTAGCATCTCTTGATGCTGCAATTAAGACAATGATTTAGTTAATGAATGATACATATGATGCTTTTATCTCCTCCTTACTTAGGGTGACCAGATGTCTCGATTTTATAGGGACAGTCCTGATTTTTGGGTCTTTTTCTTATATAGGCTCCTATTATCCCCCACCCCCATCCCGATTTTTCACACTTTTCTATCTGGTCACCCTATCCTTACTCAAACCTCTTTTAGACAAGATGAATATATCTGCTTCTTTTCATGCACCAAGTCAAACCCTGTAATCATTTTGTTACATTTCTTTGTATTCCTCACCAACATACGGACGTTTGTCTAGTATTGAGGTGCCCAGGTCTAAGCACAGAATTCCAGGCATGGTCTCACCAGTAATGGACTCTTCTTATTCTCCCCCCCCCCCCCCCCCGCAAATCTTAGATGATTGACTCCTCTGGCTCTGCAAAACTGTATTAAAGCTCTTTTAGAAAGCTTGGCTTACGCTATAAAACAGCAAGACATGAGTATGAGTGGATGCATTGTAATCATTATCACTTCATGCTGTGTGGTCTGTCTAGCCCACACATGGTCCAGTCTTAACGGTTTTATGGTGATTCCTAAATGATACTCATTCTGTTTTTATTTAAAAAATTGTGTCAAACTGCTAATGCTTTTCTTTGCTTCTGTCCTTCTCTTCTTTGTTTTCTTAAACATCTGTTGCTTACATATGCTCATATTCAGCAAGGCACGTAAGCACATGCCTAACTTTAAGTTTCCTGAAGCCAATGTGGTTTCTTACATGCTTAAAGTTAGGTATATGCTTAAGTACTTTGCTGAATTGGAACCCCTATCAACAGCACAGTACAGGAAAGGTGTCTGTCAGTGCTGTGATGGAGGAAAAGGTCAAAGGACACAACCTAATTTCGCTTCTGTTAAAGGGACATTGCCTAGGTGAATTGCATCCGATGAAGTGAGCTGTAGCTCACGAAAGCTCATGCTCAAATAAATTGGTTAGTCTCTAAGGTGCCACAAGTACTCCTTTTATTTTTGCGAATACAGACTAACACGGCTGTTACTCTGAAACCTGCCTAGGTAGTGGTGGTTCTTTAAAATGAACCTCCATTAATTGCTGTCTGTATGATGAAATGTACCTTGAGGGTTCTAACTATAGACTGAAATTCTGGCATTATGTATTATCATGCAACACCACTAAAATTAACATGGTTGCACAGCAAATGGTGGCAGAATTTGTCCCTCTGTGTTAAATTCAGAATTGATATATGTGCAACTCAGCTGATCTAAATGGAGTTTTCAACTTCTTATACAAGATCAGAATTTGGTCGATGGTGCTTGTGGTTTTCCTTTTGTAACTGACATAGAAACTGGTCTATTTAGTAAATCTCATGGAATTCAGATATTTTGGTTTAAATCAAGTACCACAACAAGAGTTAAATCCTTCTCTCACTTGCATCATCATACACACGCTGAGTAGAATCCTTAAGGCAAATACCATCAAATGGGCATCTCTCAAGGTACATTGAATTTTAAGGAGTAATAACCTTGGCTATCTCCCCTTAAATGGAATGACATCAGGCTGTGACTCATTCCATTAATGTGAAGTGAACTTGGGTGCATGCAGGGAGGAAACAATAAAAATGGAAGCGATCAATTGATTTTTCTACCTTGAAAGCAATTTGGATGATAAAAACACCAAAGGCTTTAGTAGATTTTTATTGACATTAATTGTTAGTTCACAAAACACAACACATGGAAGGACCAATAATACAGTCTAAGCTCTCTATGGATAGCCATATCCAACTATCCAGCCCACATTTATGACTATGGTATTTGAGCACCTTCCAAAATTAAATAGTAAACATTAGTTAGTATCCTCATTTATGCGAATGACTACTTATAGGATTTACAGATTAAAAATGTGCACTGGTGTTTTATGACATTAGGCATCAAATATTAAAATAACTCCTGAAGTTACCAGGACCACTATCTAGAAGAAGCCATGAGGCTTCCATTATATACGCCGTCTTTTGTGATTTATTTTAGGCACTGATTGATAAGGAACCCTGCTAATCCTTTTTGCTGTTGATCAGAGTGGGGGTGAGATTTCAATGGGAGCAGAGTTTAGTCAATGGTGAGTGCTTTTTCGATGATCAAACTACGTAAAACCAGAAGCTGTGTTTCCATGCTTGGCAGACCATAGCTGAAGTCTGTTTTTTGTCTTCACTGTGTATTGAACTCATATTATTATTAATCAGAGCTACTTTGTGTAGGCACATCGAAGGGAAAAAGAGAGCCCCTTTGAATGTTCCCCAGACTCACTAGCATTTTGGATATGGGAAGCAAAAGGCATCTCTGTCATCAGATGTTCGGCTGCATGTGTTCCCTCTGTCTGCCATCCCAGCTTTGCATAGGTAGTTGGTACAAAAGACCTTGAGCAAACAGCCCAATGACCACAAGATCTGTTAAGGTACAGAGGCATCCGGCCATGTTAATTGCCGACGAATCACGGTCCTAGTATCCCATAGACTCTACAGGACCACTAACACATATATGCCTGTAACAATGGACCAGCTCAGTGCATGGTGGGACTTTCCAGTCCCCACTAGGCCAGACAAAGACACCCCCTCTGAGATACCTCTTTATACACCAATACAAACAAATTATGAATTGCCCCTCTGACATGTTTAGGTGCCACCCATTACCTTGTATATGTTCGATCAAAACATCTCTATCCATCATGCTGTCATCCTGATCTTATCTTTAAGATGTGTCAGCATGTTCCTGTTATCTTTGGGGAATGTGTTGGTATTGAGGTGTTTTGGTACCATGTGTGTTTGTTTTTGCACTATCAGCCCTGTTCTTGCCAGATTCTGTGAGCAGGCCCTGCCTCTAGCTTACAGCCTGACTTGGCTTTATATCAGCAAAGCTTTGACCATTACTTTAGCCCAGGCCTCATACCAGGCCTCTGATCCAGGGCATATGTTTCAGGCTCTCTTCCTACTACATCTGTTAGCCCATCCATATAACATCCCAAACTTGTACGTAGCTGCTGAGAAGAATCTCACTTTATTTTTGAGACACCCTGTTACATGTGATTGATTGCTATGCAAGTTCCCCAGACACTATCTATAGAAAAGGAAAAGCTATCAAGAAGTTTCAGGGAAGCTCATTTCCTTCCACAGCACAGAGGAACTTTGGGTAAAATCAACATTTAAAGGGCAGCCTTGTATTTTAAAGGGCAGGTGTCATGTGTAATTTGTATCTGCAGTTACATTTGTAAACACAGCATGTAGGAAACTTCAGGAATTTGGAGAAGATCTCTCTGTCACTATTTGTCTGCTAACAAAACAAGGAGAGAAGTATGCCAGTGGAGAAATATTATGAATTAGTGAGAGTGTTTCTTCATTGGGTATCATTTAAAAAAATAACCCTTTTTAAATAACATTAGAAAAGGTTCAGAGAAGGGCAACTAAAATGATTAGGGGTTTTAGTACGGCTCCCATATGAGGAGAGATTAAAGAGGCTAGGACTTTTCAGCTTGGAAAAGAGGAGACTGAGGGGGGATATGATAGAAGTATGTAAAATCATGAGTGATGTGGAGAAAGTGAATAAGGAAAAGTTATTTACTTGTTCCCATAATATAAGAACTAGGGTCACCAAATGAAATTAATGGGCAGCAGGTTTAAAACAAATAAAAGGAAGTTCTTCACTCAGCACACAGTCAACCTGTGGAACTCCTTGGCTGAGGAGGTTGTGAAGGCTCGGACTATAATAGGGTTTAAAAGAGAACTGGATAAATTCATGGAGGTTAAGTCCATTAATGGCTATTAGCTAGGATGGGTAAAGAATGGTGTCCCTAGCCTCTGTTTGTCAGAGGGAGGAGATGGATGGCAGGAGAGAGATCACTTGATCATTACCTGTTAGGTTCACTCCCTCTGGGGCACCTGGCATTGGCCACTGTCGGTAGACAGGATACTGGGCTGGATGGACCCTTGGTCTGACCCAGTATGGCCTTTCTTATGTTTTTCACCCTGTAATTATACTTTACTTTGAATCCCTTGTACTTAGAGTGGGAAGTATGGCAATTACAGTGGTATGTTATGTATTATGTAGGGAGTAACTATTGCTTGTTCTCATGGGCTGTGTGAGGTGTGTGTGTGTGTATGGCAGGGGAGAGGAGGTGGGTGTACATAGGTCCAGTCTCACAATAAAACTGTGCTTGTGAGATTTCCAGCCCAGTTTGGCACGCTCAGGAGGTTAGGATAGATCAGGTAGCCTCCTGGGTGTATGAACTGGACCATACTGGACCAAGACTTCGCTCAATACAATATTAAGGCATCTCTGCTATGTGCAGTTTTGCAAACTTTAACAACCAGGAATTATACCCAACTTTTAGGAACCGTTGCTGTTGCAGAACTATTCCAGCGGTGACTCTAAAGCAAGTACTAATATCTTTGCCGATGTGCCTTAAGAAGCTTTAATTCCTTCTCACAGGCAGGGAAAGGCATCATTTATGAGCTATAGTGGCAGGAGTCAGGATTAACAATTGACTGATAGAAAGCTCCTCTGATAAAGAGACTCAGCAACTGGTTTCTGAAATCTTTTTGAACTGGGAGATAATAGTTTGTTTTTTCTGTGTCTATGCCACTGAGCAAAAATCCAGAACAAAGAGGCTACTTGATTCTCATTAGCATGCCATGGAATGGGAGAAGAGTATAGTGGATAAGACGGTCAGTAGCTACTATGTTGTTTCTTTTCTACTTCGATTACTTTTGTCTGATCCTTCTCCCTTTGAGGATCAATCCTTATTCATTGTTCTGTTACTATTATATACCATTCTTATCGGAGACGTTTGTAAAACATACTTTTGCTGTATGCTTTAGACACACACAATGAAAAATGCAGGAAATCTTTTTCTGGGTATGTTGTATTTTATATATAATCCTTTTTTGTAGAGCAAAGACATAGTTACAGGAAAATTTTATCCAAGATAATCAGAATAATGAGGAGTTCTTGTGAAACTGCCAAACACAGAAATAGGCTTTGGAAGATGTAACCATTTATGGTTAGAGAGTTGCAAGCAGTTTGTGTCACTCTACCCTAGGTATTTTTCACTAACAATAAAAAATGAACATAATGAACAAAGATGACTTATGCCATGTTTTCTGCAAGAGCACCTTAAGGGCAGAATCATTTGTGGTAGTGACGCAGGTCTGTGGTTGCCTTCAGTCTTGTATGAACAATTTTGTACCCTCAGACTGGGGGATGACCGTGTTCCATACTCAGTTAAGCCTTGTCATCTGCAAATGTTTTAACTGCTGCAACAGTCTTCAATGATCACTTCTAACACTGTAATGATAATGAAGAGCTGCATTTGGCCTTTGAAATATGGAGAAGAAAGGATGAATTTGTAGGTTTTTCAGTAACTGTGGACTGGGTAACTTGTTCTAAACTTCAGCTCTTTCCTTGCAGGACTCAAATTTTCTAGAATATCTATAATGTATGCATACTCTTGCAGAATTAGTAAAGCACTATAAAGTGGTAACTCCATGTTTTAAATAACCTCTTCACTCCCTTTTTAAACAGAAAGCACACATACAACACTTCAGCTGAAAGTCACCATACGCAGGTGTGGTCTAAGCACAGGCCTAAGAACCAGACATTTGTGTAGTCTGTGTTGCTCCTGACTCTTCGCCTCTGATACACTGATTTTCTTCTGTGATCTTGGGGAAGTCACAGAACCTGTCTGTGTTAGTCTTCCCGTTCATTATTATATATTTGTATGACCATAGCACCTAGGAATCTTAGTCATGGACCAGGGCCCCTTTGTGAATCCATAAATAAAGATAATGTAGCGTGTTTACTTAAGACATAGAGAGGAAATATATGGTGTGGGTTATGCTGAGAAAAGTGACCTTATAAAAATGGCATTATGGCGTTCCCTATATCTTGTGTCTCAGTGACTTCCAGATCAAATATGTCTAGTTTAGAAGGACAAACATAGATTTTATTGTAATGGTCAGTGCTGCAGACTTCCAGGGATCTATCAGTCTGGGTTGTTTCTGGCTTACACATCACCTATAGTAAATAACTGAATTCTGATTATAGTGTAACAGTTTTGATGATGCCTCAGCCAGAATAGAAAGCAGCTCAGCTCCCTCTCCAGTGCTTGCATTGAATTGCTAGCAGGAGTAAAAGGTGATGAGAGTCTGAATAGACACAGAACAAGTCTGTTGAATTAAGAGGGTACCACTTCCACATCATCACCCTTCTACGTAGAACTACAATATAAGGACTAACTTTGTCCAATTTTGTAATGTGCTTTTTCAGTGTTACGTATATCATAGGCCCCAGTCCTGAAAACACACTTGTTCTGGAAAACTTGCCTTTTAGTGAGAGACTCAAGAATAAGGTGCACATTGGAACAAGGGACTGGGGAACAATATGAATGTAAGGATTCTCTATCACTTCCAGCCATTAAGTCAAGACTGGATATCTCTCTAAAAGATCTGCTATAGCTCAAACAGAAGTTATGAACTTGATTTAGAAATTACTGGTGTAGATTCTGGGTGTGTTATGCAGGAGGTCAGACTCATGATCGCTAAATCTATGGTTCTGTGGGCTTAACTTTACATGCATGGGTTGACCCGTTCAGGTCAATGGGGCGACTTGTTCTTAACTTTATGCATGCAGTGTAATTGTATGCAAAGTTGAGGCCCTTGGGTGGATAGAATGAAATAAAACATGACTTTAGGTGTTAATGTTAAAACAGTTTAATAGATTAAAGACATTGCTTTTGCTTTTTTCTTACAATAAGGAAACTAGACGAATTGCTACATGTGGTGAATTTAAAATCTGCTTAGTCACCAGAGTGGTTCTAGAGTTGTTACTCCTTTAGGTCATAATATTCTTTAAAAGCCAATAGTTTATAAAAAAAGAAGCCCTTTCAGCACATTACAGAAGATATGGTTATTGAGGTGCAAGTCATTGCATCCAGCTGCACATCTTTGTTTTTTCTTTATTGAGCAAAATTAAGCTGGGCTGGAAAGGATGTTAATTATTCTGTGATAATATTATTGTCAGGGATCTGAGAATTCAAAAATGAGTGTTCATCCAGTCAGAGCAGCAGCAGCTGTTGACAGCACATCTGAAGTACGATCTTCCAGATCATTTTACTTAGAAACAGATGAATGTATCCCTTTTGCGAAATATACAAGAGATGGAACTTAAAGTAAAAATGAGAATGGAAGATAGAGGCAGCATTGTCTAGAGATGAGAGCGGGGCCAGTTCTGCCACAGGTTTACTGAGTGACCTTGTACAAATCTTTTCAAACACCCCCCTCCCCTGCAAATTTCACCATCTGTAAAATTTGGATAGCCAGATGTCTGCCATCTGAGAAATCAGCTTCCCATGAGATGCAGAGGTAGAGGCAACAGAAGTAGATCATCAAGCTGTAAGTCACACAGTTAAGCAGCTTAGCCATTCTTATTTCTAGGCTGTCCCTGCTTTTCAAGATTTCAAAGAGCATTGAATCAGACGCTTGGTGTCTGGAAACTAAATGAAACCATGGCTTTCTTTGGCATCCTGCTGCACACCTCTCAATTCATCACCCAGGTTTATTTGAAACCATCATGATTTCTGCTCTTAAGCCAGGTATGTAATATCATACTTAAAGTCCAGTGTGTTAACTTTGTTGCAGCATTTCCCACATACACCTCCTGCGCGCCTCCATTGGAGCATCTCTGGACAAGTGATGTCAGTTCAGTTCTGCTTCTCTCCAGCTAGACAACTGTGCTCTTTGTGCTGATGTTTCTTCCCATACAGAGCATGTATTGATCTGTGGAGATTCGCTACATAAGCTGTACATGGTCAAACTGGTCTTTGTTCAAAGCACATTTGGCAGCCAGAAACTTCATGAAGTGTCTGTAATGGCTTGCTAGTGACCATAAACTGTGCTGCCTGTCCTTTCTGACACACACACCCTCCGAACTTCTGCTGGTTTCCATTTACATCTCCATCCGACAAAGGAAATGGAACGGTATGCTTGGGTACTCCAGATCAGTCTGCCACCTTGGCTGCACAGAAGGGCAATCAATATGCAACAAGCCATGGAGCAGATTCTTTTCGGGGATTACTAAATTGTCTTGTATCCATTTAAGCTTTTTTGAGGAGGTGTTCCTATAAATGATGGATTTTTAGACAAAGTACAACCTTAGCCTTTACCCAAGGTTGTACAGAACCTCAGTCTGTTTTGTATTCTAATTCAGTTATCTCTCACTACAGAACAGAGGAAAGTAGCACTCTCTATAACCATCTTCTTGCTCCATTGCAGAGGGCTTGAGAAATGATGGCTGGGGAGATGGAATGTAACACTATACAGAATGGCAAGTTTTAGCTCTTTGTTTTTTCACAAAGACACCAGTCAAGCCACAGCACTGGAGTATGTTCAGGAACTGCTGGCTTAATTTTATAACACAGACCTTCCACTTGCCATTGGTAATAACTACATTAAAAAAGTAGAGCGTTAAATATCGAGAAATAACTAGCCCAATGACTGTCAGCTGGTGTTCATTAGCTTCGTTCCATTGATATCAAAGTGTTGATGCCAGTGGAGCTATGCCAGTTTACATCCGCTGCAGATCTGACTCAGTGACTTTTACCACAACCCATTTATGTAAAATATTTATCAGACTCCCTGGGCATGGAGGTTCTATAAACATTAATTTAAGAAAGACATCTAGTGAACTCGAAGTGACTGTAAAGGTTTAGGAAATAGTCCCTGTAAATTCTGTACTGTTCCTTCACCTTCAGTAACTCCATTCAGAAATGTGGGGGTTTCTACTCCTCTCCTGTTCCTCAGACAACACCATGACTTAATTTTTTTTAATCAGCTCATGCAACTGCTCTGTAATGTCCCTTTTCCTCCAGTTCTTTTTCCTATTCTAAAGCAGTTTGTGTTTATTTCACTGCTCTCCTGTTAAAGGCGTCAAAACAATTTGGAGAGGTGTCACAGGGTCCACTTATTACAGCAGTGCCTCTTGCTGTACATCATGGGGATTAGCTCTGCCAGCTGGTGCACCCTCTCCTGGTGGTGCGTCTCCTGTCGTCATCTCTACCTACAGACCTGCCTCAGTCCAAGTACCGCTGCATCCTCTTCATGACTGTGCCCTCTGGATGTGTCACTATCTGTATTTCCCCGCTTCTGGGGTTTCGTATCTGTCAATTGTCCAGCCACTTCCCCAGTGGCGAGTGGGAGTGGACCTAGGCTCGCCAGCTACTCTGGGTCTTGACCAAGGAACCCTGTAGATAGCAGCCTCTTGCTGTGACTCTTTAACGTCTCCCCCAATTTTGCTTCAGTTCCCTGGGCCACTTTCCCATGGCCCCAGCACCTTTTTTACCCTCTACTCAGAGCATTCAGCCAGCCAGGATCTCCCTCTTGCTCCCCAGTCCCTGCCAGCAACTGCTCTGTCCAAGGTACTACTACTCCTGCAGCCCGCTAGGAACACAGTCCTCACTCCTCGGGCTCCCTGTAGCAACTAAGGCCATGTCTACGCTACCACTTACGTTGGCAAAATTTTTATCGTTCAGGGGTGTGGGGAAAAAACCGCACCCTTGAGTGACATAAGTTTCACCAGAATAAGTGGTGGTGTGCACAGTGCTGTGTCAGCTGGAGAGCGTCTCTCACCGACATAGCTACCGCCTCTCGTGGAGGTGGTTTTATTATGTCGACGAGAGAGCGCTCTCCTGTTGGCATAGAGCAGGTACATGAGCGACCTTACAGTGGCGCAGTTGTATTGATACACTGGGCTGCTGTAATCTCGCAAGTGTAGACCAGGCTTCACTGTCTCTGGCCCTGCAGGTCCTTTTATGTGAGCCCACTGGGCCCTGATTGGCTGCTCTGTGCAGCCTCCCTCCAACTGACTGATTCCTGTGCACCAACCCTAGGTTGCTTGGAGGACTCACCTCCACTGCTCCTTTCTGGAACAGGGCGTGACAGGCCTATGAGGCCTCTATTAACCCCCTCCTTTCTGGTGTGGGGGGTGAACACCCCATCACGAGGCCCTGGACCAAGGCTTAAATACATGCCAGACAACATTCAAATAAATATTCCCTTGTACCTAGACTTTCCCTCCCAAAAACTCAGTGTGCTCTTTGTTCCTACACCTCGTTTTTTGGAGGCTCAGAAATAAATGTTATGCTACTCACCCATAGCTTAAAAGAAAAAGGCATCACAAAAAAGCTGACGTGGTTCTTGAGACGTTTTCTGGCTGGGGATAGTTTCTGTTCTTTATAAAAGTATTGGCCGCCTCCACCTCACAACTGATACTATATGGAGTCTCACAAGCTTGTCTGTATTCCCCAGAAAGATACCATCCCCATCCCCAAAGAGAAGCAGAATCAAGTCCACTGTTTCTCCTCTGTTGGACAAATGGGTAATTAAACCCGTGCCCAGTTCAATGAGATGTCAAAGTGTTTATTCAATTTACGCCACAGACTTCAGGAATTCAAGTGGAATTGGCCTATCCTGGATTCAAACCATCTAAGTCCATTTGAAACCAAGATGCATTTAAAATAGAAAAGGATAAAATCTTCCAATTCAAGTTTCTGGATGCCACTGACACTATGTGTTTCCTTCAGTGATTGTGCCTCTTGCAGCCGTGCGGCTTTCCTTTCCGTTCAGGCACATTGTCTGGAGGGCTCACAGCAATATTGGTGGAAGTCACAGCAGCTCTGTGGAGAGAAAGCATTGCCATTATGCCCACCTTCACTTACCACAACCTCCTTCAGGCTCCCCAGCTTCCCTTAGCACTGATCATAGAGGATTCCAGGATGCATTTTTGTATCTTAGGGTTTTTATCTTTGTAATTGCATATTTAATTGCTGCCAAAAATGCCTAAAACCAGGGATTGGCACTTTAATATATATATATATATATATATATATATATATATAAACAAATAAATCAGTTGTCAGCTTCAGGGAAAATCGCCAAAGTAGTTCCTGCTCCAGGGCTGTAACTATCCTGAGAGCCTCACAAAGTGAGCCACCTCCTTAGCGTCTCTTTATTTTGGAACAAAGGTGAAAAAATGTAACCCAAGTAGAGAGTAATCCCATAAACTGGTTTATGAGTAACCTGTCTTCATTGCACCTGTGCACCCTTCCATGTCCGCTCTCACTTCCTGTATCATCTTGTTAGGTTTCCCCCTCAGATTTACTCCCCTTCTCCCCCACACTGCAAACACCTTCCCTGGTTCTGAGAACTATTGTTTCAATGGTACAACTATGGGCACAGCCCCGTCCTGCATTCCTTGCAACACCTGTACCTCCCAGTGAGAGGTCAGCAGGAGTTTTGGGTGTGTGAGAAATGCAGAATCAGGCACTGATCATGCATGGTACTGTCTTCATCTCCAGCGCTTTAGAGAACTGGGCTCTTAAGTCTCCAAACCAATCTGAGTTTGGCCGAGTCTTTTTCAGAGAATCCTGGATCAGACCCTTTCAGAAAAACATGACTGTGATTTAGTGCTTGTCTTGTTTAAATGTTAAGCACTTTGGAAGAGCAGTACACAGTGCTCATTGCTTTAGTGTCAGTGTTTAATATATTTTTACTGAAGTGGGATGGAAATCCCCATGAACACATACTTTAGGCAAGATTTCCAGGATAGTTACTGGAAAGTACAGCAGTTGTCCTTGGGAAACGTACTCTCTTCTGCTCCTCCCCCATTCTTGCTATCTCACTGAGCGCTTGCGAAGCAGTCCTTCTCTCTCAGAAGACAGAGTCAGTGTTTGTCGTCTGATTCACAGCCATGGTTGATAACAGGAAGTGAGGTACGTCATATCTTTTTCTCTTGTCTCTGATTTTTCAGGAATGTCCTTGACTTTGCTAGAAAATCTGCTTCTAAATCAAGTCTACCAGTCTAGACTGATGAATTACCCACCACCGTGTGTGAGACAAGCAGCAAGAACAAAGGCAAGGGCCAACTTGAATATATTTTTTGGCACCACTACATTACTGAACACTGGCTTCTCTTCCTTACCACTGAGGGGTAGATTCTGATCTCAGTTACACTGGTGGAAAATCTGGAGTAATTCAAGTGACATCAACAGTTACTTTGGATAAATACTAGTGTTAGGGAGCCAGATTGTAATGTGACATGATTACATCTTTATTCTGAATCCCAGTCCCCTTCTATGACAGGAGTAATGAAGCATGGAAGTGCTTGTGAGATGGTGGATTTAAAAGCAGTTGCTGTTCCATTTTCCCTCCTTTTTGTCTTTGTTTTCCCAGACTTGGATTTTTGTGACCTCTCAGTAGGCTTTGAAAGAAAAGTTCTCAAGAACTAGTTCTCCTACTTCTGTTCTGGCGGCTTGATATTTTCAGGTACCTTTCATGATAACAGCGGGTTAATGCGTAAGACTCATGATCAGATTGAATGTGTTCCGTGTTAGTTTCAGATCCATCCTCACCTTGTCACAAAGACATTAATCTGAAGACATGAACTAGTTGGCACGGCAGCCAGATTTCAGTCTTCCTTGGGGGAAGACAAAGATTCGTATCTCTAACATGAAAAGAAGTAAAGCCAGTTTGGAGAATCTCAGCTTTCTCTTTGGAAAAGCAAATTTCCAGCTCTTTTCTTTGCAGAGATAGCTGTGAAAATGTAAACAAATGGAAACCCATTACCCATTTATCGTGACTTGTTCTGTCTACACTAGGTGCAAAGTCCTGTTTAAAACTGCAAGTTAAAAAGTGTTAGACAACCTATTAAAAATGACTATTTGCAACCTGTGTACACCAGTAAACCCAATTACTTTGTGCTAAGGATAAAGCAATCCAAAGGCGCTGTTAAGATTCCTCATCTTGAAACTGTACCGAGACTAAAAAACCTATGAGGTACAGAATTCCCACTTCTGCAACATACAGAATTACTTCACTATATTTATTTTTCAGAAGACATTAAAATAAAGTGAAAGGCCATCAAAGGAAAGGGCTCGTGTTTATTTTGACTAGCAACATGCACTTAGCCAGGCTTGACTTCAGTTTGCTTAATGCGGCATACTGTGAACCCCACTTCCTGGCCTGGTCTGACACTTCCACACTTACCTCCTTGAAAAATCCCTTCCCATAACAGGCATTTTCAAACGTATAAACCCGAGCTGGGCGCATTCTGCCACCCTTAATGTACTGAAAAAGGATGAGAGTCAAATAGGACTTACAAGCCCCATGGGAGAGCTAACAACTTTACCGTTCATTCTAGCTGGCTTTTGTTGTCCCTTTCTTCCCCACAGCTTTGTTCGTGTACTGTCTACTTAGGGCCAAATTGTGGCCTGATGTGCATAGCTATGCAAGGGAGTAAAAGGGTGTAATGCTCCCTCCCTCGTTTGGGTAGCAACAGGAAGAGGGGAGGAATCTCTATGTAAATACGCTGGCAAGCTGGGGGAAGTGTGTATCATCAGACTAGATCTGGTACAGGGTGTTTCCCCCTCAGAGCAAGGGTGAATCTGAATCCCAGTCCTGTCTTGGGGCTCATGGCAAAGTAACAACTTAGGCTATAAAGTCTTTGGAAGAGGATCCCTGTTCCCATCTCTGTCTGAGGCACTTGGCACATGGTGACTCTGTACAGTGTTAAACCAGGTCATCCCTACCACACAGGATGGGCTTGAGACTATCACTCCGTGCAGCGCTTCATCTTATTGGAGCACAACCCCCTTGCAAGTCCTGCTGCCTCCTGCGCAAAATCTTCCAGAACTTCATCAGTGCTTCTTCCAGGGAGGCAGCTATAACCATGGTTTACACAATGGAAACACACACAGAGCTCAAAAACATGTGCTGTTGCGAAATGACTCGGACACGTTGTTTGTATAAGACTCAGATGAGCAATTCAGAGCTACAATGGATACTGTACACTTCCAGGTGACGCTGAAGGTTGAAGAGCAGGGATACTGGTACAGTTTTAAAAAAAAAATCTGTTTCACCCCATGCAAACAGTGCAATTTTGGAGTCATTTTAGCATGTCAGAGACCCAGTTGACTATTGACAGCCCTTCAGTATACTCCCTTTTGGTTCTCAAAGAAGAAATCTGCTCTGTTCTTTACATAGTGAATAACTATTGTTATGACTGCTGCTGCCTTTTCTGCTGCTGGAGTCCCATTCCTAGAGAACCGATGAACACTGAATCGCTCAAGATCTGCCATCCATTGGTACACGTACATAGTGACTGAACAAATTGTCTAGCTCCAGCTGGTGATGAGTCTTTTCGCACTTGTCATTTGCCATATTTATCAGTTGCACAAGAGAGGATGTGAGGTGGTCCTCCCCACTGTCACCCTATTGCTTTTACGTTCCTTTGCATTCTGTTTTCATTTCTGATGCAGAATGACTCCCATTAGCGGAGGCAGTAATTTACTGAGTGTAAGATTTACTTACAGTACAGCTGTGCTGCTTTGATGATACCATCTGCCTTCAGCGGGAAGGAGCCAGCTCACTGCAGCCAATACACTGCAGGAATAGCTTTTCTTAAGACATCCCAACTCTCAAGCATAGAGTATGCACACATCATAAAACATGGAGTGAAGTAAACTAGTGAGCTTTTGGAAATCAAGATCTAGATCTACAGTATGTCATTCTAAAATCTGGATAATTGCAGCTAACTGTGGAAGTCATCTACTACATCAGTTGCAACCATGCTGGGCAGTTTTAATCCCCCCCCCCCCCTTTGATTAACTACCTAATTCAGCTTTGTAGGGTACAGCCAACAAGTCTATCTGGGCTTAGCTAGAATAGCATAATTACTAATCTCTCTCTAAATATATCACACTCTTAATTGCAGCAGGTCTTAATTCATATTTGATGGATATTTTCTTGTATTATTGATTAACCAAAATGCCATGGGAATGAACATTTTTGTGTGAATTTTAGATCTCTGGCCTTTTGTTTTTCTGCCTATGTCAGATTTGTATTACCGGTGCTGTAAAACAAATATATCACACTGGCAATGCCCTATACCTCAGTACAATGTGGGCAAAGTTTTGCTGTTTGTTTACCATTTTCTGGGCAAGGTGAAGCTGATTAACTGAGAACACCTGCTGATTAACTCAGCAGTTTGCCTTATACTCTTGATGTGCACTCAGTAGCAGAGAATTTTCTTATTACAACCCCATAGTCAATGCCAGTTGGGATTATGCACTATATCTGCTGCAGTGGACTGTTACAAGAGCTATTGATTATTATTTTTACTTGTTTTATAGTAGTGTTTAGGGGCCCCAAATGGGCCCAAACTGCTCACAATCTAAGCGATGAGAGAAATGAGAAAAGAGGTATTTAACAAACATCTTACAAAAATAGTTGACTAACAAATGAGAACATAAGCGTTGCTGATGGCTGTGTTAGTAATGCTTCTCCTGTCCAGTGAAGATAGTATTTTAAAAAAAATCTTGAGTGGTCAGATCTGCCTCTCCATAGATAGCTCTCTTGACATGTGAAAACATTAAAAAAAAAAAAAATTCAGTTGTTAAGGTAGTGAAGGTGCAGTGAAAACTCGTGCCTGTGTTACCTGTTCGATTCCTCATCCTCTACTCAAGTCTTGGCATAGTTTACCCAAGATGATCCCTAATTCAGTACCATCAATTACAGTAGAGTTGCTGTGCTGAGTATGTTTACAGTAGATTTGTATGAGGAGTAGGAAGCAACAAAAACTCTGCTGAACAAAAAACCTGCTTAATTGCATATACACAAGAGACAAAATATTGTTTTTCATGCACAAAATGATGTGCAGCGTCAGCACTTTGGCAGCAGTAGCAAATGAGTTATTTAAAATATACATGCTAGTAATAGAGAATAAACAAAGATGTGACATTTGAGCTTCGGAGCTGCTCTTAGATGGTAAAAAATAACTACAACACATTGCTTTACAGATAAAGCATTAGATCCTAATAAGCAAAGGGAGTACAAAATATCTCACTTGGTGGTTCACATTGCAAAGATTTATTGCTGGGCTTATTATTAGGTGTAATTCCATTGAAGTAAAGGATTGTTAGCAATATGCCCAGGAGTTAAAAATGTGTGGAATTGAACCCTTTCTTAGTTTTTGCAGTGGACGTATCTTGAAACCAACCAACAGGCCCAATGAGTTTGTTCCTTTTAAGGTGACCCACCAGTAAATGTTGTAAAACCAAAGCCAAGTCTAGACTAGGATTTAATGTTGTGAGGTTAAAGAGATCAAGCTTGAAAAAATGGATCTAACATCTTCTTATATTGGCCACTTTAGTGTGTTCTAAAGTACAATTGCGTTGTCTTTACTAGTTTGTTAGGAGGGTGTTGAACCAGGCAGTGGTTCCCAAACTTTAACAACCTTTGAACCCCTTTCACTAAAATGTCAAGTCTTGTGAACCCCCTCCTAAAACTGAATATTTCCAGGGATTTTCTCCTTTACCTGAGTATAAATTATAAAAGCAGTGATCTTGGAAATATAAAATTTGTTTTTATGACATGCTTATTACACACTATTTATTAATAATTATTATTTATCATTACAGTATTTTTATTAGATTATGAAAACAGCAACACTCTTCCAAGATCTCACTTTTATAGCTTGCATCACTTTGAATAAGCCTGTGGTAAGACAAGGCTCCTATGTTTCATCAAGGAGTATCAGATGTGAAACAGCAGGAAGGGATTTAAGAAGCCAACTCAAAGAGTTCCTCCTACACAAGCATTCAGGTCTTGAGCAGTCCAGGCAAACAACGCACGGTACAACAAAGCTTAAACTTGTTCTTCATAAAAAGAAAAGGAGGACTTGTGGCACCTTAGAGACTAACCAATTTATTTGAGCATAAGCTTTCGTGAGCTACAGCTGTAGCTCACGAAAGCTTATGCTCAAATAAATTGGTTAGTCTCTAAGGTGCCACAAGTCCTCCTTTTCTTTTTGCGAATACAGACTAACACGGCTGCTACTCTGAAACTTGTTCTTCATAATCATTTTAAAAACAATACTAGCTGCCTATTTAATTTTAAAAATAGCAAAAAATATCCACCTCCCTTTTCATTTCTTATAAGGAGTCTTGAAGTTTAAATCTCCTCAGTGTGATAGATATGCTTGCTTTGGTCTGCTTGGCTCTTGGAAGTCCAGGGGCTCTGGGCTGCTGGCCCTGTGCTGCCCAGGGTCTGTAGGGACAGCTCTGTCTGCCATTAAGGAATTTTTTCCTGAGAACCTCCTGTAACATTTTGTGAACCCCCAGGGGTTCATGAGCCCCAGTTTGGGAACCGCTGAACTAGGGTAACTCCATCGAACATCACACTTTTTAAAATCTGGGTCTAGAGAAGGCCCAAGTGGCTATCTGCCTTTCCTCCACTAGAGAGCTCTTCTCTGTGCTGATGGACAGATGTCCAGAATGCTTACTGGGTTCACTTGATCTCACATCAGCATGAGGGTGCTTGTAATCTCTGAGGTGATTCAGGGATATTTTTCATGTATATATCTTGGCAAATTATGTATTGCTACCACAATAAAAAAAGTGTTTTTTTTTTAAAGGAATGTTATGATTCTACCTCTCATCAAACTCCTTATTGCTTTAATGCAGCCTGTGACATTTGACAGTTCATCCCTTTACCTCCTCCATCTTTGATCCATGGGAACTGTGGGGCCCACCATAATGCTCAGTTTTGAACTGAGCAATCAGCCACTCAGTTCAAGATGAAGCATTGCATTCTGGGACCCATAGTCATTTCAGGCCATACCTCTGTATTAAAGATGATTGTTGCTGGGGCTCCTGACAAGGTGTCAAACAGACTCTGCTAGGTAAGGATTGGATGCTTCTGTTATATCCATGCTTCTGTTATATCCATGCTGAAAACAACATTGCATTTAAACAGATGCTTTGTCCCCTCAGGCCAGAAATGAGATCTTTTCATTTTGAAGACACTTCAAGGTAAATAGGCAACTTAGAAACAACTAAAATTAAAAACTATTGTGGGGAGAAATGGGAGATCAATAGAAGTTTTAAAAATATTGGAAATTTCTTATTCAGATCATGGAGACCGAAAACATATGCAGCTATTTCTGTCAGTGTGAGCAATGAAGAAACACATCAGTTATCTCAAAAAGGGAGAGGATCAGGCATTACAAAGTGCTTGTATGGTATTACACTCACTCAGCATGTGTTTTCAGTTAACCCAGGAAGGAGGGCATCAACAGGTGAAGGAAGGAGTTACAGCAAGTTCACAGTAGGAAATTATTAGGTTCCCTTGTCTATAATTACTTAGATTTTCTCAGTGGTGATGTTCCTGTACAATACATTCTGAATCTGTTTATTTGGATGGAGTCTGACCTATCTTCACTAAGTAGAATTTTTGGCTTATTAAAAGTGACAGTATATGAATAATCCAGGTTCATTATGATTTTTTTTTTAAATTTAAGAACCTCTTGACATACAAATAGCTCTAATCAAAAGAAAAACAAACTCCACATAATATGCTCACTTTTTGTCCAGGAGCTCAGCAGCAGAATTTACCATTGCACGTTGATGCAGTATGTTCAGTGGAGAAAATAATGGAAATAATAAAATACAAACACATCTGTTATGAAGACAGAAAACTTAAGAAACCTGGAAATCCTGTAAAATCAATTAATAATTGTGCAAGTACTTAACTAAATAAAATCTTAATTCAAATGGTCAATAGTGATCCACGGCAGCATTCCAGTTTTCTCATTCACACATCATTTCCTCTAAAAGTTAGTTAGATAAACACTACTTATTCTTGGCTACAAGATTTTTTTTTTAAATGTACTTAAGGTGAAGAAATTAGCTTGGGTGGAAAAAAGATATCAGCTTCTTGGCAAGTGTTGTTCTAAATAAAAGTTCAGCTTCCTGACTGCATATTCTCAGGATTATCTCTTGGATATAATGGACTGTATTGCATTATGTACCTTCATTATGAAGAGACTTGAATTATACATAGGATTCCTTCAGAAGGTACTGGGAGAGGCATTGCTGTATCTCACAAGAACGCCAATTTATTTGAACTGATAGAATCATTACATATTAATAACTGGTTAAAAGGATGAATCTTTGTAGCTAGTGAGGATGCTAATCAGTTTATCCAATGTGCGTCAGTCTCCTTACCCAGATTTGTATGTGTACATAGTACATGAGGGTGAGTTTACAGGTGTTACTGGCTTGTATTTGGGATGGGTAGATTACTCAGCAGTCCTGAAGTCAAGAGTAAATGACACAAGTCATTCCAAATGAATCTGAATAAAACCCTAAATCCACACCATACCATAATGTGTTCATTCTCTCTACACCTGGCGGGCTAGGTTCTCAATTGGTGTAAATCAGTATAGATCCAGCTAAGGATCAGGTCCATATATTTTAAAAGCAACAATTCTCTTTAAAGAAATGTTGCTCAAAAAGAATGACACTTTCCTGGTGATTGAACACAATTGCCCTGCAGGCCTTGTCTCCAAGCACACTTGCATTATAAAGATAAGCTGTTATAAATGTACGTTTTCACATCTTTTCTTTTAAAATCCTCTAAATAATAAATATAGTCTCTGGAATATTAAATGAGTTGCTAAATGAACAGAGAGACCTAGGATGCCCTCTGTATGTTAGACATGCAACTAATTTTCTTATCCCATACAGGGCTGCAGACAAGTTCAGCTCCTGATCTGGAATCTTTTGCATGCCTTTGTTCCTGGCTTGCTCTTTGTAGATAGAGTTCACAAGGAGAAATATCCCCCTCTTGACATTTTCCAGGCTGGTATTCAACAAAGTTAAATATTTTGGGGAGTTTTTAATTAAGTGTTCTTTGTTTTAAAGCAGGATAGTTCTCATGGGATGTATTTTTACTTACTGATTAGCAACAGCTTCAGAACAACTTCACTCATTTTATGCTACAAAAAGGCAGGTGCTACTTCAAAACAATTCCATACTAATAGTACAGACTCAATTCTCTAAATCTCTGGAAATATATTTTCAGTTCTTTTATTATAGAAAGAAACATTTTGGGAGAAAGACCCACCAAATTATTTTCTCCATAAGCATTTTCAGAAGAAATATTTTGGAACAAAAAAACATTTGTCTTACAACCTGGGCAATCTTCCTGGAGCAGAAGCAGAGTTTACATGATGTAAACTCTTTTATACTTCCTTTTGGCTCGACTGTAGAAAGGTGCTGAGAACTCCCTCGGAGGTGTTGAGCTTCTTTAGTTCTCACTGGTGCTCAGCTCTTCCCAGGATCAGCCCTATATTAGGTTCCTTGGAAGAGGCAATTGAGAAATGGCAGGTAACTTAGACAGCTTAGTTCAGAATGTTCAGTGTTAGTGGGAAATAGTATGATGCCTTTAATCTATTCCAGCCTGACATTAGAGGGCTGGCAACAACTTGCAGGATATTTGAAGGTTTAAAAGACTCTAAAGCAATTGATGATTGAGGTTTTTATGGGCTCCCTGGAAAGAGCCGCTCTTTGATTTTCCATTGTGTATTTGTTCGTATGTGAGGTAACTATCCAGCCTGTTGCTCAGATCACCTCACTGCATTATGTTTTTCATATCGTCCTTTTGGCTAACAGAGTTGGATTTTGTCTTGAGTTGAGTATGTGCATTGATGCATTTCTTTGAAAAGTCCGTGATTTTGCTTGAACAAACTATGTTGATGCTCTGGCTCTATGCATTGGCATTTATATGATTAATCTGAGTCAGATGACTTTCAAGAGCAAGTACATGACCAAACTACTCAGTAACAAAGTGGCTGTGTCTGGCTTTTCGTCTGTATATCAGTTCTGTATATCAAATCTGACTTTAGCAGGAAGAGAAAATGGGTAGGAATCTTTCTGACTGGAAGCTGGACAATCTCCCAGATGAAGTATTGGTCTGGATTTCCTTTCTTTTTCCCTTGGGGATTTAAGTTTACAGAACAATCCTGTTGGAAGAGCAGTTCAACACTGTGTGTTTTTTACTTCATTATAACATAATGGGATTCCAGACGCTGTGGGCTCAAGTGTTCTTTCTAAGGAAAAATGTATAGGAGATGAACGCATGTCTGAATCCTTGGATGAGGGAGCAGTGCTTGGTGCAGGTGATGGGGTGGAGGTGGCTGTCTACCAGTGCTCCCTTTCAAACCAGGGGCTAGTAATTGGATCAATTTAGGGCTGCTCTAACTTCCTCCAGCTTGTTTAAAGTCCTCTAGGCCATTATGCTAACAGGGACTGCCAGAGTGTAGTATATGGCACCATGTTGGTTCTTGCTCTCTATGCTGGAGGAGGGACAGGAAACAGTGGCTGTTATGCTAATAGGCATTGCAGAAGTACAACACGTTCTGATCATACCTCTGACATGCCCCATAAACGGTGTGTGTGCGCTTGTGTGCGTGTGGGAGGGTCAATTGCATCTAATTGTCTTAGATCGTGTGGTAGTTTTATGATATCTGCAAATAAACAATATGATATAGATCAGGGGTGGCCAAACTGTGGCTTGTGAGGCTCCAGCCTCCCCATTCTCTGCCTCCCAAGAGCTCAGGACTTCTGCCTTGAAGTAGGATGGTGGGGTAGCGGTTTCTGTCCGGTGGGGAGGAGGGGGTCTTGGGGCTTCAGCCCTGCGGGGTGTACCTGCTGGGGCTCAGCTCTTCAGCAGGAGTGGGGCTAACGCCCCAAGCCCCAGCTCTCAAATGTCTCAAGATTGTCATATGCGGCTCAGCATGCTAGTAAGTTTGGCCCCAATATAGATCAAAACTGCAAGATCTGTTTCATTTGGGATCTAAAGCAAAGTTGATCCTTGCTCTCCTGGATTGCAAGGCCACCTCACTTAACTTGACTACCAAAATATTTAAAACTTAACCTGTGTGTGGTACACAATCCTACCAACTAAGCAAAATGTGAATGTGCTTACTGTTTAATTTTTAGGTCTCGTAAGGCCCTGCAGTAAATTACATCATTTTAAGCACACTAATGGAATTCTGTTTTAACAGTGGAACATGTTGGTTTAACAGAAAGAGGAAAAGTTTTAAGTAATGGAATTTTTCCCCTTTCTGCAATGGTACTTTGCTATGTTATCAAGAGAGGTCAAGCCCCCTGAACGTTTCTTGCCCTGAACCACCGCATAACCAGCCTCACAGCTCTTTATGGTAGAAACAAGTATGAACTCATTTTTAGCTAGTTCTAGTGGACTCAAAGCTCTTGTGTGCTTTTAAAAGTTGTCTGTCAGACAAATTTGCCACACACATTTAACCATTACATAATTGAGCTGTTTTGGTATCAGCTGAAAAATTCCCTCTCATGGGTGGTAGCAGGCAAGCCAGCTGCCCATCATAAACCACAGAGAAAATTCACATTAATCTTCTTGTAGTTTTACTGCACACTGCTCATCAAAGCCTTTTCAAGAAATCTAGGGAATTCTAAAGAAAAATCATCAGAGTTATTTGCCCCAAATAGTCTTTATCAGGGCAAGACAGGATTCATGTGCCTTTTTGAAGTTGCCATCGCAATCAGTTCACATCTTCTGTATTCCCATTTTTATTCTCTTTCCTGGAGAAGAGAATTCACTAATGTGTTACACACTAAAATCTTCCATTTCCCCTTCTGCAGGGGAGATAGAGATGAGCTCTGAAAGTGAGTCATGGAATGTTGGGCCAGAGTGGAGGTTTCCAGCACATTAGGAAGGGTGGGGATTGCAGGCTTCCCTCACTTTATAGGTTGGAAATATTCTAGCCTGGATGCACATATCATTCAGCTGGACCACCTTTGTAAGACAGATCCAAACCAGAGCACTGGATTTGAATCCTCTCGAATTTTAAGGATATTTTGGCGTGGATCATGACTTCATAGGTTGGCTCCATTTCAAAGTAAGATCTGTGGGAGCATTGGGTGTCCATAATCCCATATTATGGAACATAAATACACTGCTGTCTTCGTACTGTGCCCAAGGTTATACAGGGTTTGGTAAAACAGGTCTCTGGGGCAAAAGTAAGGAAAATAATTCTATTTCTGATTTGAGTATGTGGAACTGAATCTTTTGGGTACAAATCAAGTGCCAGGTGATCCACAAACTTCAAGGAGAAGCACATGTCTGGATTTTCCCTAGGTACATAGTTACTTTTCATTTCTGCTTAACAGCACTTCAAGATGGCAGCTGTTTATGCATATTGAATAACATTTTATACATATCATTCCCCACCCTTCCAGCTTTGGCTGTGCACTTCTCTTTCCATTCGTAGAAACAAGGAATGGTTTACTAATGCAGTACCTCTGAAAGGTGCTTACTGTTCGTTCAGAAATGGCCTTGGGAGAGTATTTCACAACAAATGTATTCATAAAGATCCTTCACCAAGGCTCTCTCCAATGAGGAGAAGAAAATTTCCGTTTGAAAACAGGAAGCTTCTATGTCTGCATGTTTAAAAGGTTGTTGCTAAACCTGCCTTTGGAGCCAAGGAACATTTGTACACAGAAGGACATAAAAGTATGTCACTGTTGGCTTATGTTAGTATGCAAGCATGCCCAAGTGACACATAAATTCAGTAAGATGTACTTTGCTTGGAAATCTATCTTATTTAGGCTGTCAGTTTCATTTTTTATGAGGTGATGAGTTGTGCTGAATGCTTTGTTCCCTCCTTGCTATGAGTTATAAAAACATTAAATTGTGTGAACTTTTAGATATCTTGTGACGACAAGTGATTGCTGTGTTCTGTGTCACATGGTAGAAGTCATTGCAAGCTAGGCAGGTCAAACAGATTAATGTAATCTGTGTTGATCTGAAACACAACAACACATACAGCAGATCAGTTCTTTGCTTTCTGATTAAGGATGACCTTTTATAAAAAGGCTCCTGTATTTTCCCTTCTAAAGAATGTAAAATACCACCAAGCACCATATTAATTACCTTCTTTTTAATGTGTTAGCCATTTGGCACACAGTCTGTTCAAGGAACACTTTAAGAAAATAAACCACTGAGATTCTAAAGCAATCCTTGTTTCAGCCCTGGAATGAGATCTTGTGATAGGCTCTTGCCTACCTGGCACACATTCCCAAGCCTCTCTCACTTTGAATACTATGCTGTTACGGATGCTTAATAGTGCCTGTCCCACATAAAAACACAACAACAGAAATCAAACTTCTAAATAATATTGAAGGGTCTGAGGTCTGAGGTCCAGAAATGCAATGAAATCTGCTGTTAGAACATATTCCTTATTATTTAGTCTCTTTGGATCCAATAAATCAGGTACTAAGGTTCTGATTTTCATAAATGTATGTAAACGCGAACAAATGAGTGTGTAACTTGTTTAAGTGTTGCCTGTGAAAAACAGGTGTTTCCATGCTCTGGTCTAGATTCTTAACTGGTGTAAATATAGCTCTGCTAATTCACAGCAGGTAAGGATCTGGCCCTTCATTTATAGGTGGAGAAACCAAAATTAGCCGGGCTTAGCCATTTTCAGCCATAGCGATCATTCGCCTTTGATCCGTTCCTGTGCAGCCACAAAGGCTTGGCAGCCTGACAGTCCAACATTGGAACAGACTTGATAAACCCATGTAATAGGGGGTCTTCTTCTGGGTCGCCTCCACCCCTCGGTTGGTGGAATTTTATACTGGATGTTACAAGTCACCCGGAGAATGCCGTTCGCTGGAACGCCTTGTGGTATCCTTGCAACATGTCCAAAGAGCGTAAGGTGCCGCCTACAGACAATGGCCCCAGTAGTCTGTAGACCCAAGTGACGATAAACGTTTAAAAAAAAGGGGGAGGAGAAGGGGGCTTAAAAAAAGTGTGACTCTCCCTCCTCACTTTTTAACTTTCACTTTAAAAATATTTTTCACACTTTTTCAATGGAGAAAGTGTTACTTTTTCTCCTACTTTAAAATATTTAAAACACTTCTCTCTTACTTTTTCTGCAGCAAGAAGTGAAAAAGTGAGAGAAAGTGGGTGGAACTCCCCAAAACAGAAATTTTGTTTGTTTCATTCTATTTCTAATAGAAAAACTAAAGAAATTGACAAAAGCAAAGGAAAAAAATCTATGAAAGTGTTTCATTTCTAGTGAAAAGCTATTTTATCAGATTTTTGAGAAACTTTCCACTTGTTGCCCTTTCAATTTCATCTGTACAAACACATGCATATATCTGTACAGTATCTATCATTTATAGTGTTCATACTGATGAAGAGAGAGAGACTGATTTTTCTGTTCCATTTTAAAAGATTTAAAAGCCAAGGTCTACTTCACTTCTCACTGATGGAAGCTAATCAGGTTTTATCTGAATAGGCAGTGAATAGAGACAGCAGGTTCTGATTCTGCAAAGGAAACTTTTGTGTAAAGAGCATTTTTTATTTCTCTGCAATATATACTGCATAAATTGAAGAATATAGAGTGATCAGACTACTTTTTGGTTATCAGTCTGCTTTAGCTGCCATTGTATGTGGAGATCAGGTAACCTAGCAAACCTGTTTGTTTTAACTTGGTTTTCTCTAAAGCCCCTTGTACAGCAGCATCCTTCAGCTTGATTACAAGTTTTTTCCCTTTTTTTCCTGGCAAACTAAGATTTAGGCTCAACCTTGTTCATGTGATATGGCGACAGTCTGAGCAAGTTTCTACAAATAATAGTGAAATTCCATTAATTCTTTCCCAGATGCTGCTCCCTAGAAGATTCAGTTTTGGTTTTGTTTAGAGAGATATATCAAACTGCAGAGCACACATTTGGTATGTAACTATATGAATTGAATTTTCCTTTGGTAGAACTCTATATCAGATGAGAGACTCCCAGGTGATCATGGATGTGGCTGCAAGATTGAAATATTGCCCTACCATCAAGAAAACTGTACCTGCAGTGGCTTTGAATAATGGTAGCGTGGTCTAGATTCATTTCTTTGATCATACCACTGTGAAAATGCTATGAGAAAATGAGTGTGTAAATTGATAAAATGGATGAGGAAATGCTATCAAAGCAGTCCCTACAGCTCTGCCTAGTTAAAAGCAATAGAGGTGTTACTTGCATTGGAATGCATTTCTAAACTGAAATAAAGTGAAGAATGAATGAATGAGGTGCTAGATTACAAGGAAGTCATTTTTCCAGATGAACTGTGAAGTTGCAACTAAAACTTAGTTTGTATGAAGAAGCTGAATTTGCTCGTCATGACTATGAAATTAGGTCTATAGCTCATCTTTGTGAGAGGTCCGCAGGATGCCAAACGCAAAGTACAGGAAGAACTACTGAACTTTAGCTGCTGCACCTTTGTGGGCATGATCTTTGGAACTGCTGAGCTCCCACACACCCACAGCTGCCATTCCTGTCGGTGGGAGTGGTGAGTACTCAAATTTCTGTGAATCTTTTTCTATTAACACTGGTGGGCTCTGGATCAGGCCTTAAATCCTCCTCTTTGATTGGATGCTGTGATGGGTAAGTCTTTGGTGTTAACCAGAGACAGCTTTCCACCCACAAGAGGGAGCAGCAGCTAGAACCTCCAAGGTCCTGAACTGTGCAACATCTTGTATAAGAGGATGTAGAATAGTCAGCACCAGGTCAGAGGGCAGATCAGTGACAAAAGCTAAGGGGACATTCAGTGTAGCAACCCTGTTTGTAACATCTCAGATATATGGGGAACGATCTGTTACTGTAAAGACTCATTTCAGAGTAGCAGCCGTGTTAGTCTGTATTCTCAAAAAGAAAAGGAGGACTTGTGGCACCTTAGACACTAACCAATTTATTTGAGCATGAGCTTTCGTAAGCTACAGCTCACTTCATCGGATGCATTCAGTGGAAAATACAGTGGGGAGATTTATATGCATAGAGAACATGAAACAATGGGTGTTACCTTATACAATGTAATGAGAGTGATCACTTAAGGTGAGCTATTACCAGCAGGAGAGCGGGGGGTGGTGGTGGAGGGGAGCCTTTTGTAGTGATAATCAAGGTGGGCCATTTCCAGCAGTTGACAAGCTTATGCTCAAATAAATTTGTTAGTCTCTAAGGTGCCACAAGTACTCATTTTTCTTTTTGTAAAGACTCAGGGATTTCTGTCTTATTGCCAGAACCAGAACATGGCATCAGAAGTAAAATATGCCCCACTCCTCCACTGCATAAATACAATGATGAGGCAACCACAATGAAAACTGATTGCAGTACAAGACATGAAGCAGGCAAATGCCCAGTTTATGGCACTATGTGTAGAAACGGTGGAAAGAGGAATCTGTATGTATGCAGACAAAGAAAGCAACATACCATATAGTAGAGGTGAACAATGGTGAGCTGAGCAGCAACCCAGACAGTGAGATCCTTTTAGATAAAAGGATCTCACCTTTGAAATGCAAAAAACCCCAAACAACCCCAAGAAACCCCTCACAAGGCAAGCCTCAACCTCAACCTCCAGCCACAAAGCATCGGGGCAAACTACTGCCCTTCAACATCCACTTATAGTATCTAGAGAGAGAACACATATAGATAAGATTGATAACATCGCACATCTCACTGCGACATGACTCAAACCCTCTCACACACACACACACACGCACATAAGGGCTGCGCTTGCGTGTTGGTGGGCAGACAGCTGCTGTATTTTCAACAGTTTTGATCTTTTATCGCTTAAACTGCAGAAGTAGGAACAGTGCAGCATCTTTAGCAGGATACAAACTTTTAACATTAGATATCCTAGTGTATTGTATAATACTGTATAATAATGCAAATCTTTAGATCCACATAAAAAAAAAAACACCAAACCCCAGGCAGATCAAATTATTTTTCTGACAACTGGAAAATCCATACAAGACTTGCCAGGCTGGTCAAATACTGGCCAGGTGGTAACCCTAAGTACATACGAAGAAAAGAAAATGATTTATTAAGCTTATACTAGCACCTTGCAAAGTAACATTGAAGCACTGGAACAAGCAAGAAATAGACTGCCAAATAGATAGTGGCACATCTGTAAATGTTATGGGCTACAAGCACTTCCTCAACATCATGCAAGATGGAACAGCAAAACTGCAGCCAAGCAATGCTAAATTAGAACTCTGTGATGTCACCATCCTCACACCCCTAGGGCAATGTGTATTACGTCAAGGGAACGTATACCAGCTTGAGTTTCAGATTTTGCAGACAGAAACCACTTCTATCAGCCAGTTCAAGCGAACACGACTCTTGTGACATTAAACCTTTCGGCTACATCATACAATAAACTCACAATCAGAAGAAAACGATGCATACAGACAAATACAACCAGGTGGCATCTCCGAATCCTGAGGGACTACCGTGATGTTTTTGAAGGGCTGGGGTGCCTTCCAGGCATGCTACACTTAAAAACAGACAAAACCATCCTGCCAGTGCAATGCCTACCATGCAGAGAGCATAGCGTTAAAAGAAATAATACTGAAAGCAATAAAGCAAATGGAAAAGGGTGGCATTACTGCCAAAACTACACAATAGATCAGCAACATGGTGGCCATAGAGAAACCAAGAAAACTTTGTATGTGCATAGACTCAAGCAACTTAAGGCGATAGAGACAAGTGCAACATTGATCTGGCTACCCTAGCAGGGCATAGCTCTCAACCTCATTAAAGACTTGGTCACCACACACCCTGTGCTAGCAGTTTCCATAATTGCGATATCAGTGAAACAGGACTTGGAGCAAAACTGGTAGTCTTCGCATCGAGGTTCTTACTTCTGACAGAAGGACAATATGGTCAAGTTGAAAGAGTGTCTAGCAATTGTACTTGCCTGTGAAAAATTTCCTCAGTACATAGGAGGTCAAAAATCCATACATATTGAAAGTGATCATAAGTCACTTGAAGTCATTTAAGAAACCATTGCTGTCAGCTCCAAAACGCCTTCAATGTATGTTAAGACTTTAGTGTTACAACATAGCATAGATGTATGCTATAAAAAAGAACAGAAATTTATATAGCAGAATTCCAATCCAGAGCAGCTCTATCACAAAGATTTGATACAAATGAACAAGACTACAAAATCCTTAACCTAATTCAAATAAAAGAAAAACAAAAAGAAATAGAAAGTATTAATCAAGCGAGCTGTATTCCTGTTTCCCAGCAAGGACTATAGAAGGTCTGTGAGCATATGCAACAGCATTGGTTTTCAAACTGTGGGTCGCAACCCAGAACTGGGTCGTGGAATGGAAGGCACTGGGTCACAGCGGCTCTGGTCATCACTGCCGACTGGGCCGTGAAAAGTCCCGTCAGCGGTGCTGCCTGGGTAAGGCAGACTAGTCCCTACCTGTTCCAACACCGCATTGTACTCCAGAAGCGGCCAGCAGCAGGTCCTGCTCCTGGGCTGGGGGGGCCACAGGGCTCTGCGTGCTGCTTCTGCCTGAAGCACCGGCCTGTGGGCAAGAGCCGTGCAGAGCCGCTTGTGCACCTCCGCCTAGGAGCCAGACCTGCTGCTGGCCGATTTCGGGGTGCAGCGCAGTCTGCGGTGCCAGGATGTGCAGGAAGCCTGCCTCTGCACCCCCGCTGCACCGCTGGCTGGGAGCCGCCAGAGGTAAGCCCATGCTCCAATCCCCTGCCTCAGCCTTGAGCTCCCCACCCCAAACCCGGAGCCCCTTCCTGCACTGCAAACCCCTCATCCCAATGCCAGAGCCTGTACCCCCATCCCCGAGCCCTGAACCACTCCCGCACCCCTGCCCCAGCCCAGAGGCCCCTCCCACACCCTGAACCCCTCATTTCAGGCCCCACCCTGCAGACCTCACCTCAACCCTCTGCCCCAGCCCTGAGTCCCTTCCACACCGCAAACCCCTCATCCCCAGCTTCATTGGGTTGTGGGCATCAACCGTTTTCTTCAACGATAATAGACAAAGCAATAGAATGCCTCAGTACACATGGCATACCAGATTGTCATTTCAGATAATGGACCACAGGTCACCAACAATGAATTTGCATGCTTCGCCAAAGATTGGGAATGTAACCATATCACAGCTTTCCCCTACAACAGTCAGTCCAATGGCAAAACTGAATCCACCATCAACCTTTCAAAAACTTTCTTAAAGAAAACCTTAAAGAATAAGTAAAACAAGTGACAAGCCATCCTAGAATGGAGAAATACCCCCAATGAAGGCAAGACTGCCCTGTGCAGCGTTTAATGTCCAGATGTACTTGCACTTGGTACCTACAGCAAAAGTACAGTTAAAACCTGAAATAGTGGATGGAGTCAGTGAGCAATTAAAGAAATTCAACAAAGCTAAAACCTACTATGACAGACAGGCCATAGATCTTCCAGAGATACAACCTGGAGAACCACAGAGGCCATGTCTATATTAGCGAGCTTACAGAACCCCAGTGTACTGATGCAGCTGCACCTCTGCAAGGTAACTCATGTAGCTGCTCTATGCCGATAGGAGAGAGCTCTCTCATTGACATAATAAAACCACTTCCATGAGTGGCAGTAGCTATGTTGGTGAGAGAAGCTCTCCCACCGACATAGCACTGTGCACCCTACCACTTACGCCGCCAAAAGTTATGTTGCTCAGGGATGTGGTTTTTTTTTTTCACACCCCAAGCGACGTAAGTTTTGCCGACATAAGTGGTAGCGTACACATAGCTTAAGAGTGTGACTATTTCCTTAAGGTAGATCTTGCTCACGGAAAAGGGTAAGATGCGTGGAGCAGCCAAACCCCCGCTCCTATACTGTTGCAGTTGATGGACATACATGTCACCAGAACTGTAAATTCATCTGTTCAGTACAATGTCCTACAGACAATGGAACCCAATGCAGGGCAAGGAGGAACTGTGTGATCCTCTTAACAGTGATAAATAGAATACAATGAATTCGTTGCTTAACACTCAACAGAGGTGGAACTAGTAAATGTTCCACCCCAACATGAAGAGACAAGCAAACCCAAGAACAAGCCAAGCCAAACACTGTAGCCTTTCGTGGCACCATGAAGAGTACTTGTGCATGAAGTGCCATCAAACCGTTCTCCAGATACAGAGACTTTATACTGAATGAATGGTAAATCACTGATCCTCCCAAAACAAGTCAATTGTTGCATAAATTCTGTTAAGTACTATTCTAGTATTTGCTGTATTATGAAGTTTTATTACACAACCACATTTTGTTACTTAGGCATACTGTCTTAAACATGACAAGGGGATGTTACGAGAGACTGCTTCCCGCCCATAAGAGGGAATAGCCGCTAGAACCTCTTAGTCTGCACCAGGTCAGTGGGCAGATCAGTGACGAACGCTAAGGAAACATTCAGTGCAACAGCCCTGTTTGTAACATCTCGGATATATGGAATGAAGCTCTACTACTGTAAAGCCTCAGGGATCTGTGTCTTATTGAAAGAACCAGAACAATTGGCAAGGCTTCCTAGACTGTTACTTTTCAGAGACAAAGCTAAACTAAAATGGAAATTTAGAAACAAAGCCAGTCATGGAAATGTACTGAGTAATTCTGTATATAGAGTAGCACACACCTGTATCAGTTTTCTAAACTGTTTAAGCTGGGAAATATATTTTCAAACACAACAGTTAATACATTCTGTATTGCATGTGTAGGATTTGATACTAAAAACCAGTTGGCTATCTAGCCTGACACTCAGTAGTAAGCTGGAAATTGCAGTTTGCAGGCCTTTCTGCTGGTGGCCTGGCATCTGAGCTTTTATGATTTAATTTGCACTGGAGGAGGTGGAATTCCAGTTTTCTTGGTAACTGGAGGAATGTATGCAATCAGAGTCCCTGGGAGTCTTTGCATTTTGTCAGGTTTCAGAGGAACAGCCGTGTTAGTCTGTATTCGCAAAAAGAAAAGGAGTACTTGTGGCACCTTAGAGACTAACCAATTTATTTGAGCATGAGCTTTCGTGAGCCACAGCTCACTAAGCTGTGGCTCACGAAAGCTCATGCTCAAATAAATTGGTTAGTCTCTAAGGTGCCACAAGTACTCCTTTTCTTTTTGCATTTTGTGCACATTGTTGTTTTTATTTCTTCAGCATGTGGTTGCTATCACGAAAAGCAGAGAGGTTTCATTCAGTTTATGAGTAAGATGCCTTCCTTTGAGGAACAGCACCTTTTGAAAATCTAATGTAGGCAAGTCAGTTTCTGAGATGGTATACAGGTGCAGAGCAGTGATATAACTACAACGTAGAAGGAAGATGCTTGCTATTTAACATGCCTCATAAGTGGATTTATCCTGCTACTCTGTATCCGTTAGTAGTGTTTTCAAAGCTTTTGAAGTGCACCATCATTTCCAGACCTAATACATAATCTAATGTCATGTTGTAAGTGCTGGGACCAGATCCTGCATGTATATCTAGGGCTCCCCAAATTCTGTGGGAGTTGGGGGGGTGTAAAAGAAATGTGGGATCAGGCCCACAACGTGCAAACTGAAGACAGTTATAGCATAATTTTTCTTCTATGATTCCCTCAGCAGGTTAATCAGTTCCTTCTGTTACAAGCAATTATAACTGTTTCTAGATATTAATTTTGATTTCTTACTCAGAGGAATTTTTATCTCTTTACCACAGGATCTAGGTGTAAATTAACCTTAAAGCAATGTTGATTAAGAGTTAATGAAATAAATTTAAGCTTGGAAAGCTTTAAAATAACAAAGTGGTTGCATGGAGACATCTTCTAAAACGTTTAAATGTCATCTAACGTGTGGGAAGGTGTTATTTAGGACGGGGGGGAAACGAATGGAATGATTCTGGGAGTGATCTATGCTGAGTCGGAGAAACAACGTTTTAGTGGTCGGCCATTCGTTTTGGATCCAGCCCTAACTCATGCACAGTCACTAGAATCAAAGGCACAAAAGGCTATAAATATTTTTTTAAGACGAGAAACGTGGATTGAAGAAGGTTTACTTTTGTTTTTATTTAGTTCTGGGAGGAGATGTTCATTCCAGAAAATCAATCCAATCTATAAAGTCTTTAATTTAATTAGCAAAGCTAGAAAAACTGCAAGAATTCTAGATTTCCATAGAGGGTCTACCTTTGGGATTGTGTATGCACCATGAAGTCCAACAATTGAATATACTACTGTAGATGGCATATAAATGGAGTTAAAGTGATATCTGGACTGCTTAGATACGTTGCTGAAGCTCTGACAGTAGACTGTTATAGAGATGCCTTTCAATTTGTTTAACGTATCCAATATCCTGCTCTCCTGAGAAAATATTGAACTTTAGTATAATAAAGATCTATCATAACAGAGATCAATGGAATAAGCAGTGCAGTTATCTAGGAGCGAGCATACACCAATTGAAATCTAGTTGGTTCTACAACTTCCATTTTTGTGTTAGACCAGAGGAGATTTCTTCCCTTGCCATGTAAGATTTCTGATTAAAAATGACCCTTGTGTTAGTTCTACAGATTATTTTTTTCAGAATTTTTAAAAATAAAATGGGATGACTATTTTTCCTCAGAACAAGAGGTAATGTTAATTATCATCATCATCATTAGTAACATGTCATAATGATTTTAATTCAGTACCATACCTTGTGTTTTAGGTTCAGTTCCATCTCTGAAAATTAATGATATACTGGGATTTTATTGCATCCTGTATTACCCCATTGAAGTTATATATTGTCAATGATTCTGTATATTGCTAATTACTAATTCCAAAATCTATTTATTTGAAGTGGAGAGACTCTTTTGGGGGTGGGGTGGGGGAAAATCCTTAAGTTAAATATATTGAATGAATATGTGAATGTGAGTAACAAAATTACAAAATGGCATGTTGTACTGTCTTCAGATCCCTAGTAGAATATCTTTAAGATCGCTATAAAAAACAAATAGTATATTATTACCCTTAACAGGTTTACATAGCTGATTCTGCATTATCTTGCACCTTCTGTATACATTTATTTACATGCGAAGTGTGTTTGAAAGGCTTCAGGTCAGAATTCTCTACTCTTGCACACTGGTGGTAATGTTACATCGCTTTATACAATTGTTAACAAATGCTTAAAATGCAAAGCCCTGGAGAATCAGGAGTTCTGATGGATTATGATGGATATGATGGATGTAATAATGGAGTTACACTGCTGTAAGGCTGGTGTAAATGAGATCAGAATCTGGTCTCCTGTTATGGTTTCACTTGTTGGGATGTTTGTATAAACCATGAATCGGTGTTCTGTCTTTAGACCTAGTACATTCTGCTGATGGATTTGCTTTTAGCAGGACCAGTTTTTGTTATTAGACTTGATTCTCTTTTGCCCTACAGTGCATGGAGTTGTTTATACCACTGTAACGTGGGGGTAAAATGTTATGAAAGTAAAATGCTCCATTTTGTATCCATTGATGTAAATGACTATTATATGGCTGGAGCACCTACAAAAAAAAATTAGTGGGTGCTTAGTCCCTGCCAGCAGCCAAACTCTCCCCCGTCCCCCCAGTGCCTCCTGCCTGCTGTGGATCAGCTGTTCCACGGTGTGCAGGAGGCATGAGAGGGTGGGAGAGGAACTGGGACAGGGCGTGCTCTGGGAAGTGGGGAGAACTGGGTTGGAAGAGGTGGGATGGGGGTGGGGCCTTGGGGGAAGGGGTGGAGTGGTGGCGGGGCCTGAGGCGGGGTGGGGATGTGGACTTGGGAGAAGGGATGGAGTGGGGGCGGGGCCTGGGGTTGAGCACCCCTGGGGAAACTTGGAAGCCAGCACCTGTGGGTGCTGGAACTACGTGTGTGGGAGGAATGCTGCTGCGCTCCCCGGTTTGAAGGAGTTTCCATTATATATAAAGGGTTTACAGTTAGGTTCAGGAGTGCTGGAACAGTTTGTATAGTAGGGGTGCTGAGAGCCACTGAACCAATCTCCGGTAGTGCCTCTTCTTAGTTCCTAAATCCTGTACTCTCCTTTTTCTTCTCACCCAGCATAGGGTATTTGTGGGAGGGCGGATGGAGGGAGCAGAGAAGAGTTACCCCCAGGAGAAAAGAGGGAGCAAACGTGAGCGTGGAACAGAGGTTGAGAGGCATCTGAGAAGAAGGACCTGGGGGAGAGCTGAGAGAAGTAGTGGGAACTGAAAGTCAGAGGGAACTCTGAGAGTGAGCGACTGTCATGGTGGAGAAAGGGTCTGAGTAAAGAAACAAAGTAAAGAACAAAGAAAGGAATGGAAAATGGAAGGAAACCCTAGTGCATAGAAAAACCCGAGTTTGGGGTTCAGATGTAGCAAGATTAGATGCTCTAACAGATAGGTATTGGTAACACAAAACATTAAAAAAAAATCATGTCAGACACCTACAACCCCCTAAAATTGTGTAAAAAAAAAACCTTGTGCTTTTAAAATAAATAAATGTTTGATTCTTTTTCCTTACCATCTGATTTTTGAGCCTTTAATTTACACCTGGTTCATGTCTTCCAGATTTTCTCTGCAACTGGGGGTCTAGAAACTTGTTTTAGAAATGAAACTGGATCTCAAGAATTCAGAAGCTGGGGCTTTAAGAGACACATCTAATGTTGTGATAGTTGCAATAAAAGTGTGAGTGTTGGTAACACTGGGAATGGTTCAAATTGTTACGCTGCTAGAGAACCTCAACCTCAAGGAATTCGTAAACCCCCACATTTCACTGTTGAGACACAAGCATGTGTAACACTGACAGACCCCAGTTGTCGGCGGGCAGGATCAAACCTGGGATCTCTGGAGCTAAATCCATGAGCCTCTACTGCATGAGTTAAAAGCCATGTGGCTGTTAGCTAAGGCTGTAGAGCAGACTCCTTAATCTCTAAGGTCATGTCTACACTACCCGCAGGATTGGCAGGTAGTGATCGATTTATTGGGGATCGATTTATCTCGTCTAGTGTAGATGCGATAAATCAATCCCCTATTGCTCTGCCGTCGACTCCGGAACCCCACCACTGCAAGAGGCGGAAGCGGAGTCGACGGGGGAGCGGCGGCTGTCGATCCCACGCTGCGAGGGCACACGAAGTAAGTGATTCTAAGTCGATCTAAGATACGTCGACTTCAGCTATGCTATTCTTGTAGCTGAAGTTGCGTATCTTAGATCGATCCCCACCCCCAGTGTAGACCAGGGCTAAGTGCCACTACATGGGACAGAACACCACACCCAGGAGGTGTGTAGGTTACATGTGCTCCATACAATCTCAGGCCAGCTGGTCTAAGTGGTTGACTATGTCAGTCTACAGCAGCTGAAGATCTAGCCTTTGATATTTTGGGCCTTCCAAAATAGACTCTAGTAATGTGCTGTAATTTGAAATTTTTTCTGTTTCGTAGCAGACTGTGGAAAGATGAAAGGGGTGTAAAATTCCTTAAAATAGCTATTTGCTGATGCTTTATTTTCCTACAATTTTCAAGCTTTCATTTTCTTTAAAAAAGTGGCCTCCTTTATTGCTCAATTGCTGGCATTTTCAGAGAGCCAAAGGGAGTTAGGTCTGAATCAACCTCTTAAGACCATGAACAACTAGTTGGGCATTCATTTGAAGAACTTTCAGGTTGTCCCGTTTACTTCAGGGACCGGCTTGGCCAGAAGCAGGAGAGCATGAAGATGCACAAGTCGATCCTCCCCATGGTGATAAGCTCAGCTTGGCCCAACCAGAAGATCCAGCTCCCTACGGCTGCTGTCACATACAGTAATATCTGAGCAATGAGGGAAACTGGGAAAGTTATGTAACATAGGGAGTGGAATGGAGTCACACATAATTTAACTTCATATGTTATTAAGGAAGAAGAAACTGCAAAACTTTATGAAAGACACTCAGGGAAGGTGTTTTTATCTTGATTCATCTTGCCAGTGGGAAGGAATGTGTGAAAACAGTTTGCATCATAATGAGGAGCCAGATAAGGAATATATTCCTCTTTTCTGAAAAACCTCAACAGGTATTAAAAGAAAAGGAAGGGGCTCAGTTTAACTGTCAGGCCAAGCACCACAGCGGGACTGCCGATTTATTGAGTGTTAAATGTCAGTATCAATGTAATAAAGATGGTACACAGTAGGTAATAAGCACTTTCCAGATGAGGAACCACTTTCAATAACTTGTCAACCTCTCTGGCGCTATGAATTATTTTTTTTTTTTTAAATGGGGGGGGAGGGCGGGAAACATATTCTGAGGTACTTGACTTACAGAAGCTGCAGCAACGCGTCTGAGTCTTCACTACAGTACAGAGAGCTGGTGTATTTTGATGACTTACCAGTTTGTGATTGGTCTGAAATCCCATCCTATCTCAAATCTAACACATCACCTTTTTTTTTTTTTTAACAAGGGAGAGATTACTTCAGAGTCCTTCCTTAAAGCTCAAGTGGACAGAATACGGGCCTAGATCCTGCAGACTTTACTCAGCACACTCACCTTGTCTGAGGGTTTCTCTAACTTCAACTGATAATGGCCTCCAAGGGCTTCCAAGCAGTGCCCAGGCCATGCCCACCACAGCACACCTAAAGGCAGGGGACAGGAAATACTTAGCTGCCCTTTTGAGCCACCAGAGTGGTGGAAAGGCGCTATAGTGTGGGCCAGGATCTGACTTGGGAGTGGGAGGCTCTTTTGCCCTATGAAAGGGTTAAGCTTTCTTCATCTAAATGTTAAAGATTTCGATATACGAGCTAAAAAGTGTTCTTGGAAGCAAGACAGGTGGTGTGGCAAAATGAGTGGGAGCTGAATCCCGGAACATGCACTTCATTGTAGTATAAATCACAGCATGGCCTTTAGTGCCACTGTGTGTTGACCCTATCTAGGGATGTGTTGTGTTCCAGGATCATCAACCCACTGAAGCATTTGCTTTCGGAAGCAGGGGAAATTGGGATGGAGGATGGAGCTATCAGATGCCATGGCTGGGTGATGGACATCATTAAAAGAATCCATTGTAGAGAACCTTGCCAGGTTGTTGCTCCCCATTATCATCTGTGACTGTCAAGTAGCTGAGCCCCAGAGGGCATGTTTATGCTGCAATTAAAACCGTGCGGCTGGCCCGTGCCAGCTGACTTGGGCTTGTGGGGCTTGGGCTCGCGGAGGTATTTAACTGCAGTGTAGACATTCTTGCTTGGGCTGGAGCCCTCTGAGATGGGAGGGTCCCACAGCTCCGGCTGAGCCCGAATGTCTACACGTGGGTATCTAATTGAAGTGTAGACATACCCAGAGTGTGTTTCTGGCAGGCCTAAAAATCCATTTCAAGTGGTTCTTCAATTCATAAAATTGGAAAAATACTATTTAATTTATAGATCCCTCTACACTACCAGATCATTTTCTCTTTTGGAAACTTTCTGAGTTGCGGGAAGCATGTAATCTTTTGAGTTTTTGAATACTTGATCTTCATAAAACTTCGGAGACAATGCTTAAAAACAAATCGAGGATTGGCAAAATGTAAATATGAGATATTATGGTATTTTTCTGAAGACTTGTTTCCTAGCACTCAGTGAACTTCTGGATCCTGCATAAAGCTGCTGGAGTATGACTCTTGACAGCTTTGCAAAATCCAGCTGATTGTTATGGAGTGAGATTTTTACATAGGCTGGGGCAATTGAATTGTGCTGGATCCTTTTCCATTTCAGTTTCTGTATCATTGAATTTTTCACTCGTTTTGTTTCTAAATTTAGTTTTACAGCATAAATACCAGGAACAAGAAGCACTTTAAAAAAAGAAAAAGAAAAAAAGCCCTCTTCTACAGAATATTAAAGGCATTATTTATTTAAAAGAACCTCAGCTTCCATTCCATACTACCTTATCAATTCCAGTACCAAGTGCTAAATATTAATCAGTTTAGCAGCAGCTGTAGGCTAGAGTAATTCCTACATTTTTTTTATTTAAATGTAAAGACATTTCTGTGTCTTAAACAATTTTAAATTGGTTCCCCTGCCCATTCCTGGTTTTACATAGAAATACTTGAGTAGACTGAGACACATACTGTGCATTGATCATATAACATATATAGATCATGTACAGTACAGGCTTTTTTAAAGCTTCTTTAACAAGTAAGTCCTGTGGTGATCACACATTTTCTTTTTCCAGGCGCTCAATGGGTATCATTTTACCACTAGAGGACAGGGGGCTGTGAAAAATATTAGAGAAAGATTAAGCTTTTCATTGAAGGAAAAAATATGGTTAGTATTTAACAATTATGAACCACTGAGTTTCTAGATCAAGCAAAACAACTGCTGGCATGTTTAGAGATGAAAATGGGCAGTAAACTGAAGTTACCTTCTGCTGCTGTTTGAACTGTTGAATCAATGTCTAGGTCTCTCTGCTGTAGGAAATCTTGAATCAACATTGTGCTTTCCTTGCTCCCGTGGACATCATTGGGAACACAAATGCAGATGAACTGTATCGAGTTAACTAGCCGGTATGGTTGAGGAGAGACTAAGACAGGCTTTCCTAATATGTGATACCGAGAGAGAGTGGGACTCTGCTGCTACTGTGGGCATCCCATAAGATGTGGTCCTAGACAAGACATTAAACTGTGGGGTATTGATAGTATTAATTTAGTAGGCATGGGTGGAAATGCTTTGGTATAGCACTAATCCTTTTTTTTTTTTTATTAAATAATACAGATATTAGAGAACAAGCTTAGGCCCAGTCCTTCAGCCCTGCTTCCCACAAGCGGAGGAAATGGCTTTTTAAAGTCAAGATCACTCTGTGGTGGTATGCTACTCATGAATTTTATGTCAATTGCTGCGGGACACTAAATCATTGTGGGGATAAGCAGGTTGTTTCTTTGCAAGGTCATGGGGCTGCTCTCATAAATAGGGACTGTTTGCTGAGTAGTGCTGCAGGATCCAATAGTTACCATGGCTAATACTAACCTTCATAATTGCTGTGCTTCCTCAGTTGGGGCCAGACCATCCTCTCGTGGTAAAACTTGCAAGAGAGATGTCTGGGGGGGAAATCTCTTCAGAAGATCTCCTCTTAAAGTAGTGAGGGGAAAGGCGGTTTCCCTTTGACCAGAAAGGGGCACTGGGCCCATCTTCACACCTTGCTGATCCCAGAGGATCCATTTCCATTCAGGCTGGCTGCTTCCGCTTTTTCTATTTTCTGGCCACAGTGGACCACAAGGGAGAACTTTGCTGAAAGGATACTATAATCTGTGGGGGATGACATGAGTGGTCCTGGCCCTGTTGTTCCCTTCCCTGAAGGGTGCAGCTTGAGGTCCAGGCAGGGGGAACAGTGCTGTAGAAGAGATGTGAGATCCATGTGAAATGAGACCTCCATGCACAGATCTCAGGGACCATCTGGGTCTGTGAGAGGCCTGACCCGAGTCACACTGAAATCAATGGGAATCTTGTCATTGATTTAAATGGGAGGAGAAGCAAGCATAAGGGTTCCCTTATTCCAAGGACTGTACTCAGGCTTCGAGTTCCTTTGAAGTTAATGATAGACTCAATTCACACTCTTATCATGCAAAATCCATGGCTCCCATAATCTTACACAGAAGGGGAGCTGTATGTATCTGAATGTGCATAAGTCACTAGCTTACGACTGGAAATTTCAAAGGAGCATATTGGAGTTAGGTGCCCGACTCCCATTGAAATTACCAGGGAATTCGGTGCCTAACCCTATTAGACTGCTTTGAAAAGCTTCACCTGTTTCTTTTTGTGTGTTCTGTCATGACATATAGTGACATTTTCTGTTTAGCCAGTATTTATACATAGGAAAAGGAAAATAATTTTATTTTCTTGTTCCCAAGTAAGCTCTGTTGTCTTATCCTTTTGCTGAACTTATCTCCTTGGCCACTACTTCCTTGGAAATCATTTGATAACACGATTTGTTCACTAGTTTATAGCTGGTAATGTTCCTAACAGTAGTTGCTGTGCAGAAACCTAAGCAGATGATAAAATATGAGCCATTTGGTATCATCTTAGTCACTAGTAGTAATAAATGTTAAACTTTTTCTTTTAACTAAGATCAATCAATACAGGGTTCTCTACACGGTGCCCCGACATGCTATGACTACTACTTATTCACTACTACCTCTTGTATAGGATGTCTAATGGGGTTTGACAGAATGTTTTAATAAGCAGTGCTGAGTTTTGAGAGCAGTACCCTGAAAGCTTTGTTAATGTGTGGTGACAAGATGTTCTGGCAGGTTGAACAGGTTTGGTATTCTAATCGAATTAGGCCAGCTCTTCCATATGTGACATCCTCACAATTGTGACAGCTTCACCCAGGGAAGGAGGATGTGCAAATGGCTGGCTGATGCTTGGGTATGCACAAGCATGGTAAAGACTCAGGGCTGGTTTGTGTGGTGCGTCACCTGACAGACGCAACACAGAAGACATAGTCCGAGAGGAGGACAAGCAAAAGTGGCTTTACATTGCCATTGTGCCACCCAGATTCCAGGCTGCTGGGCGGCCAAAATGGGCTCTGGTGTAAGTTAGAGCAGCCCCTGAGGCTTCCTATTGGCTTCAGCCCAAAATCTTCACAGCACTAAGTGCTACAACTATTCCCCCCTCCCATGTCATGCCTATATGCAAGGGCTTGTGAGAGTGGGAACACTTACTCCAGCCGACACTACTGCAGGGTTGTGGGAATTCTCCTCTGGCACCCTTCAGCCCCTTTACAGGCTCTATGTCTTCAGAATAATGTATAGGACCAGACCAGGGGCTGGAATCTGTCCCCCACTCCGTAGGTTATACCTTGGTGCTTAGGTAGTGTATACAGAACCTTCTTTCTTCTTCCATTCATGTTCAAAAAGTGATTATTACGATTGCAACCAGAGTTGAGTAGGAAAGGACCCTGTAAAGAACAAGTTTCAGAGTAGCAGCCGTCGCCTTAGAGACTAACCCATTTATTTGAGCATAAGCTTTCGTGAGCTACAGCTCACTTCATCGGATGCGTCCGATGTAGCTCACGAAAGCTTATGCTCAAATAAATGGGTTAGTCTCTAAGGGTATGTCTACACTACGGAATAAGGTTGAATTTATAGAAGTCGGTTTTTTAGAAATCGGTTTTATATATTCGAGTGTGTGCGTCCCCACAGAAAATGCTCTAAGTGCATTAACTCGGCGGAGCGCTTCCACAGTACCGAGGCTAGAGTCGACTTCCGGAGTGTTGCACTGTGGGTAGCTATCCCACAGTTCCCGCAGTCTCCGCTGCCCATTGGAATTCTGGGTTGAGATCCCAATGCCTGATGGGGCTAAAACAGTGTCGCGGGTGGTTCTGGGTACATATCGTCAGGCCCCCGTTCCCTCCCTCCCTCCGTGAAAGCAAGGGCAGACAATCGTTTCGCACCTTTTTTCCTGAGTTACCTGTGCAGACGCCATACCACGGCAAGCATGGAGCCTGCTCAGGTAACTGTCACCCTATGTCTCCTGGGTGCTGGCAGACGTGGTATGGCTTTGCTACACAGTAGCAGCAGCCCCTTGCCTTGTGGCAGCAGACGGTACAGTACGACTGGTAGCCGTCATCGTCATGTCTGAGGTGCTCCTGGCCACGTCAGCTGGGAGCGCCTGGGCAGACATGAGGGCAGGGACTAAATTTGGAGTGACTTGACCAGGTCATTCTCTTTAGTCCTGCAGTCAGTCCTATTGAACCGTCTTATGGTGAGCAGGCAGGCGATACGGATTGCTAGCAGTCGTACTGTACCATCTTCTGCCAGGCAGGCAAGAGATGAGGATGGCTAGCAGTCGTACTGTACCATCTTCTGCCGAGCAGCCATGAGATGTGGATGGCATGCAGTCCTTCTGCACCGTCTGCTGCCAGCCAAAGATGTAAAAGATAGATGGAGTGGATCAAAACAAGAAATAGACCAGATTTGTTTTGTACTCATTTGCTTCCCCCCCTCCCCTGTCTAGGGGACTCATTCCTCTAGGTCACACTGCAGTCACTCACAGAGAAGGTGCAGCGAGGTAAATCTAGCCATGTATCAATCAGAATCAGAGGCCAGGCTAACCTCCTTGTTCCAATAAGAACGATAACTTAGGTGCACCATTTCTTATTGGAACCCTCCGTGAAGTCCTGCCTGAAATACTCCTTGATGTAAAGACACCCCCTTTGTTGATTTTAGCTCCCTGAAGCCAACCCTGTAAGCCGTGTCATCAGTCGCCCCTCCCTCCGTCAGAGCAACGGCAGACAATCGTTCCGCGCCTTTTTTCTGTGCGGACGCCATACCAAGGCAAGCATGGAGGCCACTCAGCTCACTTTGGCAATTAGGAGCACATTAAACACCACACGCATTATCCAGCAGTATATGCAGCACCGGAACCTGGCAAAGCGATACCGGGCGAGGAGGCGATGTCAGCGCGGTCCCGTGAGTGATCAGGACATGGACACAGATTTCTCTGAAAGCATGGGCCCTGCCAATGCATGCATCATGGTGCTAATGGGGCAGGTTCATGCTGTGGAACGCCGATTCTGGGCTCGGGAAACAAGCACAGAGTGGTGGGACCGCATAGTGTTGCAGGTTTGGGACGATTCCCAGTGGCTGCGAAACTTTCGCATGCATAAGGGCACTTTCATGGAACTTTGACTTGCTTTCCCCTGCCCTGAGGCGCATGAATACCAAGATGAGAGCAGCCCTCATAGTTGAGAAGCGAGTGGCGATAGCCCTGTGGAAGCTTGCAACGCCAGACAGCTACCGGTCAGTTGGGAATCAATTTGGAGTGGGCAAATCTACTGTGGGGGCTGCTGTGATGCAAGTAGCCCACGCAATCAAAGATCTGCTGATATCAAGGGTAGTGACCCTGGGAAATGTGCAGGTCATAGTGGATGGCTTTGCTGCAATGGGATTCCCTAACTGTGGTGGGGCCATAGACGGAACCCATATCCCTATCTTGGCACCAGAGCACCAAGCCGCCGAGTACATAAACCGCAAGGGGTACTTTTTGATAGTGCTGCAAGCTCTGGTGGATCACAAGGGACGTTTCACCAACATCAACGTGGGATGGCCGGGAAAGGTGCATGACGCTCGCATCTTCAGGAACTCTGGTCTGTTTCAAAAGCTGCAGGAAGGGACTTTATTCCCAGACCAGAAAATAACTGTCGGGGATGTTGAAATGCCTAATGTATCCTTGGGGACCCAGCCTACCCCTTAATGCCATGGCTCATGAAGCCGTACACAGGCAGCCTGGACAGTAGTCAGGAGCTGTTCAACTACAGGCTGAGCAAGTGCAGAATGGTGGTAGAATGTGCATTTGGACGTTTAAAGGCGCGCTGGTGCAGTTTACTGACTCGCTTAGACCTCAGCGAAACCAATATTCCCACTGTTATTACTGCTTGCTGTGTGCTCCACAATATCTGTGAGAGTAAGGGGGAGACCTTTGTGGCGGGGTGGGAGGTTGAGGCAGATTGCCTGGCTGCTGGTTACGCGCAGCCAGACACCAGGGCGGTTAGAAGAACACAGGAGGGCGCGGTACGCATCAGAGAAGCTTTGAAAACCAGTTTCATGACTGGCCAGGCTACGGTGTGACAGTTCTGTTGGTTTCTCCTTGATGAAACCCCCCGCCCCTTGGTTCACTCTACTTCCCTGTAAGCTAACCACCCGCCCCTCCTCCCTTCAATCACCGCTTGCAGAGGCAATAAAGTCATTGTTGCTTCACATTCATGCATTCTTTATTCATTCATCACACAAATAGGGGGATGACTACCAAGGTAGCCCAGGAGGGGTGATGGAGGAGGGAAGGAAAATGCCACACAGCACTTTAAGCACAGCACTTTAAAAGTTTACAACTTTAAAATTTATTGAATGACAGCCTTCTTTTTTTTGGGCAATCCTCTGTGGTGGAGTGGCTGGTTGGCCGGAGGCCCCCCCACCGCGTTCTTGGGCGTCTGGTTGTGGAGGCTATGGAACTTGGGGAGGAGGGCGGTTGGTTACACAGGGGCTGTAGTGGCAGTCTGTGCTCCAGCTGCCTTTGCTGCAGCTCAACCATACACTGGAGCATACTGGTTTGGTCCTCCAGCAGCCTCAGCATTGAATCCTGCCTCCTCTCATCACGCTGCCGCCACATTTGAGTTTCAGCCCTCTCTTCAGCCCGCCACTTACTGTCTTCAGCCCGCCACCTCTCCTCCCGGTCATTTTGTGCTTTCCTGCACTCTGACATTATTTGCCTCCACGCATTCGTCTGTGCTCTGTCAGTGTGGGAGGACAGCATGAGCTCGGAGAACATTTTATTGCGAGTGCGTTTTTTTTTTCTTTCTAAGCTTCACTAGTCTCTGGGAAGGAGAAGATCCTGTGATCATTGAAACACATGCAGCTGGTGGAGAAAAAAAAAGGGACAGCAGTATTTAAAAAGACACATTTTATAAAACAGTGGCTACACTCTTTCAGGATAATCCTTGCTGTTAACATTGCATACATAGCACATGTTTTTTCGTTACAAGGTCGCATTTTGCCTCCCCCCACCGTGTGGCTACCCCCTCAACTTTCCCCCCTCCCTGTGGCTAACAGCAGGGAACATTTCTGTTTAGCCACAGGCAAACAGCCCAGCAGGAATGGGCTCCTCTGAGTGTCCCCTGAAGAAAAACACTCTATTTCAACCAGGTGACCATGAATTATATCTCACTCTCCTGAGGATAACACAGAGAGATAAAGAACGGATGATGTTTGAATGCCAGCAAACATACACTGCAATGCTGTATTCTACAATGTTTCCCGAGTACGTGTTACTGGCCTGGAGTGGTAAAGTGTCCTACCATGAAGGACGCAATAAGGCTGCCCTCCCCAGAAACCTTTTGCAAAGGCTTTAGGAGTACATCTAGGAGAACCGCGAATGCCAGGGCAAAGTAATCCTTTCACATGCTTGCTTTTAAACCATGTATAGTATTTTAAAAGGTACACTCACCAGAGGTCCCTTCTCCGCCTGCTGGGTCCAGGAGGCAGCCTTGGGTGGGTTCGGGGGGTACTGGCTCCAGGTCCAGGGTGAGAAACAGTTCCTGGCTGTCGGGAAAACCAGTTTCTCCGCTTGCTTGCTGTGAGCTATCTACAACCTCCTCCTCATCATCATCTTCTTCTTCGTCCCCAAAACCTGCTTCCGTATTGCCTCCATCTCCATTGAAGGAGTCAAACAACACGGCTGGGGTAGTGGTGACTGAACCCCCTAAAATGGCATGCAGCTCATCATAGAAGCGGCATGTTTGGGGCTCTGACCCGGAGAGGCCGTTCGCCTCTCTGGTTTTCTGGTAGGCTTGCCTCAGCTCCTTCAGTTTCACGCGGCACTGCTTCGGGTCCCTGTTATGGCCTCTGTCCTTCATGCCCTGGGAGATTTTGACAAAGGTTTTGGCATTTCGAAAACTGGAACGGAGTTCTGATAGCACGGATTCCTCTCCCCCAAACAGCGATCAGATCCCGTACCTCCCGTTCGGTCTATGCTGGAGCTCTTTTGCGATTCTGGGACTCCATCATGGTCACCTGTGCTGATGAGCTCTGCATGGTCACCTGCAGCTTGCCACGCTGGCCAAACAGGAAATGAGATTCAAAAGTTCGCGGTTCTTTTCCTGTCTAACTGGCCAGTGCATCTGAGTTGAGAGTGCTGTCCAGAGCGGTCACAATGGAGCACTCTGGGATAGCTCCCGGAGGCCAATACCATCGAATTGTGTCCACAGTACCCCAAATTCGAGCCGGCAAGGTCGATTTAAGCGCTAATCCACTTGTCAGGGGTGGAGTAAGGAAATCGATTTTAAGAGCCCTTTAAATCAAAATAAAGGGCTTCATTGTGTGGACGGGTACAGGTTTACATCGATTTAACGCTGCTAAATTTGACCTAAAGTCCTAATGTAGACCAGGGCTTAGGTGCCACTAGTACTCCTTTTTCTTTTTGTAAAGAACAAGTTAGAGATCCAAGGAAACAGTTGCTGTATTTTTCCTTGGAAGAAAGGTAACTCTTCTGAAACAGGCGGTTCTCTAGTCTGTGTGCCCACTCTACTCACTTTGTGCCACTCAGGAGTGGAGACTGATATTGAATGCCAAAGCTGGAGTTACCTCCAGCTGGGGAGTCTGCAGCAGGGGCAGAGCCAGAGCAAGAATAGCTTGTCTCTAAGCCCCTCTGTCTCTGCAGCCCTTAGCACAAAGGTTATGTCATGTCAAGAATTATAACATTCATAAACCAGTCGGAGAACACTTCAATCTCTCTGGTCATGCAATCACAGACATGAAGGTCGCTATCTTAAAAGAAAAAAACTTCAAATCCAGACTCCAGCGAGAAACTGCTGAATTGGAATTCATTTGCAAATTGGATACTATTAATTTAGGCTTAAATAGAGACTGGGAATGGCTAAGTCATTATGCAAGGTAGCCTATTTCCCCTTTTTTTTTTCCTACCCCCCCCCCCCCCCCCCCCCAGACGTTCTGTTTAAACTTGGAGAGTGGTCAGTTTGGATGAGCTATTACCAGCAGGATAGTGAGTTTGTGTGTGTGGTTTTTGGAGGGGGGTGAGAAAACCTGGATTTGTGCAGGAAATGGCCCACCTTGATTATCATGCACATTGTGTAGAGAGTTGTCACTTTGGATGGGCTATTACCAGCAGGACAGTGAGTTTGTGTGTGGGGGGGTGGAGGGTGAGAAAACCTGGATTTGTGCTGGAAATGGCCCAACTTGATATCACTTTAGATAAGCTATTACCAGCAGGAGAGTGGGGTGGGAGGAGGTATTGTTTCATGGTCTCTGTGTGTATATAAAGTCTGCTGCAGTATCCACGGTATGCATCCGATGAAGTGAGCTGTAGCTCACGAAAGCTCATGCTCAAATAAATTGGTTAGTCTAAGGTGCCACAAGTACTCCTTTTCTTTTTGCGAATACAGACTAACATGGCTGTTACTCTGAAAGGTTATGTCTGTCTACTTTCCCCACCCCACACTGCATCCAGAGTATGTATGACACAGCAGAGAATCTGACCTCATATCTCTGTTCACTGTCAACTCTCCTCCTTTTTATGTAAACCTTCAGCACTTTTCATTTAAATTTTTCAGCAATGTTACAGTGAAAGTCCTCATTCTCCTTGCATTGTACAGTTTTACTTGGGCCCAAATTCTCTTAGGGTTGATGCTTTTTGAGAACATTAAATCATTTCTCTGGCTTCCAGTGCATTGGGTTATTGAAAGTCGTTTTTTTTTTTTTTTTTTTGAGAGTCAGGAATGCCTGTATAAGTCGGCAAGATATGCAAGCTTTGCAAAGAGAAATTAGCCTCTAGGAGTCAATCCTAAAAATGTTCATATGTATAAAACACTTTTAAAAATTATTTTTTTAAATAAACCCAAAGAAGATGCAAGTATTATGGGTGGGACTTTAAAAAACAACAACCCCAAAGCTGTGAATGGGCTTGAATTAGGCACCCAATCCAATTAAAATTCTCTTAGACTCCTTTGAAACCCCAGCCTGTAACTTTTATGTCATGCTTTGTACAAATAGTACGCCAGCATATTTTACAGAATTAATAATTAAAGTTGCAGAGATAAATATTAGCAGAAAGAAAGAGAAACTAAGAAATATAGGAGAACCAACATGTTTCTCATGGAGATTTGAAATACAATGAAAAATCAAAGAAAATTGAGAAATATAAGAAGGCTAGCCTAGATGGCAAATGTTGCAGAGAAGATTATTGCACAAACAGTGACAATGTAGTGGACAGTCAGGGCCAAAATGAGTGAGGTAAGCTGGAGTAGGTGAACAGAAAGTTTTAAAAACACGGATGGGACTGGAATCTGAAATGAAAGAGGAACCAGCACAATCATACTTCTCAGTACGGGTGAGAAGGCAGGTCCCAGCATTCTGATAGACTTCCAATAACAGATGTATGGAAGAAACAAAGGGACCAAAAAACCCCTCACTTACAGTTCTTCAGCTATTTTCATTGCACAAAAATAAAAAATACTATTGCATAAGAAATTCTAATTAATAAGTTGACATGTCAGCACCATCACCAGGCTTTTTAGTGTCTGAGCCCATAGTTTCACAAGTTGCTTTATGGGCTCTTAAAAAGAAACACATTACACCATCAAACTCGTAGAAAACATATTTCATTCCTTTTATAGATCACTCTTAGTTTTGCAAGATACAGAATAGAAGTTTCTGCTCAGTAACTTCTCAGAGCATCTCAGGTTTCCTTTTATATTCTAAGTTAGTCTGTGTAAATCTAGGGAAAAAAAGATTTGCTGACCTTGCAAATAAATATCCTGCTTTTCCCCAGTGATCTAGTGTCTCTTAGCAATTGATGTAGAAAACCATAAGTAGTATGCCAGCAGAGAGTGATCTTGACTTAAAAGCTGTTTCCTCTGATTGGTTTTATTAGCTAGATTGTCTGGATAAGGAATGAGTTTAATAATTCCGTTGACTATTAGGAATGCAAAATACTTTCTTAAATTGAACAGAGTACTAAATCATAACCTGAAGTCTTAGTCGATAATTTTCCATTATTTTCTCTTGAAGTCTTTCCCTTTATGAAGAGTACTATGTGATATTTAATGTTTAGACAGAGAGTGAAGACTTCAGTTTTTAAAGTTTCATTCAAAGAAAAGCCCCACCCACATACAGTACGTTAATATGTATTTATTTAGTTTATATCTGCATCAGAAAGGCATTTTCCTTCAGACAAGCTCCATAAATAGCTCCGGTTGTTTCTATCCTTTGTTACTGAGGATTGTGGTTTTCTGTTTTGTTTTTTTTTAATCTAGTATCAAAACTTTCATTAAAGACACAAAGGGATGGCCTAAAGCCTTACAATCCAGTTAAAAAAAAAATCGAAGTTTCCTGAAACCATGTATTCAAATGCCAACACCAGTAAAATTAGCCCTGTGTTCTTCTGAAACACTGCAAATGAATACGTACGGGAACTCCTCACTTAACGTTGTAGTTATGTTCCTGAAAAATGCGACTTTAAGCGAAACGATGTTAAGCGAATCCAATTTCCCCATAAGACTTAGTGTAAATGAGGGGGTTAGGTTCCAGGGAAATTTTTTTTACCAGACAAGACCTATATATGTATATACACACACAGTAAAAGTTTTATACAAACAATTTAATACTGGTACACAGTGATGATGACTGTGAAGCTTGGTTGAGGTGGAGGAGTCAGAGGGTGGGATAGTTCCCAGGGAATGCCTTACTGCTAAACTATGCACTAGCAAGTGGCTGAGCCCTCAAGGGTTAACTCTCTCACTCTACAAGGCAGCAGGAAAGGAGGGAGGGCAGACAGAGACAGAGAGTCACACCCTGTGTGTGTTTGAGAGAGAGAGATGCGCATTTCCCCTTTAAGTATGGAGAGTGGGGTCAGAAGTACACTGCCTTGTTAATTAGATCAGCAAGCTGAGACCAGATCGCAGCTCCCTCCCTCTGTGTGTCCCCCCTGCTCTATGGAAGGTAGGGTAAAAGGGGTGTAGGAGCAGGGGGGGAGGGGGACACCCTGACATTAGGCCCCCTCTTCTTCCCCTCGCCCCGACACAGCAAGCAGGAGTCTCGGGGAGCAGCTCAAAGACAGAGGGCAGGAGCAGCACATGGTAGTGGGGGGAGGGACAGCTGAACTGACGCAAGCTGCACAGGGAAGTTAAGGGAGCGGGGAGCTGCTGGGGGGCTGCCCGTCCACCCTGGTTCCAACCACCCACCAGCTAGCTGCAACAGGCTGCTCTTCCTGCAAGCAGTGGACAAAGCAGGCGGCTGCCAAAAGACGGTTAGAAGGGAGCATTGCACAACTTTAAACGAGCATGTTCCCTAATTGATCAGCAAGGTAACAACGAAACAGTGTTAACTGGGACGACTTTAAGTGAGGAGTTCCAGTATTCAATTCAGCGTACGTCTATACTGCAGTCCGAGGTGTGGTTGCAGCTCATGTACACAAACCTGTGCTAGCTTTACCAGAAATCGCATGGCAAAAACTAGCAGTGAAGATGCCGCGGCGCCAGTTTCAATGTGGACTAGCAACATGAGTAGGTATCTAGAGTCCCAGGTGTTCTTGTACAGTCCACTCGGAGGCCTCTACACTGCTATTTTTTTTTTTTTTTTTTTTGCCATACTGGTGTGGGTACGTTTACCTGCATTTCAGTCACAGCTTGGATTGCAGTGTAGACTCCTTGCAGGTTTCATAAGACTGGAGTTTTGCCCCAGTCTTTCTAAAAATATCTCTTTTCTTGTCATGAAGTTCTCTAGGTATCTGCCTACCTACTGTCCTGTATCCCAGAAGTGGCTGCATTTCAGTGTTGAAATGATTTTCTGCTTCTGCATGGTTTCAGAAGCAGTTTGAGCTCCTTAGGATGAATGATGCTATTTAAATGTAATATGTTGATTAAAGGAATAGTACTAAAAAGATCTCAAAAAAACCAAAGACAGGATATAAAATCAGGACAGAAAACATTTCAGTAAATTTCTTTGCTCGTTTTATGTTATTTGTTTAGGATCTGTGCTGGCTAGCACAAGAGAACATGCTGTACTTTCCTAGGCTCTGTAGAAAATAATGCATTTTAGATTTGACACCACTGCATAACCTGTCACTTAATGTAATGCATTGATAGAGTGAGATCATGGAATCCCATCTAGCGGCTCTAATCACTTTTGACTGTATCTGGCTTGGCTCAGCTGAAAACTATTCTCTCTAGACCCTTTGGTTGTACTTCAACCTCAGTGAAGTTTTGGATTGAAGGAAAATATACATCACCAAGTCATGAAATGGCAGCCATACAGTCATTTATAACAATATGTAGAATGTGGCACAGAGCAATTTGGCAGCCATGTTTATATATTATAACTGTACAGTAGGTTTAGTTGTACTTTTGTGAAGTTACTTCCTTTATAAAAGAAAACTATTCTGTATTACTTCAGTACCTGGTCCAAAGAATACACCACAGTCAAGGTCAGGTTTCCTTTCAAGGCAAATAGTGAGTATAAAGTAAGACAGTCCCTTCTGTATACTGCAACTTTTAAATTGTGAAAAGCCTGAATTGGAGTATTAAGGGAAGATTTGTCTTTGAGTGATACACCAAAACTGGAGGTTAAACGTCAAATCTACAACTTGTTCTCTTATAATGTGAGAGTGGAAGGTCAGTGACAGAGTAACATGAGAATATCAGTTTTATCAGACGTGGAATCAGTAGACCTCTGTAGACATGCTTTCCATGTCTGAGGGAGATTCTGCATGTGTTTGGGAGTTTGTGTTTTGATTTAGGTGTTGATAGTGGGAAGAATACTGTTCTACTTTAATCATTCTGATGTGGCCAAATACTGGCCTCCCGTCACCTTGGCAGAAATGATGAGTTTACCTTGTTATCGCTGTTTGACTACAGAATCAGCAGTTGTCCAGGACTGTCATGGCTGACAGTTCAGAGGCTCCTGGAGTAATTTACACTGTGCAGGAGAGTTCAAGAAATATTACTACTTTATTCAACATCTGAGAGGGAAAACAGATGAAAACTGAGACTGTGTCAGGAAACTCTGACTCACAGGCAGATGATACCCAGAAGCTGCGGAACCTCCATAGCATGCATGTCTTTACAGCCAACTAGATGTCCTTGTGTTCTTTATTTTGGATAGTGACTACATTGAGTTAACTATGAAAAGCACTATGAGAATCTACAAGTGCCAGGCATATTTAGAGCAGTGTCTGAAATGTAAATAAGAATATTAATATTAGCTCCAGATACCTAATTCCCTCTCAAGGGAATACTAATTAATATTCAAATAATCTCAACATTTGAAAAGATTAAAAGGAAAAGTGTTTGTTTGGTTTTAAATAATGCTCTTAGATTTTAACATTAATTATTACCTAAAGTAGCACAAAATCCTATTTAGGACAGTTGGAAACAGATATCTGAACACGCAGAATGCTGAGAGATGTAGTATTAGTTTTCCATCCTGCTGTTTTAATGAGATTAATTGCATGTTTCCACTCAGCACCTAGAAGTAAATGGCTGATGGAAGGTTGGAAGAATAGTGTTGTAGAAAATGGATGCTAACAGGCCTCTGAAATATGATGATTACCAGCTATTTGAGATTCAGTGGCTGTAATATGATAATGAGCTATTATATTATGCAGGGAGAAATGATTGAAAGAGAAGTGACATGAAATAGAATTATATGAAAAATAAGACAAGATCTCATTTTGTTATTCTCCTGCCTGTTTCTTATGACAAATATTAAATAGGAAAGTTGAAATTTCCATTTATAAATGGAAATTCTCTGAGGAAGCCAATGTCAATCTAAAGTGATAAGTTTTATTTGTCAGGAAAGACTAGAAGACGAACAGCTGATCATATTAGCTAGACCTTGGCCATCAAGCTCAGCATCAGTAGGACAGTGCTTTGGATTAGTCAGTCAGAGTTGAAACATGACTTTTTTTCTGAAACACTGTTTGTATCATAGTTCACATCAGTATTGTTTTCTGTTGGTGCATCACAGCACCACTTAAGATATACTATATCTCATTGTGAATCTCATCCTAGTCACATACTCTGCATACGATTGCCTATGTAATTTCTTTTGTTTCTTACACCACATTACTCCAGTGCATGGGAGTGTGTCATGATCTGGCTGTAAACAAACAAACCGACTTTTTGATCTGTGCTGTGTCTTCAGTTGCACTCATGTAAAGCTTTAAACAGTGGGATTTTCAGAAGTGCCAATGTGACTTCAGAACACAGATTCCATTGAAATTCACGTAATTAATCCTAAATCACTTTGCTTTTGAAAAATCCCACCCGTCATCCATAACTTCCAAGTCCTTTATGAAGGTGGATGTACACTATATGAACCTCTTGTTACAGATGGCAAAAATAAGTCAGTAGGTACCCAATTCATGAATGCGCCACATCTCTTTTACACGGGCATAGTATAAAGCACCACAAGAGGAAAAATCCCCAGCATAGGGGAGGGGCAAAGACAGTGTAAGAGTTACCTTGGTCCCTACAGGTCTCGTGCTGAACTTTGTACTGGTGCATGATTTAACAGAACCTAGAGACTTGTCCATTGCTTATTACACCAGGCGAGGGAAGCAGAGGAGGGAGAAATTGCAATGTATCTGCATGTGTTCCAGCAAAACAACTGGCATATTTGGCTTTCCAGCCTTGATGATGTCTCTTTAAGAGAAATAGAGTTACAGACGGTTGTTAGACATTGTAGAGGCACAGATGGTTTCCATATCTCTGAACAAGAAAACAACAAAAGTGGGGGGGAAGAAACCTACATGGCTAACTAGAAAAGTAAATTCATTAGGGGTAAAAGAGCATCCTTTTAAAATGTGAAAATCCTTGCATGAAACAACATGACTGGATTGGAACACTAATGTGCAAATCAATAATTAAGGGGTTCATTCTCCACTCCCTTGCACTTGGGGTAGTCAGGCAGGCCCACCTTTGCAAAATAAGACTGAGATATGACTGTTCTGGTCTGGTAGCCTTTTACACCTACTCTGCCCAAGCTTAAATGGCTACACAAGGTGCAGTGAGGTGGAAAAATAGACCCAAACATGTTATTTCCACTCTTTTGTGCAAGTAGGCATACAGTAATTCTATTTGAGGATTAAAATATCCTTGGGAACCCATGCTCTAATGATGTTTAGAAATCTGTTTAATCTCTGTATAAACAAAATAAATACAAAACTACTCATTAGTTAAGTGATAGAAAACAAAGAGTTGCAGTAAACATCTGCTCCTCAGGATATTGAGTAGTTAGAAGTGGGGTGTCCCTGGTGCAGTATTAGAACCAATATTTCTAAATATTTACTATTGACTTTGAGGTGGAAGGGGACAGCAAATTAGTGAAGATAGTTGGTGACGCTAAATGATTGTGCCCAAAGAAAGGAATTTGTGAGAAATGTATATATTGAATTAAAGATAGGATTTTTATTGGTTTTAGGGGAATTTCTATGGTGCTTGTCACCATAGTATGTGAGCAGCTCAGAGACCTCATTTTAATACCCTTGGGAAGTCGGAAATATGGTTAGCCTCATGTGACAGATGGCAAATGAAGGGACATGAAGAGAGAAGTCTGGATTTTCAGTGGTTCTGAGTGATGCAAAACTGCCATAAATGGGAATTGAGGATTACACTATGTCCTAAGTGGGCATAAAGTTCCTCCCCTCCTGCTTCTCTCTCCCCTGCTGTAAATGACTGTCAGGGACAGAAGGGACTATTCTCACCCGTATATTGGTCTCTAGAGCCATTATGAGGCAGCACAAGTCACAGGTGCTCTTAGGATTCTCTGACTTGTGGCAGAAGCTGGTTTGGCCCATGGAAAAACTCAGATTCCTAGTGAGTGTAAAGATGACTTAAATCAACCTTTGCTTCCTTCCCCTCAGCTGTGCTGAGCAATGCTGCAGTGCAGAGGGGCTGATTAGAAGCTGAACGTAGCCCTGTGTGTCTAAAGCTGGGCACCTAAACATTAAGATCAGATTTTCAAAAATGACTTAAGTGACTTACCCAAATTTTACATGGCACAGCCAGGGTTTAACCCTGTTCTCCTGCCTTGCAGCCCTGAATCATAGGGCCATCCTGCCCCAAAACTTGCTCATTAGACAACACTTCAGTTGCCGTCTTTCATAAATAGAAGTAAATTGGGAGGTGCAAGTGCCTGTAAGGATAGTATAACAAAATGGGAGCTCCGGGCATTTAGAAATCTGGACAAAGTGAAAAGTACCATTCCACATGCCATTTAAAATTAGACTGTGCAGACTGCAAGGGGAATATATGGTAGTGATTGGCTTGCATTGGCAGCAGAGATTATGGCTGAATAGATGGAAATCGTATGTTTGTGATTCTGTAACCTAAAGCCCTTGGTGGATTGGACAGCCCTATGGCAGATGAACTTGCTTCTCATGCAGCAGCAGTTAAGAACAAATAGAGACGCTCAGGAGAGGACAGAAAGCAATACCGTGCCTCATGCTACTCTTTGGGGGGAATAATGTGCACAGAGGAGTGGAAACTGTGTGAGGTTGCACTCAAATGCCCTGAGCTGCGGGTCTGGCAAAACGCTGCTTGGTGTATGGAGGAGGCTGGAAGGAAAAGACGCCTGTATCCCATTAGTTTATTTCCCTACCCCGCCAAACTAGACCCATGTATTTTTAAATTAATGCTGCTGCCAGATGGACAATCATAATGAGGAGTGAGGCTACAAGTGTTCTATAAACTGAGCCTTAGCAGGCCTGTTTTGTTTCTGAAATCTGAAGATGACGAAGATAGAACCCTCTTTGAGTCGTTATTTCTGTCTAAGCATCACCCAGGTCTTAATAGTACCTGACAAGCAGGGCAGAGTTTTACAAACTAAGGCACTTTTCTAGCCCCTCTGCTGTTGTGTGCTTTCAGTCCACCCTATGGGATTGTGGGCCCTGTGGTGCACCGGGGCTAAGGCAGGCTCCCTGCCTGCCCTGGCCCTGTGCTGTTTCCAGAAGCGGCTGGCACCATGTCCCTGTTGCCCCTGGGGGGGATGGACAGAGGGCTCCGTGCATGGTCCTTGCTTTCAGGCACTGCCCCCTACAGCTCCCATTGGCCAGGAACAGGGAACCACGGCCAATGGGAGCTTTGGGACTGGTATCTGCAGGTGAGGGCAGTGCGCGGTGGAGCCGCCTGCTCCACCTCACCCCCAGGAGCCACTGCCGGACATGTTGGCCAATTCTGGGAGCAGCGCAGGGCAAGGGCAGGCAGGAAGCCTGCCTTAGCCCTGCTGTGCGCCACTGCCACCCCGGAGCCACTTGACATAAGTGGTGCCAGGCTGGAGCCTGCACCCCAAACCACTCCTGCACCTCGCACCCTGACCCCCTGCCCTGAGTCCTCTGCCGCACCCCTCCTGCACCCCAACCCCTTGCCCTGAGCCCCTTCCTGCACCCCACATCCCTCCTGCCCCAGCCGTACATTCATGGCCCTGCGTACAATTTCCCCACCCAGATGTGGCCCTTGGGCCAAAAAGTTTGCCCACCACTATGCTAAGGGGATGAAAAGAAGAGAAATAGATCTTTGGAATGACTCCAGAATTGCAGGAGGGAAGAAAGTGGAACCAACATGGCATTGTGATCCCACGGATCCTGTAAAGAGAAGTGCATAAACACTGTACAGTCAATTCCAAATACAACCACTCTACAATTCTGGTTACTGCAACACGCTGTTCTTTGCCCCTGTGGGGAGGAGTATTGGATGGAGAAATGTAGCATGTGAGCAGAGAACCATCAGTTACTGACAGATGCTACTGGCCAGAACAACACGCCCTTGGTTAACAGTACAGAGCAACAGGAGCTCTAAAATTCAGTGAGAGGGGAGGGGGATTGACGACAAGATCGCATGTGGAGTTTTGGCTCTGCTCAGTTGGAATATCATGCAGCCTGCCCCTGCCTGCTCAGCAGGCCTACAAATCCGTCTTCCTGAGGGCGTATAAGGAAATGCAGTGTTGGGTTTCCCTGGGAGGTTTCTTTGCCTGAGGCTTTTTCTAGAGAAGATAATTAGGATCAGAGTAATCCGCTTTAGCTCAGCCACCAAGGAAACTGCCACCCACTTTCAGCTGGTTGCCATTTACCTCATAATTACTCCTTCACAAAGCCTACAACTGATATTAAAAAAAAAAAAAATCCCACCCACTCCAGTGAGAAACACTGGTGGATCGAAATACCCTAGATTCCATTTTCAAGTAGAAAATTAACCCTCTAGCGTCCCCATGAGCTGGGATTTGTTTCTGAAGCCCAAATTATTTTGTTATTTATTCAGAGTTGTATTTAAGCCTGGAAGTAATAAAATATAAAGACCAGCTTTTGCCCCAGAAGAGCATAACTAATTGGAAACATAAATTGTTGGAGTCCCCACTCAGCTCTAAGCAAAAGCCATACACTTACAATCAAAAGGTCTCTGTTTTATTAACAAAAAGGTCATTCCAAAATAACACTACATGAACCCTAACATTTCTCCTCAGGCTTAGTTGCTTCTAGAATTGCTTCTAAATACCTTCTCTCAGATCTTCTCCTTTCTAAACTGTAACTTCCTCTATGAGATGTCCTCCTTCTCTGTTTCAAATAGAGTTATATTAGCTGTTCCTAGTACCCAGTGATTCAGCAGTAATTAAATTGCAGCTCCTAACAGACTTCCAACACCTGCTGACAAGGTGGAGCAAATGAAGAACCCTGCAACCTTGTTACAACATTCAGCCAGCTAGCAAACTTCAGGGAAGGTAAGGCTAGGATCCACAGAATACAGTTTTCATACATTCTTTCTTTTTTTCTTTTTGTTGTGGTTATTGTTAAAGCCATTGTGTAAATTCAAAATGAAACAGTATTCAAATTCTTCTTTTTATATTTTATCAGCATTTTAACCCTAGCTCTCTTTTGCAATCAGTAGTGCCATGACTGTGCTGGTTAAAAGAAAATTGCTTTTTATTGTTATAAGTATTCCATAAAACTAACAAATGTCTGTTTTTGGCAGACTGTTAAAAATTCTCAGTCATTAGAATGATATTTGGTAGCACTGCTCCATAATTCTGTTTCTGTTTACAATAGCCAGGATCATGGTATTTGAGATACCAACTCTTCACACCAGTGCATTTAATACATGTGATAGGGCTTGGGACTGATTCTGTTCTCACTGCTGACTTTTTTTTTTTTATTCCAGTGTAACTCTACTGAAGTCAAGAGAGAGTGAAATAAAAGTAATATAAGTGACAGGTGCATCAGGCTATTTGTATTCTTGACAGTACCTTCTAAACTAGATGAGTCAAATTCTGCTCCTGATCATACTACAGTAGTATAACTGAAAGCAGCTTTTGTCCTTACAATAGCTCAGTTAAATATTCTGTGCCATGTCCTCAACTGGTATGAATGAACTCCCCCAATTTACACTTGCTGAGGATCTGGCTCAGGGTGACTTGTTGCTGTATATTTTTATCCATGTAATCATTTTTATCTATCTAATCATAGAATTTTTTTAATTACCAGTTTTTAAATTCACGACTACCTAGATGCAGCACATTGAGAAGGATTAGTCAGAGAGCTAGGGGTAATGGTCGTGGTCTCAGAGGTTTAGAAGTGTCTTACAGAAAGAGGTAGAACTAGGCTACTTTGTGCTATTACATTTTGCTGGAAAAATACGAAAGAAGAGTAGAAATAGTTACATTTATCATAATGCCCAAAAGGCATTCCTGTAACAACCACATGAATGCTAAAGTCCATTCAGTGCCAGGTGCTTTCTATTTTTCTGTTAAACATCCTGGCAAAGTTGATTAATTTGAGTTGCACTTAAATTAATGGAGGTAGCCTTCCACAGTATTATCAAGCTGTGATTTTTGTCAGCTTTCACAAATGAAAGAGGATTGGACCAGCCCTGTGGCTGGTAGATCTCTAAGGAAAAGTGGTACTCTTTCTCAGTGTCCCAGCATCCCAGGCTGCTGGAGGTGATGTTTTTTCATAGGACATAAAATCAAGTCTTGATTACTTGTCTTTAAACATCCCATGTCAATGTGAATAATTACGTTCTGCGTACCTTCATCATTGTATTCTGCTGTGTACTGCATTATTCTTTTTCACTTCTTGTCTGTAGTGTGATGGTGTGTGCTCTTAAAAACCGTAGATGTGCCATTTAATCGTGGATGAAATGAGCCTTGTATATAGTTTTTATATCTGTTTGTAAATTCCTTTGGGATGAATGGTGCAAATTATTTAAAAAAAATAATCAAGAATGGGAAGAGTGGGAAACTACCTGTTACGCATGTATTGGTGATGGTTCTGTTTGCATCAATCTATTATATGCTGCTTTTGCTTTACACAAGTCCCAGTATTAGAATTACAGATGGGGGGAAAGAACAGAGCTGAACCTTCGGGCAGATTATTATAAATTTGTGTTTCAAGTTAGAGGCAAAATAATAGATGTTTTTACTACTTTTGTCTGTGGCCTGGTGTACAACTTTCTGTTTTTTTCAGTGAAAACTGCTCTTAGCAGTGAAATCATAGCACATTCTTTGGGGAATCTATAATCCTGCAATGAGTGAGAAATGCAGGTAAACTTGTATTCCCATTCAAACTGTCCATTGTATCTTGTGTAATAAATTGACCTTCCCCTCATTTTTTTTGGTTTATTTTCCTTCCTTGGCAGCAGTTTTAATTTTTCTTGGCTTCTTCCTTGTCCTTTCTCTTGCTTTTTCTTCAGTTCAAAACAAAATCTCTAATGATAAATTTGACTTCTGCCCTAATCTAGCTGTGTACTTTAATAAATTTTTTGATGCGATTACGCCATTCGGCGGCTGTTGGTTTTTTAAAGCCTTTGCATGTCTTTAATTTTTTAGTACCATTGATAACAGCATTTGCATGTCTTTCATATTGCAGCAGCACCTAACCATGGGGTTTCTAATTCAATATGTGCTAGAGTTACAAATCTCTATTCAAAGATAATGATCTTGTCATTGTTACTCCCACCATGATATATTGAACTTTTACATCTTCAAACTGCTTTACAAACATGAAATAATTGATCCTCACAACACCCATGTGAAGTTTTATTACCCCCATTTTCAAAAGTGACCACTGATTATGAGTAAGGCTACAAGTATGTCACGGAAGTCATGGATTCCATGACTTTCAGCAACCTTCATGACTTTGGGGGCCCTGCAGCAGTCCTGCTGCCGCAGGTAGCCCCTCGCAGCTCCCAGGTGCCGCGGGTGGCAGCTCCCACTACCCTCCCACAGCTCCCTAGCCCTGCAGGGTGGTGGGGGACACACCCCCCCTACAATTCCTAGCTGCTGGTGGCTGGAACCCCTCCCCGCAGTTCCCAGCCCTGCTGGGTAGCATGGGGTCACACCTAGCCCCATGGTCAGGGGCGGGGGACCACAGCTCCCTGCCGCTGTATGCAGTGGGGCAGGGTGCTGGATCTTCCTCCCTCCCCATTTTGTCACAATGTTTTTAGTAAAAGTCAGGGACAGGTTCCAGCTTCCATTAATTTTTGTTTATTGCCTGTGACCTGTTCATGACTTTTACTAAAAGGATCCATGACAAAATTGTAGCCTTACTTATGAGTATTAAGGTGTCACCAGCTGGTCACTCAAAAACTTACAGCCAAATTTTGGTTTGCAGGGCATTATCTTTTCCATCATGGGACCATAGGGTAAGAAGGGACCACAAGCGTCATCTAGTCTAACGTCCTGCCAGGAGGCAGGATTTGTTGTGCCTAAACCATCCAAGACAGATGGCTATCCAGCGTCTTCTTGAAAACCTCCAGCGAAGGAGCTTCCACAATCTCCCTAGGCAGTCTGCTCCATTGTTCTACTGTTCTTACAGTTAGGAAGGTTTTCCTGAGACTTAATCTAAATCGGCCACGCTGTAGCTTGAACCCATTGCCCCTTGTCCTGCCCTCTGGGGCAAGAATAATTTTCCTCCATCTTTTTTATGGCAGCCTTTCAAGTATTTTAAGACTATCATGTCTTCCCTCCTCCCCCAATCGCCTCTTTTCCCAACTAAGCAAACCCAGTTCCTTCAACCTTTGCTCATATGGTTTGCATTCCATTCCATTGAACATCTTTGTCACTTGCCTCTTGATCCTTTCCAGTTTCTCTACATCCTTTCTATACATTGGTGAAAAAAATTAGACACAGTACTTCACTTGTGGCCTAACCAGGTACTATCACCTCCCATGACTTGCATGCTATGCCTCTGTAAATGCAACTGAAAATTCCATTTGTTTATTTTTGCAACAGCATCACATTGTTGTCTCATGTTGAGGTTGTGACCCACCACAACTCCCAGATCCTTCTCAGCATTGCTGCTGCCAAGCCAATTATCCCTCATTCTGTATTTGTGCATTTGGTTTTTCTTTCTGAAGTGTAGCACCCTAAATTTGTCTTAGTTGAATTTCATTTTGTTGTCTATAGCCCGGTTCTCCTAAGTTCTTATTACGACTGTGAATGCCTACTCAGGACAGACTGTCAAAAGCAAGGCACACACCCCAAGCTGGTGGTATGTTCTATAACTTAATTCGATTTCACCAATACAGTAACAAATGCGAACTCCTGAAGTAATCTCATAATGGAGTCACGGTCCCCTTAGACTGGAGTGTCTATTTTGCCACCCAGGCAAATTGGACTGTGCGATAGATGGGCAATTACATAAAAAAATCGCAATAGATTCAGGTTACTCCCGGTTCCAAGAGACCAGTCACTCACCCAGGTCAATTTGCATCCTAGATCTCACACCAAAGACAGTGCTGGGTAGACAGTTCTATAGTAAATGATCTGAAGGTTTATTGGCTAAGAAAAAAAGAATGAGAGGTATTGAGAGCTTAAAGCGGGTAAAAAAATATGTACAGATGAGTCGTCTATAATTCCAAATGGTAGCAGAGGTGTAGTAATCTGCCAGTTTCCCTAAAGCCTCTCAGGGTTAGCTATACTAACTCTGGGGATCTCTGACTTCTCGTTTTGTTGTTCTGCCCTGTTAGAATCCAAACAGTCCAGGGATGAGGAATTTTTTCTTGTCTGTTCTTATAGCTTCTTCTCACAGAAAACAAGTTGACAGGGTCACTACCTAGGTCAGCTCTTTCTTGGATGGAGAGAGAGGAATGCATTTAGAGTCTTTGATCTCTGATCACCACACACAATGACCATTGGCTTTGAAATGTGCAAAAATTAGCACTTTCCTGTTAAAAGTTCATTGGCATTACACAAGGCTTCTATCTTGTTTGAAGGGTTATTTAGTTACAGGGGTAAATGTAATATAAATGTTTGTTACATTATAACAGGATACGGACAAATGAAAATGCAAGATCCTGATAGCTTTAATAAAGTTTAAACACCAGATACATTTAACAATCATTTTTGATCTATACTAATACACAGGTGAATTTGTCTCGCTTCCAGTTATACATTTCTCGGTGTTCAGTGGGGCCTGGGTCTTTGGCATGAGCAGGCACCTGGTCTGTCAATGTCACGCCCTACTTTCTATCTTTATCAGTTAAGCGCCAGTCGTTGATAGCTTAATTTCCCCCTCTCTTTACCCCTGAAACTCCCACTGAAGTCAATAGGGGATGGCTGTGCATTGCTAAGGACAGAATAGGGTGAGTTCCTATTTGTTGACTGGGAATCAGCTATAGCTTGTGCAGATTTCCACTGATGTTTTGTCTTCTTCACAGTCCAAGTTCATGTTTTGTTTTATACTAAATATTGTCAGGCTATAAAACTAAAAGACTTGCTGACATTTTTTTCCTTTTGTTATTTTCAAAACTAGTTCATTGTTATCTTTGCCGGTCTCATTTCTAATTCTTTTGTGCTATTAACATAAGCATAGATCTTGTATGACCCAATTCCCTTCTCAGCTTGGGGCCGGGAGGGGAAGGAAGGAAGCATTCTTTCAGTGTATCGTTGTGTTTTTCATAGCAGAAGAGATGAGTTTTGTTATGCTTGCGTCTCAATTTTTATTATACAATAGTTTTCATCTCCTTAAATTATGCTTTGCTCTCAGCTATAGTATTTGGGTATGTTCAGTGTTTTAAATATGGTATCAGCAGGGCTCAAATTGGGATGGAATATGGCTGTATAGAATACCAGGGCCTCTCCCAAGCTTTCTTAATGTCCTCCAGAATCTCAGATTTAATTTTTTTTTAAGTACGTTTCCAGCTGTAGTGGTTATGAAAAAAAACTTGAAACCGTGAACCAAGTTCATGCAGTTGTTCTCATGAGTTCTTCTCATGCAAGAAGGGCCATGCATACTGGGTTAGACCAATGGTCTCTCTTGCCCAGTATCCTGTTTTCTGACAATTGCCAATGCTGTCAGATGCTTCAGAAGGAATGAACAGAACAGGACAATTATTGAGCGATTCACCACTGTCGGCCCCTCCCAGCTTCTTGTAGTTACCGTCTTAGGACAGCCAGAGCATGTGTGCCTGAGTTTGCAGATAGTCTGAGAGGTACAAGTTGCCTCATCCATCTTCTGAGCTGTCAGTATTGATATTTGAATGTCAGCATTATGATCTGTTTCAGGGCTCATCAAAATCTGGAAGAATGGAAGGAAAAGTTCCGTGAGTGTTCATTTTTAGCAATGTGAGTGGGTGGGCTTGGGAGATCCCATTACTTGTGTCTTTCCACCTTAATCAAGAAGGAATCACAAGTGTCAAGGAACATACAAGCCTCACTAAGGAGCCCACAAGTTTGTTTGAATCCTGCTGAAGGGGAACTAATCCTGAGAACCTAAAAAGCATGCATGTTCATGTTCTGCATAATTTACTAAGAGTGGTGTCTCATTGTGGCATCTCAAGTGGGTGGAGCTTGGAAGAGTACCATTACCTGTTTCCATCCCCCAGTTTGACCCCTGGGGTATCAGGCTAATTCCATTTAATCAATATATTAACCATATTACTTGCCAGTTCTGCATAAGCTAAAAAATGTATATATTATTATAGCCAATATCTAGAATCTAATGTTTTTTTAAAACAAACAAACAAACAAAACCAAACATGCATATTTTAATGCTAGATGAAAGTTGTCATGACCTGGATGCATCCTCCAGGTGCTATGGCTCTTGTTTTTCTGGCACACTGTACATTGAAGTCCTCTCAGTTCCACAAATACAGCTCCTGTTGACCCCAGGAGAAAATTTGGCCTGCTGTTTGTTGAATGGAAAATAGGGTCAGGTAATCACTGAAAGCATGTATTTAACTCTGAGACATAAGCACGTGCCTGTTGAAGTCAATGGGACCTGCTTAAGTGCTTTCTTCAAGAGGGATGGAATTAAATTTATACTTAAGTGCTTTCCTGAGTTGGGCCTAGGTATTGATGCTTAGCTTCCAAGAAACATATCAGCTTTGTTTTTGGAGCACAGTTTCTCTGCAATGCATTTTCTGTCTTTAAAAGGTCATTCTGCTTAATCACCACTTTGAAGTTTACCCCTTATGTCACTTGTGGCTGTTTTATTCGGGGAAAATACGGACGTGTGGTAACCCTGTATTTACCAGTTGGAGAGAAGTGATTTGTTTCCTTTAAAAACATTGAAGGCACAAACCAATGGATATTGAATGCATTAATAATACTTAATAAAGCTTTATGAATCTCTTGTATAATATTAATCTTGCTGAGGAAACTGACTGTATTTTAAAAATGCGTATTTTCTTTGATAGTCTCTCTTGTACAAGTTCAGAGCCTCCATACTATTTCGAGGCCTCCCAAGCTTATAGAACATGTATGGTAAATTTGCCAGTAGGACATAAGGACTTACGGCTGATCTGATACATCTGCTCGCACATGCACCAGTGTAGATTTATGGCTGGAAAGGCATTTGATGAATGGTAATGTAAAGATATCTTGTAGAACCAACAGCTGTCTGGATAGATAGTGTGTTCAGATCAGAGAGCAGGCTAATGCCAATGTATACTAGAGAAATATATGGACCTCAATAAGGGCCTCTTCTTGTGAGGTGCCGAGTGCTGAACATGTGTAACATGCTACAGGATTTGGCCCCAAGATACCGTATGTTTTACTGGTTTTCTTTCAGCACAGATTAAAAGATACAAACTAGATTATTTAGCATGAATAGCAGGGATTTTTCTTGTCACAAATGTCTTTGTACAGTTCATTGGTTTTTCTCTTTTAAGTAATTTATTCAGTTCTAATAATTATAGAATGACAAAAGCAAAATCTATAGGTCAGATCACCTTCAGATATCTACCGTAACTCTGTTACACAAGCTCATAGCTTTCCCAAGCTCTGTAATTTTGAGATAAGCCTTCCATGCTTAGTACAGAGATAATTATTTTTTTTTATTGAATGTTTCAGCCATTTCTGAGATACAGGAAAGTGTGTGTGTGTGAGGGATGCACAGACAATACTTTCAATTTAAATTGAAACACTTTCCACACACCGCCTGCCACCTTCCTAAAGGTTCTGGATTCCTTCCTGGCACAGGATACGTGAATAGCACTCTCTGAAGAAGAATCTGTTACACAGTAAAGGCATTATTTAACTAAAAGAGAAACAAAATTATATTGCTAGCCCTGGGGACATAAAACATAGACCATACATGAGACAATAAGGGTCCGTTGTGGAAAAGAGGTGGTGTAACGGACTAGGGCTTCCTGGTTCTGTCTATGATCCAAAGCTTGGAGTAGGCTTATTTTTTGATTCAGATGCACCTGAAGCCATTCAAAGAAACTTCAACCCCTGATTTTTTGGACTATGATGTTGTTTGAAGGTCTCAGTACCACTGAAAATTAATCCAGACTCAATCTCTGATTTGACCTGAACCTAAAAACCAAACCTCGTCTCAAACCAGATCCAGATGGTTACTCTTTCAAGTAGTTGTTGAAGACGTGGTGTGGTAGAAGATCCTTTGTGCAGATTTAACTTTAAAATGCTATGCCAGTTATAAATCCAGGAAAAGACAACTCCTGGTGCAACTTTGCATAGGTAATATTGAGTGCATTTGGAATGAGGGAGAAAATGCAGGATGTTGTTTGGGGAGAAAAATACACTAATATCAATTGTATTTTTATCCAGGTTGCTTCAGCAAACTGATCCATGGAAATACTGTGTTTTATGTCTAGGTGGTTGAAGTGAAGTTCATTATATCTCATTGGCAGAAGTTTAAGTATAAAGATCTTAAACCAGCAAGTGACTGCATACATACATTCTTATTCATAACATACATATGTTTCCTGCTTTCTAAAATGAATTTTAATATTTTATATGGCTGGTGTAGGGCATAAAAAGTTATGGCATTTCAGCAGACCCTTACATTTTTGCATGAGTTTCAATGAAATTTTTCTGCAGACTTCGTGATGAGGTCTCTTAGTCTCCAATATTATAATTAAGAGTCCATCAGTAATTAAATTTTGGTTTAAAAATGTGATTAAAAATCAGCATCAATCATTGGTTTGTACATTTGAGGGAGCAGATAATTTCCTTTGTGTAAAAACAAAGGATGGCCAAACTCATTCCCCTAACAGCAACATACAACACCGTGTCCATGCTAAAACTAAGGTCTGTGATTGGGCAGGAGGTCACTTCACTTGAGGGTGGTTGTCTTCTGATGAATGCAGAAGGTTAAGACAATGCAAATACCAGAAGAAAAAATTAAGCTGCCTGGTCCACCTGTTGAATGAACAACTGCACAGAAGGAAAGAAAATTCAACTAAAAAGAGTTTAAAATATGACTGTCCACGGCCACTGCTTAGCTAGGTAATATTTTCTCATATCCTAGCTCTAGAAATTTAGTGTTAACTATGGTAAAAGATTGTATAAATCTTCACTGTGATGCACTACTGTATTAGGAAACAACACAGTTTAATAAGCCTGGCTTGACATGGGAAATTGGACATAAGGGGAGGCCTTATTTCTTGGGAGTCTGGATTAGGGAAGTAAATAGATAGGTAAATAGCTCCGTAAACTAAGACACACAATGTGTCTGAACTAGGGACTTGGGAACATCCCAGGAACCATTTACAAAGGACAAGGTAAGTCAGAAACGTAAAGATGAGTAGAGAATACGTTGTATGTGGACAGAGCATGCTGTACGTGGATTGGTTCTTACAAAGTTACTCAGCCAATCCCAAAATGTGTGGTGGAGTGTGTAATAAATGCAGTGTGATGTGTAAATGTATATAAAGGAAGAGTTTCTGTGTAACTGTGGATGTATGTGATATGCGCTATGCTCACCCCTCTATTTCTGAATCTGATCAACTCAGCGTAGCTTTGTTGTATTGCCAAATAAAGGAACTGGAGTTAGACTGAATTCTTGGGGAACAGGTGGAAGAGGTCTTGGGGGGACCCAACATAGTGCACATAACACTATGGATCTCCTTGGACAGAATATTAAAGGGATCAAACAGCATTTTATATAGATCACTTGTCTGGTTTTTATTTTTTTTTAATCTAAACTTTTCCCAGTTAAATATTTTGAGATGCAGATGGGAATCTGAAGAGGGAAACCGCATTTATGGTCATAATAAATAACCTAATAATGAGATTTCTCTGGTGTTATGATTTTTTTTAAATAGGTACTCTTTGCAGGCATGTTTGCCAGTCGTCATTTAGACATGTCTTAAAACATATTTTTTTACTGAAAGTTTAATTTAATTTTCTTGTTGCAGTGACCTCTAGTGGTCAACATATTTTGTGTATTATGTTCACACCTCCCCGCTTCCCTCCCCAAGAAACCCAACTACCGTACATTCTAAGACTGTTAAGGTTTTGAAAGTCTTCACAGGAAACAAGATGGCCTGCTTTCTACTCCCCTCTCCCCCTCCCACCCCCCCGTCACTGCAGCAGGATGTAATTATTGTGATGATTTGCATTGCAGTTTTCTTGAGACAAATGTCAGCTTCGTCAAAGCTTCGTTTCGTGAGATGGTAGGACTCTTTTTCATGAACACAAGTCCAGAAACTTACTGAGGAACAATTAAGTTCTGAATTGTGGCTTTGGCATGAACCCTGAATAAGGGGCAGCCAGTGATGCAGATTGTGACTCCAAGAATCTCAACCTGACTCCTGGTTTTCTCCCTTACTCCAGATGTTTCTGGTGCATCGTATATCCTCCTGGCGGAGCTATGCTGGCCGATGCATTGTGAGGTAGAGCCAAGGGCTCTACATGTTCCCTGCCCACTCCCACCCATAAATGCCAGGGTATTTATCAGTCCCATGGAGCCATTATGATCCCTCACATTTCTGTGTGGCCACTTAAACTGGGTCATGATTTGGCCCTAAATTTGCTATTTAAAAAAAAAAATAAGTGCCACTAGCAAGAATGTGAAGGCCTTTAGTCCAGTAAGGTCCATTGGATTCACACTTTATTGAAAGGCAGATGTCATAGTGAGTGAGGAAAGTTTAAAATTAACCAACTGGGAAAGGCTGACAGAGGATCACCAGACTTGTTTGGAGCCTCCCAGGGTATGTCTATATAGCAGTGTGGCTGTAAAGGCTCGGGCTAGCCAAGTACAAACCCGCCCATCCCCTTGGGTACATACTCAGATGGCTTGTCTGAGCCGCGGCCTGTACTGCCAAAGCCGCATTGCAATTTTTAGCACACTAACTCCAGCAGAGCTAATGTGTGTTACTCTGCCCATGCTGGGAAGCCACGCTCCCAACTGCAGTGTAGGCATACCCCCAGAGAGAAAGAAGTGGTGCGAAGATATAAATTAACCAGACTATGCAATGAGCGTGCGCGCTCTCTCTCTCTTTCCAAGTAGAAAGAAGAGCTGGTCTCTGGAGAAACACGTGTCTAGGTGATATCTCAAAGAGACTGAACTGTGTGTTTAGGGTTGGATCATATCTACTGAGCATAGACCAGAGCAAGTGTCCCGAGCCACGCCATGCCTGTGGGAGCTATCAGGAGGTAGTCTGCCTCCCTTGAGGTGGAACATCTTCAGCTGCCTGGGGAATGTGGGAGTGGCATCCTGCTCCTCCCTGCTAGCAAGTCCTGCCCCAGTGCAGAAAGGAAGCAGAATCCTGGGGCAAGATTGCATCCCAGTGGCAGTAGGGATGAAGCAATAACTCTGTTCCCCTGAGGGCAAGATCTGCAATTCCACCTGTCCTATAAATATGTGGAGGAAGGCTCCTTACACCATGCACCCACTCCTGCGCACCCACTCCTGCACACCCACTGAGGGTGAGACATGATCTGCCCCTCCCTGGGTAAAACTCTGCTTGTCCTTTCTGAGTCAGCTTTCTACCAGCATTACTGTAGCCTCTTATTTAGTTCTCCCTCATACGTTTTCTGTATATTTTCACATTTTCCCCTTTGAGGCTTGTGCTTTTAAGTAATACCATGTTTCAATGGACCTGATCATTGGGGCTCTTTCTGAAGGCGTGTTCTTTAAGCACACCCGGAAGGGGCGGCTTTATTAGTCCCTGTTAACTAGGAAAAACAGAGGAGGGTTTGAATCTCACTCCTGGCACTGAAGGGATCACCATTTAATTTAACACAAGCCAGTATATTTTGTGCTGCTGGGGTGCAGACGTGAACATCCATTAAACTTTTTCAGCTGTGTCACAGGAGTGAGAGCTGAACTGGTTTAAGGACCAAAGCATGGGGGAAGGAAGACTGTGATGCAGTGTTGCTGCCTCACTGCAATTGAAGAAGAACAATTAGCCCAGATCCCATTGGGCTATTTCTAGAACTGTACTTCGGTTACTCTGGCAGATCATCTTGATGCAAGCTACAGTTCGCTCTCCTTCATGGTTCTTAAGTCTGGTTGAACTCCAGTTGGCGTGGGCCCAGGTCCTGAGTGGGAGTGCAGGCAAAGGTGGCTGTGTAGCACCTTTGTGTTCCCTTGGGATCAGCTGGGGATTGCTTCAGGTTTAGGACTGCTCTAAATTATGCCAACTTCTGAGGGCCCTCCAGGCACCATTGCACTGCGTAGGGATTGCTGCTGTGCAGGATAGTCCAGCCACATCCCCCAACCTGCCCATTGGCCATATCTGTGTCTAGGGGGAGTGCTGGGTGAAGCTGGACTTGCCCCTGGCTACGCTGGCTCTCCACCCATGGATTCCGCAGACCATGAAATCCTCAGCTTTATGGCTCCATTGTATTGCAGTGGTAGTGCAGAGGAGCCGCAAAGTGAGCCAGGATTTGCTCCCACGCTTGTAAGAAGCTTGTTCTTTGCAAAGACTTACCCAAGGAGGGTAGTTGGATCTTTACAGGAGCTGCCTTCTTTTTAGCAACACCCCACATTTATTAGTTAAAAATGAAAACCCAACACACCCAGGCTATGCTTTTACTACCCAAGAAATTAGATTGCTGTTGGGCTTATGCTGATATTCCCTTTTCAGCCTCTTGCGATGTATTAACTCATCCCATTACTTCACAGTTGAGGGAACCTGATAATATGAACCTCACCATGTGAATTCAAAGAGCTCCTGGATCTTTGTATCATCAAAATCGGACTCATTTCAGGTTTATATGTTTGGTTGTTTTTTTTTTTACAAGGAGGGAGCCTTGCAGAGAGTTGTTGAACAGTGGGATTGATTAGCACCACTACTGGGAACAATGGCATGATTTTATGAAGGAGATTTTGGTGTTTCCCTCTTGAACTGGGGCTAATATTAAATGAATGCTATTACTAATGATAATAGTACAGCTCCTTGACAGTCTGCTTTTAGTAAAAGAAGAACCTGATCCTGCATTCCTTGCATACCCAATTTTCCCACTGACTTCAGTGGGTCTTCTGGATGTGCAAAAAATGAATATAGATTGAGCCTCTAGAGTGTAGTGAGCTACCTATTAATTATTTAAAATATTAGGTCAGATTGTGATACCTTTATTTGCATAATGCTTCTCCATGCATAGTCCCACTGATTTCATTGGCGCTATCTGCAGAGGGAAGAGCCTACTCATGAGCAAGGGTGGCAGAATCTGGTCCAGAGTTTATACATAGTTCTTACTCAGGTAAACTCCCTTTGAGGTCAGCTTTACTGGGAGCAAGTTTGGGCTTTGGCCTCAGGAACTGATTGGTTCAATATTATTATTATTATTATTATTATTTATTATATCAAATAAAAAAAGTGAAAAAATCTAGTTAGCAGAAGAAAAACTAAATAAATTAATATAAATCCCCTGTCAGTGGCATAGTGACTTTTGTTGGGGAAGGGTTTAGAAGTAAAGCAACCCCTCTGTTGGAAGCACTACCACTGCAGTTGTTCCCACTCCATTTTTGTGCCTTTGCTAACCCTCTTCCCCATGGTTTACACTGTATTAACACCCTTCTAAGTGTGAACGACACATAATGGAGTCTGGGGGAGTCTTAGCCTCCCCAAACCTCGCACAGCTGGGGGGCGGGCAGTGGCAGATTACCACATGAGCCCACGGGGCCCATGCCCAGGGGACCCAGCCAATTTGGGGCCCCTGGAAAAATCTCCCCTTTCCAAGTCCCAGGGCTCGAGGGGCCATCACTCCCTGCCACAGTGGCACAGAGCTTTTCAGGTCTTGGGGGCCACAGCTTGTGGGGAGTCAGAAACGAGTAAGCAGGGAGTGGAGTGGAACGGGGGTGGAGTTGTGGGCCATGGTGGACTGAGAGAGGGAAGTGTGACCTTGGCCAGAAGAGGTGGGACAGGGGGCTAGCCTTCCCATGGGGAAGCTTCACCTGCCGCCCATGTTTGTAAGCTACCTGGAACCACTGCCTTTTAGCATTTTGATACAATAAAAACATGGAGGTTGTTCCCAAGTTTCAGAAGCCTTGTTTCAGCTGGTGGTGGCTTCATTATGAGTTCTGTGTAGAATGAGCTTTCAGAACACGGTGGATTGATTTTAAACCAGTGATGTGTAAAATACCAATTTTAATCAAGATTTAAATCAGCAAGCAGAAAATCTTGATTTAAATCAATTTTAATTGTTTTGCATTTATATATTTTAGTTAGTTTCGTAAAGAAAAGTTTCTCATTTGTTGGTAATCATTAAAACATGTAGATTTGCAATGTAATATAGCCTTTACACAAATTTGGTACTTATTTTTGCTAACTAGAGGATAAACTACATCTATACATATTTATTTAAGCTTACACTTTCATATTAAGTTTTACATTTTTATTTTGATAGAATATGGTGAGTGCATTTCTTATTTACTAGATTAATTTTTTGTTAAGTTGCATTTGGATGGAAATTGGAATTCAATTAATGCATAAAAATAGCATTTTAAAACTGTTTATTAGTTAAATAAAACTACCTTACATGTGCTGGGTACATAAGGGAAAAAAAATTAACAAAACATGTTTTGCATTTAAAACTAGCTGATTTATTGGACAAAGGAAGTATTGAACTGAAAGTGATTGTTTCTGGTCACCATGTCCTTTAAGCTTTTAGAGCTAATAGATCATGTCCTCTCATGCCTCAGTCAGCTTCAGCAATGGAACTCTACAGCAAACTATGTACACAAACCAAAGGATCACCACACTTACCTTTACAGATCCAGTAACTACTCCATACATATGAAGAATTCTGTTATCTGTAGCCAGGCAGTCACATACAACAGAACATGCTCTGAGGAGAAAGTCCAGGACGCATACCTTAACACGCTTAAAACCACCTTCACCAAACAAGGACACTCCACCAGAGAAGTAGACTACATCATTTAATGGGCCACCCAAATACCCCAAGAGAACCTGCTTCAATATGGAATAAAAAGACTCCTATGACTGCTTACCTCTACTTGTCACCTACCATCCCACACTGGAATACACATGGGTTATCATGAAACAATTACAACCCATACTTAGTGGGGAAACATCCTTAAAACAAATCTTTCCTGAACCCCCTCTTCTTGCCTTGAAACAACCTGCCAAGTTTGTCATCTGAAACAAGCTTTCCACAGACCAGGACACGCTAATTCAAAGTAGCACCAGACCCTGCAATAATAGCAGATGCAAAATCTGCAGATATATCTCCACTGCTACACTGATTAATGTCCCGCACAACACACCTTTCAAGATTCATTTGTCCTACACAGGCCTATGCCAATGAGCTGCATTCATCCAGTGTACTTAACTGCCCAATAATAACTTTGTGGGTGAAACGAGACAATCACTATGCTCTCTAACTCGCACAGAAAAATGATAAACAAAAACACCATAAAAAGAAAAGGAGTACTTGTGGGACCTTAGAGACTAACCAATTTATTTGAGCATAAGCTTTCGTGAGCTACAGCTCACTTCATCGGATGCATTCAGTGAAAAATACAGTGGGGAGATTTATATACATAGAGAACATGAAACAATGGGTGTTACCTTATACAATGTAACGAGAGTGATCACTTAAGGTGAGCTATTACCAGCAGGAGAGCGAGGGGGACGGGACGGGACCTTTTGTAGTGATAATCAAGGTGGGACATTTCCAGCAGTTGACAAGAACGTCTGAGGAACTGTGTGTGTGTAGAGGGGAATAAACATGGGGAAATAGTTTACTTTGTGTAATGACCCATCTACTCCCAGTCTCTATTCAAGCCTAAGTTAATTGTATCTAGTTTGCTAATTAATTCCAATTCAGCAGTCTCTCGTTGGAGTCTGTTTTTGAAGTTTTTTTGTTGAAGAATTGCAACTTTTAGGTCTGTAATCGAGTGACCAAAGAGATTGAAGTGTTCTCCGACTGGCTTATGAATGTTATAATTCTTGACATCTGATTTGTGTCCATTTATTCTTTTACGTAGAGACTGTCCAGTTTGACCAATGTACATGCCAGAGGGGCATTGCTGGCACATGATGGCATATATCACATTGGTAGATGTGCAGGTGAACGAGCCTCTGATAGTGTGGCTGATGTGATTGGGCCCTATGATGGTGTCCCCTGAATAGATATGTGGACAGAGTTGGCAACGGGCTTTGTTGCAAGGATAGGTTCCTGGGTTAGTGGTTCTGTTGTGTGGTGTGTGTTTGCTGGTGAGTATTTGCTTCACGTTGGGGGGCTGTCTGTAAGCAAGGACTGGCCCATGGGCGAACACTCCTCATAAAATGATCATTCCATATCTGACCTCTCAGTCCTCATCGTGAAAGGAAATCTGCAAAACACATTCAAAAGATGAACCTAGGAGCTTAAATTAATAACTCTGTAGACACTAAAAATCTTGCACTCAATAAAAGCACTGGATTTATGGCTCATTACCTGTAACCCACTACCCCTCCTCTGTCTTAAAGCTACAGAGGAGTTAACTGCCCACTTCGCCTTAAATGATCTCTTTCAAGATGTATTTATGCCTTATGCTAAACAGTTTCTTCCACCTCGTGTTTAGCTGTAAGACTGGGAATACTTTTCCTAGACCCGAAGAAGAACTCTGTACACTCAAAAGGTCCTTCACGAGTAGAAGTTGGTCTAATAAAAAATAACTCCCCTTCTCTCTCTAATATTCTGAGACCAACACAGGTACAAAAACCCTGGAAACAAGAGTTTATCTTCACTTTCCAAATCTCTGGTTGCTAAAGATCAAAAAATCACTGACAAATAACACAATTATAAAATCTCTGACAAAAAGGGCTGAAGTTTTATTTGTCTTTGATGGCAGTCCACTTAGATTTACATCCTCATTCCACTGAGCTTGGGCAAGTACCTGATTCATAGACTGTAGTTTTAATCACCATATATTCCTTGTTTTCAATTCTAGACTGAAAATGCAAATGGAGGAGGGAAAAGAACATGTGATCAAAGGCTTCTTGGTCAAATACAGGCACCTGTTCCAACATGTTTCATTCGCAAAGAACATACTACACATGGATTTGCTTAGATTTGTTAAATAGCTGGCATTCCTCTATACCGGAGGATCCCAAACTGTGGGTGAGGACCCCAAAGTGGGTCGGGACCCCATTTTAATGGGGTCACCAGGGCTGGCTTAGACTTGCTGGGGTCCGGGGCCAAAACCGAAGCCCAAGCCCCACTGCCTGGGGCCAAAGCTGAAGTCCGGTGGCTTCAGCCCTGGGCGGTGGGGCTCAGGTTACAGGCTTCTTCCGTTAGCCTTCTTGGCATCAAGGGCACACTGTTGACTCATATCCAGCTTCTCATCCACTGTAACCCCTAGGTCCTTTTCTGCAGAACTGCTGCCCAGCCATTCGGTCCCTAGTCTGTAGGGGTGCATTGGATTCTTCCATTCTAAGTGCAGGACTCTGCACTTGTCCTTGTTAAACCTCATCAGATTTCTTTTGGCCCAATCCTCCAATTTGTCTAGGTCCCTCTGTATCCTATCCCTACCCTCCAGCGTATCTACCACTTCTCCCAGTTTAGTGTCATCCGCAAACTTGCTGAGGGTGCAATCCACACCATCCTCCAGATCATTAATGAAGATATTGAACAAAACTGGCCCCAGGACCGACCCTTGGGGCACTCCGCTAGATACCGGCTGCCAACTAGACATGGAGCCATTGATCATTACCTGTTGAGCCCGACAATCTAGCCAACTTTCTTCCCACCTTGTAGTGCATCCATCCAGCCCATACTTCTTTAACTTGCTGACAAAAATACTGTGGGAGACCGTGTCAAAAGCTTTGCTGAAGTCAAGGAATAACACGTCCACTGCTTTCCCTTCATCCACAGAACCATTTATCTCATCATAGAAAGCAATTAGATTAGTCAGGCATGACCTTCCCTTGGTGAATCTATGCTGATTGTTCCTGATCACTTTCCTCTCGTCTAAGTGCTTCAGAATTGATTCCTTGAGGACATGCTTCATGATTTTTCTGGGGACTGAGGTGAGGCTGACCAGCCTGTAGTTCCCAGGATCATCCTTCTTCCCTTTTTTTAAAGATGGGCACTGCATTAGCCTTTTTCCAATCTTCTGGGGCTTCCCCCGATCGCCATGAGTTTTCAAAGATAATAGCCAATGGCTCTGCAATCACATCCGCCAATTCCTTTAGCACTCTCGGATGCAACGCATCCGGCCCCGTGGACTTGTGTATGTCCAGTTTTTCTAAATAGTCCCGAACCACTTCTTCCTTCACAGAGGGCTGGCCACCTCCTCCCCATGCTGTGCTGCCCAGTGCAGTAGTCTGGGAGCTGACCTTGTTCGTGAAGACAGAGGCAAAGAAAGCATTGAGTACATTAGGAGTACATTGAGTACATTAGTTTTTCCACATCCTCTGTCACTAGGTTGCCTCCCTCATTTAGTAAGGGGCCCATGCTTTCCTTGGCTTTCTTCTTATTGCCAACATACCTGAAGAAACCTTTCTTGTTACTCTTAACATGCCTCGCTAGCTGCAACTCCAGGTGTGATTTAGCCTTCCTGATTTCATTCCTATATGCCCGAGCAATATTTATGTACTTATCCCTGATCATTTGTCCAATCTTCCACTTCTTGTAAGCCTCTCTTTTGTGTTTTAAGATCAGCAGGATTTCACTGTTAAGCCAAGCTGGTCGCCTGCCATATTTACTATTCTTTCTACACATCGGGATCATTTGTCCCTGTAATCTCAATAAGGATTCTTTAAAATACAGCCAGCTCTCCTGGATTCCTTTCCCCCTCATGTTATTCTCCCAGGGGATCTTGCCCATCAGTTCCCTGAGGGAGTCAAAGTCTGCTTTTCTGAAGTCCAGGGTCTGTATTCTGCTGCTTTCCTTTCTTCCTTGTGTCAGGATCCTGAACTTGACCATCTCATGGTCGCTGCCTCCCAGGTTCCCATCCACTTTTGCTTCCCCTGCTAATTCTTCCTGGTTTGTGAGCAGCAGATCAAGAAGAGCTCTGCCCCTAGTTGGTTCCTTGGGCTTTGGCTTTGTGCGCCCTCCCCTCCCCCCCCCCCCGCCCGAATGTAGTAATCATGTAGTAATTTTTGTTGTCAGAAGGGGGTTGTGGCCCAGTGAAGTTTTGAGAACCCCTGCCTACCTGTCTTTAGCTGAAATGCAGATCTTCTTGTAGATCTAGAGTTTTATCTGGCTTACGGTCTTTCCTTTCTTGTTACTGACACTTACTAAAATCAGCAGTGTAATGATACAGAGCATGACTTGGAAAGCGGCTCTAACACCATGGAAGGCATTTCCACACTAGCTGACGTTTTTGCTGCACCACGTATTATTGTTGTTCTTCATTATATCCCTCATTTGTTAGTTTTTAGGGGGCAATGTCTTGTTTAATTCTCTGGTTTAGATGCCTTCTCAGCCTTATTACTTCATCTCTTTATCCTGGGGATGCTGTCTTCTCCCCCCTTGATCTTCCTATTTGATTGGCAATCCAGTTTATGGCAATCCTTCTGGAGCAAGGGTCAGCTTACATGAGGCTGGGCAAAAATGGATGCTTCTCAATACACCATCATTAAAGCTAAGATTGTGTCACGGTTATTTTTAGTAAAGGTCATGGCACTGTGAATTTCAGTTTGTCGCCGTGACTTTTACTAAAATAACGGTACAAGCCACGGCAGAGGCGACAAGAGGCGCACAGCCCCAGTTGCAACCCCCCACCGCAGAAGCCGCGGGGCAGGGGCGCATGGCCCCGGCAAAGACCCCCCACCACAGGGCTATGTGGGGAGCATAGCCCTGGCTCCAGCCACAGCTTCAGCTGCTGCTAACTGAAGAAGTCACGAAGGTCCGGTAAAGTCACAGAATCCGTGACCTCTGTGACTAAATCATAGCCTTAACCATCATGTGCCTAGAAGAACTCATTTGGGGAGAAGAGCAAAATGACCCCTGTCTACTTCTGTATTTAATTGTGTTTTACTTTCATTCTTCTCAGCAGCAGCCTGACAGGAGATGGAATTTTGAAACCGTGTACTTCGAGTTGTATATGTGGCCTTGCTAGTCTCACTAGCCCATCATACAGTGATATTACCTTTGCTTCTAATTAATTACTGTAGCTTTGCAACATCACACCATAATCCCAACTCTTTATTAGTGACCTTTCTGCTGCAAATTTCACACATATTTCCTCTGTTGGTGCTTAACTTCGAGAACTTATTGTGCTATTCTTAGAACAGCATTTGTAATAATTAAAAAACCCCAGCTTCTGTATGATGAAAATTCAAAGTGAAATAGTATTTCTTATGGAGAAATAATGAAAAACATGTTAACAGAGAGAACCAATTTAGCATAAATAATAAACTGGGGGAAAGTGATACATTGTACAGCTTAAGCAAATAAATAATTTACAGAAAAGAATGACTAGTGGTGGCAACATTATTATTCCAGATGATGCAGCACAGAAGACAATGGAGCACATGCAGTATTCCTACTTGTGACGTTATGAGCTCAGTTATTCTTGTTCTTTTTCAAGGCTGTCTCAACAATTCTTCTGCCAGCCAAGCAATTGTCAACCGTAACTGCATATTGAATGAGAGACCATTTTCTTTTAATTTGTTTTAAAATCCTGGAAGGTTAAAGCCTTCTGTGGACAGATCAGGGTACAACACAGACAACTGCAATGCAAGATTCCAAGTAAAACTTTCAAAAGTGCCTTTGTCCTAATGAAAATAAATGGGACTTAGGCTTTTAAGGGCTTGTCTACACTTAACACTGCAGTGGTACAGTTGCGCTACTGTAGTGCTTCAGTGAAGACACTACCTATGCCAAGAGGCAGTACCTAGGTCAGTGGGAGAATTCTCCCATCAGCTTAGTGCTGTCTACACCAGGAGTTAGGTTGGTTTAACTCCGTTGCTTAGGGGTGTGGATTTCCTGGTGTAGACCAGGCCTAAGTCACTGAGGTGCTTCTGAAAATGTTACCCTGCATCTGCATTACTGCCAATATGTATCAACCCCTTCAGGGGTGCTTCCTCCATAAAAGTGAGAAGGTAGGTCAGTTCCCATACTCATTCAGTCTGCTAAGGCTGCCTATAATTGTGCCGGTTGTCAGTGATTACAGTCATCCATTAGCAAATTGAGGCCACTAACATATTTCCCACCAACGAGGGCCAAACTTTAAGCAGTAGCTGAAGTTGTGACAATTCTTAGAAAATAGAAACGAAGCCTGGTTGGAGTGGATCAGTGCTTGCATGGGAAATAAACAAGGAATGTGTAGCTGCACCACAAAATTATACTAGGGACTAAGCAGAGGCTTTCTACCTTTCTTAGTCGGTCGTAAACTACTGCCTTCCATATTAGATGGCAGTGTGTTGCTGAGGTTAGCATCTTTTAGATGAGGTGTAAAAGTGAAGTCTGCTCTAGTGGGTCAGAAAAATCCCCTGGCACAGTTTTGGGCATGTTTCAACTTACATAATTGCATTTTGCTTATTGTCCCTAAATACTTACTCTAATTGCAATCGGGTACAATATTCTTCACTTCCTTCTTAAACAGTCCCTAACGTTGTTGTGTGGTGTTAACTGATTTCCCTGTTCCTTCCCAGAGGTGGTTAGATTTCAGTAGTGGGCAAAGCCACTCCTAAATATAGTTTGTAAGATCAGTTATTAACTATTAAATGATACCGTAAACATGCACAGATCTTTCCAGACAAATAAGTCAGTGGGTGAAATTTCACCCACTATGTCCCTATTCTGAAAACCTTACAGTCGTATGTTTTTTGAGCACCCAGTTGTGCTAGGTGCCTCAGAGGCACAAGTAGAGACAAGGTCCCTACCTGGAAGAGCTAAAATTGAGAAGGCAGAATAAGGTAATAAACAGACCCAAAAATGGGGGAAGAGAAAAGAAGGGAAATGGAGACTATAATAGGATCGCACAGCTACTCGGCTCAGTAAGACAAACACACCTCTTGCTGGTGGAGCAGGCGTACTCTTTCTGTTCTGTTTGTCCAACACCTAACACAATGAGGTCCTGGTCCATAGCTAAGGCTCTTAAGTGCTACTGTCATAAATCTAACTAATAAGAATAGAACTAATTTTGCTTTTGTTTCTCCTCTTGTTCAAAGGCTTCATGTGGGAAGTTTGTTTTTGGGAGATTAGTGATGTCTGTGAAGAAGGTTGGGTTAAAGGACCTTCATAAATGTAGGGTCATTATAACTTCCAAGAAAAACATCTTTTAGTCCATATAAGTGTGGAGTAGGTGGGTATAAGAATTCTGTAATTATTGCCATATATCACTTGAAAAGTAATCCATGAAGTTATCAGATATGAGCTAAAAGTCTGCTTAAACAGTAAATAAAATAGTGTTTATTGTGATCAATGGACTGTTGTGATCAATGGAGTTTTTAGGTGGTCCATATGTCATTTGGTCAAAATACTGTTTCATCCACACCCCTAACCGCAGAATGGCTTAGAGAGTGAGTGCACATCTGTGCAGTTGTGGGAGGATGCTTCCCAGTGTGGGTAGAGAGATATGCTAGCCCTGCTCAAGCTAGTATGCTAAAAATGGTGGTGTAGCCACAGGGTGACATGGGCAAGCCACCTGAGTACAATTCAGCCCAATTCACTGGGTATGTACTCTAGTGGCTAGAACTGAGCTTCCATGGACACAGTACTATTTTTTGCATGCTAGTTTGAGCAGAGCTCGTGCTTGTCTGTGTGTCTGCACTGGGGGAAGCACCCTCCCAGATTCTGTGTGAGTGAGGAGCGGGGAGGGAGGGCTGGCACAGTGCAGAAGAGTGTGAGGGGACTACACACACCCCTGTATGTCAGAGAAATTCTTTGTGGTAACTCTCAGCAGTGACACAGGTTTTTGGGAGTAGAGAGGTGGCTAGTGGATCGATGACTATGCAGACACGCTGGCTAATTTCTGTGTGGAAAGGTGTAGAGAGAGGAAACACAGCAGCTTCTTCCAGAACAAAGGTGTAGATGGGAATTCCATCATCTCGATCACTGTAGCGTACATCTGTGCAAAGCCCATTTATTCTGGCTTTACACTGTGATGTATTTGTCTGTAACTTCAGGGAAAAGCTACCTGCACTCATACTCACATTCCTGCCACATGAATGCAATATTTCCTCTCCTTGCTAGAATAGAGAGAAACCCCTTGAATCACCTGGTCCATTAAAACCTGGGAACTGTGCGGCAAATTGAGAGAGGAATCCCATCCTGTTTGTTGTTTGTTGAGAATTCCAGCTCACAGGTCATAACTACAACCTGGGGCCCAGTTTACTAAAAATAACTACAAATTAGTTATGCGGAATTGAAAGCTACTAAAAGAACATTTAACCTTACCAGGATAACAGCAAGCCATATGTTTTTTTGTATCTTTGTGTTTTTTGTTTTTGTTTTTGTTTTAAAGCCCAAATAAAACCGCTACAGAGGATATTTATTGAGGACGGTATGGGAGTTTCATTGAATCAAGTGGTTTCTATACCTTTTAATAAGATTTGGCTTTATTTGACAACAAAGCTATTAAGAAATGTTGGGTGTTTTTGTTTTTGTTTCATTTTTGTAGTATGAAGAAGAGGGAAACATCTTGATGTTAGGTACATGCCGGCTCTCGCTGATATCTTCTGACCTCAAGTGTCCCTGTAATGTATCATGCAGCCAGCTAAAGTCAGACTGAGAGGAGATGGGGAGAATATTGCCAGCTACAGCATAATGAACAATACAGCTAGGAGGCTGAATTTCTGTTTTTGGAGCTGCAGTTAGGGAGGTTAGAAGTAGTAATAGTAGTGAAATTCAGTATGGAGGTTAGCTACAGATCTAATAACCATGGCCCAGAAAGCAGCACAGGATAAAAACATAGTAAGGTAAACGTGAGTCAACAGTGTAATGATGTTGTAAAAGAAGAGAAAAAGCAAACATCTTTCAGGGATGTATTAGCAGGAGTGCTGTAAGCAAGACACAAGAAGTAATTCTTCCACTCTACTCTGCACTGATTAGGCCTCAACTGGAGTATTGTGTCCAGTTCTGGGTGCCACATTTCAGGAAGGATGTGGACAAATTGGAGAAAGTCCAGAGAAGAGCAGTAAAAATGATTTAAAGGTCTAGAAAACATGACCCGTGAGGGAAGATTGAAAGCATTGGGTTTGTTTCGTCTGGAAAAGAAAAATGTTATCGTGTCTCCTCAAGTACTTAAAAGGTTGTTACAAGGAAGAGGGAGAAAAATTGTTCTTCTTAACCTCTGAGGACAGGACAAGAAGCAATGGGCTTAAATTGCAGCAAGGGAGGTTTAGGTTGGACATTAGGAAAAACTTCCTAATTGTCAGGGTAGTTAAGTACTGGAATAAATTGTCAAGGGAGGTTATGGAATCTCCATCATTGGGGATTTTTAAGAGTAGGCTAGACAAACACCTGTCAGGGATGGTCTAGATAATACTTAGTCCTGCCACGAGTGCAGAGTACTGGACTAGCTGACCTCTCGAGGTCCCTTCCAGTCCTATGAATCTATTACCTGAGTACTTTCAGCCAAATAAAGGGAGACAAATTCTGCCATTAGAAATTCATGCTCAAATCCATTTGAATTCAATAACCAATAATTTTTTTACTAGCATTGTTATTTTTTCCTCTTATACTCACAGTGAAATGAAGTGGTTGCTCAGTGTATGAAAAACGGTCAAGTGATTTGTGAGAGTTTTGAAAACTGTTCCAGAGTAACAGCCATGTTAGTCTGTATTCGCAAAAAGAAAAGGAGTACTTGTGGCACCTTAGAGACTAACCAATTTATTTGAGCATAAGCTTTCGTGAGCTACAGTGAGCTGTATGCTCAAATAAATTGGTTAGTCTCTAAGGTGCCACAAGTACTCCTTTTCTTTTTGAAAACTGTTATCATCAGAGCTATCCAGTAGCGCAAGAGTCTTGGTCCTAAGTTTTTGATTGCCAAATGCTGCTTGAATTAAGAAATAGCAAGAGATTAGTGAGTCTCGTAAGGAAATACTTTTTCGGCAATGTTTGCTGAAATTCAGTGAATGCTGAGTGTGAATGTGAGGACAGTATTTGATTACTTGGGATGAAGCTGTATAGAAAAGGAACTTTCTGGTAGCTACAAGTCTATGCAGGTGCATCTGTCTATTACCCCAAATCTCATCCTTTTAATTACAACTTCTTTATTGGGGGCTACTTTTTTGGCTTGCAAGAGATGTTTAGACTAGATCATATATCAGTCAGCCATACGCTGGAAGTATAATAAATGAATATAAACTTTGAAACCTTCAGACACAACATGTCCGAGTTGGAGAAATCCAGATTAGCGCAACCTTTTTCTTTAAATGTCAGGATGGGGAGGAGGAGGGAAGGGAGGAGGAGGGAAGCCAGTCTTGATATATAACTTCAGAAATGTCAACTTCTTACAGTGTGAATTGCTCATATTTGCTTTTCACCTTTTGAAGACTAATCCATTGTGTTCTCAGTGGAATTTTCTGTCTTGAATGTGTTGATTAAGGTATCTGTTACAAAGATTAGAAGAATGTAATACTCCTTTAGGTCAGGATGTTTGTTTTGTAACAGATAAAAAACAATTGTCAAAATATTTGCAGAGTTTCCCAACTTGGAGGCAGACCTCCATTGCTGATCTTCATATTAGTCTGTTTAGGGGGAGGAGGGATGTGGAAGAGGACAGGAGCAGTAGGCATGGAGAAGGCTACATAATGCCCTGCCTCTAAATAGGAGAATCCAGGTAATGGGATGCACAACATTTCATCTCTTCACAAAGTTTTAAGGCTGGCCTGTGACCAATAGTGAGGCAAATTTCTTACTATGTGAATACTGTTTTGCTGTATGTTTGTGAATGACCTGTTAAATTCAGTCCAATTCCAATGCATAGGAAGATGTCCAGGTCACAATAATCTACCCCCAAAGTAACCGGTAATAATTGTCTGCAGTAGAGGTAGGAGTCTGGAAAGTGAAGTACTCTCTCAGTGTTAGAGATGATCCTTCTGGTCAAGGTGGAGGCACATGAACAAGACGGTAAGGAAACGCTTGACTTGATATTGCTTGTCCCGTACATGACCTTTGACTAAATAGAATATTTTAGCCTACAGAGCTATGTATCTAATGCCTTTCACCAATGCAAAATTTACATCATGCCTATTTCTGCCCTTAACTGTCCGCTTAGCATTTATCTGGCCCTTAAAATAGGTCTTTTCAAGTTGCTATTAGAATTTTTAAAAGCAGATTCCTGTTTACCGTACTCTTCTTAACTGTCTTCCTGCTTCTTTCGTGATTTTTCATTCATGTCTTTTTTGCTGTCATAGCCCTGCAGCTCTGCTATCTCTTAGTTCTGCACATTAAAATGTAATGGGCATTCTGTGTATGCAAAGCCATAGCATTTTGTCTGTTTAGCTGAGAGAGTATTGAAAACCTTTGTGTTTATATCCATGGCTAAGGAGACTCCAAGCACTAAGGAAATAACTTTGCCACATGAATAAGAAAACAGCAAATCTCTTTAGGAAACTCTCACGTTCATGGACACTAAATAAACTGCCATAAATTCTGGTGTAGATCTCCTCTTTCATTTGCTAGTTAAGACCCTGATTCACCAAATAATTTAAGCATGTGCTTAAAGTTAATCATGTACTGAAGTATTTTCCTGAATCAAGGTGTATGTGCACGGTCCTGAGAAGTGCTGAGCACCATCAGTTCCCATTGACCTGTGAGAAGAATTCTGTGGGCTCAGCAGGCCTTACTATGTGAGGTATCCTCATGCAAGTAGTCCTTTTATGGTTAATGCGATTATTTGTATACATAAAAACTACTTGTGGGGCATCAGGGAGTTATGGTCAAGAAACAACTGTCTGTTGCTATGATTCTTAGGCAGGTTAATTTTTAACTACCAGTCCATCTCAAATTTGCAGCTTGTTCAGGTGACGCTCTTTGTTAAGCTGAATTAGTTGATCTTTCCTAATGAAATGCCATTGCAAAGTCATATTTGATCGTGCTTTCTGTATCCTGTTCTGAAATCACCTTGATGTGTTGGGTAGCAGGCCTGTCAGAGCTCTTTTCTCATTTGATTGAGGGCTTAGCATGTCTTTCATCCTTGAAGTGAAATGGAGCTGATCTCAGCACTCAAGCAGTAACAAAGTGCCATGACAGATTAAGAAACGCTACATATTTACAGAGATTGGAAGCTAATGCAAGTAACCAGACCTTCATTAGTGTCTTGTCAGAGTTGTCAGGGGAAAAAAGAAGAGCTTCTCACAGGAAGCTAACAGCTTAATCTTCTCAATTTATGTTAAAAAAGATAAAAGGATGGGCTTCCTGACACATGTCGGGAGTTATGATCCCAGGTGATGGAAAATGTCATTTTATTCAAGCTGTTTCTCTTTGTACGTTTCCATCTTGCTGGTTGAAGTTGCCTTTTGGATCTGTAGGTGATTGTGTAGGAGTCGAGCGTGACACTGTACCATCTCTGGAGACAGCGCTGATGAATCTACTGCACAACAGAGACATCAGAAAACTCCATTAAAATCTTCTGGAAAGACACATTCTGACTTGCATTAATGAAGTGCTATGATTTGCGAATGCAGCTGTATTAAAAAATGAGATATTGTTATTTAGCTGGGTACTTGTTAATGTCTCCAGGGAGGCTGTTCATAAACTATATGGACTTTCAGAAAAATGAAGATCTTTTTCGGTGCCCTTTTCTTTTGTGAATCAACAATTAACTATGACAAATTAAGGGCTGGTGAGGTACTGCGTCCTTCATTCATACTGTGTTTAATAGAATAGGAAAATATTTAAGCATGGTTGTCAGGTTAGAATTTTAGCTGTGTATGGCCCCTGAGAATAGAGGAGTAACACTGACTGGAGTTACCAGATGGTCTATTACAGATAGTCTTACAAGTTCTGTTTAACAGACTGTGTAGGCAGTTAGATCTTGGGAGAAAATGCTGTGTTTTTATTTATGATACGGTTCTTTTTAGATGCCAAGCATATCACGAATAAAACGTTGTGGGCTCCTTCCCTTCCCCCCCGCCCCCCGTTTCTGAATCTCTCTTACTGGAATAGTTTTTAGGTGCACAGATGCTGCCACACAGGACGAAAATATTATATGGTGACAAAAATATTACTTGATGAATGCCCTGGAATGCAAAGGTTGAGTGGCTGAAGAAAGTTGTAAGCTGCAGTAAACTGAAACCATATGCTTTATGCAGGGTTTTGTTTTCTGAGCAAAGAAAGTTGCATTCCTAAGATAATGCCTCTCATACATGCTTGTTTTGAATTAAAGATCTAAAAATCTTTTTCTTTTTTGTTTTGTTTTATAGAAGCTCCACCAAAGCTGGAAGAAAATCCTGCAGAAGCTTTCACTGACTCATCCCTCTTTGCTCACTGGGGCCAGGACCTCAGTCCTGAAAACAGACGCATTGCCCTTAAACAATTCCAGTATTATGGCTACAATGCTTACTTGAGTGATCGCCTACCATTGGATAGGCCACTACCTGACCTGAGGCCCAATGGGTAAGTGCTTTCAATTGAACTTACTATTAACTATACCCGAAATGCCAATGGTTAGGAGAATTCCCAAGTTCTACAGCAAGCCCACACTTTTTAATTGGAAATGTTATGAAACATTATATCATTACTGTGCTGGTGCATGGGTTACCCAGGCTGAATTGAAGGAGCTTTATGAAATAAGTGTAGGCTGAGATTTTCAAAGGAAGTTAGGTGCCAAACTCCCATTGACAGTCAGTGCCTAACTCCCTTAAATCCCCTTGAAAATCCTAGCTGTGACTTACGCTGCACAGCCGGTCAGTGAGCTCTGTTGTTTAGCCCAATCTATCAGAGAAGAATCTGCTTATTTTTTTGTGTTAACCCGCAGTCCATTCAGAAGCTGTGGTCGATACAGTTGAATGAATCAGAATTACAGTTACTGGAAGTTAGTAGAACCCAGGCAGTGATAGCCCAACAGTGCAAGTACACCTGGAATTGTGCAGAGTGCATGTTGGAATGGTCCACTCAAAGCTGGGGAGTCCAGAGCTGGCTGGTACAGATCAGAAAGCAGACAAGGCTGGCCGGCTCAGGTGGTGCACACAGGCTATGTACTGATTTATTGCATCTCTTGGGTAGCCTCTCTTGGCAGAATTCCTGTGGAACCCCAGGTGGAGTTCAGAATGGCTGTTCTCTGGGGGAGGTACCATGCTGGTTGACTAAGCTGCTCCCATGCTAAGTAACCAGTTGTTTCCTCACCCCCTGTCAGGGTGCATGGGGCCCAGTGGCTGCACAAACATTACTGCTCTGGTAATGCATCTTGGTCCTATTCTGGTGGGACCACCTATAGAGGTGGTAGAGTCAAGTCTCCTTATCCACTCAGTCCTTGGCAGGTCGTCTTACACTAGAAACAAAAGTGCCAAGTTTCTGATGTGAACACTTGTCTACTGGAAACTGGATGGAGAGAAATTGATTTCTCACAATCCACCCAAAGAGATATTACAGTAATCGCTACTGGCTGATACAAACCAGGATTAGGTTTGCACCAGTGATCTAGACATGAACGGCTTTGTCTCATTACCAACTCATTAAGCGATCCAGTTGGCTTCTTATTCAGGTCTTTAAACCACATGTTGCAACAAGTAAAACAAGCAAACAGAAATTGTACCATATACTAGATAAAGTAATAAGTTAAAAAAAAAATGACCCAGAATCAATTAAAAGGTTTGATCACAGCACCACTCCAGAATCTAGATATTACAAATGTCTCTATCTGAGATCTGATACGGTGGCAACATAAAAGATATCAAGCCCTGTGCAATTATATGTGCCTTCTAGTTTTATCCATTAGCAGTATCTTTATGCACAATCTGTTCCTTTTTTAATTGTAAATTAATTTAGAAAAAAATAAATCTTCTAGGACTAACAAGATGTTCTTGCCAGAATAGAAGCACGTTTGTGCTTTTTTTTTCTTATGAAATGATGCTCCTCAAGGATTTCAATTTAATTTTTTAAAACTCTAAATATAAAAAATTAAAAAGTCAGAGAGCATGAATGTTACTATGTCTGAGAGAAAATTATTACTGTGGGGGTTTTTAAAGAAATCCCGGTTACAGGGAATTGTGTTTGTAATTTCCATGGCAGTTTTGATCCTTAGTTAACTCTGCACAGTCAAAATTTAAAATATACTTCTGGATCCATGACTACAAAATAATGAATGGTCTAAAGAAGACAGGATGCATAGATGTTTCTGATCTTTCTCCCAATACAAGAACAACGGAATATTCAATTAAGTGTGGCAAATTCAATACTGGTGAAATGAAATATGTTTTCAGGCAATGTACAAGTAGTTTGTGGAACTTATTGCCACAAGATATAATTGAGGCCAAGAATGTAACAGGATTCCAAAATAGAATTGGACACTTTATATAGATAACAAGAATTTCCAGAGTTATAATAGCCAATATTTATAAGAGACTTCTGGAAGGGATAGAAAGGCTCATAGAAGTGTAGGACTGGAAGGGACCTCGAGAGGTCATCTAGTCCAATCCCCTGCTCTCAAGGCAGGACTAAGTAATAACTAGACAATTCTTGACAGGTACTTGCCTGGCATAAACCAACCCTTAACTATTGTAGGTTCGGAGGGATCTGTCCCTGAAAATGTGTTACCCATAATCACCCACTGCAGCATTTTTTGCACCTTCCTCTAAAGGAGATGATATTGGCCATTGTCAGAGACAAGATGGAGCACTGGTCTGTTCCATTCTATTAGTATTTTCCTGCATAGTTAGCACCATTAAATAAATTAATACATACTATGCAGTGGTATTTACCTTTAGGCCAGTATTTATTCCAGATACTGAGAATGAAAAATACTAGAAATAATGCTGTAAATTTAATTACCATATGTGGCAAGGTTGAATTTTTTTAATGGCATCCCCTGTAGCTGCCTGACAGTATCTAGCATACAATAGATCAAATACCATACACATGTGAAAAATGTCAGTGGCAAGAAAGACCCAAAGCCTTATACATTTTTGAAACAGTAAAAATAATTACTCTTCTCTGGAGAGAAAATATAAATCCACTTTATGTAGTCCAAGCTTGCCTCCATCAGTGTTTTGGCTTCGCTGGTAACCGAAATAACAGCAGACATAAACTGCTGCCTAGGTTTTCTCCTCAAACTATGCTCTTCTTATGTTCTTACAAGTCCTCTCTGTACCAGACCCTAATTTAATCAAGTACTTCAACTCCTTTTATAGCATACTAGTATGACTCTCTGCTCTTTCGTGTAGGGTTTGAACAGTTGTATGTAGGATGTCTTAAGAGAGGAGCCCTACATCCATATTTAGGGTCAGAGAGTCAGCAACTCTGTTGAACATGTTAGGCACATACAATATACATAATTTTGAGAAGCAGTCTTATGTTTTATAGGCTCAGTTTTTGCCTACATTTAAATGTAAAACCACGTATGGCAGTTAGAGGTCTAAGTTGCAATGATTTGGGCTGCAATTAGTTGTGCTCACAAAACCAAGGCCGGATTTTGTGAACCAAAGATGTTTAAACATGGAAAAAATGGGCCAGTCCTGGGGCCCTTATTTCTTTAGGGTAAACTGATCAATTTTAATGGGAAAGAATCATTGTACAAATAAAGTAGAGGATGTAGCAATTGCCATATCTCAAAGTAGGTTTTAAGTGCGACTTATATTGAACCTAGCCATGTGCTCAGCCTCTGTATAGGAGTGAATTTCACCTGTTGAAACTGCTCACTTTCCTTTGGGGTATGCATCTCTTACTATGTGTTTCTAAAGTGGTAGCAGGATGGGACCCCAAGCCTAGTTGAGAACTGTAGGCGCTGTTGTAATACAAATGACAATATTGTGCTAATGTCTATGGAGTATTCAAACGTCCTGAAATGATAACATATTGGAGTAGTTCCCTGCTGTGTATCTCCTTATCTACAGTACTTACCACACTGCATAAGCAATACTGTGGGGATTCTGTCACATCTTTCTCTCCCAGTACTTCCCGATAGTTATTTTCTGCTGCTGGAATATCAGTGATTAGCTGTTTACTTCTCTGCCTCCCACCCCCAGTCCCCATCTGTCAGTCAGCACTGCGTCTATATTTGGCAGAAAATACCACTGGCAACAACTAACTACTAGCTCTAGTGAGCTTGGAACCATTTTGAAGAAAGCAGTGCCAGCCTTACTCTAGGCAGGAATGGGATAACACATTGGGTTAGCTGCAGCTCTGCTGTGCTTATTGTTTTAAGTAGGGCAGGCAGCGCATATGAAGCTTGCTGCATGTAAAACATTGAACAAGAAAGATATTGTTGAAAGTTAGGTTATTAAGGAATCGCAGAGCTGTGCACCAAGTCTTCTTTTGACCAGCTGCAGAATTATGCTTCCACTTTGCTGGTTGGGAACATTTTGTTGTTGTTGTTGCCTGATCCCTGAAGCACATCTGTTAAACAAAGATAACATTCAGTCCTTTTTCTTCTTTGCTTATGGAGGGGTGAGGTGTGGGGAATAGAGGTAAAAGGTGCACAGTAGATCCCCAGTGGAGGAAATGTTCTGCAGAATTTCTTTTACGAGGTATATGTGGAATGAAAGAATAGGCCAATGGGTGACTGCAGTCAGTGAAGCGCTTTCTGCATTGAGAAACACTGTATTTGCATGAAAATCATCGGCAGGACAACTGGAGGGAGGGAAAAAAATGTGGCTTTTCTCTTGTTGCAGGGGTTGCTAAAGGTACAACAGTGTTTGCCTTGTAGTAGGATCACTTCTTTTCCCAGCTGACTGAGTACAGTTTGGCACCCTGGAAGTGTGCAACGGGGATGTTCTCTTCGCTATGCAGGGAAAACGTTTTGGTTGCATATTAAAGACCTGTTTAGAAAACTCAGCTATTCCACATTTATACCACATCGAGGTCCCAGTTCAGTAAGGTAACTGAGCATGGGCCTAACATTAAGCAATAAGTTAAAGCTAGGCATGTGCTTAACAATCATGGTAAATCAGAACCTTAAGGTTTGATCTTGCTCTCATTCAAGTCAGTGGTAAAAGTCTGATTGCTTTGAATGGGAGCAGGATCCAGCCCATAGAAACAATCATAAACCAGGAGCTGATTGAGCAGATGGGATAGCCAAGGAATGAAAATATGGCTGCAGAGAAAAGGGAAACATCCATTAAATTCATGTTTTGTGATGCTTTAGCGCAGGGGAGTCATTTGCTCGTCATCTGCTTATGTAACTGTTCCCAGTGTTGGTCAGCGTTATGGTAGTATGTATTGTCCTGGAGATGACATTGGGAGACTTGAACCTGGGAGCTTCTACCAATTTCATTGGCAAAAAGCAAATGACCTCTGTGTCATCCCAAATTATAAGAGAACAGGAGATGTTACTTCTGAGATAGAAAGCAAGTAATCTCTGTGTGTGTTCTGATCAGTTTTGAAGGGCAGTCTCGTTTAGCATAGGAAGAGGGGGAATACATACAGAACCTCACTTATCCATAGCTGGATAAAGAGTGGTCAGCCCTTAAAGACAAAAATTAAAAAAACAAACAGAAAAGAAATGAAAAATCCAGGCATTGGACTCCGCTCTAGTTTATACTTGAAAACCTAGCAGGTGGTACAGAACTGCCAGTCAGAAGAATGCAACAGTGGTTCAGTTGTGGCTTCGGGTACATTGTCTTTACTGGGAGCTACAGCCATGTGAGATACACTTGTGTGGAGGTACATACATGATGGTCATATATGAATTCCTCACAAGCACTGATGAATTCAACCTCATACCTCATTGTGAAGTAGGCTATTATCCACAGTCTATAGCTAGGGACACTGAGGCACAGAGAAGTGAAATGACTTTCCTAAAGTGTCACAGAGTCAGGGGGAGAATCAGGAATCTCCTGATTTCCAGTTCAGTGCCTCGCCCCTAAAACAATCCTTTCTCTCTAAGTGTATGTCTATGCTGCAATTAGACACTTGCAGCTGGCCCATGCCAGGTGATTCGGGCTGCAGGGTTGTCTAATTGTGGTGTAGACATTCCAGCTTGGGCTGCGCTCTCGGACCTTCCCACCTCTCAGGGTCAGAATCATTGCCCTGACGAGCAATAAAGGTGGGAGAAAGAACATGTATTAGTCCTATTAAAATTTCAAATAAAATATTTTATTAACTTTTTATGGAAAATTTCTAAATGAAAATGTTCATTTTGATTCATTAGAAATTATTTAATATGTGTTTTGAATTTTAAAAAAAGTTTCATTGTTCAAAAACTGAAAAGCTTTCATTTTCAGTTTTTGGATTTTGTGGTCAGCCCCCTTTCTCTCTTTTTCTAACTTTCTTCCCTTTTTTCACATGGGAAAAAGTGGGAGAGGAAGTGGTTTTTCCCTTCTCTCTAACCCAGGGGTGGCCAACCTGAGCCTGAGAAGGAGCCAGAATTTACCAATGTATGTTGCCAAAAAGCCACGGTAATACGTCAGCAGCCCCCCACACCTATTCCTAGCGTCTCCCACCAACCAGCAGCCCCGCCGATCAGCGCCTCCGTCTCCCTCCCGATCAGCTGTTTCGTGGCGTGCAGGAGACTTGGGGGGGGGGCGGGAGAGCGAGGACACGGCGGGCTCAGGGGAGGTGGCAGAGTGGGGACAGAGCCAGGGGTTGAGCAGTGAGCACCCCCCAGCACACTGGAAAGTTGGTGCCAGGGCTCCAGCCCTGGAGTCGGTGCCTACTATGCAAGGAGCCGCATATTAACTTCTGAAGAGTCGCATGTGGCTCCGGAGCCACAGATTGGCCACCCCTGATCTAACCTTTTTCTATTGGCAGAAACCTTGGGGAAAAAAGTAAAAATGTGAGAACGTGGGGGAGAGAACATCTTCTCACTTTTACTTTTTTCCCCCAATTAGAAAAATGTGAATGAATGTGAAACAAATTTTTAAAACATGAGATTAGCATTTTCTCACACTTATAAGAAACTGTTTTCACACTTTTCTAGTTGGAAAAATAAAACAGAGTGAGTGGTTTTCCGTCACTGGTGCAGACTTTTTAACTTTTTAAAAAAAGTTTTAAAGTTGGGGTAAAAATAGAACAAAATAGTCAAAGAGAAATCCATCACTTTCTCAGACTTTTTTCACTGAAAAAGGTTTGAAAGAATTAAGAAAAGGTGAATCTGGGTAAACCCAGTTTGTCTCAGCTTCCCCTTTCTTTTTTTTTTCCCCCCCACTGGAGAAAAAAGGAAAAACTTGAGAAGGGAGTTGAACAAGAGCCCAATTTTTCCCATGTTCAGAAACGGAACTGAGGCAAACAAATGAAAAAGCAATTAAAAACTTAACTACAAATTTTGTTTTGTTTTTGGGTTTAAAATTTCCCATCAAAATTTGAAAAATTTAGTAGAAAATGATATTTTTCCGATGAGAACTTGGGGGTGATTGAAGAAGAGATCTAAGGAATTGTAGCAAAGGTAAAAGACCGAGTGAAAGCTTCAGGAGAGGCAACTGAGTTTTATGCAATTTACAGAATTCTAGAAGGTGAGACGCCAGCTCATAGGACTTTCCACCACTTTCCTCACTTCATCTGCTGCTTATGTGGTGTACAGTGATTCTCTGCCAAGGACGATAGATAAACCTTCCGTTTGTGCTCTGAGCTGTGTTTGCAAAGTCCATTACTATATTTTTTTAGAATGGTTCAATTTTTTTTTTTAAAAATAAACAAATGTAACTTCCGAGCACCTGTAAGAAGCCATTCTGTGGTGTTATTGGAAGGCAAACTAGTAAAGAAATAAATTTTCAGTTTAAAACTTCTGATTTTTATAAACATCAGAGGGAAGGAGTACTCTGTGATAGTAATAAATATTAAAAATTAATCGAAGTTGCTCCTCTGTTAATGAATTAGTCATTACATAGATTGTCATCATCATAGCTTAATGTGTTCTGTTTTGAAGGATTTTTCTATGTTACATTCTCCAGTAGACATTTTAGCTAAGGACGTGCCTGGGAACAATATTTGACCCTCAGACGTCCTTGAAGTGCTACACTCTTTAGAAGAAGCTTGGAAAGCTTTTTTGTTTTTGCCTGTATACCTGTTAGATACTTTCAGTCAGGAACAGATTTAAAAGTCTCCTTATGAACATATAGTGTTAAATATGCAGAGTAAACTCACTAGAGGAGAGGTTAGTGTGCTTTCTTGTTTCTGTGCTTATTACAAAGAGTATTTTGAATATACATCTTCTGCCATGACTGGATGCTCCTTTTTCAATATCTCTATCAAATTCTGTTCTCAAAGCAGCTGTGTCATTATTTGTATGGCGCTAGAGCTAGTCAAGCGTCTTAGCTGACAAATGACACTTTCAGAAACTTTTACCTTACATCAAATTTTCTATGACACTTCACCCACTTGCACCATCAGTGAATGAATTTGTCACTAGTCTTTTACCTACAGTATAACCACACTTCTGAGTTTGGTAGGGATCTGTGGTAGAATGCCAGAAGGCAAGAGATGAAAGGTAGTGCAAACATAATGACAACATGGCAAACTGTGTAAGGTATATATTATTTGTCAAGATACATCAATTGCTTTTCTGGATTCTACAATCTTGGCAAGGTATCATGTATCCAGAGAGAGCTGCCAGTGTCCCAGCTGTTGTATAAGTTCAGGAGAAAACTGAAAATATATTGTAGTTGAAAGCCAAATTCATTGGTAATATAAATGGTGGCAAGAGATTCTTGGTGAAAGATTTCCGGAAAATAAGTGTAAGTGGTATCGTAATACAACTTGCCCCAAACTGGTAGGCAATGAGTTTGCAAAATGGATGTATCTTACTCATTTGGAGGCTTAAAATGGAGTGAGGGCAGCAGGAAAAGCAACTAACTGGAGTGTGGGCCCCAAAATACCAGAGTTATTTCCTGTTGCGAACCTAAGGAATAACTGCAGTGGTTCTAACGGTTGGAAATGTGTTTCAACAGTGACTGCTGCACTCCCACTTACTCCAATTTTTCTGAACACCTTACATCCGACATGGTCCTTACACCAACATTCACATCACAGCTTAGTCTGGCCTGCAGACTTCTGGTGCTGTCATTTTGCTTACACCAGGCCCAAATCTGCATGCTTATGCCAGGCCAGTTTCTTAGCTTAAACCAGGTCTAAATCTGGCCAAGAATCCACTCTGTTTGATAAATCTGTCCCAATATTTTATTATCGGGTACTCTTACTCAAACGGAGAAGCACTTTATTTCACATGTAGTCCGGGTCAAGTCATTGGGACAATTTCCAGTGTAAAGCGCTTCTCAGTGCGAGTAAGAGTATCTCAGTCTGGCCCTCAATGACGAATGAGTTGTTTAAACAGTATTTAGTCATAGAATTTCTGCCTTAGAATTCCTCTGTCTGGTCAAATATTTAGTGTTTATTTTTTTGCTTGAGTATTTCCTTGGTCGTCTTTACTCTACTCCTGCAACTATCCTTCATTCATTTTTTCCCCCTTGTTGTCTCACTGACTGGCTCAGGTCGCCTGCATGCAGACTCTGTTGGTTTCAGCAGTTGGCGGTTTGCACTGGTTCAGTGACCACCTTTATATCATTCCTATTTTTGCTTTAGTTTTTCCTATCTGCCTACCCCATTCCCTGTAGAAATAGTGGCTCCAAAAAATGTTTTTGACTGGCAGCACAGAGTTGCAGTCTTCAAGGTGTTGTATATTCAAGGTGAGTAATGGATTGTACTGCAGGTTGAGTTTATTCAGGTGCATTTTGATTCTTGATCTTGCCCATCATCTCCTTTGACTGAAAGGCGAATTTTTACTTCAACAACAGCAGACAATTTGCTTTTCTTAATACATCTGGTCTCTATGACTGTGTTATGATTCTTTTGCTTGGCATGCATTTATGTTATGAAGTACCAAGAATAGTCCCTGGTGCATAATAAAATGAGGTTAACAATTTTTGTATGAGTTCTATACGTGTTCATGTAGATCAATAAAACTAAGTTTGAGACCATCAACTCCCATATTATTAGCTACTGCCATTGTTTCACTAACAGAAGGGTCTGTTTTTATCTTTTGTGAGAAAGGTTTGACTTTTACATGGGGGGTGGATGAGCGGAAGGAATGTTATGGCTTAGTGTTGTGTGCGAGAGCAGCTTTTATTTAAAAGAATAAGAATCGGTCAGTTACAATTAAATCTATAGCATTAGAAGTTCAAATGTCCAAAAACTAATTATTTTTATTCTCCCCTGAATTTGTATCTAATTATCAGCCACAGTTTCTCTGACTGCTTATCTTTTCTTATTTTAAAATTATTTTAAGCCCTGCTTTTCTAAACTGTGATATCACAAGTGTTGGCCATATTTAATTATACAGTTATGGTATGTGTATACAAATTAGTCACACAAGTAATTGTATACCCATCTTTGTTTATTCACTGTCAAAAATTAGGACCGGACATCAAGTTCTCTAAACCATGTGCTAGCAGAGTTATTCGCATATGACCAAGATTTTTTGTACTTCCCCAGATAGCCCACGAGAACAGGCTATTTGTCAGTAATTCTGACTTAGCTTTGCAGTTCTGGATGATAACCAATTTGAATCTTTCCCAAGATATGAAAACAGTTCTGGTTCAGTCTGTGATTTGCATCAGTTCTTATTTTATCAGAAATCATTCACCCTTCCATTTGGTCGTCATAGAGATTCATCACTTCTGAACAAGGGCATATAGACTTTTTTTTTTTATTTGGGAGGGCTAGAGTTAAAAAGTAATAAAATAATAGCTGTTTAATGTTGCTTCCAGGTATAGTTTTGTGCCATAACTATGTTTGTCCTCTTTTAATCCAGTGAGATAAATGAACTTCTGGTCCAGATGTAGTGTTTCCTTTATTTATGAATGTAATCGCTACATTTTTGGGAGGCCTAAAACCATCCACACCCTTTGGCTCTCTCTCCCTCTCCACCCCGGTGTCTGCACCCATGCTGAATTTTTTCTCAGTACTAATAATATGCCATTTATCATCCTGTAGAAAAGTACTGTTGCTGAGGCAGTGTGATCCAGTGGCTAGAACACAGAACAGGGACACTGATTTTTACTAACAACAAGGAGTCCGGTGGCACCTTAAGGACTAACAGATTTATTTGGGCATAAGCTTTTTTTAACCCACGAAAGCTTATGCCCAAATAAATCTGTTAGACTTTAAGGTGCCTCCGGGCTCCTTGTTGTTTGTGAATACAGACGAACACGGCTGCCCCTCTGATGCTAAGAAAAGGAGTACTAGTGGTACCTTAGAGACTAACCAGTTTAGTCCTCCTTTTCTTTTTGCGAATACAGACTAACACGGCTGCTACTCCGAAACCCTCTGATACTGATTTTACTGTGGCTGAGTGAACTTTATTACCACTATTGTACGTGCCTGGCTGGATAGATTTTCTTTATGTGCAAAGATTCTTAAGAAGAATCATCATGTATCCTCTACAAGAGTTGTGCTGGAAATAGAATGTTAGAAATTTCTGTAAATTTCTGATAACCATGGCAACAGTTAGATTAGCTTTACAGTAACTACTAAGAGTTTGTCTACAGTGCAATTAAAAACCCGCAGCTGGCTTGTGTCAGCTGACTCGGACTTGTGGGGCTTGGGCTGCAAGGTTGTTTAATTGTAAATGTAGACACCTGGGCTCGGGGACCCTATGATGTGGAGGGTCCCAGAGCTCAGGCTGCAGCCCAAGTTCGGAAGTCTACACTGCAATTAATCAGCCCCTCAGCCCAATCCACGCGAGCCTGAATCTGGTGGCACAGGTGAGCTGGAAGTGTCTAACTGCAGTGTAGACATAGCCTCTATACTCAAGTCTGCCCCTGTGAGAAGGGTTACTGGTGTTAGCTCCACTTTCCAAATAGGGAATGTGGGCCATAGGCATGTTAAGTATCTTGCCCAAGGCCACGTAAGTCAGAGAGACAGAATTAGCATTAGAATTCAGAAGTTCATACTTGCTGTGTTGTGATCACCCTGTTCTTAGAGCTTATTGGTCCCAAGGTTTTGAGCATGTCATACCCTCCCATACATATGCTCCTCAGTGTACATTTTAACCATCCCCACGCCTTTTACTTGGTGGTTCATAGCTTGAATTATGCTGTGTTTCTTACTGAATAAAATTCCCCAAAGAATAGGATAGTGATAGATGTGCAAGTGTATAAATGCCTTGTTTCCTGGATATTTAGGTCCAAATCCAGTTTGTAAGTGAAATAAATAGGTCATTCTTTCTCTCGCTTTCTCTCGGACATGAATGCCCAATGTAAACAATATAGAAGGGAAACGTATTTTCTTAGGGGCCTTGAACATTAAAAAAGGGAAGTGGATTCCTTCTGGAAGTGAAAACCACTCATGGGCCTGAATGGAAAAAAAAAATCATGAACTCCTTTTAAGATGCCAGAATACATCAATGATGGGAAAAGAATTAATGCAAAAGGGACTGGAGGGATTAGAAACAATTGTGGCCAGATTCTCCGTTCCCTGCATGCTCTCTAGTCACTTACTAGCACAAAATGAATGTAAAATGCTACTGAGTCACTATGGCAGTCAGTTTGCATGTACTTTACATTGATATAAATGACTGTCCAAGGTGCTAGGCAATGGAGGATCAGCCCCAGTGAGATTAATTTGAAAAAGTGTAAACAAATATAGCCAGGAAAAAAATAAGTCCCAACTCTCTATCTCTTACGGGAGAGAGAGAAAAGGGGGAAGCAGGAATTCAGTTTGGAGATTCTGGTCTGTATGAGTTTATGAAAGGGCTGCAACTTTTTTTTTTTTTTTTAAATTTTGCTGGTTTAACGGATGAACTAACTGTAGTCTTCAGCAAAGCTGTATTTTCAGTGAGTTTCACAAAACGGCAATAAGTCTTCATCCAACTGGCATTGGAGAGAGAAAGTCACTATTGCGTCTGATTAAGGCTTTATTTTTAAACTTGTTGTTTTCAGCACTTGTTCATTGGCTTTGAAAATATTCTTCACCAAATCAAACTGTTCTTTTTTTGTCTGTTAAGCAAAGTCTTTTGCTATATTTTGTTGGTGCTGTTTCTTCTTCATTTCTCTTTCTGTGCTACAGTATCGCTGGTAATTGACTCCCACAGCTACACAGCAGAAAGAAAGAATCACTGTCGCTTTTGGCTTGTTATGCCATGATGATGTGTTTGTACATCTCTGTCTATATGTTGGAGACACTGACATAGTAGATAAAACAAAAGCATCTTCCTCGGCTGACGCTGATAATTATTTTAGTGTGTGTTGGACTGTTTACAGTGTACTTCATTTGGAGCCTAATTTTCAAACAGACCAATTTCCACTCTGTTACATCAATGAAATAGATGCACTCCGGGTATACATTGGTGAAACTGAGATCAGAATCTGGTCAGCAAATTTCCGTCTGATTTCTTTTTCTTTTTTTTTTTTTGTTGTTGTTGTTACTGAGCGGGCTGCAAACTCCAGTGAGCACTACATTTTTGTCCTAGAGTAAGCTTACACGTGTCTGGGTGGTGGTGGAGGGTGTATGTAGTGAGGGCTTTGTAGGTGTGTCTCCTCCCCAATATCACACACTAGTCCCTGTTCCCACCATTTGCTCTGCAGCATCAGCACTGGGAGCCCTGCCAGGAGTCCCCTTGGCTGGGAGTTTCAGGCCCCTGCCAGCTGTTCCCAGAAAGGGCGTAGGCCACAGTTCCCTCCCTGGCTGCCTCCCCGCAGCAGCGACCGCTGAGTCACTGGGGTGGGGGTGCACAGTACTTTGGCCCCATCAGGACTGGGTGAGCATGTCTCTGAGACCGGAAGCGCTTTCGTTCCCCTCACAGCAAGGAGGTTGGAGTCACACATGCCCTGACCTTGGCCGAGCAGTGAGCACAGCAGGTTCTTAAAGGACCACATGATGGCCCTGCTGGGGCATCACAGAGGAGAAGTGAATAACCTGGTTTCTGACCTGTGCATATGCTCAAGATTGCTCTGCAGCCACACAGTTTACAGGGAACATCGCTGCTCAGTAGCCTCTAAATATGTCTATGCAATTTTGTGCATGTGGTTCTGTGGAGTCTGTTGTTTGTATACACTCTTAATCGTGTGTATAGAATTGCACATTCAATTGAGTATGCGCGCGCGTGTGTGTGGAATTACATATACTTAGAGATCCAGTCCTGCAAGGAGCTGAGTGCTTATGAGGTGGTGTACGTAATACCAGCTGAAACCAATGGTAATTACAGGTACTTGGCACCTGAAAGGATCAGGCATGTAATAAGATGTTGAGCTGATCCCTTGCTAAAAAGGTGACCAGTGATTTTCAAAGTACAGTGAAATTCTGTTGTAAGGATCAGTGTGACTAAAATTGTCGGAGTCATTTCCTCAGAAAGATCATGGTATATAGCATCATAAAACAGTCCTCTTCCCAAATCAGAAGCTCATGGAAGCAAATTATTAAGCTTTGGAGAATAGAGCAACTACCAAGCATTCAGTGACGAGGTAGTTAGTCAAGTGGTACCGTAATTGATTATAAGTGGCACTCCACATTTGTGTGTTTTTTTTTTTTTTATCTGCAGTGCAGTGATGCTCAAAAAGGTGTGACATTCTTTCAGGCCTTTTGGAAATATCAAAGAAAATAAAAGAATACATTTCAATTTGATCCTTGCAACTGAAAGTCCTGTTATGAGTAGAAGGAAGGGGCAGACACATCAGCAGAAATAGGAGCTGGCTTATGGAAAGTAGGATTTGATCTGTAGCCAAAGGATCACACTGCAAGGAGAGATCAGTCAATCTAAATACCACCGTAACTGCTACTTTCTTGTACTGATGCATAAGAACTAATGGTGGTGGATGCTGTGTGAACTTGTTTTTGGTGTGACTATTAGAGATGGGTGAACCAATTTGCTTAAAATTAAAACTGAGCCTCTTCTGGACCTGGAAATATTTTTAGTTAGTTTTATAAAAACATATTTTTCATTTTTGCCTGCTTGTGAGATTTCTTTTTGTCATGGGGCGAGGGGAGAAATATTAAAATACCAAGAGAATCTCTGTTCTTCTATGATTTCCAGCCAGATTTAGTTTCAAGAGGTCGAGAGAATCATCTGAAGTTTAGGTCACAGGCAGTTTTGGGAAATCTCCCACCAGCGATCACAATATAGACGCAGCTATAATGATCTCAGAAACTTACAGCAGTTTACATTTATTGTATTTTATTTTCAGGTGCAGAAACCTCACATTTCCCAACAGCCTTCCTGAGGTCAGCATTGTTTTCATATTTGTTAACGAAGCCCTCTCAGTGATTCTGCGCTCCATTCATTCTGCTATTGACCGGACTCCTCATCACCTGCTCAAAGAAATTATCTTAGTGGATGATAACAGTAATAATGGTAAGGGCTCTCTTTGAAACACAGTTTTTTCATACAGACTGGATTGTGTATGACTATAAAAAAAAAAATTCCCTTAAATTTTGTATCATAGACGTCCTGTTAGAATTTCAGATGGTGTGTTTGAGAAATGCCGGAGTATTTCTCTATTTCCACCTCCCCCCCCGCCCCCCCAGCCGTAGACCCTTCTCCTGGGACAAGTTTTGCCTTCAGATGTGCACAACTACTTGACACTGAAGTCAGTGAGAACAGAGGCGGAGAACAGAACATCATTCCCTAAGTTTAATGTGCTCAGTAGATCCCTGTTAGTTAGAACAATAGGGATGGGAGACATTGGAAAGGATTTGAATGTTTCGTTGCACTCTGCTCTGCTCCCAGGCATCCTCTTAGTCTCTGGGCCCAGAAGCCTGCTCTCTTTTCGCTCCCTGTGCCTCTCTAGTTTTCAGTTGCATACTCTGTCTCTTTTTCTTCCTATGCCTCTGTCTCTGTTCCTTGGCTGCTCTCCACCAGGTTGCTAACTCTTTGTTCCTCATGACTGCGCATAGTCTCTCACTACCAATCCCAATTTCATTGTTTGCTGCTCACCTGGTTCATGTCTGCACGTGGACTTTCCAACCCTCAGGCTGAGGAGCAGGCCAGTTAATTTCCGACATGCTTAGTGCTTTCCTCAGATGATTTTCAGTGGGGCCATGCTGGGCGTTACTTACACGTTTTCATCCTCTGGAACCATCGCAGATGAAATTTTAAATGAGCAGCCCGTGGGACATTTAACTTTCTGAAAGGTTGGGCTCTGCTGGGAGTTAATTTCAAACTCATAAAATTTAAGTGGGATCAAAATGCATCCTGCTGAAGGGGAATGCCAAATGAAGGGCTTCTGTTCCATTCCGAGCTTAATTACAGCTGTTACATGACTCCCTGTTCCTGCACATTGGGACCCACTACTGAATCGCTGATGTGCTTTGGATTTGTATAGAACAAAGACACAGTAGCAGGCAAAGTAAATAAGCTCCTCTCCCAAGGCTGAAACTCTCCTTCTTTTTCTCTTCCTTTTATTCTGTCTGTCAAGAAAAAACTCAAATCCCAGCTCCAAAAAGACATGCACATAAAACAACTGGATTTATGCTGTTAGCACCATGGCTGTACAAGGGTGTTTTAAGTCTGATTCCAGCCCCTGTGAATAACGCTGCATTTAGGGTAAACCATGCCTGACCTAGCTTTTCTTAAAACACCTACTCATGGATCAGAGTGGGCGAGATGTATGCAGAATTTATGCGATGGTGTTCTTGGTTTAGGGCATGATGTGGGATGCAGCAGTGCAATGGAGTGATCAAAAATCACATATAATGAAAAAGCAAACTATGAGAGAACTAAATAAAAGTTTAGTGATCCAGAAACCACTCGTGAACTGGTATATGCTTTTTGGCTTGTTTATGAATTTCATTATGTGGAGCTTGGATGTTGCCTGTCACGTGGCTGTATTGAGACATTTCCACCAGTCTGTAACTTTTTTTCTTTTTACTTCCTGCTGTTGTTGGCCATTTGTTTGCGGGGGGTGGGGGGGAGGGTGGGTCTGAATTGAGGATAAGCAATAATGTTGAATGCAGCTTATATCAGTAGACTTGAATTATGAAACATCGTTATAGAAATTCCGCACTGCATCTTTCCTGTAAGGCTTAATAATATGATGCCCAAAGTACATGGGAGAATTTGTGGGTTTGGTGGTAGTGCTGTAACACAAGAGGTCTGGATTCAAAAGTACTCTGGGATCATCCGTTCCAAAGCCTGGAAGACCAAAGGCAGGTCGTGGAGGAAGTTAAGCATTTGGGTTTAGGAGGCTAATTAGGGCTTGATCCCAATCCTGTTGAAGTCGATTACAAAGCTCCTATGGACATCAAATTGGGACTAATATCAGGCCCTTCCTACATGAATGTTTCATAACAGCTCATCATAACGGTTGCATAGGAAGGGACCCCTTCCACTCCTTTGTTTGGAAACTATTGCTGTCTATTATATGGGGTTGTCTAGAGGGAGGTAGTTTTGATTAAATGAGAAGAAGATTATCCCCTAGGAAATCGCTGGACCCCTTAAGCACTAAGTCTTCTAGGAAGACCCCATTCACCCAGTCCGTTTTAGCACTGATTATGTACTATGTTATGTTTGGTTTGTGTCTTTATTAGTTTATAAACAGTCCTAAGGACAGGGATCATATTTCCTTACTATATGTTGGAGGTGGCCCCGACCTGCAAATCTGAATCCAGATCAGACTCAGAACATTCCCAATTTGGAGATTTTTGGATTCAAGAAACTCAGCTGTATAGATTTGCCCAGTGCTGTGGCCCTCCAGTACATAATAATAGCAGTGGTTTTGGTACCACTCCACCATTGTTGCCAGTAAAAGAGAAATATTTGACTCTTCTATTCAAGTTTCTATGGTGCTGGAAACAAAGGTAATAAAATATGGACAGTCATTTGTCAGACTTTGATAAATCCCATGCGGATTACATCTGTTTGGGAGCACTGTCGGTATGTCTCTGTAGAGCGAAGGGGAACCCTATAAAACAGGCTAATTTGCAGCAGTGACTCCTAAAGAAAATCTGCCCCAGTGGCTTCTGATTGGGCTCTTGTTCCAAACTCCGTGTTCCACTGTGATACTCTTCCCAGGACTCCCAGAATGATAAGCCAACATGTTACCATTTTACCTCCGCAAGGGAGAGCTGTGCTGAGGCATAAACTGTGTTGGCTCCCTGCCACACCAATCTGTGTACCTCACCAGCGAACTCCTCAAGACTCTGCCAGTATCAACCGTCCTTGCAATCAGTGAACCCCAATTTGAGTTCCACAGAGACTGCACTCTGCAGTATCCAGTCCCTCTCACTGGACACTCAGTAGAAGTTACGTTCGCTTCCTCCAAAGAGACCATTCACACACCATCCTGACAGGTTAGCTGAGGACTCATTCTTTACCAGTGGTTCTCAAACTTTTTGTATTGGTAACCCCGTTCACACAGTAACCTTCTGAACATGACCCCCTTTCTTATAGATTAAAAACGGGGGTGGGGGTTAATTTAACGGGGCTCAGGCTGTCAGCCCTGCACCTGGCAGAGCTGAGGCTGTCAGTCCCACCAGGCCCAGGGCTGACAGCTCGTGACCCCCAGTTTAAGAAACCCTGCTCTTTACTTTAATGTAACAACACTGAAATGGTTTATAAGAAAAACGTTTTACTGTTAAAGAGCAGAGATTTAAGTGATACTAAGTAAGAGGAAAAGAGACAATACAGTTACAAACAAAACAAAAATAACAATTTTTAATGCCTAAAACATAATTCTAGTAAGCTATGTCTTTTCCTGAACAGTGTTCTCACTTACATCAAGCTAACAGCATCTCCAGCCCTTCCTGGTAGGAGGAGCCAACGTTTACAGAATCAGAGGGTGCTGTCCCCTTTGTTCCCTAACTGATGGATAACTAACAGGGTTCACTTTCAAAAGTTTTCTGAACTATAAAATGGAAGAAATGTACTCTTTGAAAAATAAACCCAGACCAAGTTTCTCTCCACTGCTGCTCGTTCTTCGGAGTACCAGTGCCAACCCCCTTTTTCATCCTCTGGTTAACTTGCTTTCTTGATTGACTTGGTTGCTTTGTTTTCCTTAGATCCAAATGTACAGTAAAACCTGCCAGTTGTGACCACTCATGGGAGCAAAAGTGGTCACTTGTAAGAGATGGTCTCTCTCCAAAGGTTTGCACACCAGAGAGCGATGATGTTCCGTGACGTCTGCAAGTAGTCACTTGTGACAGGTGGTCTCTCAGGCAGGTTTTACTCTACTTCCATTGTCTCTGTCTCTGGCCTCACCTTGCTCAATTTACATCGGATACGCATGTAAACAGGAAAAACAACTTTGCTGTGTCTCTGACAAACTAGTCTATGACAAACTTGTTTATTTGTTCTACTTAGGTGCTTGTTTTGGTCTGAACACATTTGAGAAACATATTTCCAACACACACACATAATTCTTTACCTACTAACCGTACATACATCACCCAGTAATATTAATGACCAGAAGAGGGTCATCAGCTTTCATAAGCCCTTCCTTGATACACTTTTATAGTATAATAATAATGTATGCAATCAACTGATTCAATTGTTTATTCTTTGGGTTTCTGATCCCCCTGTTCTATTCCTGGGGCATCTGGACCCTGCTTGTCATACCCACCTCTTCAGCATCCACTTGTTGCTTCTTGGAACAGTCGCCAGAGAGGGGGAAGTAGACCAGGAGGGAAAGTAAAAGACTGAGAACTGAAGTATAGCAGAATCTGATGGGGAGCTGTGAGTAGAACACAGGGCATCGCCAGATCACTCAGCTCATCTGCTGCAAGATCCGGCCATTGCTGGTTGTTGAGGGAGCTAAGGCCGGGTGTACTGCCTGAAAGGACTTCATGGAAAATGCTACGGATCAAAAGAGGAGACACTCTTACAAGGGGAAACAGGTTGGCTGGTCTCACTCTCCTCTGAAATGCATTCTCCCCAGACAGGAGAATGGAGACTGTGAGTAGATGTGGCTGACATGGCTTAGAGTAGGTGTCTCCCTTACAGAGAGCCCCATTGGCTCCTGGAAAATCTTCAACCCATGCTGCTTTTTTTCACCTGACCTTTTGCTCCATCTCTAGAGTCCGTTGTCTGCAGCATGGGGCCCTGTTGTCCACAAGCTGGCTAGAATTCTCTGTACTTCAGACCAGATCTTGCTTTCTAACCCATAATGTATGCTGAGTGTTTGGGCATGGGGATCCATTCAGTGGATGTGTATAAGAACGGTTGAATTATGGGATTGTGCGTTATTAGTTTAATTTAGTTACATTTTATTTCCAATTTTCTTTGTTAGTTTACATCAGCTGTTCAGGGTGGGCTTCCCAGCTTTTGTCATTTAGTGTCTACTTGTGCTTGTGTTACTGGGAGATTGTGAGCCAGTATTCTGCCAGTAAGATAAGTGAGTTATTCTGGATTCCGCTGCAAAGTTTCCTGGGGAGACAAGAACCTGCAATTGTGGTCTGAAGACTTTCCCTAAACACAGGCACCACACATGTGCCCAGAACTGACTCTGGAATGTCAGGTCTTCCAGTGACGTCACAGGAGCCAGGGCTGGAGATGTCACAGCAGTAGAGTTGATATTTGACTAACAGAGAAAGTATAGAGAGACCAGACAGGCTGCAAATAAATTAATTCATACATTACTGAATGTCCTTCACTGCCTGGATTCATCTGCAGTAAAGGATTTAAATCAATGCAGCTATGTCAATTTATACTGGCTCAGGACTGGGCCCATGGTATTTTCCTGTTTTTTTAAATCCGAGATGGAATTCTGATCGGTCTTTTACAATGGGCCAAATGCTGCCCGCATATAAGTTGATAGCAAAAACTCATTTATTTCCCAGAATTTGGACTGCTATGACTTTCAGGTAACAGCCTTGTTAACTTAAAGAAAAAGCAGCAGAGGAACTGGTCTATTTTTTATTCTGTTAGGCTGATTTGGGAAACACAATGTGTGATTATGTTTATGTCTATGTCCAGTTTCTTTATGTTTATCTTGAGCAACATACGCTATGGTAGTTTTTTCATGCACTTTGGGGTACATCAAGCAAATTGTCTGACTTTTGCTAAACCTCAATGCAGTTCTTCAAGTTCCCCATTAAGCTTAAGTTGACCTCAGTTTATCTTTTTGTGACAACTTCGCCTCTTTTAAGCAAATGTTTGAAGTTAGCAATCTGTGAAAATGCCACAGTGTATGTAATATAGATCTGAAGAGCTCTGTGTGGCTCGAATCCTTGTTTCTCTCAACAGCAGAAGTTAGTCTAATAACAAATATTACCTCACCCACCTTGTATTTCTAAAATGCCACAGTGTCATTTAAAAGAAGAAAAATACATGTAACGGATCCCAAAACTCTGGTTTAATAAAGCAGTTTGCAGTGTTTACATAAAACACTTTGTGTCAACTCTTCCTTGTGGAAATTTCATAAACATAATATTGAAATGTGAAATGTTTCATTCACTGTTCTATAAGGTAATTCTTTGTTAAAATTAAAGTTTAATTAAACCCACAGAAAACATTCCAACCATTGTGTATGTACATTGTTTTTTGACATGTGCTTATTATAAACTAAGCCGGTGCTGCTGATTACAAAGAAATTGTGCCAGATTCTGACCTCAATTACATTAGTCTAAATGTGGAGTAATTCCATTGTTCTCAGTGGATTTACAGTGGTGGTAGTGAGATCAAAATCTACTCTGTTTTCTCTAAAGTATGCTGTTTGCATTTCAGAGGTAATTTGTAGATTAGAATTTGGCAAAAATTATAATATAATAAAAAATATATAATTTACACAGTTTTGACTTGAAAACTGACCCAGTTCTCCAGCTGCACCAAAGGTCTGTGCAGTGCAGCTGGAGAGTGGGGGGGAGAAAAGGTGGTCTTAAAACATCTTTATGCTTCCTCAGTCCCTGGGACTGCTGCTGCTCAAGTACAGTTTTAGAGCAGCCATTCTACACCTGGGGCTTGCTGGCATGCAAGTGCTTTGCTCACACCCTTAGCCATTCCTCTCCTGTTTTGGTGGTTGTGGTGGGATAAAGATCTTCTATGCCAATAGAATCCCTACTAGCTATTTAAGCAAGCTTTCCAGCCCCTTGCAGCACAGCAGGGCCAGGGTCTGACCCACTGTGTGTAACACTAATATTTTTCATCTTATGTGCGCTGTACATAAGAAGCTCATTGTTGGCCAGATTGTGCCCTTCTGTTTTGATGAAGGTGAGTGGGTGCTTTCACACGTCTAAAATTTGTAGAGCAAAATTTTACATTAAAGCAATAATTATCCTGCCGTATGTCTACTTTTCATATTGCAGTTTGTAATGAACATTGCAGCAGGCTCACATTCCATAAGGTCTCTCTCTTTTTTTTTTTTTGAATCATCACTTACGAATAAAATGTCCTAACGTGTGCAATTTAACAATTCATAGTCTTTGCTCTGAGAATTCTGTGAACACGGCTATTGAATTGCAATAATAATATTTGGTATCATGGTATGCTCATTTTATGACTTGAGTTGTCAAAGAGAATTAGTACAGAATAGAAGAAAGTGGATCGTATGCAACTATATTTCCTTTGAGAGATCTCTGACATAGTCCTCAGAATGCTGAATAAAGGGTTTTTTGGAAATCATTTAGCTGCCTACAGTTCCATTAGAAACCTGCACTTCTCTCTTAGGGTTGTTTATCTGTAAGAGATACATGGAAAGAGAAAATTGGGTGAATTATTATCTGAACACCACTGATAGGTGTAGATCAGACTTTTGACGTTCACCTATTTTAAACATGTTAACATGATCTAAAGACTGTTTTTCTGCCCAGTGCAGATCAGACAAAACTGTTTGATAGATTCGTTTACAAAATTTGAGTTGAGAGAAACTGTTTGTAAAATGGTTATATTTGATCTACATTGGCCAGGCAAAGTGTGTTTGAAAAGTGTTAATATGTTGTTTTCAACCAGGTTCTAGGTTAGTACTAGGGCTGGTTGAAAATTTTCTGTTAACTTTTTCAATAGAAAATTGGATTTTAAACTAAACACAGTCATTCATGAAAAGTGCATGCTTTTTATGGAAAAATTTGATTTTTCATTAAAAAAAAAATGCAGTTTTCAGATTGGCTGAAAAGCAACAAAATTCAATTTGAAAATGCCATGTTTCCTCATGGAATTTGAAGTTTGCCTCCTGCCACCATTTTCCTCTGTGGGCCCGGTTCCCCATCTGGACTATATCTCCCGTCATGCACCATAACAGCTCAGCAGCAGGGGAGACCCTGGGGCATTATGGAGCTTGGCCCAGAGTAGAAAATGAGGCCAGGAGACAGCCAAACTTAAAATCCCACCAAGGTACCATGGCAGCATTTCCAAATCAAAATTTTTATTTTGAAATTTTCATTTGAAAGCTTGGGTTTTGGCCAAAAGTTTTGGCTTTTTGATATTTGGCTGAAAAGTTGAAATTTTCTGCAGGGAAGAAAAATTTTCTGAACAACTCTAGTTAATACAGTGAAACAATGCAAATGGGACTTTTGAAGTTCATCCATTGCTATCTATATTCAAATTAGAATTCACCTATTCCTTACTTGGATAAATCTCCCATTGCCTTAAATACTATGCCCCCCTGAATGTTGCTATAGCATTGTGCAGGGTCCGTAAAAGCTAGTGAGCCAGCCAGAGTAGCATTCCTCTGGTGCAGGCATTGTGTAAGAACGCCTATGCCATCTAATGCAGTATCCCTTGCAATCTCCAGTGCATGTTAGGCATGGGGCTGAGGGCAGGAGGGAGTGGGGGCGGGGGCCTTAGCATTCAGTACCATGAAGGACTCTGAGCAGCTCTTATTTGTGCGGTTCCTCGGACGCGGCCTAGATAGGGTGCAGTAATTTAGAGCATCTCTCTGAGCTGTCTAAATTGTGCCTGAGTCCATTTTGGCCCTGACAGCAGCTGGGAATAGGAGGGCACAAAAGTTGCTTTAAAACTGCAATAGCCACCCTCCCAAACACACATACTTCCCCGAGGCTGTAAGTTTTATGCACATAGCAGAAACTTTCACCCAAACTGAGTAAAACTGAATAAGCACCTTTAGGATTTGTCTCATCATTGCTATTACAGTCTTACTTCTTGCTAGAGAAAGAGTAACAACTGTTTTCTCTACTTTAGTGCTGCATGGATGTCATATGTGTAGAGGCATGTAAAAATTGAGGAAAAATCAAACTACAAGTATTTTCAAACCTGTTCCATTTTCAATTTTGGGTAATGGTTTGTATTTGGTAAAAGTAGCTTCTTACTTCATCATCCTGCGTTCACTCCCCCTCTACACAAAGGTCTTGATTCTGACTCAAGTTTTACTTACCCCTGACATGGGCAAACTATTAATGAAGTCAGTAGAGATTTGCATGAATAAGTATTGAGTAAGGACCTTAGTCAGAATTTGGTTTAAAGGTATTAAAAGAAGTAGTGGGCTCAGTCATTTGTATTTTTAGATAATTCCTTTAGGTCAGGGTGCCCAGCCTACAGCCCACTTGCTGTACATGGCCCACCAAAGCATTTCATAAGGTCTGTGGCCTGCTTCAACATAATATATTCCTGGCCGATTCATTAACATTTTGTCTTCGTGTTTACATCATTTTAGTTTTCACAAGTGTGTACATAGGTTGTTTCCCTCTAAATACATATGAAACAAGCTGAACGTAAAATATAAATCAGTACAGGTGACTTATTAAAATATGTAGAATCTGTTTGCTCCACACAAGGTTGTGCTGATGTTCATGAGGCCCTTCTGTGTAATACGGTCAGGCACCAGTGCTTTAAGTGATGTGGGAATGTCAAATTTACCCTTTTCCTCCTTTGAGGGGCACCTTCTGTGCAGACTGTGGTTAGATGCACTGTATAGGTATCAGATCTTTCAATGTTAAAAAGCTTATTGTTTTTCCTTTTGCTGCTTTTATACTGCCAAATTATTTTTTCACGTTTAAATAAATATTTTCTGTGGAAAACTGTGGTTTTGCTTAAATATTAGCATTTTGCAGTAAGACAAACAAACAAGTGAATAAACTAAGGCCACACTGCAGAAAGTGTTTTCTCATCCATGGCCAGATGTGTGTCCTGTGTGATGCTTAAAGTGAAGTGCATCCTGGCACATGTGCTGACCACTGCAGATGCCTCTTCAAACACACAACAGACAAAAAAACAGAAACAAACCCTAAACCAGTGACCATCTGCTTCAGCAAACAGGGTCAGACGGAAGAGCTGGCCAGATAACTTGGCAGAGAGCATGGCAGCAGAGGATCACTCTCAAACAACCTGGGAAAACTAGCCCATCAGCATGTTGACTCAGGATGAGGCCTATTATTCTGTGGAGAGAGAAGCTCAAGTGTCAAGCTTTTGTTCGTGGCCATGTGGCAGAAAGCTGTGGAAATGTCTGCTCAGTCCTCTTTCTGGCTGGTTGGTAGGGTATCGTGTGAAGTTTCTGCTGCAAAGGAAGAGGATTGAGATTACCAGCAGGGACGGCTATGGCAGCCTAGAATAATGGGTGAGTGAAACTCTGCTTCCATGTCTGAAGATAAGGCGAGAAAGAGTGAAAACAGGTAACAAGAAGAGGTAAACGTTACAGCAGAAAAGAGGCAGGCTGTTGAGGAATGTGGTTATCTGTCCTACCATCCCCTATCCATCCTTCCTCCTTTGCTTCTTTTCAGCCATCATTCTTCTCCATCCACACCTTTGTTTCTCACCTTTTTCCTTCCTTCCTTACTCATCCATTCATGTTTCCTGTACCTTATCTTTTAATTCATCCATTTATTTTCCTCTCCTTGTTCCGTTTCCCCAGTCTACCTACTTCCCTTTTTCATGCCCCTGTCTTCATCCCATGTACGACTCCCTTATTAACTCTTCACTTCTGTCTGTCTCCCTGAGACATGCACTCCATTCCCCATGGTCCTAGCCTCCCATTGTCTGCACCTCCCCTTCTTCCGCCTGCTCTCAGTACCTTCTCCCTTCAATTTTGGCCACCTTATTCACCCATTCTATTTTTTCTCATTTTTCTACCTCATCTACCTTCTCCCTTTCCTTTGCTCCACTCTACCCACTCATCCATCCCTCCTCCTGCATGTTTTTCTCCTGTCATCATCCAGCTCCTCCCAGCCTTTACCCTCATTAGTTAATTTCACTTCCCATCTCCCTCACCCATCCCTACATTCTCCCTTCTCCCCTCCTCTATCCCACTCTTACATGACAAGCCTTCACTCATTCTCCCTTCCCCCATTGTCTCAGACCTACACTCCTTTCCTCTACCCCTGTTACCCACTCGTCCCTTCCTCAGCCACCTCCTCACTTCCTTCAACCTTTGTTTCCCCTCACCCACATTTGCCTTCCCTTCTTACTGTCATATAGTCTGCCTTTTTCTTTCTTTTCTTCCATCTCTTTTCTGTTCCCCCCACAATTGCTCTGTCTTTCTCCTTAGCCTTGTCTTCCATTTTCCTACCCTTTGTTTTACTAGCCATTCCTTCATCTACACACACCCCAGTACGTAGATCAGTGGCTCTCAACCTTTTTCATACCATTACCCCATGTTACAACAGAAGAATTCTTTGGAACTCCTTCACATCTAGCCATAAAGAAGTGGAGGGTGATTGCAAACCCTGTTGGGGTGTGACACCCAAGCTGAGAACCTATGTCTTAGATCTCTCTGAGACTAATATTATTATGTGATCATCCAAAAAGATATGATGATCAGTCTTAAAATGGATAATGGATTAAACCATCAGACACTTCATGCTGTTACAGTATTTTTACCTTGTTATCAAGTTACCTTGCTTGTGTATGTTACCTATTCCCAGGAGGAAACAGTTCTATAAATTAAAGTTCCCCACAAGGCCCACGGCATTTGATAATGCTGCTGCAGACCAATAAACACCCTTTTGCAGATGTGGAATTCAGTACAGATAGAATCCAGATGAGAGTAGTCTTTTCCAGTATCGGAGTTTTCCATCATTTCAGCCTAAATGTAGGCAGAGTGCAGTTGGGAGTTATTTTTTGTAACTATAAATCTTATCACCACACAGTGCTTTTAGTTTTGTTTGCTTTATAATAAGACAGGGCCATTGCCATTAAACTCTGCTTTAAGGAGATTGCATTAACGGTATATCTGATTTAAGTGTGGAGGAACTCATTTCAGTGTCACCCCAGCAATATCTTAATGCTGAACTTAATACTAAGGGACGGTAGATAAGCATAGCAGCTTGAGTCTGTGTACTTTACTAATACAGAGGTAAGAGTGGAAAACAGGAATTTAGGAGTGTAATTTCAGCCTCCGTTTTACAATTTACCAATATCTCCCCCTTTTTCCTGAATGAAAGTGAAAGCAATCTAGGTAATAATTCTTCCCCATGATTTTGCATTAGAGTGAATACAAATTTGCCAATTTGTGCTACCAAGGCTGTGCAAAACAGGCCCAACCCATCATTTTACTGCACCCCTCTTAGTCATGTACACCATTTGTGTAGTGCAGAGGTACTCAGACTGGGGGAGGGCCCTTCTGGTGTGGCACGGAATGTATTCAGGGCGGGGGGAGAAGCTTTGGGGGGGGGGGAACCTTACTGCGCACATTTTACCCACAGCAATGAATAACTAGCAAAGCTGATACCTCCGGACGTGTCAGGTCCTCTAGCGCTGAGCATTTGTCTCTAGAGGGCGCTGTGCATTTTGACGGTTTTCTGTTCAGCTTGCATTATACAAAGTCGTTGCCATCTGTCCGTTAATCTGTTTGCTTCAATGCAATGAGCACATTTAATTGTAAGCATGGATCACAGTCGCAGTTTTGCTTTTGCTCTTGTTACAAGGGGTGGTTGGCTTTTTCGTGAAACAGGAAAAAAAGAAGGCAGAATTGATTCGAGTGAAGCGATGCCACCACAGGAGAGGTAGGGGCATAAACTACTGCAGACACAAAGAAGGGGAGGGCACGGTCAAATAAGTTTGAGAACCACTGGTGTAGTGTATGCAGAGTGGATTTAAACATTACCAAATCAGAGTGGCTGTGGTTTACACCCACTTTGCACTCTCTGCGCACTGGTGTGCGTGTCTGTGCAAAGTGCACGCTATTGACTGGTCAGGTCCACAGTTTGGTTTTGTGACCCAATGCAGTGAGTGGTTTCATAGTGATTAAATACAGAGAGTGTTTACCCAGCTCTAACATTTGAGGGGGAGGGGGATGTGCGGGTGGCTACTTCAGCCTGACGGTTGTAAAAGGAAAAAAAATGTCTAATTGAGAAAAAAACTGAAGCATACCATCGCTTTTGGGAGGCTATATGAGCACTGTGTTTACTGATAATTTGTGGATTAGGAACTGTTGTATCCTAGATTGATTATCAGCACGCACTCAGCTACCGAAGAGTCTGAGATTGAAGTAGTGAAGAGGCTCTTCTCTAGCTGTTCAAAAGACCTAGTGACAGCAAGTCAGCTTATTCACTGTGGGTGAAATCTACTTCCGTAGTTTTCAGCCTTGTCTTCACTGGGGAATAAAAGGTGCATTATTAACTCATGTTAGCTAACTTGAGGTAAAATCTTAGTGATTACGAGGCAGTTTGTAGTTTTCAAACAAGTTATTGGTTCAAGTTGTGAGAGCTCTGGTGGTGAGTAGGAGAGATGATAATCCCCCTCCCCACCTTCCCCACTCCCAGCCCATGGCAAAAGTATGGGACTGTATTAAGGACTCCCTGTAGCAGATAGACTGGGTAGAAGCTGAAAGCCCTTCCACACCATGGCTATCCCTTTTGATGGTCTAAACTGCTGCTGGAATGGACAGTGTGAACAATCTTTAAAGGAAAACAGGACCTTGCACTGCGCCCCTGTAATGAACTAATAGCCGACGGAGGGTGTAGAGCCAGCTGTGTGCCGGGAAGAGGGATGGATGCTCGGCACTGTGGGCTAGAGCCAACTGTGTGCTGGGGGAGGGGTCAGGAGCCAGCTTTGGACAGGGAGGGGGAGAGGTGCTGTGGTTGCTGCTGAGAGGTTAAGCCAAGCCGAAACCTGTGTGAGAAGGGGAGAAGCTGGTGGTGAGTCGCGCAGCATTCAGCCTCTTTCCTGTGCCCTGGGGAGGAGTCAGGTGTCTCCTGGCAGAAATCTGATGACCCCACCCACTCTCTGCTTAGTGATTCCTGAGTGAAGAGCCATTTCATGAAAAACCATGGCAATTTCTGGAAAACACTAGCCCTGCTCATGAACAAGTCAAATAGGACTCTGAGGTAATGCTGCTTCCTGTCTTGCCTTGTGCTGGTAGCTGTTTTTTCATCCGAGTGTTTCTTTCTCTGGGGCGCTGACAACGCATCTGGATGAGGATGTTTGCCATGACAGCTGAGAAAAGGATTGAAGGCTGGTTGTCATCCGTGTACTAATGACATTGGAGCCCAAGGACAATACACATGAAGTCTCTGTAGGATAATGAGCAATTGCTCATCACTATTCTGGGATCTTTTGGAAAGAATGATTGTGGCCAGTTTAGAACTCCTTTGCAACCCCCTACCAGGTCGTATTATGTGATTTGGGAGCATTTTGAGGACAGCAATTTTGAAAACTTGCTGTTAGATTCAGAAGGATGAACAGATCAATATGGTCTCTGTCCACAGCCACGAGGAAGTCATCCACTAGTGCTGCCAAAGCTATGTGCCCTGAATTTCACTAGCACTGATGAGTTAGGGTGCAACTCATGTCTCTCAAGGCATCTAGAGCACCAAAATCTGTTCAGGACAGTGAGGTGGCCCTGTCTTTTTTTTTTCTAGGTTTGTTATCCTATGGAACCAAGAAACTGTTTCTATACAGCTGATTTCTTTTTAATTTTTTTTAATCAGTGAAGAGACATATGTAGAAATTTCACAACTGGTGGGACTTGTGTTAAAAGATTCCAATAATGTGAATTGTTGCAAGGATGAATGGCCTATTTAAAAAGCAATGGAAAATTATTTTTCTCTTTTTCATTCAAGAAATGTGATATATGCAAGAGTTTGTCTGAGGAAAAAGAAATCTTTAGTATTAGAAAGACACATAAGATTTAATGGGCTCCTCTTTATAGCAAGTGAGGAATACATCAGATGAAACCTAAATGAATTTTCCTTTATCTTCTCATCCTTTTCTAAGTACATTTATCTTCAAAAGAGGAGGAAGAAGAAAGATGAATTTCAGAGAATTAATTCCGAGTTTTCAGTTCCCATCTGTGATAAAACTGCTAAAAATTCAAATAATTTAACTTTAGGACTCATCTGGACACCCTTATCTTAGGGAGGAGCACAAGGTTCACTAATAATTCACGAACCAGGCTTGGTACCTGCAGGTCTATTTGGAATTTAATATTTGAAAGCTTTCACCAAATATTTCAGAAGAATGAACTTTGGGTTATGGGTTGTTTTGTGAATTGTTTACAAACTGTTGATTTCAGTTGTTCCCTATTCATTATTTGAGGTGTGTCATTGATCATATAATAATGTTTCTGCTCCCGGATTAGTTAAAAGAAATGTCCTAACAAATACTGAATAGCACACTTCCAGCAGAAGTTTGGGCAACTTTCAGGTTAGGCAGACGTTTTCGTGAATTCCTACTGGTAACTGAATATTCATGAAGAATGAACAGTGTGATACTATGAATACAATAATGCATATATATATATATAAATATATGTCTAAAACCTTGTGTCACTGATATAAAACTTAGATGTGCACATTAGAATATATATTCATGAGTTTGAAATTAAAACAGTAAAAGCTAAAGAGTTGGAGGCTTGGCTTTGGGGACGGCAACATTGTTCCCCTCCAGCCTCACTGAGCTTAAGTGGAAAAAATATTGTCTTGTCATAAAACCACCTCAAAGGATTTATGAGGCTGGCCATGACAAGGGCAGTCCTTGGTCGCACAGCTCAAGGGAACCCTGCTTCTGGAGTCTAAGCAGGGGACCACCAAGGACTAGAGCTAGTGTGGAGGTACAGGTTTCTGCATACTAATGGCTCTGGCCTCCTGTTGATATACCATGATTTCCACAGATCCCTAGGTAACTCATGCTTTGGAGTGGGTCCTGTAACCTATTCCGGGGAGTTGGGAGGCAAGTCTTGCACCCCTGATGAAATGATAGGGAAGGAATTCTGAGTGGAGGGTGCTTTGGAGACTTATTTCTCATAAACCCACACTGTGAGGTGGTCACTGTGGAATACCATGATGAGATGCTCCTGAAATTTGGAATTTGTTTAAAACAAATGATCTTACATATTTGATGCCACTCATACCGCAGCAAAGAAGAATAAATGTTGCTCCAAAGCCTCAAATGTTTGAGAGACCAGTTGAAGGGTAATTCATTTTCCCTCAGATCATGGGAGATTTGTCTGCAATTCAAAGTTATATATTCCAATTATTGATATGAACTTCTGCAGAATTCTGATGAGTGCCAAATAATAAGGCAACATGAATAATTGTTTTCATCTGTATGTAGAGAATATCTTGATGGGATTACAAAGTATTGTCAAGTCTCTCAAGATTGCTTACTGCCAGCTGTTGTGTTGTTCCTTTGCTCTTAAACAGCACAGTCCTTTGGCCCAGTGCCTACCTAATCATTGTTTAATGCTTAGAAAGATGCAATCTTACATTTGAGGCAGTCTTTTCAGGCAATAAAAAATACCAACCGATTTGCATGCGGTTGGAATAATTGGAAAAATAGAAAAGCAGAAGAAAATGATGTGCAAACAGTATTGTGCTTTATGAAGCTGAAAAAATACCATATATCTAATCGAATTACAACAAAGACTTAGGAAGCTTAAAGACGTTTATACAGCAAAGCACATGGTCTGTCAGTTTCACATACTGTAGAGTGATTATAGTTCCCACCTTCTTGTCCTGCTCTCTTGCCGGGCAAATATGCACAATACTGTGCAAGTGGAAAGAAACAGATCATCTAAAATTAAAAATAAATTGACGAAATCTTCTGCCAGTAAATAGTTTTAAGATGGTAAAAAATGATTTTTAATACTCACTAAAAAAATAAGTCTGGTGTACTGATGTCAGTCTCATGAAGAAATACAGGGGTTGATCCTGCAACCTTTTATGGAAATAGTTGCATTAAAACCAATGAGATAGTGGGGGAAATTTTCAAAGGCCAGATGGCAGCTAGGTGCCTAATTCACATTGGTGTATGCTAATATTCATTGTGACATGAACAGCAATTTAGAGATTCAAGGTTTAGTATGTTGGCTTTTCTAAAAATCACATTGGGCTGAAACTTGAGATACAGTAGAACTTCAGAGTTATGAACACCAGAGTTATGAGCTGACCAGTCAATCACTTGGAACTGGAAGTACACAATCAGGCAGCAGCAGAGACCCCCCCCCCCCAAAATACAGTATTGTGTTAAAACGTAAACTACTTAAAAAAAAAAAAAAGAGAGCAGCATTTTTCTTCTGTATAGTAAAGTTTCAAAGCTGTATTAAGTCCATGTTCAGTTGTAACTTTTGAAAAAACCATAAAATTTGTTCTGAGTTACGAACATTTTAGAGTTACAAACAACCTCCATTCCCGAGGTGTTTAACTCTGAGGATCTACTGTATAAGTTGTCACATAAGCAAATCCCAGTGTTAAATAGTTGAAAATTACTCCTAATCGGGGCTAGCAGAGGAGTCTGTGACTGGCACTTCTGCCCAAAGCCAATTCTTGGCTGAAGTTTCAGCCCTTTGGGCTACTTTCAGGCTGCTCTAATCTAGAATAGGAGTCCACAGGGGCTGTAGCAGGGTCAAGGAAGTGCAAAACTGATTATATATTCTGTGCAGATTAGCTACATTCCAGGCTCTAGCCCAGTGAGAGTCAAGAGTGCCGTGCACCTTTCAGAATCAGGCCCAGTGGTATTTCGAAATATATGAAAATAAACCTCAGGGAGGACAAATTAACAAAATGGTTTGTTAAGCTAAACGTCATTTCATATCATAAAGGAAGCAGGCTGAGAGAACAACTGGAGATATGATTTAGTTACAGTAAAAAGGAAAGATGACCTAATCAGTGAAAGGCTTTCTTTTTAATGGAAAGTACTCTGGAATAATATGCCCATTTCATCAGAACGTATCTAACCGAGCTTAATCAGCTGCCGATTACTGCACAATAGCTCAATCACACTTAGAATGTTGGTCAAGATGAAAAAAGGTGGAGGAATTATTCAGTGGAATTACAGGAAGGATTCAGTAGTTCATTTGACTATAAAAATGTTCAGTGTGTGGAACATTTTGGTTTAAGAATTGGGTAGCTTAGAGCAGTACTGAAACATAAGGTCTCGGTTTTCCCCAACGTATTGTGACAAAGTTCCTGCGCTACCTTGGTGGGTCTTTCACTTATTGGTGGATTTGCTCGCCTTGGAGCTTCATGGCAGCCCTCACGTTGGCCGTTTTTGTGAACCCACAGTCCAGGTCGACGACTCCTGTGTCTGACCAGGAGTTAGGAGGATTTGGGGGGAACTCAGGGTCGCTCTCGACTGCGGGTTTCAGCCCAGGGCCCTGTGGAATGAAGCTGTCTAGAGTGCCTCCTGGAACAGCTGTGCGACAGCTGCAACTCCCTGGGCTGCTTCCCCATGGCCTCCTCCCAACACCTTCTTTGTCCTCACCATAGGACCTCCCTCCTGGTGTCTGATAATGCTTGTACTCCTCAGTCCTCCAACAGTATACGTTCTCACTCTCAGCTCTTAGCACCTCTTGATCCCAGCTCGTCACATGCACACCACAAACTGAAGGGAGTTCTTTTTTAAAACCCAGGTGCCCTGATTAGCCTGCCTTAATTGATTGTAGCAGCTTCTTGATTGGCTGCAGGTGTTCTAATCAGCCTGTCTTAATTTTCTCCAGAAGGTTCTTGATTGTTCTGGAACCTTCCCTGTTACCTTACCAGGGAAGAGGGACCTACTTGACCTGGGGCTAATATATCTGCCTTCTATTACTCTCCTGTAGCCATCTGGCCCGGCCCTGTCACACCTGCCACTTATTCATTATTTCAGTGGGTGACCCTGATTCTTTAGTTATGTGAAGGAGTAAATAATGCTTTCTTATTTACTTTCTCAACACCAGTCATGATTTTATAGACCTCTCTTATATTCCCTCTTAGTTGTCTCTTTTCCAAGCTGAAAAGTCCCAATCTTTCTAATCTCTCCTAATATGGAAGTTGTTCCATACCCTTAATATTTTTTGTTGCCCTTTGTATCTTTTTTCTAATTCTAAAGCATCTTTTTTTTTTAAACGGGGTGACCAGAACTGCATGTGGTATTCAAGATGTGGGCGTACCATTGATTTATATAGTGGCATTATGATGGTTACTGTCTTATTTTCTATCCCTTTCCTAACATTTTTTTGACTGCAGCTGTACGTTGAGCGGATGTTTTCCCACTAGAACTTTCTCTTGTGCTCTACAGTGATCCAGCTATCAATGTATTTGAATAATTACAGAGATTTGAATAATTTTCATTCATACAATGCTCAAAGGGTTTGCTTTTGATTTGGAGTGTCGTGCCCAGTGTGTGCAAAATGACAAGTCGCTGCTACCCTAACAGTGTGGTGTGAAATCCCGCCTCCTCCTTAGCTTTATTTCTGGGGGTGTGTGTTTTTTAGCTGCTTTGGAAGTTCGTTTAAACAGACAAATAACTTTATTTCCTCATCACTAAACTTGTTTCACAGTCTAATGTTAACTTCTCTGAAAGGAATCCAGACATATATTGTATATGTAGTCAAAATAATACTTAAATGCAAGAGAGATGGTGCAGAGAATTACTGCTAGAAGCAGTATCATTTCATCTTTATGAAAATATAATCAAGGCAAAAAACAAGACACCGACGGGAGCTCTTTTGATTATGTATTTATTATTTTGTATTGCTGTTGTGCTGCGGGGTGTTGGTGGCTGCCAGCAAGTGTGTTTGACCTATCGGCAGTCAGAGACGTCGCTGAAGCTGACCGGTGTGTTAGCCACCATTCATTCATGCTAACTGAGAGAGCAATTAAATATTCCTTTGTTTAGTGATTGCTGAAACAATAGTAGCCACCCCAACTCTAAGTCCAGGATGGAAGGCCTGACAAGAACTAACTCAGATTTCCCAGGGACTGATTGGTGGAGCTGTATGTGTCCGTGTATATCAGTATGAGAAAGGGAGGAGAAAGCCAGTGATGTGTGGCCCTGAGAAGGAGCAGAGACAGAGCTCCTTGGGGTACAGGATGGGCTGGAAAGCAGGCTTGGATTTCTGGGCACAGAAACTGCCTGCTGCTGTTTGTTTCTACTGTGTTCAGGGAAGCAGAACTTCATGGATACTCTTTGTCAATACACAACATTGTACCAAAGAAATAAGTAACTTGTATTCTGAATTTCTCCCCCTAAAGGAAACAACCTCGCAAGGCCCCAAATATTCACTAACTACTCAAGTCAAGGGGCATCATTATGATAGGACCCAGAGGCCCTAAGTTCATGATCCCATTGTGTTAGGCACTGTACAGAAACATAGTAAAAGACAGTTCCTGTCCCAAAGAGTTTACAATCCAAATAGACTAGAAAGATAAAAGATGTATTTGTTATTCTCATTTTATAGATGGGGAGCTGAGACACTGATGTGTTAAGTGACTTGCCCAGGGTCTCACAGGAAATGTTTGGCAGATCTTCTGAGTCCCGGTCCAGCACCTTAACCATAAGACCATCATTTCTATCTTTCCTTTTACTCCACAGATGCTTCTGTATTTGTACATTGGTTAGGACAATGGGCCCTGATTACCACTGGGAACTCTGAGCACTGCCACATATAAATAATAATAATGAGAATGAGTGCATTTCAGCTGTACGTTTTCATTCCACGTATTGCATTGTCGCATGCACTCATCTTTGAGCCAAAGCTGCAGTAATTATTGGTTAAAAAGGAATAATCTTTTAATTAGGAAATGATTCTTTTCTGTTGTGATCACTGTTCTTGCTTTGTTTTGCTGAGCAAGGAGTAGAAATTGCAGAACCTTTTGAGCAGAGAAAGAAAGGTGTTGTCAGAGCAAAGAGAAAGCTGCAGGTGTGGGGGAAGCACAATAGTTAATTTTTTTCTGTTCTCCTCCCCTTCCTCTTTGAAACACTGGTTTAAAAAATAAAAGTTCATGGGGAAATAATTGGGTTTTCTTTCCAGACATATTTTTAAAATATGAAGTTTACATAGTGTAACGACTACCTCGTTCATTACTGCAATAATATAATACTTGCTTATGCAAGCAATTGTGAATATAGCCCTTTATATGATGTTTTATGTGCTCACGCTTCATTTTATGGCACATTAATTAATATCCAATGGCAAATGAGGTTTTGGTGATAATACCATGCGCTTAACTGTTGCACACACTTCCTCTCTAAGTGTTGTATGCTTCTGTTTACATTCCTACCTTTTCGTCTGTCTTATCTATTTAGAGTTTGACTACGCAGGCAAGTTTTACCGGGTACAGTGATATAATTATACCACTCCAGATATAGTTGTGACTGTCTGCCTTAATTGTTCCGAGAAAGTCCCTGATTGTTCTGGAACCTTCCCTGTTACCTTACCCAGGAAAAAGGGACCTATTTAGCCTGGGGCTAATATATCTGCCCTCTATTACTCTCCTTTAGCCATCTGGCCCAACCCTGTCATGGTATGTTGTGTTATAAAGTAAAGATGTGGATTTTACTGCATTTAGTAATGTTAAATTTTGGGGGTTTCGCTTACACCACTGTAAATCTGGAGTAATGCCAGTGAAATAAATGGAGTTGCACTGAGGTGAGAACATAATCTGGCTCTAAAGATTTGTCCGCACAGCGCCAGCAGCACAGGTCAGAGGAATGTGATTTGTAAAGTGCACTAATGTGCTGCACTTCAACTGCCCTGCGTAGACCATACTGGCGTGCTCTAAAAGATGCCCACTTTGCATTAACATAGTAGAGTTTGAAATGTGACTACATCAATGTGAACTAGGTATCTTTTACACTAGGTCTACACTGGATCCTAGGGGTGTGATTCTACTGATCATGTACACATATTCACGCTTGCTCATCAAGCTAGAGCAGTGTAGTTGCAGTATCCTGGGTAGTGTCAGCAGAGGCACGGGTTAGCCATGCCAAGTACATATGCACCAGTTTCAGGTGGGTTTGTACTTGGCATGGCTCAGCCGTGCCTCTGCTGTCCATGCCTGTGCTACCTTGGCTACAGTGTTATACTCATGGTAGCTTGACAGGAGCTAGTGGGAGCATGTGTACATGATCAGGAGAATCACACTCAGAGCTTGTGTGTAGATGTAGTCAGTCCCAGAGAGTGCCAGCAGAGTCTACATGGGGTTGTTAGAGGGCAGCACATTAGAGTGCTCTAAGAACATCACCCTTCTAGTGCACTTTGCTGATACTGTGTAGACAAGCCCTAGGTCTCACAAAAAGTCCTTGAAAGACTTAGTACTGTATGTCTAAAATGCAAAGATTCCTATTATCTTTTTAAAAATATATGGATCAAATCGGCGAATAGTCAGGACCTTGATAGATATTTTTATATATATAAAATATCTTAATGTCTCTGGTATTCTTGGATTAATAATTACTGAACTATTAAATGATTCTGGCTGTACCTGAAACTGCTAAAACCAAAATCCTGTTTAGATTCTATTGAAGTTTTGCCTAACTAATCAGATTTAGGACTATTGTGATTTTAGTGGGTATTACCATGGAGTGCATGTGTGTCCATGAGTGTATGTGCGTATTCAAAGGCTTGCTATGCTAGCCAAAGTTCCCAGTCATTCTGCTTGCAGGGTGCTGAGTGAGACACAATAAGTCTGTCTGACTGGAAGAGCAAATGTGGGAGCTGCAATTGCTATATCCTTTAAAGGTGTAGCATAGTCCTAGTGTACAGGGGAAGGATGGTTCAGGGGTTAGGGCAGTAACCTTGTACTTGGGAGATCTGGGTTCATGTTTCTTTTCCATTACAGACTTCCTGTCTGACCTTGGGTGAATTGCTTAGCCTCTGGGTTTCTCATCTCTAAAAAGGGGATCATAGTGCATCCTTGCTTCACAGGGGTGTTGTAAGAATAAACACATAAAAGATTGCGTAGTGCTCAGATACTACAATAGTAGGGACTTGTGATGGAGTGGACTAAGCCCAGAGGCCTCAGTGTCCTGCCACACTTGTCCCAGGAAAGGAACAGAAGAAGAGTCCTCCAAGCAGCCTAAAGTGGCTGTAGGGAGCAGTCAGTCAGGGCTCAGGAAGGTCAGATAAAAGGAGATGCAGAAACACAGTTGGCTCATTGCTGGAGCCAGAGGAGTGCAGGTGGTGCTCCTGGCTGGCCAAAGGGAACTGCAGCACCACCGACAGCTCAGTGCGGGTAGGGACTGGGGAAGGGAGGAAGAACTCTTGGTTGGCTGCTGGACCTGAACTTAGATGAGCCCTGAGGTAAGGTTGAAGCTTTGCCGAAGGCCGGGACTGCAGGGAAGTGGCCCAGGGAACTGAAAGTAGTGTAGTTAAAGGGACATGGCAGCATGTGGTTACTATTCTTAGGGTCCCTGGGCTGGGACTTGGAGTAGGCCACTGGAGAACTGGTCTACAATCAGACAGCAGTAAACCCCCAGAAGGGGAACTGAACTACTTAGTAGCCCAGCTGGAGAGCTGGGGCATGAATGGACCAAGAAAGCGAAACCAGGAGGAAGCCCTGGGGGTGTGGTCCAATACCAGGACCAGGACTATGTAAAGACCGCAGAAGCACGCAAGCAGAAGGGGTGCTTGCAAGAGGTGGGTGCCAGGCCATTACAGGACCATATAAGTATCTAAGGTTCACCCCCTTGAAGTGGCAGCAGCACCAGTGTCACTAGGATTCCCACCAGTTGTTCTCAAGGAGCACATACTCTGGCTTGTGGTAACCCTTGTACAGAAGCAGGAAGCCTCCCATGCCTGCCTCCCGTCTTTATGCGTCAGGAAGCTAGAATCTTGCCTGTAGCGTGTGAAATAAAATGCTGGAACAACCAAAATGATTAGGGGGCTGGACCACATGACTTATGAGGAAAGGCTGAGGGAACTGGGATTATTTAGTCTGCAGAAGAGAAGAATGAGGGGGGATTTGATAGCTGCTTTCAACTACCTGAAAGGGGGTTCCAAAGAGGATGGATCTAGACTGTTCTGAGTGGTAGCAGATGACAGAACGAGGAGTAATGGTCTCAAGTTGCAGTGGGGGAGGTTTAGGTTGGATATTAGGAAAAACTTTGTCACTAGGAGGCTGGTGAAGCACTGGAATGGGTTACCTAGGGAGGTGGTGGAATCTGCTTCCTTAGACGTTTTTAAGGTCAGGCTTGACAAAGCCCTGGCTGGGATGATTTAATTGGGGATTGGTCCTGCTTTGAGCAGGGGGTTGGACTAGATGACCTCCTGAGGTCCCTTCCAACCCTGATATTCTATGATTCTGTGATTTGAAAAATACTGTTTCTTTTCTTTATCATTTTTACAGTGCATATACTTGTAATAAAAAATATAAAGTGAGCACTGTGCACTTTGTATTCTGTGGTGTAATTGAAATCAATATTGAAAATGTAGGAAAACATCCGCAAATATTTAATGCATTTCAATTGGTATTCTATTGTTACAAGTATGATTAATCAAGATTAATTTTTTTAATTGCAATTGATTTTTTTGAGTTAATTGCGTGACTTAACTGTGATTGAGAGCCCTACATTATTACAGTAGGTGTAGAACAAAAATACCTATGTATTCACTGGAGGAGGAACTGGAACCCGACTCTCCCACACGCCACGTGAGTATGCTAACCTACTGGGCTATAGAGTCAGTTTCACTTTCTCAGGTCCAGTTAATATTTATTCATGTGTTTATGCAAATTGAAACAGCTTGAACAGGGCGACAGAGAGACCCACCCCAGAATACCCTATAGCCGGTGGTTAGGGCACTTATCTGGACTCAAGTCCCTGCTCTGAATCAGAGCTCAGATCCTGGATGAGTGCTCTAACCACTAGAGTATAAGGGGGCACTGATGCCTCCCCTTCTCTGGCTTCAGTACCTAACCCCGGGAGAGGGTCCCTGACTGTGAATTCCGAGTTTAGGGAGCTGTCTCCCAGCAGCCCAGAGTTAGGTGTCTAACTCTCTTTGAGGGGTGGCCCCTCAGGCCCTATCTCCCTCCCTGGCATTTCTTACTGGCTAGCCTAGGCAGCTCCCCATTCATCATGCCGGCTTCTATGAATCCCGTTGTTAGGTACCTACCTCTACCCTGGCATTGTATAGGGAGCCTGGATGCCTAACTTGTTGGCTGTGAATTTCACTGGGAAGAAGCCTAAGTCCTCTTTTTTGGATCTAGCCCTGTGTATGATAAAGAGTGAATTGAATGCTTTGGCCCCAGGAACATAAGGCATAGGAGAAGCCTGAAAGCATTGCATTGCTCTAGTATTCCAGGGAACTAGCAGAAAATGTCTGTTTAAATATATATCCCTTTCTACAGAGAGAGACTTACTTTTACAGTTCACAGGGGAGAATTCATTTTTGTCTAGCCATGTTGGCAACCAAATTAAATTAATCAGACATTTAAGATAACAAATAGGGGGGAAAGTACTGATATTTCTTAATGTTTGTGCAAGGCTTTGATGAGGTAATGAGTTAAGTGCTGAGAATGATGATACTTAAGGAACAAAATCATCCAAGGTTAGGTTGATCAGAAATTAAGCAAGGTTGAAGAGGGGTCTGGATGTGAAATGAGCTTCTAGAAGAGATTAGACTCAAAGAAAAGCCACCATTAGTACTGGCTGCAACGCCCTCCTGTTTGATAAAACCTTTCCACTCTAACTGGGAAGTTTTTTTTTTTCCTCCTCTGAAAAACAACAACAAACACACCCAGAGTAGACCTTTCTGGAACAGCAGAAGAACTGAGCAGTCAGTGTCTGCTAAGCACTTTACTGGGCAGAGTTAATCTATGAAGGTAGTTTTTAGTTAATCTTCCTGTGGTGATGGGTGCCATAGAAAACCCTGAGAGAGACAGGCTGATTTGGTACCAAAGTGAAATGGAATAGACTGTTTTCTGCCATGCAACACTTTTCAAGGTTTGTAGCGGCATCTAATGGAAGACCTTCATGAGATATTTTAACCATCTCAACTAATGACTGTAATTGCTAGAAAAATAGGATTATAGAAGTTAGAGATGGAAAAGATTCATAGATTCCCGAGCCAGAAGAGACCATTGTGATCATCTAGTCTGGCCTCCTGTATAACACAGGCCATAGAACGTCCTCAAAATAATTCCTAGAGCAGATCTTCTAGGCAAAATACATGCAGTCTTGATTTAAAAATCACCCATTAATCCAGCCCCTGCTACCACAGGTCAATAGGATGCCACACAACCTATTTATCCTGTTACTGAGTGTTTAGAACCTTATTATGCTATATGGGTAACATTTGAAAAGCGTTTACAGTTGGTATTAATGAGAATATTTTCTTTTCTTTTTGCTTTTGGTAAACTGGCTACTAAAGTGCCAAAGAAAACAAATATTCCAGTGGAAGAATAAGAATTTGAGATGTTATCTGCTGGGGCTATTTTTGCTCAGAAGACGGCACAAGAGAATACAATGTACCAGGAAAACTCCAGAAGTTAATTTGCAAATATCAGAACTATCCCCTGAGGTTGGGAGGAAGTTTCCTTGAGCATAGCATATTACAGGCACGTTATAACTAATAATATAATAAGAACAATCCAAAGAGTAGTAAAAATCATGAGCATGGCTTTCTCAGAATAATGTATAAGACTGATTTAGAATTCAGTGACAGGATAGTTCTTGGTATCGGGCCAGATCTTTACCCTACATGTATTCTGCCTTCTCTCTAATAAACTCCCATTGGCTCAGTGTGTGTGTTTCTGTGGCTAAACGCTGGTGAGTGCAGTGGTGAATTTTTTGTGCTGGGTATTCCTCTTCCATCTTCATCAGTGATAGTTTGGTAGGGGAGGTTCAACCCACCAAATCTGACAGAGAGCGGAAACTAGAGAAGGTCAAAGTTTTCCAAAACATATTTTTGACCAGTTTATTGGAGGGGGAAAATGGTGTTATTGTCCCATGAGCTCTAGAAACCAATATGATTTGTGAGAAGGAAAGAAAAAGAAAGGATTGTGTGTGTGTTTGTAGAAATGTTGACTCAGTCTCCCCCAGCTGGCCCCTTTCTATTCAGTCCTTTTACCTCTGATCTTGGAGATGTTAGCAGGCAAAAGCAGTGTTGTCGCTATTGTTGTCATCATCTCTGAGAGTTCTGCTCTGCAACTGAGTCCTGGTGGTCTTTATCAAGGCCAGGTGCTTGTTGGTCAATTAACTGCCAACATGAGCTCATTCCCTTAAAATATGCTCCTCATGGGTAGGCTGGGCCATGATTCCTTCGAAAGGGGCCAGCAATCCTCAACACCTACCTTACTCAAGGAAACCCTCACTTACTTCCGGCTCTGAGGAGAAGCAGGACCTCCCAACCTCTGAGGTGAATCAGCTGTTTTAAACTAGTAGAGGAAGTGGTGTCCATTCCCTGCTGAGGTGAAAGAGAGCACTGAATAGTCTCAATCTGATTCATGGACCAGCACTGAGGAGGTGTTATGGGTGGCAAAAGGCACTTCTCTTTAGCAGATCTATGGCTGTGTAATTGGAGAAGGGATAGAGGTCCATTGGTGGCCTTAGAAGGGGAACTGATCTTCAAACTGATCAAGAAGAAATGGATTGTGGAGCCATAGATTCTCAGAGAGAGCACGGAGGAAGAGTGCAGTTTGATAGCAAAAGAAGAGGCTTTTCACAGAAAGGGAAGAAGTCAGATTTCAAGTGATACAAATTAAAGATAAGGAAACACAAACAAAAAGACACAAACAGAGAGAGATGCTGAGAGTTTGCAATTTTGTACACCAAGGATTGTGTGGATTCTCTAGAATTGGCCATTTTAAAATTAGAATTGGATTTTTTTTTAAATGCTCTGTTCAAAAGGATTTGTTTCAGAGAAGTTCTGTGGCCTGTGTTACGCGGGAGGTCAGACTAGATGGATCACAGTGGTCCCTTCTGGCTGTGGAATCTATGAATTTCTTCCCCTTCTGGCTTCGCTGCTGGATAAAGAGACCCGAGTAACCTCCCTGTTCCAATCCCAGTTTTGTCTGTTGATGAATCACCAGCCTAGATGATTTGTGGCAAGATCAGGCTGGTTCATCTCTTGCTGAGTCAGTGCAGATCTCACACACACCCTTCACTGCACCCCACCAGCCAAAACCCTGGGGACTTAATTGGTTATTTTTGTAGCTTGTGCCAAAGAATAGCTCTAATGCGTTGGGCCCTGGCTCAGCAAGGTCCTTAAGCGCATGATCAGCCTTGAGTATGTAAACAGTTCCAAGTTAGACACATGCTTAAGCACCTTGTTGAACTGGGGGGGATATTCTGTAAATGGAGAGATACAGCGATGATTCTTGTTGGGGCAGTTTTCTCAAAGTTGTAAACTAGCCATAGTAACAGTAAAGGTACTAGAGATCACTAAGTGACCATTTTCTCAACAACAAAAGGGGTGGGGGTAGGGGAGGGATAAAAAAAGAACCTTTTTTATCTACTGAAGGAGAGAGTTTTGAAGCTGAAGGGAACAGTTCTGCTGTGTGATTTATATATCAGTGAGTTATTTAAATTGTCCTGGGCTAGTAGTAAGGTGCATTAAGTACCAAATTACATAAACCTAAAATCACAGCATAATGCTGTAAAGAGGCCTGGGGGACCTAGAGAAGAATGAGTATGAACATTGGAATAGTCTGTTTGATGATCAAATCCCTGATTAAAAACACCTCCCAGGATCAAATGGCCTCCAGAGAAGACACAGAGAGAGAATCCTAATGTAGAGTACGTGCTACTTTAAATGATTATTTGCTTCCTGAAAGAGCCAGTCTGCAATTATATCACCAAAAAAATCTTTCCAGAGAAAGAGAAGCTTGGGAATGTTCTATTTTACCCAGTTGTGCATTGTGGAGTACGTCAGCCTATCGCTACAATTAATTACTATATTTTTGTGCCTGTTTATTTTAGAGCAAACTGGACTATATATTCATGTTAATTTACTTTCACAGTCCTGTCTGACATCAGTAAGTGAGAGCTGTCGCTTGTCTGTGGCTAGGAAAAAACCTCACTGTAAAGAATTGTAATTTTTTCCAAAATTGCTGAATATATCAAAAATTATCACATAGGGCTAATTCTTCTCTTACGTAAGAACGGCCATACTGGGTCATACTGGGTCAGACCAAAGATCCATCCAACCCAGTATCCTCTCTGCCAACAGTGGCCAATGCCAGGTGCCCCCGAGGGAGTGAACCTAACAGGTAATGATCAAGTGATCTCTCTCCTGCCATCCATCTCCACCCTCTGACAAACAGAAGCTAGGGACACCATTCCTTACCCATCCTGGCTATTAGCCATTAATGGACTTAACCTCCATGAATTTATCCAGTTCTCTTTTAAACCCTGTTATAGTTCTAGCCTTCACAACCTCCTCAGGCAAGGAGTTCCACAGGTTGACTGTGTGCTGAGTGAAGAAGAACTTCCTTTTATTTGTTTTAAACCTGCTACCCATTAATTTCATTTCATAGAATCATAGAATATCAGGGTTGGAAGGGACCTCAGGAGGTCATCTAGTCCAACCCCCTGCTCAAAGCAGGACCAATCCCCAATTAAATCACCCCAGCCAGGGCTTTGTCAAGCCTGACCTTAAAAACTTCTAAGGAAGGAGATTCTACCACCTCCCTAGGTAACGCATTCCAGTGTTTCACCACCCTCCTAGTGAAAAAGTTTTTCCTAATATCCAGCCTAAACCTCCCCCACTGCAACTTGAGACCATTACTCCTTGTCCTGTCCTCTTCTACCACTGAGAATAGTCTAGAACCATCCTCCATACAAGATCACGGAGCTGTTAGACAGCAGTTGTTAGACTTTTCTAAGATCTTCAATTTTGCTTGATATCATTCTCCTGCACTGGGAAATGCCTAAGCTTTTGAGAGGTGTAAATCCATCCAAATTGTAGTTATAAGTGCAAATTTTATTAAAATTGTTTCTCTGTCAGTGTATGAGGGTTCTCTGTAAATTGGATTACCAAATAATTTTGTACCAGACAATCCTGTTTACATTATGAGTGAAAGATTATTTTACATATCTGAGCTATCATATGTAGTTGCCAGGAATGATCAGAAATTTTCTGGCTTGTGCTTCTTAGTTGGAGAGCTGCCTGTTATCCTTCCTTTTTATTCTTCATAAATAAAATACCTTCCTTGAAGGGATCAAGATGCAAGAGGGTAAATGCCATATTATTATTCCTATCACAATCAATTATTTTTATAGGGCTCTCATTAAAGACCTATAGAGACCAAAATGGCAATACATGCAGGTGCCAGACCAGAAGGATTAAAATGGAGTCAAGACTGGTGGTGCCATAGAACTGAAGCACTCTTGTTCTGGAGCAAACAGCTTGTAAAAATCGTGTGGTGCACATGCACAACACGTGGAGAGGTTGCCCATATCTCTGGGGAGCTCTGTTTAAAGAGCAATGGAATGCTATGGCCCATATAGAGTAACCAGCTAAGCCAACCTGGCCTGCTAACTCACTCAGTGGCATTAATGGGCCTTATGGATAGCGGTAGCAGAAAGAGATTGGTCTGGCAGGGAAAGCTGCCTTTTAGCATAATGAAAGAAGCCCCTAGTTCTTATATTATGAGTACAAGTAAATAACTTTTCCTTATTCACTTTCTCCACACCACTCATGATTTTACCTACCTCTATCATATCCCTCCTTCGTCTCCTCTTTTCCAAGCTGAAAAGTCCTAGCCTCTTTAATCTCTCCTCATATGGGACCTGTTCCAAACCCCTAATCATTTTAGTTGCCCTTTTCTGAACCTTTTCTAATGCCACTATATCTTATTTGAGATGAGGGGACCACATCTGTACGCAGTATTCAAGATGTGGGCGTACCATGGATTTATATAAGGGCAATAAAATATTCTCCGTCTTATTCTCTATCCCTTTTTTAATGATTCCTAACATCCCATTTGTTTTTTTGACTGCTGCTGCACACTGCGTGGATGTCTTTAGAGAACTATCCACGATGATGCCAAGATCTTTCTCCTGATTAGTTGTAGCTAAATTAGCCCCCATCATATTGTATGTATAGTTAGGGTTATTTTTTCCAATGTGCATTACTTTACATTTATCCACATTAAATTTCATTTGCCATTTTGTTGCCCGATCACTTAGTTTTGTGAGATCTTTTTGAAGTTCTTCACAGTCTGCTTTGGTCTTAACTATCTTGAGCAGTTTAGTATCATCTGCCAACTTTGCCGTCTCACTGTTCGCCCCTTTCTCCAGATCATTTATGAATAAATTGAATAGGATTGGTCCTAGGACTGACCCTCGGGGAACACCACTAGTTACCCCTCTCCATTCTGAAAATTTACCATTTATTCCTACCCTTTGTTCCCTGTCTTAACCAGTTCTCAGTCCATGAAAGGATCTTCCCTCTTATCCCATGGCAACTTAATTTGTCTTAATTAACAACTTAATTTGTCTTAGTGTCTTACTTACACTATTATTACACCATTGTCATTCCATTGATTTCAATAGCGTTACAGCTAATTCATACTGATATGAGATGGAATTGAACCTTATTTCTAGAACTACAGCATATCAAACTTTTAGTCCTTTATATATAATATACATTAAAGACTTGCTGGGAAACCTTGAATAACGTTCTGGTTAGAAATAATCCTGCTCATAGTATAATGTTGCTTAAGAACACAGAGTTAAGTCTGAAGAACAATTTCTGTGAGAAATCCCCTCTTTTCACATGCCAATAACTGTCTGAAAAAAATCCTTGTAATGGGTTGTGCTCACTACCGTGGCGCCTTCTGCTGTTTGCTCCGGGAATTAGCTCATTCAGCTATGGAGCGCCCTCTGCAGGTGGTGTCTTGCCCATTGTCTGCTTGGCAGTATTGTCTCCACCCCCAGTACACGCATCACTCTCTGGACTGCAGTGTCCTCTTCGGGACACTGTCCTCCGACAGTGCTCACTACTCCATTCTTCCCCATTCTGGGGGTAGTGCTGCCAAGCGGCCAGAGTCCATGAAACACACCCCTACTATGAGGGCAGTGCGGCCTAATGGCCAGGGTCTATGATAACGCCCCGCTCATTCAGGGTAGTACGGCCTAGTATCTAGAGGCCATGAAACACACCCCTACTGTCAGGGTGGTGGGGCCCAATGGCCAAAGTTCACAGGGGCTGCCGGCAGGAGGGCTGGCAGACCAGGTAGGGGGGTCTGGGCCCACCTGACTCCTCCAGGCCTCGACCCCGGGCCCTTGTAGCAGTGGAACGACCAGCTACCAGCTCAGCAGGGAGTTCCGCCGAGCTTACCTTGGTGGGAGATACCACTCTGACACGCCCCAGGTCACTTCTTACCGCAGTCCTCGGTATTGTAGTCGAGGAGGCATTGGGATCTCTTTAGTTCCCAAGTACTGGCCTCTCGCTGGGGCTCCGTGGACTGCTAGGGTCTGAGGCTGTGGTTCACATCTCCACTCACCTGGGGCGCAGGCTGGAGGCTATCCTCAGCAGGAGCTCCCGGCACATGTCTCCCTGGCTGAGCTGGGCTGCTCTTTTATATTGATACATCTGGAGCATGTCCAGTAGGAGGCGGGGGCATGGCTTCTTCAGCCCACAGTGTAGCGTTAACCCCTTCCCGTCCGGTGCGGGGTGAGTGCACCCCATCACAATCCTGTCTAGGGCTGGAAATTTCCATGTTTGGTTCTTTTTGCGAAAAGTCTAAATAGTTGGAGAATTTGAGCAAAATCACTTCAGCTGTTTTTAATAGGGCTGATCAATATTTTTCTGAGAGAATTTTTTTTCAGTTGAAAATGGGGTGTTGACTGACATTTTTAACATAAAGTGTCTTGTTTTCCATGAAAATTTTCAAATTGTGGTCAGAAAACTGAACATTTTTGGACTCAAATGGGAATTTTTTTCTGTGTTCAGCCAGAATTTTTTGACAGTTTTGGGATGGAAATTTTTCAGTTTTGGCCATCCGGGGCTGGAAGCTTTTCAGTGTTTGTTCATGGTTCATGCAGTGTTGTTGTAGCCACCCTAGTCCCAGGATATTAACAAGGTAGATGAGGCACTATCTTTTATTGGACTCACTTCTGTTGGTGAGAGAGAGAGAGAGACAAGCTTCCGAGCTTACACAGAGCTGTTCTGTCTTTCTCTCTCTCAACGATCTTCTACAAAGGTGAAAAAGACCAGTATTATCTGTCTTAAAAAAAAAAAAAAAAACTGCCAGTTTTTATTACGCTCATAACTCTAAAGTGACTGAAGTTTGAAGCTTGTAGCTTAGCATGTACTTGTGATGTTATAACAAGTATTATGGCTTCCGCATGGAGAAATGAGTAACAACAGCTGATAAGTCAAAGTCACAGAGTTTAAGGTCAGAAGGCGCCACCAGATCTGACCGCCTTCTGACCTTTAAACTCTGTGACTGCGATTATATCACAGGCCACTAAATGCCACCCCTGCACCAAACCCAACCATCAGAATTAGACTAAAGTACTGCAGCCCTCAAAACTATGTCCCACAGGCAAAGAACAGGAGGGCCCATGGCACACCGACGCCTGAGGCTCCCGCAATGGCAGGAAATTGGTTTGGTGAGCTATACCCAACTGGTGGTCATAGCAAATGACTCCTGCGCCCCATGCTTCAGAGAAAGGCAAATCAGTGAGGAATCATAGTCCCATTTCATGGCAAACATCCTTAGTAATCAAGAATGAGGGAAGTGAATAATGGATGAGATATACAGGTAAGATGAGCAGATTGTTTTCTATCTAGAATGCTTTTCAAAGTCCTTTGGAAGCCTCACTTGATCCTGCTTGCATCATCACAAGCCCAGGCTTGGGTTCCTTGGTCTCGTACAAGATGACCGTGATTTAACAGTGGGAATAAATGTGAAGCAATAGCCCAGTTTGCCAAGCAGCATCCAACCACATTTGTCCAGCATGTGTCAAGCTGCAGCACATTCAGATGATTGGGCTAGGGAGATGTGAAACCAATCTATTGTACCAGATTCTGCTCTAAGATATTGAAGTGACTGGGAGTTGTACACATGTAAGTGAGGGTGTGGTTTGGTCCTGAGACTGTATAACTGGCTTAACTGGGAGTGCAAAGGTTAATTTTCTTTAAAGGATGGAAGCCTTTAGAAGGCTGAGACAAGTCTACAATCAAACTGCTTTAGCTCCAACACAACAGGTAACTTTAGGGACTGATAGAGAAACTGCCTAGAGCAAGAGAGAAATGGAGAACTGAAGAATAAAAGGCCACGTAGTTAGGATATGTAAAACACTGAGGAGATGATCTTCAGTGTTTAACTTCAAGATTAACTTCACATGCACAAGTTCATGGAGGTTGGGTCAATATCACTTGCAGAGGTCACTCATGAAATGGAAACAAAAAGGTGCCAAGCATTTTTAGTGCTGAATTTCTCTGAGCATGGAGCACAGGTTTCTTGTATCTCTTTGATTCCATACAAAAGGGCTTGATAGGGATCAGAGAGCTGGAGATCATCAGTATCTTCTGTAGAAATGCACTGTACATGCCTCTTTCTAGTCACTGAACTTTTGAAAAGGAGAGTTGATGAGTGAGCATTGTGAGGATAAACTGCACAGTCCTTGCCTTCTTTTCCTGCTGATCTTTCCTTCAGGGGGTTTAAACATCAGGAGTATTATTCACCCATGGGGAGAAAGTCAATACAGAACATTTTCTTTCTGGATCTAAGGCTCTCAGGAAGTTCGGTCTTCTCAAACACCTCTGCTATCCTGGCTGACTTACCCCCTCTGGAATTATACTTTTAGTGGGTATGATTCATTTCGTCCAAAGATAAGAGATTTCTTGTGTGTCTGCAATCTGAAATAGATGAGCAAACGGTTCTGGAAAACTGCACATGGGAGATGGGTTTTGAATCAAGTAAGTTCCAAGTCACACTGCAAAGTCTCTTCATTATAATAGGATTCAGAGTAGCAGCCGTGTTAGTCTGTATTCGCAAAAAGAAAAGGAGGACTTGTGGCACCTAAGAGACTAACCAATTTATTTGAGCATAAGCTTTTGTGAGCCACAGCTTACTTCATCGGATGCATAAAAGTGGGTAAACTATTATAATAGACAGTTACGGGGCAATCTTGTGCCAGAATTGCTGCTGGCTTAACTTCACTGATATCAGTGGAATTACAGCAGTAGGGAACTTGGCCCCTGGTATCTCTGTACCGGGCAGTTCATTTGGTTCTGTTATAATTTTAAAAAAAGGGTGGGGGGTTGTGTCAAATTGAAAATCCTATTCCTATCTGAAAAATGTGTACCTAGATACAAGTGACACATAAGATCAGTATAACTGAAAGTGCTCTGACAAAAAAGAGAACTTTTTCTCTTTTTTGTTTTGTTTTGTATTTTAATTACCTTTGACAGAACTTTCCTCAAAGTTTTCTCCGTATCGTCAATTACCTACTCCATCTTTCCTTTGCTGAAAACACCTTTACCAAGAGAAACAGGGAAGAAAAACTTTTATAATTTACAAAGATTTTTTTTTAAAACACATGCTATTTAAAGGTTAGGCATTTAACCCGTGGAACTCATTGCTATGATATGTCAAGGGTGAAATTCTGTTTCCATTAAAACCCATAGCAAAACTCCCATTGACTTCAGTGGGCTGGGATTTCACTTCAAGAGTTTATTAAGATTCAAAAAAGGATTCAACATTATGGGTTAATGAGAAAACCCACAGTTAAACCCACAGCTTGTCTACATGCCCCATAGCGTAGAGCACTATGGGGTTGTGAGTTGCAGTGCATAATAAAGCATTGTGCTGTAACTGCCCTGTGTAGACTCTGCTAGCGTGAACTAAAAGGTACCTAGTTCATGTTAATGTACTAGCAGCAAATTACTACCTTCCTCCCTGGGAAGAAGGAGGAAACGGGGGAGGAATTGTGACTCAGAGTGCGTCACTAGTTACAATGCATCCCGGGGTATCAGAACTGCTCCTGAGATGGTGTAGCTATGCACTATTATTTGCTCAGGACTGTGCCTCAGGTCAGAATCCATCCTTGCTGATTTGGCCGCACTTTTGCTAATAAGCTCATTTACTACTTCACTGTTCACAGAAAGGAAGCCCAAAAGGTCTACTCTCTAAAAATGCAAACAGCTGCTTAAATAAAGGGCCAGATTCTGCCTTCATTACTCATATTGAGTAATATCTTACTGTCACGACCCCACAGGTTTTGAACCTGGATCCGTGTGGTTCCCAGTCAGAAGGTGCCTTCTGGTCTCAGACAGTGGCTCACTACCAACCAACTAGGTGGAGAGACCATGAAACCTGAAGCTACATCAGTGAGACTTCCCTGTGGCCCTGATTGAAGGAACACTGGAAGCTCTGATTGGCTTCAGGTCTTTGTATTTAAACACAAACAGAAGACAAGAAGGCCGGGCAACTGGCTAAATTGCTGGGTGGCTGCTACATTGGACTCAGTTTTCTCTGCTTTCTTGCCTGACTCCTGAGCCTGGCTTTCCTGACTTGTTCCTGGTCCTGCCTTTCTGCCTTGTTCCTGAGCTCTGATCCTTGGCTCGACTAGCAGGTCTGGCTCTGGCTCTTGGCTCTGACCCTTGGCTTGATTCTTGACTCCGATTCCTTCTGTGACCACCAGGTTTGATGACCCAACGCCCAGTCATGATACTTGTTACGTGAACAGTGGGAGGATGCTCAAGGGAAATACTCCCTGACTAATGTATTACTTAGCTGCAGAATCTGGCCCCAAATGTTACATAATCTGTGCCCATTTCTGAATGATTGTGGACCAGATTCTGCCACATGTTCTTCTGTGACTAGTTCCACTGAAATTAATGGGACTGGGTTACTCAGGGGGAAGGTCCTTCTCAACAGAAGAATATAACATTGTGTGAGCAAAATATGGGCAAAATCCTGATGGCCTTACATTACCCTTCATTTAGGGCTTGTCTACGCCAACACTTAGTTCATGGGGTGTAAATCTACCCCAGACTAACTTGCTGCTCACTACGTATCTGTGTGGACCCTGCTGCCATGCACTAACAATTCTCTAGTTTCTAGATCAAAGAGCACTCTTGTTCGTGTAGACAAATCCTTTGTCCCATTTGTTTAAATGAGATAGTTTTTGGTATGAATAAGGGCATTAGAATCTGGCCTTTGGTGAATACGCAGAGCAAACATTGACTACAAATTTGATCCATAGTGTACATATGCAGGAAAAATGTTCTCTGGACTCATTTTTCATTCAAGTACTATAAAAACCCTCCTTGCAAATTTACTAGCCCAACCACAAAATCTGCTCACTTCAGCCCCTTTGTCATGATGATTGAGGATAATGAAAACAGCGTAATAATTTTGCATATGAAATGGGGAAAAAATCACTTCAAATAAGTAATGTGAATAGAATTTTGTAAGACTGCTATAGTCAGTAGGCTTCATACTTAGTTAGCTGATTCTAGCAGATTTTAATTTCCATTGCCTATAAAGTGTAGCTTTCCCTAAATTAGCTGTGTACATTGCTGGATTTGACACATTTAATTTTTTTTTCTTTTACATGTCATTTAGTTTTGAGATGTAAGAGATTTCCCCTCTCTGTTGGGATTAATTATTTTGTTAATTGTTAATTTAACCCCCCTTTTTCTACTCCTCCTGCCATTTTTACTGTACAAAATGTTTTCATAGAATCATAGAATATCAGGGTTGGAAGGGACCTCAGGAGGTCATCTAGTTCAACCCCCTGCTCAAAGCAGGACCAATCCCCAATTTTTGCCCCAATTCCCTAGATGGCCCCCTCAAGGATTGAACTCACATCCCTGGGTTTAGCAGGCCAATGCTTTTCCTCTGTAACTAGTATCTCGCTTTTTGTACAAATAGATTTGGCAGTCAGCAAAACTGGACAATTTTCTACGTTCTTCATGAAAAGCTGGTTTTAAATGTTACTGATGGGCGTCGAGCACTGCATGCGCGCTATCGGTCTTGCCAGGTTGCTAAAGCTATCACCCCCCTGCAGGCTGCTGGTATGACTACTCAGTGTTGCCCTTTGGAGGAGGCAACATTTGTCAGTGGACTTCTATTCAAAACCCTATATTCTAGCTTGGCAATGAGAGAGAATGCAATCTGTCATTCAGTTCTTCTGTATCTAAGGAGGATAATGAAGTGCCAACCCCAAATGTTTGTTTGCTGCAATTAATTTTCTTTTCTGAATTACATTTCCATTTATGAATATAAATTAAGTAGGTGGTGGTGAAATCCCGGTGGGCTTGAGATTTACCAACAGAAAGTGTTCTCTCTGAATCAAGAGCCATGGAACTTGTACTGAACTTTTGTAGCAGTGTTGTGTCTAGAGGTTGACTAGTGAAGGAATTACAGCTTCTGCTTGAGGCTCTGACAACTGACTAGCCTTGGGCAAGTCACTTAACTTCAAATTTTCAAATGCAAGTGTGTATCAGTGTACCTACACTGCAGTCAGTGGTGTGATTGTGGTGTGGGTATGCATACGCACGCTAGCTTTAATCTAGCTAACACAGCTAAAAATAGCAGTGAAGATGGTGGCACTGGCTAGCAACTCAGGGTCCCCAGTCCATGCTGAAGTCCATGCAGCTGCATCTTCACTGCTATCATCAGCCATGCTAGCTAGATTAAAGCTAGTGAGCTGCAATAACACCTCTGATTGCAGTGAGACACACCCTAAATTTTGGCCTCTAAATCGAAGTATCCTGATTTTCAGAGGTGCTGAACAAACTCCACTTCTGTTTAAAGTTAAGTATGAACATTTTGGCCTTAACTTCTGTGTGCCTCATTTTTTCCACCTGTGAAGAAGATGTAATAATACTTCACAGAGCGGATGTGTGCTTTAATTAATCAATGTTTGTAAAACTCCATGTAATCCTTGGATGAAAGAGCAATAAAGTGCCGTGTATAGAAGTCATTGAAACAATATGATTAACCAGTCAGCATGCAGATTTTCAGTGAGTGGCTTTCTTGTTTTGATAGTTGCTGAGATTTACAAAAATTTTCCAGTGACAATTCTTCCAGTCAGATGGGGGTCTTAGTCCACTAGTGTACCAGCCAGGAAAATGTTTTATATGCATTCTGGTGAATTTATTTATTTTAATGTCAGTAATGCCAAGGCCTCAGAAGATTTGGGAATTGGATAAGCATCGAGCAGTTTGGATGCTTATCCAAACCTAGAGCAGCTTCTTTCCCCACCTTACCATAAGACCTGCAGATAATGGGGGCTAATGCTTGTGATGTGCTGAACAGACAGAATTAGAAAAAACTACGGCATCTCGGATTCTGTGGTGTGGTAACTGTTGATAAATTATTGACCTTTTAAAAACTAAGGCAATCCATAAGAACTTAAAGTCCGCAGCTATCTTTGACTTATAGAATATGATCGCTGGGTCTGTACTGCTCTGTTTTAAAAGAATCCGAGGCCACTGTATTCCTGTTTTCTTCTTTTATCATTCAGAGCCTGCACACTGATCGTTCCCAAAGTCAGTTATCTGGCTGTTGCTGTTGAACGGAACAGATTCAGCTTGATTGATATTTATTAACTGATGCACAGTAGGTTAACAGTGGAAAGCTGAAAATAGCTTATAACTTTATTTGGTCCCTGACATACTGCACTGAATAAACATTAGTGAAATATGGACACATTCCTAATACAGGAAAATGCTTGTGTACTTCAAAGTGTCACTGTTGACAAAGCTGGGCATTCAGCTGAACGATCCAGTCTTTCGCTGCAGGCTTGCCTTGCAAGGTGTTAGAACAGAGTGACAGCAAACTGCAAAATGTCGGGGTAATTGTAAAATAAGTGTAATGTTGCAAGGAACTGATGGGGACACTGCCCCCTACTGGATGGAATAAGAACATTTGAGCTGTGTCATAGGCTGTATGCTGCTAGCAGCTAAAGGAGTTTATTCTTTAGCTCAAATGTTAGGGATGTGTACTTTGGGAGCTGTAGGATATAAATACTTTACCCACTGTTAGTAAAGTTATGGATTTCCATGGCATACAACATAGAGATAGTCATGAAGATATTCATTTGCTACAATTTAAAATATTTAAAATAGAATCAGAGCAAACATTTTGTTTTGTCATTGCTTACCCTTAGCTGAAGCAGTTTGGTAAGGGTTAAGAACTTTCCTGAAGGGAGATGAAGAGGAGAGGAAATGAAAGCATGGTGGGGCCCAGTGCCTATGGGTGTTTTGATTAGAAATCCCCATTTTGTGTGCTGACATCTTATCTGTATTGGCCACAGACATAATAACTGTGGCTTTACATTATGGTCTCTAGAGTTGTAGAGATAGAGACATTTGAGCAGTTCAGTTATTATTTTAATGTATATGTATCATATAGGAGCAATAGTTTTATCATAAGAGTCACTGGAATAAGGACATGAGCTTTCAGGGCTTAACCCTGCACTCACTGAAGTCAAAAATAGAATTCCTATTGACGTTAATGGTGCAGGATCAGGACTTACGTATCTAATTTTTTTTTTTTTAAATTCAGCCAAGTACTTAAGCACATTCCTCATTTTAAACATGTGAGTAGTCCCAGTTAAATCAATGGGACTGCTCATGTGCTTTAAGTTAGGCCCCATGCTTAAATGCCTTGCTGAAACAGAGCCTATTTTAGTAGGGAACACAGTTTTCTCAGCAAAATGGCATAAAGAGAGAACTCTTTCCTCAGAAGAGAATCCTAAATATCTGATTATTGAAGCCCTGTTTTTTTGGGGACATATTGCAGTCGGATCTGTTTACCATACAGAAAGCCAGTTTTTATTTTCTGCGCTGAAAAAACAGCATTTGGAAAATCAATTTTTTGAAAATATTGGTGAAAAGAATATGCTAGCCCGTGCTGTATGTGTGTACACACGCACAGAATTTATATCTTTTTGCAGATGGCTGAGGACATCACACCAGCAAAATCATTCATTCTAATATGTGCTGTGTGGTTTGACTTCTTTAGGCCAAATTTTGCCTTCAGACAAGCACATGCAACGCCCATTGACTTCAATGGACATTTTGAATGCTTATCTATGGGCAAAATGTGTTCCCTTGGAAACAGTTTGTTCTTCATGCTTTTCAGTTCAGACTGACAGAATATGCACTAGGACTTTTCATACTCAGTGTGTCCCATTTTACTTTTCCTACTAAAGGTATCTGTTTTACTTAACCAGAATCTAGGTGCTGGTAGTTTTTGTTCAATGATTATGTAGGCATTTGTTAAACATTCAATAGTAACTTGTACATAAGAAACTAGCCTTAAACACAATACTCTTTCACTGAGCAAGAAGGTATTTTTAATGTATGAATGACCTCAAATTATCAGTTGCTCTGACATCTAGTAAAGGGGGCCCTGAATGCTGATTGATACTGAGAACTTCAAAAGGGCTTATGTGATTTGGGTGCCTAACGACCTTAGGACCCTTTGAAAATAACAACCTAAATCTTAGGCCGAAGATTTTAAAACCTGGGTGCCTAGGGCTAGCCATCTAGAACCGTATTTAGACTCCTAAATAGAAGTCATCTGACTTTCAAAGGTTATGAGCAAACCCAGCTTCGAGGTATTTAGAACCTGTGAAAATCAAACCACTTCTATTTAGGTGCCTAAATATAGATTAGGAGCATAGTTTCGGGCATCAGATGTAAAAATCTTGACCTTGAACTACAGCACAGCTCACTGCCTCACAAAAAGTGAATTAGCTCCCGGGACGAAACTCCATTTTGTCTGTGATTATTTAAGTATATGATTATTAAAATTCTGTTTTTTGGTGACACATTGCAGTTGGACCGGGCTGGCACACAGAAATATTCAAGGGGTAAATGATATGCATCCCAATTCTTTCATTGTACTTCTACCATCTGGTTCATGTTGTTAGTTGTTCCGTGGGCTGCTTGTTGATTTTATCATGAGATAGGCATGTATTAAAAGAAATTAATCCATTATCTCCAAAGCAGATGTCAAATTTTGTAACATCAATAAGAGTGATTGAAAGTGACTGGAAGTTTAATGTATTGGTGAAAGTTTTAGATCAGTGCAAAATAAAATAAAATAAAAAAGTAAAATCTTGAGTAAAATATGCTTGCATGTGGCCACATCCTCAAAGCAGTTAAAATGTGTCCAGTTGAGCCTCATTAATGTGCACTTTTGCTAATTCAGAAACCCAGTAGTTCCCAGAGAAACTTAGTGCTGCCATCCCAGTTCTCAGGAAGGATGGCATATCAGAGGGCCAACCCTTTAGCCCCCCTCTAAGTCAATGGCAGTGGGATCAACCCCAGAGTAAGGTCTCACAGAATATATAAGAGAACATTGATTAGTGAATTATGAAATATTACCATAAATAATTAAAAATAGACTGCACTTGCCAAATAAGTGGATAAATGACATCCAGAGAGTCACATTTAGGGCCCCAGGTTCTGAAGGCCATCAGCTATTCTTGACTTCATTGGAAGCTAAAGGCAGTAGCACCTTGCAGGAGTTGTTGAGCACTTTGTAGGCTTGGGCCTCATACTGGCTAATTTGTAAATTCCATTAATCCGTTGACAGTTCTTAGGGTAACCCAGGACCGAGAGTCACCTTATTACCCCCCTGCCTGAAGCATGAGAGAGACTTATTTGTGCTTAACTAGACATCAGTGCCCTGTTAGGCAATCAAGCACTTTCCCCTGGACTATGCCAGCCTTTACTTTGCTTTGCAGGTTAACAATAAGTGTGCCCGAGGCCCCAACCCCTTTGAAGCATTTTCCTGTAGTGTCCAGGCCCTTATCCACTAAACACTCTCAAAAATACCAGGTCTGCTGTCCCTGGGGGAAATGGTGTACACACCAGTTTGTATGGTTCAACTCAGGATCAGCACCTTGCTTCATATCACAACGCTGATTGATAGTGAAAACAACAATAAATTTATTACCAAAGATTCAAGAAATAGTGAGTAAGGCTAATGGAAACGAAAGGTTTTATATAAAACAAAATCATAACACGCTTTCTGGAGACTAACAGGCTAACCTCCCATCTGAAGAAGTTTACCTCACCCCCCCAAAGTCCTTGACAGTGTTTCAGCTAAGGCTGGTTGTGATGCCGTGTCCATTAATGTAAACGCAATGTCCATTTACTTCCTAGGTTCAGGATGACAAGGTACCTTCTTTGTTCCCCAGACATAGTCCAGCAAACCTTTGAAGTGTATCTCCTGCTGTGTCCCTATAGCTGTTAGATCCTTTCTGAAATTGTATAATCCTTCATCTGCACGGAGTTTAGACAGATGATGAAAGACCCATTGTGAATGAGAAAATACTTAAACTATGTTTCAACGCAGAGACAGGTGAATAAACCTCATCTGACAGAAAACCTGTTTGTCAACTCTGCCTTGATACAGATTTCAAAACATATTTTCTGTGTGTGTGTGCGCGTGCGTGTGTGTATACACACACTTACATACATACATTTCACAACGATGTGAATAACCAGCATGATCACCAACTTTTTCCTCAGACCTCACATGACCACCTTTGTTGAACCAAAATGTACATACTGGAATCAGGACATTCCTGAGAGTCCTTGCCAGTTGACACTGAGAATTCCTGGGTCACATCTGCACTGATACATACTATGTATGGACATTTTGGGAATTCAAATAGATAGTCTCATAGTGTGTTGTAGTGAAATTCTACTTTACGTACAAAAGGAAGGGGCAATCCCTGGAATTCTCAAGAGGCAGAGGGCGTGGGGAAGGGAAGGCTGCATAAGCAACATACTAGGGTGCAATTGCTGATGATTTGGGTTAACAAGGCTGGTACATACCCATTTCTTTGTTAAATTGACAAACTCGTATACTCTTGCAGCGTCCAGCAGGCATAACTGGACACCGCAAGACAGAGATTCCTAGGGTTGTGTCTGGGACTGGAGATATTGATTTGGGTCATTTGGTTGCACAATCCAAGGAGCAGCTTACATGCCAAAGGCTGTGCATTAACAGCCCAGGAATGGGGGTTCTCACAGCAGAGCAGGGGAAGGCTGGCTCCCAGAGTCCAGGGTTGGAGTGACCTAGCAGATCATGGGTCCAGATAACACTAGAGGGGAACGTCAAGGAGAGCTTTCTCCCTTTGGCTTAGAGCGGCTACTTTAGAGAGCTTACAGCGGCACAGCTGCATCAGGGCTGCTCTAAGTTCTCTCATGTAGCCATAGCCTTAGTAATCAAACAAATTATGCAAAGGGAAGGTCAGGTGGTGACTACCGTTGTCACCTTTACAGTCCTTCTGAAGGAAATGGGTCCTTTCCAGTAAATGTCTGTAAATAATCAATTATGCTGGCTGCTGCAGATACAAAGACCAGCTGATTTAAATGGTTTAACTGTCAACAAATTAGTTAAAATCACTAAAGGAAATAGGAATTTCTGTAGCAAATGCACTACTAAAAATGTAACCGGGGAACAAAAAAGGAAGGTAATAAATTGAAGTGTTAAGTTAAAGAAACAAAAAACAAAACAGCACTAAAACTGCCTGTCAAAACAAGTTAAGTGTAACAGTAATCTTACTAAAGTCTCAAATAGCTAAAATACAAATAAGTAAATAAAGTAAAAATAGTGGTAGAATAAAACATTGGTAAAATACAGCAATTATCAAAGCCCAGGCCAAAAAAATTATCTTGTCAATTTAAAAAAAGTTATTTAAAGCTTTAAATATAAAAATAAAAATTTCAGTTTAAAAATGTAAAAAACTGAAATATGTCATCTGTTCATAATTTTCCAGTTTACAAAAGGAAAACTTCAGGAGTGTAAAACCTTTTCAGGAAAAAAGAAAGTTCAAAGTCTCACTGGCAGGGCTAAGCCAAGCAAGTTTAAAGTATTTATTTGGTTTTTCATAATAAGCTGTTCACAATACAGTAAAGGACCACAACATTTTAAAAGCACCTATTTTAAAAAATGTAAAATATATATGTAAAATAAATTGGCTTTTAAAAAATTCTACTAAAAATCCATCCGACTCTTTCATTGTGTTGCAAAGCTGACACGGCAGCAGCCAACGTCTCCTGGCGTCCTTAACTCTGCTAGTTAAGCCTTCAGAGGTGTCAGTGCTTTTACAGAGTTGAATTTTAAAAAAAAAAAGTCACAAATGTTGATAAATAAAAATAAAGGCTAATAAATAAAGCAGCTAATACCAAAATAGTATTAAAAAAAACAACCCTAAATCCCTTTTCAGTGATAACATTTTTCTTTTTAGCTGCTTTTTAATGTATGTATGAAATTAATACTGCTAATATAATATAAAAATAAAGATTACATTATAAAAACATACATTTCTATTAAACATGCAGCGTATACAGTAAAAAAGGGTTTTTTAAAAAAGCGAATAAAACATGCTAATTAACTAAAATCCTAGGAGGGCTCCGAAAAGAAGCCACAGTAAATTGTGGTGGGTTTTTTGTTGGGTTTTTTTTTTTTAGCTGGCTTTAAAAGCAAAAACCGACTCATCACCAATAAAATAAAATAAAAATCAGTAAATATAAAAAGTAAAGCCCAACCACCAAAATTCTATTAAAAATGCCATCCAGTTTGTTTTCTTTCAACAAGTTATTAATTATAAATTAAGAGGTGCAATAGCAATTCAAACGTATAACAAAACATTAAACCACTAAAATCGTATCCAAAAGTTCTAGTTAACTAGAACTTAAAATAAATATTACTAAAAAAACCCAAACTAAGAAAGAAAAATAAAATGTCCTAAAGTAAAAACAAATCAAAATACTTTAAAATTAAAACCTATTAAAATATTGTTTAAAATATTCAATTTATTTATGTATCAGAGTTACTAAATTTTACCAATCTGCAGTTGCCTAAAGAAGAGGTCTCTGGGAAACCCCAACGCTTGTCAGCCCTTTTTTTGTAACGTGTATATGAGGCTGTTGGGAGGTAACTTGCATAGAGGTGCCTAAATATGGATTTAGGACTCTAACTGTACAAACACGTTTTAAATTTTGGTTATAGATTCTCACTCATGGTTCATATGGGCCTCATTAATGGTTTACCTGCGTGTGTTTTACCTACTTGATGGATTCAACAGGATATTAACAAGAAAAACATGTTTTTATTAATATTCTATACAAAAACCCCTTTTTTGCAGATGATTTCAGCATCTCAATTGTAATTGCTTCACACAAATGCTGCCAATTAACACCTCCAACATTTGTTTTGTAGTTATTGAGAAAATGCATTCATTTGGAAAAAGAAAAGAACTAACTACCGTTAATTAAGATGAATGGCACGTTGGAAAATAGCAGATTACCTGGTCTGAAGTTTTATATCAAAGGGTTGTCACGAAGCATAGAAAATGGCAATATACAAGGAAGGTGGAAAGTTAATGCCTTGGGTCAGTATAGAATTTAATCGTGAAATTTCATCATGAAATCTCACAATTCAGGAGACTCTTTTGGAGGTACTAAAAGACTTCTATTCAACAAGCCTGACAATAATACAGTCATGAAAAATGTGGATGTATGTTCATTGCAAATCAAAATCCAATCCAAAGAAATCCAGCTCAAGCCTGTATCTGTGCAAAAGTCATTATTCACAGTAAAAGGTCAAATGTTATGCTGGGAGAATTGGTGAGAAGCTCTCAGATCTCTGTAAGAAGTGGATTTTGATAAATTTTGCAGTGTTACAGATTATATAAGAGCATGCACTGGCAAGATTTAGTTGTAAGGGTCTGCCTTAAAAAGATCTTTGGAACAGAACTTCTTGCTCCAAAGCATCAGTTTTGTGAGAGAGATCAATTTCTGTTGGAAAAGATTCCAGAAGTCTACATAATGATGGAAGTAAAACTTGGGTTGTCAATTAATCACAGTTAACTCAAGGCAATTAAGTAAAAAAAATTAATCGCACTTATAACAGTAGAATACCAATTGAAATGTATTAAATATTTTTGGATGTTTTTCTACATTTTCAATATTGATTTCAGTTACAACACAGAATACAAAGTGCATAGCGCTCGCTTTGTATTATTATTTTTGATCATTTTTGCAATGCATATATTTGTAAACAAAATAAATAGTATTTTTCAGTTCACCTCATACAAGTACTGAAGTGCAATTTCTTTATTGTGAAAGTGTAACTTACAAATGCAGATATTTTTTTTTGGTTAATAACTGCACTCAAAAACAAAACAGCCTAAAACTTTAGAGCCTCCAAGTCCACTCAGTCCTACTTCTTATTCTGCCAATCACTAAGACAAACAAGTTTGTTTACATCGACAGGAGATACTGCTGCCTGCTTCCTATTTACAATGTCACCTGTAAGTGAGAACAAGCGTTTGCATGGCACTGTTGTAGCCTGCGTTGCAAGGTACTTGCTTCCATGCTGATGATGCTCATTAAAAAAAATAATGGTTCAATTAAATTTGTGACTGTACTCCTTGGGGGCAGAACTGTGTATCTCCTGCTCTGTTTTACCTGCATTCTGCCATATATTTCATGTTATAGCAGTCTCGGATGATGACCCAGCACGTGTTCGTTTTAAGAACTCTTTCACTGCAGATTTGACAAAATGCAGAGAAGGTACCAATGTGAGATTCCTAAAAATATCTACAGCACTTGACCCAATGTTTAAGACTCTGAAGTGCTGTCCAAAATCTGAGAGGGATGAGGTGTGGAACATGCTTTTAGAAGTCTTAAAAGAGCAAGACTCCGATGTGGAAACTACAGAACCCGAACCACCAAAAAAGAAAATCAATCTTTTGCTGGTGGCATCTGACTCAGATGATGAAAATGAATATGCATCAGTCTGCACTGCTTTGGATCGTTATCAAGCAGAAACCATCATCAGCATGGAAGCATGTCCTGTGGAATGGTGGTTGAAGCATGAAGGGACATATGAATCTTTAGCACATCTGGCACGTAAATATCTTGCAACGCCAGCTGCAGCAGTGTCATGTGAATGCCTGGTCTCACTTTCAGGTGACATTGTCAACAAGAAGCAGGCAGCATTATCTCCTGCAAATTGTAACCAACCTTGTTTGTCTGAGTGATTGGCTGACCAGGAAGTAGGACTGAGTGGATTTGTAGGTGCTAAAATTTTATTTTGTTTTAATTTTGAATGCAGGTTTTTTTGTACATCTATAGTTGTTAGTTCAACTTTCATGGTAAAGAGATTGCACTATAGTACTTGTATGAGGTGAATTGAAAAATATATTTTTTTGTTTTTTATAGTGCAAATATTTATAATAAAAAATAAATATAAAGTGAGCACTGTACACTTTGTATTCTGTGTTGCAATTGAAATTAATATATTTGAAAATGTAGTAAACATCCAAAAATATTTAAAATAAATGGTATTCTATTGTTTAACAGCGCAATTAATTGTGATTAATTCTTTTAATCATTTGACAGCCCTAATTAAAACTTTACTGAATTTGTTCAGAAAGTAATCAAATTTAAGAAAAAAAACTGCAGGAAAAGTAAAAGAAACAAGAGATGATGGTTTTAGAAATACTTAGCTTAAAAGCTTTACTGGAACATCTCTTCCTGGGGCAAAAATATCATAAAATGTAATGTATCATCGAAATATTAACCAAGAAAAAACACACTTTAAAAAGATCCTGCTGGCTTTGTGATTGTTTTTGCCCAAAATTCTATTAGGAAAACGCAAACTAAGTGTACAGGGCCAAATTCAGGCCTTGTTGATGCCTATGCACCCATGCAACTCCACAGTGGGGTTTCTTGGAATATTAGTGACTGCAAGGCGTGGCCTGCAGTTTTATTTTAAGTCCATTTTATGCATGTAGCCTCTGATGCAAAAGGCAGCTCCTCCACCAGCCCAGTGTTTCTAGTAACATGTCCAGCTACCGGTGTTTCTCTGATTGATTCAGAGAAAAGACTGTCCCCTTCTGAATCTCAGACAGCCCTTTGTGAAGTGCCGTGTGTCTTTCCTTATAGGTCTCCCATCTAGCACTGACGAGTCTTATTGCTGCGGACAAGAGCATAACCTGAACTAGTAAAACTGACCTCTTTTGTGAGATATGAGGAGAGAGCATATCTCACTCACGGCTTCAGTATAGTAGCTTTTGTAAAGAACTGACAGCCTGATTCTCCTCTCATTTATATAATTTACATCAGTGTAAATCAGAAGTAACTACTGAAGTCAGTGGAATTCCATAGGCTAACATCAGTGCAAGTGAAAGGAGAATCAGCCCTCAGTAGCCTTAGGAAAACATTTCCAACAGGGCCTTTTTGTGCATTATGCAAGTGAGCAGCAGGCATTCACTACTCTGAGGGTAATATGAATAGACAGATTAGCATACTTAGTTTTAAAATAAATTATACTCAAAATTAAGCACGATTTAAGCAAATCTTTCCCAGATTGCAGTGGGATGTTAATAGCAATGCTGCTGCTTTAATCATAATCAAAAAGGTATGATGGATTCTAGCTTCAGATTAGTGTCTAGTAGTGTATTTCAATTTCTGGTTGGCTTCATGCATCCAAGCTCTAGTAACATACTTGGGTTGAATTTATTTTAATATTAAATCAACCAATGTATTAAGAATGGTTCTCCGTTCTATGGACACTGATACATATTGCTGCAGTCCCAGACATATTTCATATATAAAATCAAAATTGAGCCATGACTGTGGAACATGAAAAACTATTGTAAAATGACCATCTAAAAAGAAGCAAAGGAATTGATCTGTTTGTAACAATGTTGGGTAATGGTGGTTAGTACTTGTTGAGAAAGTTTCCAATATATCTGAATTAGGGACTTGGAATAATTTATTCTGAGCAAAATTACTTGTTCTGAGCAAACTGATTTGTTCCTTTCATCTCAAGTTATCCGGCCTCAAAGAGGTGTGCGTGTGTGTTTTGTAATTCTCTTAAGATCCTGAGTTTAGCAATTTTAGAATGTGGTATGAGGTACATTGAGTTCAGCCCACATCTTGGGGCACCTACATAAAGCTTGAGCAATTGAGTCCTCTGTAGGGGAATATCCATGGAAGTATAAAATGGTGGAATTATTACCTCTCCGAGCATGAAACACACCGTTGTAGCAGCTAAATCCTGCCCCCTCCGCTATGCAAGATATTTTAGATAGTAATGCTACATGCATCCACTATCCTTTGGCCTGCCCCCAATATCCTGCTCCCTGTATTTCCTAGGAAAGCACCTACAGAATACCACTCTCACTACTGTGTGATGCTCAGGGAAGTCCCACTCCGGGTATGGCTATATGTAAGCGGAGGAATAGTCCCGCTATTGTGGGGAACTTTCCTGACTTCTGCACTACCCCGGTGAAGTGGGCTAACGAAAGGATCTGAGTCCTCGCTCCCACTTCCTTTACCCAGTGGCCTCCCTGCCCTTGAGGACTCCCCTTCCACTCTCCCAGCTGCAGAGTCCTCGTAACCCCAACAAGGCTGGGCCCAGGATTCCTGGGGGGCTCAACCCCCAACCCTGCTGTGGTCACCCAGGACAGGGGCTAGGGTGTCCCCATGCCAGGGTACTCTCTCTGCACTGGGCACTTCTCTGACCCACTGACTATTACATACAAGTTAAAGGAAATGCAAGTTATTTAATCAACAATTAATTTTAAAAAGAATAAGGGGAAATGGGAAAGGTTAAAGGAAACACATCACCCCGCTCTGTGGCAGGGAACATCACAAACAGTGTCTCTGGAATGTCCGGGCAGTTCACAGTCTGTTCCTTGTAAGTCCCAGGCCGCCTTCTCAGGCCCTGGCTGTGCTGCAGGGATGCTGTGGGTGGACACTTGCTCTGGTGGTGGCCACACGCTGTCAGGGTCTAAGTGGTAGGACCCTTCTTCCCAGTGTCGCCCCCGCTCTGTCAGGGTTATGATCCAAGTCTGGCCTGCAGAGCCTCTTGGCTGAGGCGTCTCCCTGTGCTGGGCCCGCTGCCCAGGGTCCCCCTCGCTCTCCCCAGCTGCTCACCGCACCCAGCTCCGGACTGCTCCAGCCCCAGCTGCACCACTCGGTCTTTGCGCTGCTGCTGCTCTGCCTCCAGCTCCCTGGGCTGCTTCTCTGGCCCCTCTGGCTCTGGTTGCTACAGCTCTGCTCCCAGGACAGGTCTGCTCTGCAGGCTGCTTCTGTCACTCTGCTCCCAGCACTGACCTGCTTCTCTGGCCCCTCTGGCTCTGGTTGCTGCAGCTCTGCTTCCAGGACAGGTCTGCTCTGCAGGCTGCTTCTGTCACTCTGCTCCCAGCACTGACCTGCTTCATGGGCTGCTTCTCTGGCCCCTCTGGCTCTGGTTGCTGCAGCTCTGCTTCCAGGACAGGTCTGCTCTGCAGGCTGCTTCTGTCACTCTGCTCCCAGCACTGACCTGCTTCATGGGCTGCTTTTCTGGCCCCTCTGGCTCTGGTTGCTACAGCTCTGCTCCCAGGACAGGTCTGCTCTGCAGGCTGCTTCTGTCACTCTGCTCCCAGCACTGACCTGCTTGCTGGGCTGCTTTTCTGGCTCCTCTGGCTCTGGTTGCTGCAGCTCTGCTCCCAGGGCAAGTCTGCTCTCTCTGGGCTGTGCCTCTGGCTTTGGAGCTGCAGCTCTGTTCCCAGGACAGGGTCTGCTCTCTCTGGATCTGGCCCAGCTCTGCTCCCCAGGTCAGCTCAGGCCCCTGCTTTCTCCTTAGCTCGGCCCCACTCTGTCTGACGCAGGCAATTCCAGCTCACACGGAGGACGAGGACGGGACCTCCCTGGCCTCCTGACTCCCTGATTAGCCTGCCTGCCCTGTCATTCAGGCTGACCTGGAGCATTGGCCTCTCCCCATTGTTCCTGGGGACTGTCAGTCTCAAGGTCTTGATTTCCCAAAGACCCTTCCCTTTTTAGTACTGGGAGCTAGCCAACCAAAACACCCCCACTGAATGTTAGTAATAGGGCAACAGTCCCCTTACGTATACTTTGAGTTGGGGTTGTACTTCCCAGCTTGACAAGACATACCCACACTCACTCTGACTCAGCTAGTGCACTAAAATCAGAGTGTACCCTCAGTGATGCAAGTGACAGGATGGGCTTGCTGGACTGAATGCTTTTCTAGCGTCTGACAGGTTTGTGCTTGGAGTGGCCAGACCTTCCCTCTGCTTTGTGCTGCCATAGCTATGCTCTATTTTTAGCATACTAACTTGATCGCAGCTGGTACATGTACGTCTCCTCGAGCTAGGAGCTGCACTTCCGGCTCAAAATGTGGCCATGCTCTCTGTCGGGGGCCTGCCCCATGCCTGTATAGTGGAGCCACCGCAGTTCTGCTTCATTTAGGACCTTTCACACCTGCAGGGAACATGGACAGGATTTGGCTTTCCTGGCTTTTTAAACAAATATGGGCCTATAGTAAGAAGTGCCTCTCATCAGTGGATGGAGGGCGTAGAAACTGTTTGTTTGCAACAGTTTGTTTTAATGTATTAAGTTTATTTAATGTAATCTAGATATCACAGTGATAGCACAATACACAATTTAATTTAATGACAGTTTTAATTAGATCTGGAGAAACATTTTAGTTTTTTTTCTTGGAGCCAGACTGTAGTCTGGCCTGTCCTGGTCGCCTGGGATCACACATAACAGTGGTGTCACAGGTACGTTGACAAAATCGCCAATTGATAAAGTTATATTGACCTTTTGTTAGTACACCTTATTTCATTTGAGGGAAGTTTGTGTAAGATTTTGCCAGTATTACTGGCTTCACTGCTTGGACGATTTGCCAGCATAGCTATGTCAGTTAGGGGAATTATTTTATTTTTCTAGTGTAAACAAGGCCTGTGTGGTTTTTTTCCGTTGCTGTTGCTGTAACCTATGATAACATGGGTACAGAGATCAAACTCTCTACGCAGGGCTAGCCCTAGACCAAATGGCGCCCCAGGTGAGGAGCGTCTTCGGCGCCCCCTCCTCTATTTGTGAAACTTTTGAATATCTTATTTTTTATTTCATATGTAGCCCGTTTCATGACTTAGCACAATTGGCATGTCTGATTTATCCCTGCCATATAAGACGATTCATTTGCATGTTAGGATCTGTAAATCTGTATTTATTCATGCCATATGTAAGCAAATTTAAAAAAAAAATTGGTTTCCTCTAAGCTTATAGGAACCTTTTTAAATTTTAAGAATAAATGAAATGTACTAACTTCAAGAAATTGAACTGTGCACCAACATTGGGTGGACCAGTATTAGTGTTACTGTAGGTGACAGCCTTAGAATGTTAATCCTAGTCCTTTAGTTCAAAAGATTGCTTTTTTCGCCTTTTCCTTTTGTTTTTAGCAACAAAAACAGCACCCCAAGCCCGGCGTCCTCTGAGCCTGGCACCTCAGGCAGTCACGTGCCCCTAAATCTGGCCCTGCTTCTATGGGCTGAAATGCAGCTATGCCTTTTAAAGGACAAGAGAGCAGAATATCATGCACCATGTGCTCACCCTGACCCATATAGAATATCTGTGACAAAGTTTGGGATACACCCACTTAAATAATGGCTTTGGATATAAATGCCTCAGATGGAGATGGAACATTTTGGATCCCATATGTAAGATTTGACTGATGCAAGATGGCACATTCAAAAGCAGGACATTTGACAACCCTAATTTTGAATGACATCAGAATGCACCGTAGTCTGATAAATTTGTCACTTGGATCCAGACTGAGGTCCCAACAGGATGGAATGCCGTATTGCTGCCCTTGTCCTCGGAGACCTTCTTACAATATTATCAGGCATGCTGTGGGCCACTGTGGTCCAAATCAAACATTCTTGTTCCTAAAGGAGAGTTGACTTTCAGATTTATGATGAAGTTGTCACATGTGCAATGATCGTAAGTTTGAGTTGTGGTTGCCCATATAATTTCACATTTTCAAAAGAATCTAAGCCCCATTTAAAAACACTAAAATAAAAAACTATCTATAAAATCATTGATGATTCTTTAATAGTGAGTGCATGTCCTGATACCTGGCTATTCCTTGTTTTCTCTAGCATAATTTTTATGCTAACACTATGCAAACTCTATTGTAATCAATGGGATTCTTTCTGTTGACCTTTGTGGGCTTTGGATCAGCTCCAGATAGCATATATACATGATTGTCTCTGAACCACATACTTCTAGGACCATGTTTGTTTGCACCACTTTCCACAACTAATGTCATAGCAACGCCTGTGACAGGTTCGATCACAGAGACCCCCTTAGGACTGTGACCTGATGTGCTGAGACTACTTCTGAGCCCATTTTCTCTGACAGTTTGGGGCTCCAGAACCCTGCCTTGTTGAGCCAGACACGCAAGCCTGCTGCAACACTGACGGAGGGTCTGAATCACGCCCCCAAAGCTGCAGACTTAACTGAAAACAGCTTAAGAAGTGCTCCTGTCTCCAGGACCCAGACACCCAGCTCCCAATGGGATCCAAACAGCAAAAGAATCTGTTTTACTCTGCATAAAGCTTATACAGGGTAGACTCATAAATTGCCCACCCTCTATAACACTGATAGAGAGAGACGCACAGCTGTTTGCTCCCCCAGGTATTAGTTACTCTGGGTTAATTAATAAACAAAAGTGATTTTATTAAGTATAAAACGTAGGATTTAAGTAGGTTTCAAGTAATAGAGAGAACAAAAAGAAAAGGCGCACTTGTGGCACTTTAGAGACTAACCAATTTATTTGAGCATAAGCTTTCGTGAGCTACAGCTCACTTCATCGGATGCACGGCTGCTACTCTGAAACTTATACGCATATTTCCATAAACATATAGAGTGCAACGTCACAATGCCAATAAATAAATAGCCTTATTTGGACTAGAGTATTTGGCAGTTTTATTGTAGGGTGACCAGATGTCCCAATTTTATAGGGACAGTACCGATGTTTGGGGCTTTTTCTTATATAGGCCTTATTACCCCTAACCCCGTCCCATTACTGTAATGTGGATTGCCTAAATGCTTTTGGCACCCAGAAGATATGATCAAGTTCACTGTATCGAAAGCACCTTGTGAGGTCCTCATGGTTACAGAAGCAGAGAGAATCTATCATGTGTTCTTTATACTATATTTTTCTAAATGTATATAGACTGTTCAAGCCTTTAGTTCCCTTTGAATAGAGATTTTCTGTGGAGTTGCTCTGTGTAAACCCTACGATAGATTAGAACTAAATACTGTTTTTAAAAATAGATTACTGGAATCAGCTGGCGCTTGATTGCATTTCTCAAGCTCTCTACTTTCTCTTTAACATTTAAAGGTTGCTTCACAAACCAATCCAGTAACATCAAGTGAAGGAATTATAGACTCTAATGTCAGATTTTTGACAGTAGTTCTTCCACCAGTGTGTGTTCACTGGGTCAGGTTTTTTATACTTTTTTTGTTGTTTTTGTTGGTGCTTACTTTCACCTCTTTTTTTAATGCCTTTTCTAAAAAGTGTACAGTTACAAAGGTAGTAATAACAAAAACTGGCAGATGCTGTGTATATCCTCCTCCTCTTCTATTTAAAAAAAAATCATAGTATTCAGGAGTAGTGGACCCTAGACTATAGTTTGTGACAGTGTGCGGGGCTATTCGTACAGAATGCAGCAGTATTTTCAGTAAGGATTTGATTATCTGTGCTGAACCCTGAATTTTGAAAATAACCTCTTTTGAAATCTGAAATGTAAGATTACCTTTTCCCATGGTATTTTACTTCCACATCTGTGTCAGGAACCATGTATCATTTAAATTGCCCAAGGTATGTCTGCCTACCAGATCACTAATACAGTCCCACACAACAGCCACTGGAATTAGCGAGGTCTAGAAAGCCTATAAAAGGAGATTGTCTTCAATTTATGAAGAGCTGTGATACATACATGTTATCTTAAAGGGGACCACTGTTTTGAAATTGGGTTATTTGTTGGGGGAGGCAGGCCTTTGTTCTTCTCATGTCAAAATCACAGGTGATCTCAGAACACCCTTTGCTTCTGTGATTTGTGGAGATATGGAAGGCAGCTCCAGGCAGCTAAAGAGGATTCAGTACAATGCCAGCAAAACCTACTCATGAGTCAAGTGGAACAAACACCGCCTCAGGTACAATGTCCCTGGGAATGTGTGAGGGCAAAAGCAGCCCACTTCACCCTTTGAAAGGAGCAACATGTACTTCCCAATAGTCTGACTCAACTCTGTTGGGCAGTTTGAAGGAGGGGTGTATGGCCATTTCTTATTCCTCCATTTGGGGAGGTTAGTGTTGCTCTCAGCACTAAACTAGTGAAGTCCTTTACTGTGGGTGAGATCCTCAGCTTGTGTAAAATGGCATTAGTTCCATTTATTTCAGTAGAGCTATGCCTTTTTATACCACCTGGGAATCTGAACTATTGCACACACAAGCTGACTGTAAAGGTTTATTGTACTGTCTAGTTCCTTTGCGTTAACAATGGGTGAAATTCACCTCCGTGCAGAGGGCTAAGATGTTAGTGGGACGTAAGTGATGCGTAGGCTTTCTGCACTAGTGTAAATTTTATCCTATTAGAGCAAAAGATGCAGCAGTACCAGTAGGTAAAGTTCATATTCTGCATCTGCATGACAGCATGGAATTCTGAGGCTAGATTCTGTGACTCATTGTAGTCTGTTGCCAATACAAGTTAGTTGTCTTGTAGTAACGGAGGGAAAGGACTGTGTTGCTATTTAGTATTTGAGGCCTATCCAAAGCTTAATTTTTTGCATCATGTTGGTAATTTCCCATGAGTATCTTATCTATTACCAGATAATACCAGGTTATTAAATATGCAAGCACAACAGGTCTACTTTATCAGTTTATGTATTGTGGCCCTCTTTTACGAACAATTTTAATACACACGTACATTATAAATTGCACACCTATCCCATTTTATAAAATTTTCTCATTTGGAATTATCTGCTCTTGGTCCAGAGATGAGAGGTGTTCACTGAAGCATGGTGAAAAAGATAAGGGGCCAGGGGTAGGAGAGAGGAGGAGAAGAAAGAATACCAGGCATAGTAGACTTTCACTGAGCTGCATGCCAAATAGGTGGTGTAATCCGAGGTAAAAGTGTGCCTCACTTTTGCCATGAATTCAGGTTGCAAGTCAGGTTCTTTGCATCCCTGACTCTCTGAGGAAAAGAAATGTCTTCTGCAGCAAAGGGTAAAAGCTGGGCTTTTTTTATTCACCAGAAGAGAAGCAGATGCTTTTGCATGTTCTGATTCTTAAGAAAGTCTATGAAATTGCCAATGAAAATGTACCTCTTCCACCTCAAATAGTCTCCAAAGTCCTTGAACTGCAAGTAATTTGATAACATCAATAGAAGTTATGTCTGAAGGACTGCAGGATTTGCCCTATTTAAAATAAATCAGTTGGTGCTAATTCTGCCTTCAAATGCTATTGAAGCCAGTGGGGCTGCTTTGGGTGAGAGGCAGTCCAGGCCCATGAATAGGGCACTCACTGTACTTGGAATCAGGACACCTGGTTCTAGACTCCTGTCCCTGCCAGTGCCTCACTGTGTGTCTGGTTACTCCTTTTGTGCCTGTTTCTCTCATCACACTATTTGTCATGTCTATTTAGATTGTAGACTCTTTGGCGCAAGGACTTTACCTCACTATGTATTTTCACATTGCCTGCTCACTGAGGCCCTGAGCTCAATTAGAGCCTCTAGGTACTGTCAGAATATAAATAATGGGTATAACACATGGCAGTGTTTTGCCCCATTGTATATAACATTGTTTAATCCACAGTTGTTGGCATTGTATTACAATTTTGAATATATTTTAGAGTATAGCTTTCTTTGCTTTCACAATGGTTGAAATTCACCTCTGTGCAGAGGGCTAAGCTTTAAGTAGGATGTAAGCAATAGGCCCCCTGCACTGATATAAATTTCATCCAGTTAGAACACAGGGTTCAGCAGTAGGTAAAGAGCTTTTCTGCTTCTACTGTACCAATGTCATGGAACTTGACTTTCGGCCCTTTTTAGTAAAATTTAATATTATTACAAACAGTTACAGGTAACTTAGCAAGAGTTTAAAAAATGCATATGTCTAGGCAAAGCAGAAGTGTCAGATTTTACAAATGTAATTGTTTTAAGAGATGCAAGAATGCATTTAAGCACTTGAAACTGGAATATGTTAAAGTATTAAAGTTATTGTAAATTAAGCTTAATTGCTTGTTCTTTAAATGATTTCTCTATAATGTGAACCATTATTTATGACAACACTGCCTCTATCAATAGCTTTAAAATTACACTTCAAGACTAAGGGCCATATCCTCAGCTGGTGTAGATTCACAATGGCTCTATTTATGCCAGTTTCCACCAGCTGAGAGTCTGGCCCAGTTATCTTTCCACTATATTTTGCTATTTATGGAGACTATTAGAAGCAACCAACCCTCTAAATATCTTTATGCAGATTTGAATTCTCAAATGAATTCAAGTTCAAAACTGTTGAAGGAGAGGAGACAGATTTTTATGGGCACTTTTGCCCAAATTGCACTTTGCTGCATGGAAGCGCTCTGTATTATGTGCTGATATATTCCGAATCAGCTTGGTGATGGAAAGGAATACGAGAGGGAATGAGTTCAGGCTACATTTTACCAGCAATTAGATGTACAGTAACAGGGATATACTTACTTTCTGCCTCAGAGTCAGGTTTTGACAAGCCCTTTGGGTGGGTGTTAGGGGAAAGTGCACAAGAGCCTCCTCTATTTTGCATGGCCCTGCAAGAGCCTTTCACAATTGCACAGGGATTGCTCCCCCTGTGTGCCTGACAGGAGGCAGGTTCATAGCTCTGATCCTCTTATAGGCCAACCTGAAGAGCAGGCCGGTCACAAAATTTGAGCTGCTGCAACAACCTAGTACAGGGGTGGTCAAACTTTTTGGCCCGACGGTCACATCTGGGTACGGAAATTGTATGGCTGGCCATGAATGCTCACAAAATTGGGAGTTGGGGTGCGGGCTCTGGGGTGAGGCCAGAAATGAGGAGTTCAGGGTGTGAGAGGGGGCTCTGGGCTGGGGGTTGGGGTGGGGAGTGAGGGCTCTGGAGTGCAGGAGGGTGGGACGTAGGGGTTTGGAGGGTGGGAGAGGAGTCAGAGCTTGGGCAGGGGCTCTGGAAGGGGGCAGGGGTGCAGGCGCTGGGCAGTGCTTACCTCAAGCAGCTCTCGGAAGCAACAGCATGTTCCCCCTCTGGCTCCTACGTGGAGGTGCGGCCAGATGGCTGTACACGCTGCCCATCCGCAGGCACCACCCCTGCAGCTCCCATTGGCTGTGGTTGCCGGCCAACGGGAGCTGCAGGGGTGGCGCTTGGGTTGGGGGCATCATGTGGAGCCCCCTGGCTGCCCCTACACTTAGGAGCTGGAGGGGGGACATGCTGCTACTTCTGGGAACACATGTGGAGTTGGGCAAGCCCTGGACCCCACTTCCTGGCAGGAGCTCGAGGACCAGATTAACACGTCTGAAGGGCCGGATGCAGCCCCCAGCCCATAGTTTTCCCACCTCTGTCCTAGTAGATGTAGGTGTACTACAAGGAACTGTCCCAAGGAACCGTCCCAAGCCACAGGTGCCTTAGGGCCCACCTCCTTAAGGGAAGATTCCCTGCTGTGAAGGGGACTTCACTGAACCTGTAATATAATCCCAATTAATCTCTGTGGGATTGAAGGTAAGGATGGTGTGCCTCCCCTGGCTCTACCCACACCTAGCCTCCAGCCTGCCCAGTCTTCTGTGGGCCCCGCATGGAGCCCTAAAAGGGGGAGAACATGTGCATGACCTTATCCTGTCTTGCGCCTTGCAAAGCTGGAATGGAGAGATCCCTGCAGGGATAATCCTTAGGGGTTAGGGGTTTAGTTTTGGTTTTTTTAAATGTACATAGAGACATTTCAGAATAAAATATAAATTACTCCTTACACATCTGCTCTGACTAGCAATGTCCTAGTCCTGCATAGACGCTACATACCTCTCTGCCTCCTTTAACTACGCAGAATTCATGCGGCTTGCAAGTGCTGCACCTGCAGTAGTCCCCTGTCCATATGTGTGGTGTTAGCTCTATCTAACCATGCAGACTCATTCAGTTTAGCCAAATGAAGTTCTTATTTCAGATATTCCATGTTGAAAGACAAGCACATCTGTCTTTATAAGCTATTTGTTTCCATAAACGGAAACAGAATCTTCTGTATATTGAAAATGACACATTAGTTCGTTCTTATTGTTTCTCCTATGGCGGCAGAAGGCATTGAAGCACAATAATTAATGAAGAAGGGTGTTTTGGATTTATTATTCATGTAATTTTCATTATATGAAAAAATATGGGTTGAAAAATGTGCTGGTGAAGGTCATTGGTAGCATCAGTTTGAAACAATAATTGTTTGTAGGGGTAGAATCCTTTCTTCCAGTCCAGGTGGGCACAGTGCTCTGAAAATGTCAAAGGCAATTGAAAACAAAGCTGTCTTGTAAAATTTAGTGGTAGGCAGGTTAGGACTGCATGAGAAATTGGATACTGAATATCCCAGTAGGGCATATTTATGTTCTGCAGAAAATGTTGATTTAAGTGATTTTCTTTGTTTAAGTGTCCTAGGCTGCTGTTCCCTTTATCAAAGTTGAGGTACTACATTCCTGACAAGAAATTATTTTCATTTTGGGAAAGAAAGGTGAATCTTAGCAGTTTTAGCAAGAATCCCAGTCTATTAATCAAGGGAAAATTGCATCCAGCCATCTTTCTGGGTGCAAAGCCCCCACTGAAACCATTGAAAGTTTTATTTAAACAACAATGGCAGGAAAAGGCCTAAGGGCAAAATGCGATCCTGTCTTTCATGGATGCTGCACAGGATATGCAGGAGCATGGCTGTATATGGGCCAAGTATTTCCGTGAGTATTAGGGGCTGATCTCTCCCCATTGAAGTCCAATGGCAAAATTCCCAGTTGTGCAGGATCAGGCTCTAGATTGGAATTCTTGCTAATGATCCAAGAAGAACTCCTCCATTAGGAGAATATATAATATGCTAGTTGGTGGGGCACAACTGGGCTCTCCCTCTGTGCACCTTTCCCTCCATTCACATTCAAGAGCAGCTGTGAGGTGGAGTGTACATAGGGTTGACAACTTTCTGATTGCAGAAAACTGAACACCCTTGCCATGCCTCCTGTTCACTCCCTCCCCCCTCCCTCTGTTGCTCCCCCCCCCCACACTTGCTCATTTTCACCAGGTGGGGGTTGGGGCAGGGGGTTGGGGTGCAGGAGGGGGTGAGGGCTCCAGCTGTGGGTGTGGGTCTGGGGTAGAGCCAGGGATGATGGATTTGGGGTGCAAGAGGGGGCTCTGGGTCAGGTGTGGGGCCAGGGATGAGGGGTTTGGGGTGTGGGAGGGGACTCAGGGCTGGGGCAGGGGGTTGGAGTGTGGGAGGGGGTGTGGGGTGTAGACTCTGTGAGGGAGTTTGGGTGCGGGAGGGGGCTCAGGGATGGGGCAGGGGGTTGGGTCACGGGAGGGGGTGCGGGCTCTGGCCGGCGCTTACCTCAGGAGGCTCCCGGAAGCGACTGGCATGTCTCTCCAACTCCTAGGCACGGGGCAGCCAGGGGGCTCTGCGCGTTGCCCCCATCAACAGGCATCACCTCAACAGCTCCCATTGCCAGCGGTGGGCAAGGGCAGCATGCGGAGCTCCTGTGGCCACCCCGGGTCTAGGAACTGGAGGGATATGTTGGCTGCTTCCGGGAGCCAGGCAGAGCCAGCCGCTGTGGCCAACTGGACTTTTAGTGGCAGGTCAGCTGTGCTGACCAGAGCCACCAGTGTCCCTTTTCAACTGGGTATTCTGGTTGAAAACCAGATGCCTGGCAAACCTAAGTGCACACCGATCCTTTTGGGAGCAGCAATAATGAGGTGTAAGGGTTCTGTTGCGTTCAGGCTTCTGCAAACCATCTTGCCCTCCATTAGCAGGGCTACTTAAAGACACAGCTCTGCTGCTGTTCCTTTTCCATCTGCTCCCGCTGCAAACCTCACTGCAGTTTTCCCCAAAGTATGTAAGATAAATTGGTGTCGGAGAATAGTAACAGTAGAAGCAATATAAGGTAGCACCCAAAACTATCTGTTGGCTGAAAAAGGAAGGAGTCTGAGTAAACAATGACTCTGTCAACGGTATTGATTTTCAAATCTTTGCCTTTGTGTGCAATGTTTCTCAGCATCTGCTCTCCCGCTACTCTACAGTGAGGCTATGAAGATCCTCCTCATCGCCCCCCCGCATTGTTACAGCAAGTATAACTTCCTGCTTTTGCAAAGTTAGGTACAGATGTTTGCAATAAAAAAGAGCTTTGATCTAATTTAAAGCAGAATGGCATTGTGTATGTAATGTGCATAACGATCTGTTGTCCTGATTCAATGCTATATAGTCTGGGGTCATATTTTAGGAGTGATATAATCTATCTAATCTGGTAAATTTCTGGAATATAATGAGCTCATCTCCTTTATCAGTAATTAGTCAACTAGCAAATGATCTAAACTGATCTCCAGTCTCTCATGTCTCCAGTATCCTGTTCAGAGATCGTGAACGGGAAAGTTCTGGAGAGGCTATCACTTCCACTCTTGGTGAGTCTCAGTGTAAATGCAAATATGTGTTAATGACCTATTTTCCTCATAAAAATGGCCATATTGGGTCAGACCAGTCCATCTAGTCCAGTATACTGTCTTCCAACAGTGGCCAAAGCCAGATGACTCACAGGGAATGAATGGAACAGGCAATCATTGAGTGATCCAGCCCGTCTTGTCCAGTCCCAGCTTTGGCAGTTAGAGGCTGTGGCCACCCAGAGCATGGGGCTGCATCCCTGACCTTCCCAGCTAATAGCCATTGATGGACCTATGCTTCATGAACTTATCTAGTTCTTTTTTTTGAGCCCCATTACAGTTTTGTTCACAACCTCCCCGACAACAAATTCTATAGGCTGACTGTGTATTGTGTGAAGAGGTACTTCCTTTTGTCTGTTTTAAACCTGTGTGACAAAGTTCCTCCTCTACCTTGGTGGGTCTTGCGCTTACTGGCGGATTTGCTCGCCTTGGAGCTTCCCGGCAGCCCTCAGGTTGGCCGTTTTTGTGAACCCACAGTCCAGGTCAACTCTTCCTGTGTCTGACCAGGAGTTGGGAGGTTTGGGGGTACCCGGGCCCACCCTCTATTCCGGGTTCCAGCCCAGGGCCCTGTGGAATGCAGCTGTCTTGAGTGCCTTCTGGAACAGCTGTGTGACAGCTACAACTCCTTGGGTTACTTCCCCATGGCTTCCTCCCAACACCTTCTTTATCGTCACCATAGGACCTTCCTCCTGGTGTCTGATAATGCTTGTACTCCAGCAAACAGTATACGTTCTCACTCTCAGCTCCTAGCGCCTCTTGCTCCCAGCTCCTCACATGCACATCACAAACTGAAGGGAGTTCCTTTTTAAAACCCAGGTGCCCTGATTAGCCTGCCGTAATTGATTGTAGCAGCTTCTTGATTGGCTGCAAGTGTTCTAATCAGCCTGTCTTAATTGTCTCCAGAAGGTTCTTGATTGTTCTAGAACCTTCCCTGTTATCTTACCAGGGAAGAGGGACCTACTTAACCTGGGGCTAATATATCTGCCTTCTATTACTCTCCTGTAGCCATCTGGCCCGGCCCTGTCACACCTGCCACTTATTCATTATTTCAGTGGGTGACCCTGATTCTTTAGTTATGTGAAGGAGTAAATAATGCTTTCTTATTTACTTTCTCAACACCAGTCATGATTTTATAGACCTCTCTTATATTCCCTCTTAGTTGTCTCTTTTCCAAGCTGAAAAGTCCCAATCTTTCTAATCTCTCCTACTATGGAAGTTGTTCCATACCCTTAATATTTTTTGTTGCCCTTTGTATCTTTTTTCTAATTCTAAAGCATCTTCTTTTTTAAACGGGGTGACCAGAACTGCATGTGGTATTCAAGATGTGGGCGTACCATTGATTTATATAGTGGCATTATGATGGTTACTGTCTTATTTTCTATCCCCTTCCTAACATTTTTTTACTGCAGCTGTACGTTGAGCGGATGTTTTCCCACTAGAACTTTCTCTTGTGCTCTACAGTGATCCAGCTATCAATGTATTTGAATAATTACAGAGATTTGAATAATTTTCATTCATACAAGGCTCAAAGGGTTTGCTTTTGATTTGGAGTGTCGTGCCCAGTGTGTGCAAAATGACAAGTTGCTGCTACCCTAACAGTGTGGTGTGAAATCCCACCTCCTCCTTAGCTTTATTTCTGGGTGTGTGTGTTTTTTAGCTGCTTTGGAAGTTCGTTTAAACAGACAAATAACTTTATTTCCTCATCACTAAACTTGTTTCATAGTCTAATGTTAACTTCTCTGAAAGGAATCCAGACATATATTGTATATGTAGTCAAAATAATACTTAAATGCAAGAGAGATGGTGCAGAGAATTACTGCTAGAAGCAGTATCATTTCATCTTTATGAAAATATAATCAAGGCAAAAAACAAGACACCGACGGGAGCTCTTTTGATTATGTATTTATTATTTTGTATTGCTGTTGTGCTGCGGGGTGTTGGTGGCTGCCAGCAAGTGTGTTTGACCTATCGGCAGTCAGAGACGTCGCTGAAGCTGACCGGTGTGTTAGCCACCATTCATTCATGCTAACTGAGAGAGCAATTAAATATTCCTTTGTTTAGTGATTGCTGAAACAATAGTAGCCACCCCAACTCTAAGTCCAGCATGGAAGGCCTGACAAGAACTAACTCAGATTTCCCAGGGACTGATTGGTGGAGCTGTATGTGTCCGTGTATATCAGTATGAGAAAGGGAGGAGAAAGCCAGTGATGCGTGGCCCTGAGAAGGAGCAGAGACAGAGCTCCTTGGGGTACAGGATGGGCTGGAAAGCAGGCTTGGATTTCTGGGCACAGAAACTGCCGGCTGCTGTTTGTTTCTACTGTGTTCAGGGAAGCAGAACTTCATGGATACTCTTTGTCAATAAACAACATTGTACCAAAGAAATAAGTAACTTGTATTCTGAATTTCTCCCCCTAAAGGAAACAACCTCGCAAAGCCCCAAATATTCGCTAACTACTCAAGTCAAGGGGCATCATTATGATAGGACCCAGAGGCCCTAAGTTCATGATCCCATTGTGTTAGGCACTGTACAGAAACATAGTAAAAGACAGTTCCTGTCCCAAAGAGTTTACAATCCAAATAGACTAGAAAGATAAAAGATGTATTTGTTATTCTCATTTTATAGATGGGGAGCTGAGACACTGATGTGTTAAGTGACTTGCCCAGGGTCTCACAGGAAATGTTTGGCAGATCTTCTGAGTCCCGGTCCAGCACCTTAACCATAAGACCATCATTTCTATCTTTCCTTTTACTCCACAGATGCTTCTGTATTTGTACATTGGTTAGGACAATGGGCCCTGATTACCACTGGGAACTCTGAGCATTGCCACATATAAATAATAATAATAATAATGAGAACGAATGCATTTCAGCTGTACGTTTTCATTCCACGTATTGCATTGTCGCATGCACTCATCTTTGAGCCAAAGCTGCAGTAATTATTGGTTAAAAAGGAATAATCTTTTAATTAGGAAATGATTCTTTTCTGTTGTGATCACTGTTCTTGCTTTGTTTTGCTGAGCAAGGAGGAGAAATTGCAGAACCTTTTGAGCAGAGAAAGAAAGGTGTTGTCAGAGCAAAGAGAAAGCTGCAGGTGTGGGGGAAGCACAATAGTTAATTTTTTTCTGTCCTCCTCCCCTTCCTCTTTGAAACACTGGTTTAAAAAATAAAAGTTCATGGGGAAATAATTGGGTTTTCTTTCCAGACATATTTTTAAAATATGAAGTTTACATAGTGTAACGACTACCTCGTACATTACTGCAATAACGTAATACTTGCTTATGCAAGCAATTGTGAATATAGCCCTTTATATGATGTTTTATGTGCTCATGCTTCATTTTATGGCACATTAATTAATATCCAATGGCAAATGAGGTTTTGGTGATAATACTGTGCGCTTAACTGTTGCACACACTTCCTCTCTAAGTGTTGTATGCTTCTGTTTACATTCCTACCTTTTCGTCTGTCTTGTCTATTTAGAGTTTGACTACGCAGGCAAGTTTTACCGGCTACAGTGATATAATTATACCACTCCAGATATAGTTGTGCCTGTATAGCTCTCCCTATGGATGCTCTTATTCCAGTATAGAAGAGGCTTTTTTCAGTTTAGCTTAAACCCCTGCCAAAACGATTTGAGCTAAACCAGAAAAAAAACACCTCTTATACCGGAAGAATGTCTATGGAGGGGTTACACTGGTATAACTGTGGAGATTTAAATTCACATCTTAGCTTATGGTGTAGTAACTTTCCCGAGTAGACAAGCCCTTAGATCGGGGTGGGCAAACTTTTTGGCCTGAGGGCCACGTCTGGGTATAGAAATTGTATGGCAGGCCATGAATGCTCACGAAATTGGGGGTTGCAGTGCCGGGGAGGGGGAAGGTGCATGCTCCGGCTGGGGGAGCAGGCTCTGGGGTGGGGCTGGGGATGAGGGATTTGGGATGCAGAAGGGTGCTCTGGGCTGGGGCCAAGGGGTTTGGAGGGCAGGAGGGGGGCGGGGGTGGGGGAGGGCTCGGGGTGCAGGCTCTGGGCAGCGCTTACCTCAGTCAGCCCCCAGAAGCAGAGGCATGTCCCCCTCACCGGCTCCTACGCGGAGGCGCAGCCAGGCGGTTCTTCAAGCTGCCCTGTCCGCAGGTGCTACCCCTGCAGCTCTCAGAAGCAGCAACATGTCCTCCTCCAGCTCCTACACAGAGGCGCAGCACCGTCCACGTGGCTCTGTGTGCTGCGCTGTCCACAGGTGCCACCCCTGCAGTTCCCATTGGCTGCGGTTCCCAGCCAATGGGAGCTGCGGGTGGCAGTGCTTGGGGCAGGGGCAGCGTGCAGAGCCCCCTCGCTGCCCCTATGCGTAGGAGCCAGAGAGGAGACATGCCGCTGCTTCCGGGAGCCGCGTGGCAAGCCCCTGACCCCACTCCTTAGCGGGAGCTCGAGGGCCAGGTTAAAAGTTCTGATGGGCTGGACGTAGTAGTTTGCCCATCCCTGCCTTAGATTGCAAGTCTTTTGTGGTAGGGGCTGTCTCACTATGTGTATGTACAGTGCATAGCAGAGTGAGGCCTACATTTTTATCTGGGGCTCCTAGGCACTACACTAATAGATAACAATAATATCTCTAGTGTAATAAACCCTAAATATGTTTTACTGAACTGTAAACGTAAGAGGAAAGTGTGACCTATGATTTCTTTTTCTTATTTGCAGGCGAGCCATAACTGGAGGAAAATGCCACAGTATACAGATCCTCACTCCAGTGCACAAGACCTATGCAACACCTAAGCCATATTTTGAGGCTCAGATGGTGCATAGTAGAGCCCTGCCCGGGACTGTTTTAGAGCCCTACAGAGGGATTGGGATCCCGCAGGACCCACTGCCAAAATAGTGGGAGCAGGATACAAAAATAGTCTGGCACAGGGCTCTAGTGCATAGACTTTGTACTGGCCCTCCATGTAAGGGTGAATCTCTCACCATGTTCATATCTTTATTTGATATACTGTGTGGTCAAATTTTGCCCCTACTGGTGCAGGCAGGGGGAGCAGAGAGGCTGCATAGTGAATCCGGTACTCCAGGAATGACTCTGGTGAGGGCAGGATCCCACAAGGCAGTTGGCGGAGTGACATGCTGTGGAAATGCACTGTGCTGGTCCTCTCTTCTTGTGAGTCCCTGACTTTTGATCATGGAGAAAGACAGTATAAATGCTAGTCACCAGGGGTTTGATCATGTCCTCTAATCTCAGGCCAGACTAGCTGGACCACTTCAGTGCAACAGAGTTTTGTTGTCTGCTGTTTCCATTGTGGAAGAGGTTTCTTACCACCCTCCTTTATCTCTTGTGCTCCAGAAGACAAGATTTAGCCCTCCTTGATGTTTTTCCTAACATATATGGGTAGATAAATAGATTTTTTTATTGTTCTTACTCTTCATTATTTCCCTGTGTACAGAAGAACTCAAGGAGAAACTAAAGGAGTATGTTGACGAGGTGAATATGCGGAAGCCTGGATTCATCAAGGTGGTCCGACACAGCAAGCAAGAGGGGCTGATCCGGTCTCGAGTTAGCGGATGGAGAGCAGCCACAGCACCAGTCGTTGCGCTCTTTGATGCTCATGTGGAATTCAGCGTGGGATGGTATGTATCTTGCTGCTTCTTGCAATTATTTGTAAATGATGGCATGATATATATCCAGCATATAGGGGGATGAAGTTATATGAAGATCTTTTGACACAGATTTAAATACAGAGATAATTATGAAAAGCTTATGGTTTGTAATATGCAACATAGTCATAATCAAGATTCCATTTGTTAGAACTGGGTTATTGTCTGCTGTAGTGGTTATTCCGGTAAATACATGTTACTAAATTAGACAAGTGGAGCAAATTAGAGATTTATTGCCTCTGGTTAAAATTCATATCAAATTTATATGTGGACAGTATATTATTGTTCTCTTCCATTTTCATTTGATTTTTATCAATAGCTAGCGCACAGATGGTAAATAATCACTTAGGCATGGAGAAGCTCAGTAGAACAGGTCAGATGTGTAGCAAACTTAGTCCTGACTTTCTGTATGCAAAATTAAGGGGGTAATGCAAATTTTTTATATTATTTAGAGCCAGATTCTGTGGGTTGCTGAGCTGATCCGATGAGGTCCTGTGGTTTCTCAGTACTTCCCAGGATAATTCCATGTATTGTTCATCTGAACATAGAATATTCTTCGTATTTCTTTCACCATTGCATTTAACTGAACTTTAAAAAAAAATCTTAATGTTTTAAAAGCTCACAATAGTTATAAATGTCAGAAGAACCCTGGGAAAGGTTTTGTTGTCAGCACGATATTATAATTAACAGTATAAGAAAAGCAGATAGATGCCCCAATTCAGCAAGATATTTAAGTACGTGTAACTTTACATATTCAAATAGTTCCATTGAAGCCAATGCATTCACTCACCTGCATATCTGCTAAAGTACCTTGCTCAATTGGGCCCTGAGCCAGTTAAGCCTCCAGGCTAAACCAGTATTTTGGGATCACCCCATTATTAATTGCTTAGGGCAGAGCAACTGCAGTTTGGATGGCCATGTGTGTGGGAGAGGGGGGCTTGGCAGGAGCTGGGAGAGAGATGGAAACATCTAAAGTTTAACCCAGTTCATGTGCACTGAATATATAAACATTTTTCATTTTCAGCAAAGGAATAACAAATGACATAGACTGCCAAGCTCAATACTAGTTTCTGAAAGACTTGTGCTGTTTATATTTAACTGCCAGCGGCTGGCTTTACAAGATACAGAAAAATTACATAACGATGTCTTGGCTGTATCTCAGATGTGCTCCTGGTGTTACGGTGGTCTCCTTAATGAATCATTTTAATTAGAAGCTAAATTGCATAAAACATGTCTGGGCAAAGGAGGGTGGATGATTCAGGGGTTAGGAGTGGGATACCAAGCCTTTCACTTTGAGATCAATGATTCCAATTCAATCCATGTTGATAGTGACCAAAAGTTGTTAGCATCTGAAGCTTTTCAGTGGCCTCTGTGAAATTAGTTGGTGATTTTAGCCTGATTCCTAGTGAAGAGTGACCACATCAGAGAATTATTATCACAACTTGCTCTGATACCTTTGTTGATGGACTTTGAACGACTTGGATGGTGCTGTCCAGAGATCAAGGGCAGAGTATCCTTGGGGCTGGAATATTTTTTTCATATTTACAGGTGGCCCAGCAGGTCAGAGATGAGGTTTATTGAGAGGGAGGGTAATGGGGGGAAGAGAGGAACTTCAGTGACTGGTCTATTACTACTGCACCTCTCATGAGCATTTAATTATGCAGTTGTCCAACTTATGTTTAGTTGCAGTGTTACTTCTGTATAAAAAGATGGTCTCTTTAAAGGGAAAAAAGTTTTTGTCCCTGGGATACTTCAGTTATTAACTCTGATCTTCTTGATGTCCTTGATCATAGAGATGGCCTGGAGACATCATCATTATGTGGTAGCACGGATGTAAATGGTAACTGATAAGAAAGGTCTAATTTCTTCCATCAACAGACTAGAAAGGAATACCCAGTGCATGCTAGATTTAAAGTTACACTGTATACTTCAGGCCAAATCCTGCAGCCTCACTCAGGAAAACCCACACTTCAGTCAATGGGAGTTTTGCGTGAGTAACAACTGCAGAGCTTGCCCTTCAGATAATATAGAATATAGGATATGGTTGGCATAAGGGTTTTGCTTCTGTTGAAACAATCTCAGTATTTGTTCCTCTAGGGCTGAACCAGTGCTCACGAGGATAAAGGAAAACAGAAAAAGGGTCATTTCTCCATCATTTGATAACATCAAATATGATAATTTTGAAATAGAGGAATACCCCCTATCTGCGCAGGGATTTGACTGGGAACTGTGGTGTCGATATCTGAATCCTCCAAAATCATGGTGGAAGCTGGAAAACTCAACTGCTCCGATAAGGTAACATGCACCTGTGACATGGGTTTGGGAATTGTGGAAAGTGCTCAGTTATATGTAACAAATAACAAAGGGCTGACTGGCTACATGCACTTTATTTTAACAAGGACCAAGGGAGCTGCTTATCAAACAAACCAATGGTTAAATTAGAATAAATGTTCTCACTGTTCTCTGCCACTTTTACCATTGCTCCCTTAGATAATCACAAAAAAGTTGTACAGTCTCATGTACTTCATTTTTATGTAACAAGTCAGAGCAAATATAAAAAAGTAAAAGAGAAGACTTGAATGCTTGATTCAGTGTTGCCGTCTATAAATGTCGTCTGCTAATTTAATGGTAATGATCCAGAAAGACAATGCAGTTTGCAAGTATATTGCAAAAAGGTACAACTGTCAGAGTGATGAATTGAAATCTGATCATTACATTTGTAGTTATATCACATAGTTGTACTATTATGTGTTATAATCACACACAAATCTGGCCCATAGATGTGGGAGCAAGGAATGTGTGAAAACCCCTATTTTTGTATGACCTAGCTCTGTATCTGCCTATTCTGTCTAGAGAACTGTTAAGCTGGTGCAGAAGAGGACCCCTGTCTACTCTATGGTATCAAGGGTAGCGTTGTCTCATGTAAATAAGATTGATGACCTCCAAGCAGTTCTCCATAGATCCTAGTTTTTCTTTCGATGCAGATCCCAAGGAGCTCACTGTGACCTCCCTTCTGGTTTCCCAAAAGCTTTTGCAGGAAGAGACGAGGTGGATGAGACTGAAGTACAAAAATTGCACCTTTGGAAGTGATGGGGTGGGGCATCAGCAGGTGTTTCTTGCATTCTCTCACCCTGTCAACCTGAGAGCTATCTTTGATCCCACAGACTTGTCTTCTCTGGATGACCGCTCTATTTTGGAGCTGTCAGATGGAATTGTTGGCTCAGGGCTGCATTCGCCCACTCCATCTCCTTGGCCATCACTCTTTACGAAGGTGAGAGGAGGTCCTTAAAAAGGACTAGGAGTCAGGAGATCTGGATATGAATGCTAGCTCAGCCACAGACTTTGTATATAAGGTGGGGATAATAATATCCATCTCATACGGATACTGGAAAGCTTAATTAATGTTGGTAAAGTGCTTGAGAACCTCTGGAAGGTCCTGTAGCTGTGAAAAATATTATTTTTAATATTTTCTTGTTGACCTTTTGAAATAAAATAATTGCAGTTTAGAACAAAGAACTGGTCCTGGTTCTGCACTTCACCCAGTAATTACGTGATTCCTGATGGACAGGGATTAGATTTCACTTTACAATGATGGGCATTTAGATTTTCTCCTTGCAAAATCCTTAAATGAGGTTGAGAGCTGGCCCTTTTCCTGGATTATTGTTTATTTTTGAGATACATTGTACAAAAGTGTCATGTAATAATAAATTAAGTTCAGCATGTGGATAGATAGCTTTAGTAAGACCATTCCCCCAGTAACCAATACGTTATTACTTCAGGCACATAGTGAAAATACAACAGAATTAAAACAAAGGCAAAGGGATTCTTTCCTTCAAAAAAACATTCAGAGACCTTCCTATTCTGTGATAAATTCAGCACTATTTTTTTAGATGCTATAAGGTTGTCTCATATTTTCCTCATTACTAAATACGTCAAATATTTTCTCATTATGTTGAAGTGGTACAGTAATAGTGTAGGATAACACCACACAAATATATAAATCTGTACAAGGAGAGAATTTTAAGTTTTGTGATTAAGCGATCCTATAATCACATGAAAAGCAGATGTCTGCATTTAACACAGCTTGATTGTTCTCTTCCTGATAAATGCAGGATGATTTACCCTATACTCTTGCATTGCTCTGTGTCCTTTCATTAATATCCTGTTGTTCCCAGTGCTCCTTCTGCTCACACTATGACAAAAATGACATTTTTGTTTTTATCAGCATGCAAGGTAAGCTAAAAACACTGTAAAAACTAAATTAATTACTCTATATTCGCCTTCCCTCATAGCGGGGAAAATTATACTCTGTATAGTCAAATCTTCACCATTTTAAATGTGGTTCAGCATTCGTAAGACTGAGTGTCTCAGGATTTTGAAGCAGTAGGAAATTAGTATCAGTAGGACTGGGTGACTCAGTGTGATATGGAGACTCTCACCCCTAGGCCACAGATTCAGATTTGTCCCAGATTAGCAGTGGCTGATAGACATTCATATTTTACAGCATTTCAGTGAAAGGAGTGAGTTGTCTCATACTCACTTCTTGTGTCCATATTACAAAAGCCACCAAAAAAGCCCTGACTCAAGAAAGCATCCATATTCACTAAGAGCTCTTAAGCAGATAGTTAATTTAAGCTCAAAGTTCAGCACACACTTAAATGCTTTCCTGACTAGGGGATGGATTTAAGCATGTGGTTAAATGCATTCCTTCATCAAGGGCAAAATTTGGACTAATTGGTACCCTTGTTGGCAGTCTACGTTGAGAACCCAAGAGCTGCAATAGAGACACTGCAACCCTCTGCCCACAAGAGCCGGTCTCTCCAAAACAGACCTGGGACACGTGGGCAAAACTTTGCAGGGGAGCATCACTCTTGTTGCTCATCCTGTACTGAAGGCTTCAGTTTTCAGCATTGTCAGTCTGGCACCTTTCAATTTGGTTTAAAAAACAAATAGCACAATAAGACAAAATTGGCCAAATCCATCTTGGGTGTAACTCCATTGCAGTCCACGGTCTTACACCCAGTATGGCCCAGTGACGCTAACTACAATCTGTTTGAGTGACAATAAAAAAGGAAGTAGCTTATGTGCTCTCTGACTGTTGTTTTCTGTTGTTCTGTTGTACAGAAGCCCTGCACTGATTGGATGCTTCATAGTAGACAGGGAGTACTTCCAAGAGATTGGCTTACTAGATGAAGGCATGGAGGTCTATGGAGGAGAGAACGTGGAGCTTGGGATCAGGGTAAGAAATGTAACAAACAACAAGCCCTGATAGTTTGTTCTTATAAAATGTGACTTGCCCCACATCATAGGTGAAGAAGCAGACAACAGATAGTAGAGGTAGTATGTGAAGGAGCTATGTAACTGCTGTCCGTCTGTGCCATTATGTAATATACCAAGCCAGCCATAGAATCCTACACCTATGGGTTGTATACGGGAGGGACAGGATGAAAAGCAGTAGTTGGGGAGGGGAGGAAACAAACATGATGTCATTTCACATAGCTGGTAGTGGTAGATGCTATGATGAAGCTTGGAGAAAACTTCCTTGCCCCACTTATAACACTCAGCTATAGGGAGGTGAGGATTCTCAAAGATCTAATGGGGAAGGTTCTCCTAGATTCATCTGTTTATTTAAATTGGGGAGCTCACTTTGGAGATAGCATATTTGCCCTATGTTTCCGCTGTCTCCCCTCTGCCTTTACTGAGGAGTTAAGATATTCATAGAGTACTGAGTTTGCATAGTTCCTCGTATTTTCTCTTTCGTCATACACTGTTCATTTATTTACCATTTGCAATACTCTGTGTGATTTGTGTATCTCATTCTGCCTCTCCTCATGAATAAATACCATCCTGAAAATGCAACATTGCTCAATTTAAGAGATTCTCTCAGTTTTTTGATACAAGTGAAAGACCGATTCTGAGTTACATAGTTGGAGAAATGAAAAAGAGGTTCCATTTGCGTTACAAAATTAGATTTACAAACTCTGCTACTGAAATGTTAGCTGAACATATTGAAGTTTGTGTTTTGTGGCTGTCTGGTCTCTGGAATAAAGATATACACTAGCATAAAGACAAGGATGAATTTCTGTAAATAATGAGAAAATAACTTCAGGTAATGCGTTCAGACTGAGACATATTACAAAACCACTCATTTTCCACCTCTGACTTTCAGATAATCTTTTCCTCCCACTTGTTAGAGAGAAAGCATTATTGCAACAGAAGGGAAGGCAAGGCCCTTGCCAAGATATGTTACCCCCCCACTGGCAGGGAGTGCTAGAGGAGAGATGTGAGCATCCTGCCTTTGATAAAGCCAGTCTCTGCATGCTTAAGGAGAGGGAGCCTGAGTCCATTCCTAGAGCCAGATTTCTCAGCTTGACGTTGCTTGCTGAGTTTTAAACTTCGTGACACTGATTTTTAACTGAATGAGTTATTGTTTCTATGAGAGGGCAAAGAGTTTGATCAGTCGTACTTATGAGACTTTGATGATAATTTGTGTGACAGAATATGGCCCCAATGCTCTCAAGTAATGTACTAGCCTGTCCGGTCTGTTTAGTCCTTGTGAATGTTAACGGCTGAAAATCACTTTGATAGACAGGACTAGACAGATGCACAACATCCCCACCCCACCATAATTGAAATTTTGGAGTATACTGGATTACTGGAATAAGCCCCGACAGTGCTCTAATTTCTTAATATCTATTCTTCTGTCTCCAGGGAAGTGAAGCCTGACCTAAATAAAACACTTTCATGTTTGACATGCCACAGTGTGCAAGGTAGCATAACATATATTGCTTCGTCCAGCTCTATTCTGACTCTGATCTGAGTTCCCAGCTGCATCAAAACATCTGTAATAGACAGATAGCTGAGCAGGTTATTAATGACTCTCCTCACTAGGCTCATCATAACCCAGATAATACCAGGATTAATATACATTTAAAATGCAATATTAGTGCTGCCAGGAATGTAATATTCTTTCTGAAGATGGTAGACTTTGCAAGTGTGCCTCTTCACTTAATCCACTGCTCCCGGTACAGACCTGAGGCCATCTGCTTCCTCGTGGCAAAATGCAGGTGCCTACAAAAAATGCTGTTGTCAGAATATTGTGGGAAATCATGTAATTTAGTTGCAGTCCCTAGCTCTACAGACTGCAGTGTTACTCCACAAAGCTGCCTTTAATTTTCTTTAGATAGAGGCATGCTGAAAACTATGGTCAGAGAAGGATTTAGCTCCAGATGGTCTTTCCCGGCTGGCTAACTTCATTTTCTTGTCTCTGCAGCACCAGAGAGTAATTTCAAGACTTTCTGGATTGCTTTTAACTGCAGGGCCTAAAATGAATCACTTAATACAGGCTGTAATTGTTCAGCAGAAACATCAGCAGTTTGCATTTTATAGATACAGTATCAGTACAATAAATAACATTTTTATTTTAAAATTATAACCTCTACACCAGGGCGCAGATTGCGTCCTCTGTTTCATCTTTCATCTGTACTTTCCTTTTTAGCAGCATATGGCTTAATCCTGACATGTGGCACGCTTTACTATGTAGCCTTGGAGAATCAGCTACCAAGCATGCCTGAGTAAACCCAGTAGCTGGCTTTCCAAGTTCCGAGGTATTGTGTACCACGTATCATACAATATGACGGAGCTCGTTAGCCAGCCAACTTCCTGAGTTTACTCTATGGTTTACCATAGCCAGGAAGTTGTGAGTAAAGTAAATACACAGTGGCCTGTTCCTATTCTGCATGCTGTAATGTGTTCACACAGTGAACAGATGGAATGCCAAGCAGCATTCCTTCCTTCCTCTAGGAAGTCTCGTGTGTGCTGCAAGCCTACATGACTCTACAGGCTCACCTGCCTGCAATAATGCTTGAACAGAATTGCCATCTTCTCCCTGGTAAGTCTTATAAATGTGGAGAATTCAATGTTACAGGGTGCTAGATTATGTGGATGCACAGAAGACAGCATTAATGAGACTCTATTCCACCACCCCCCTCGCACCCGCCCATTCCATAGAGAAGATTGCCATGGTGGGTCTCGGCAGCTCCTTGTGGAAGGAGGACTGTGAGTAGACCAAGGCAAGTACTGTGACCAGAGTCTCCATGTACTGTATGTATGTGGTGAGCCAAAGCCCTGTTTAGTGGGGAATCGGCAAGCCATGTCTGCTACTTTTTCCCATGTCTTGTGTTAGCAGCCATGGCTGGTTCAAACTGAAAATTTATCTCTCAGCTCTGTGTCATTTCCATGTGGAACAAAGCCCTCTTACACTCCCCAGGATTAGTCTGTAATGGGCAAATCTTACCCTTTCCTCTGCAGCCATGAAGTGCCCTGCTCACAGCAGAATGGGTAGGAATGAGTCCTAAGTCAGTGTCATACACACACACTTTCAGACACTGTCACTTGGTGTAGTTTTACAATCATGTATTTTTTTAGTTGATTTTAGAAATTCATGAAAGACCCACATAGACTGCAGTGAAACGGACTATACACACAACACTGTCAAATGCACAAAATAACTGGAGGGGGAAAAACAGAGAAAATTATTCTTCTCCAATTTCTTTGTGATAGTAATCTGAAGTGTTACTTTTAACAGTGTGAGGTAAAATGATTTTCAGGTAGAATATAATTCTGTTTTTTAAATATGTTGGTTTCTCCTTAATTTCAGCTGTTAAAAGTTAACTGAACATGACAGTTTTACTTTCTTGCCAGTTTTGTGAATGGAAAAGCAGTCATTTCTTGTCAGCATGGTTTCATGAAGCAAGAAACAATTTTGTTAACTAACTTTAAATCACGTGAGAGAAAGTTGAGAAACTGACAAAAATTGAGGATCTTGTGAAAAGCGTTCGATACTTTTTAAAGCAAACATTTTGCCAAAAATTATGAAAATTGTTTAGTTTTGCAGCATGAGTGCTGCCAGAACTAGTGATCTACATGGCTACAGTGGCTTTGTATATAATTGATACCGAGACCTTGATGTAAGCAAAAATCATCTCTAAAATGCTATTGGTTTAGGAAACTACTTCATTACGTTGATGTTCTAAAGCCCAGTGGTACCAGAGACTAGTATTCTCTATTTTAAGGGCTGTCATTTCTGTATGATTATCATTTTACCACAAGAAATGATTCTATTGAAAAAGAAAGGAAGAAAGAAAGAAAGAAAGAACTTGCCTCCACATTGTCATGCCTCCAGCTGTGTCAGTCATGACATCTGCAGCAGTTTGCTCTCCATGGTTTATTCTATTTTTGTGTCAAGCTTCCAGTGGAATAATTGTTTTTCCCCTGTTTAGCCCATGAATGCCCCAGCAGGTATCCTGCAGCTACAGCATGTATAATTATACATACAGACAACATTTCCAGTTTGCCAGTGAATCATTTTTACACTATTTCTGGGCAGAGAACATGTTATTCAAAGCTCCCACAGGAAAGCCGATGATTAATGTAACACCGGCAGATATGTGGTGTAGCATCCCTTTAACATACATTAAAGAGCAAGATGTATTTTAGCTTTCCACTAGAGGCTTTTTGCATTGCCTGCACCGGTGTGGTCCCGTGTTTGTAAATGGACAATAATGTTAACATCTTGTTGCTCCAACAAAGGAAATTACTGCTTGCAATGATAAGGAGAGAAATAACTCAGCTGAAGTCAACACACATACTCACAAATCAGTGGTTACAGGAGAGAAACAAATTTATTAGTGCCTTATCATAAGCTAGCACAAAGTTTAATACTTTAAGGGCAGCTAAAAGTGGTACTGTAACCTCCGGTATCATATAGTATCTCGTGTAGTTGTACAGACCCTTCACTTCACTGCAGTTCTGACTGGGTCCCCTGATGTAGTGCAAGATCTATCATTAATGCAAGAGTTTCTGACGCTGGCATAGGGCACCAGGGACTGGAAAGAAGTCTAAAAAAACTGCATGAAAAATGAGCAGTCACAGTATCTTGTCACACAAACATTAAACCTCTGGTAATTTGCATTGGTTATACACTTTGTTTCCCACCCCACTTTCAGGATAAAAGATGATTTCTTCTGCTTCGTATTTATGGCATAAATTTGGCAATAGAGTGACTTAAGTATCAATTATTTCACTTTGCCTAGCAGCGAGATGGATACATTTGAGAAACAACTGAGTGAAGCTCTTTGCCTTCAGTGACCCTGGAAGCATGTTATCTTCTAGTAACACAAGCCTTGGAGTGGTTTACTGTAATTATAAAACAGCATCCCAACATACATAGTTTAACAATACATTGTAAAAGTTTTACGGTTTGTGAAGATAAGTACAAAATTAATCCGTGCAGAACAAAACAATTTAAAAAGTACATAATGAAGCAATTAGCTAAAAGGGAGAGGAAAACACTGACAATTTAATATGGAAAGATTCTTTACATGTATTACTTTTTCCATGAGGACGTTGTATAAAGGCATAATTAATGTGAAGCGAGGCCTGTAAGGCAATTAATGAAGACTTCAAAAGTAAGATTTAAGGAATAATTTACATTTTAAAAATTGAGGACCAACGCTAGTTATGTTGAAGCTTTTCATTTTTCTTTTAAAAAAAAATCTTTTAGCTTTCCTTTTTGTCTTTTTCTGGTCCTATTGCAGCTTACCCTTAGAATTTTCAGCTTGGGTGTGAGAATGGTTACCGTCACAAACACGTTCAAAACTTGGTCCAAAATAAAAGGGAAGGCACCAGGACAGAGAGAAATGAGAATAGTCTCCCAAGAAACCGCATTACTTTGGTCATTTCATACTAAGGGACAGTCCTGTGATGGCAAGGGAATGGATTAACTAATCTAAATGATTTTTTCCACCTCTAAATTCTCTGATCTAATTTCTACGAATGCTTCTTCGAGCTGCCACTAACACAGAATAAAGACAGTTTCACATCAGTGCAAAGTTTCTTGTTAATTTCTGCTTGCTGTAATAAATACTAAGGTCTTGATTCTTTGTAAAGTTCTGCTCTGTGCACAAATGAAAGCATGCGGACAAACTAAGAACATATCCTACATTAACTCTGTAATTCCCAGCCTTTCCTATAGTGCATATATCCTGAATCACCACCTGAATGAACTCCCCTCACACCGCCCAAGACATTGTGTTTAGATCGACTCTTTGGGCAGACTCCTTCCAAAGGAGGCTGATATTGAAAGAACCTAATTGAGTTCCAGTTTAAAGTTTTGTCTTCATGTATCAGCAGGGTGTGCAAACCTGGACTTGGGCTTTCTGCAAACCTTGTATGGAATATGGCATGAGCAAAATCCTCAGTTAAAACACTGTTATTTCAATGGACATTTTGTCTGAATAACAATTTGACCCAATGAGAAATGTTTAATAATGGGTTTACAGAGATCTTTCCCTAAAACACACTACAACCAAAAAGCAGTCAGTGCCTGAACCAAAGCCCATTGGGGAATCAATGGAAGTACATATACTGATTTCAGTGCGCTTTGTATCAGACCTTTAAACCCTACTACTTTCCACAATGAGCTGTTAGATGAAAAAAAATATGGAACCAAGAAATCACAGAACTACCATCATCACACATGGAAAAATCCATCGCTCCGTCACTTTCATTTGGGTTGCATCTCATTCACCCATCTGTATGTGGTCTGTTTACATTGGAAGGGGCAGAGAACTTTTCTTCATACTTGTCTGTAAAATACCAAGCTCACTGTTGGCGACTTATAAATAATTAACAATAACGACAAAAAAACCTTAGGTGAAACATAAATGTCCACAATCTACAAATATTTTATATGGTAAATTGTTCCAAACATTCATGTTGAAGATAAGGGACTTTCTGTTGGGACCCACAAAAATAATGAAATCACACTGGCTGGGGTTTTTTTCTGCAGGATGTTTGTTAAAATACAAAGAGTGCTTTCTTTTCTGAAGACTTCAGAGAGACTAGAAAATACTTTAGCTTTTTGAAAGGTCCTAACAAACTATTTAATTATTAAAGAGCCTTGTCTGGAGTCCAAATATAATGTTTGTCACAAACAAGGCCATTTCGGTTTTCTAAGAGACTGTATGACGAGTATGAATTCAGCAACTATGGTACATGCTAATGAACTGCTTAGTGTCGTGCAGAATTTGTTTTTGATTAGTTTAAGCTACAGCAACATGAAAGGAGCACTCAGTGATTAAAGAGACAAAAAAGGAACACTTTTAATGAACAAGTGGTGCATCTTCATATGTCGAAGTATAAATTAAATATTCTAAAGGGGATGAGCTTCAATGCAGTAGCTGATTTGATTGAACGTTTGTGAATTCAGACACAGTTAAATGCACTTGAATGGGATTTATCCAAGGACAGAGATTTAGAAATACGTAAAGTAAGTAGAAATGTGGACCTTTTTCATCTGAGGAAGGTTTTCTGGCTCTCAAAATGGAAATTCCGGGTTTTTTTAATATTTAAAAAGTGCTGTTTGTAATCCCTTCCCCTTAGCTGTTCTTATGACATCTGGATCTAACAGAATAGGGACCAGATTCACCAAAGCCAGCTTGGGGGTGTATCCATTATCCCTCCTTGTGCCAGACTGGTCAAAAGCGAGATTCCATCTGTTGTTACTATCTCAGTCCTCTTAACATTTTTGATTAGGAAAGGGGTGCAGAGCAGCTATCTATTATGGTTAGGCTACCCCTGGATCATTCTGAGAGGATCCCGTGTATCAGTGCATAAGCTGTCATGGCCATGCCCCTTCCATGGCCAGGACTATCCAATTTTGGGCTACCTTATCAGCTTGATGGAGTGGAGGTTGCTGCTGATTTTTGGTTCTGCAATTTTTCTCTCTCCCCTGTGAGTTTTCTAAGTTTTACTCCTGCTTGTATTACTGTTGAGGAAAGCCCTATACCTAGACATTTTTAATGGTTTATATACAGTGGTGTGAAATCATTAGTGAGTAAAGCTTACCTGTGGCCCTAGAACCAAGAAACAAACCTCAGACAATAGCATATATTGTAATCTTAAATGCAAATTGGAGGTAAAGCCTCTGGAAAGTTTCATGATTAAATCACTCCATGCAGCTGTGTTTTTGTTTAATTGAAAATGTTAATTTATTAATTCATTATCAAGGGCACGTTGTGGGGATCAAATTCAGGCTTTGGACTACAAAAAGCCAGATGGGGAACTGTGTGGTACAGCTGGGGGCTCTGATCCTTACTTCCCCAGACCCTTGGATGCTGAACTCCTCAAACTCTCCACATGTGGAGCTATGGAGAGCCATTCCTGACTGTTCCTAAGGAGTTAGCGGGGTCTGATGTGTATTTTTACATGGATCTGATCATCCATCAGCCATGACACATGCTTTCTTCCCTGGAGTTCCACATGACATTGGCAAAGGAAATTTGCCAGGGCATCTGTTTGAGCATGAGGACCTAAAGTTGGACGGACTACGGGTTTAGGATCCTAGTAGTAGTCTTTTGTGCCTTTGATGACCCGTGTTGCTGAATTAACTCTGTCCCTGGTAGGTTGGATGGAACTGTTTTAATATTCTCATCTGTTCTCAAGTGCTGACAGTGTGCTTAGCATCGCATAAGTCATAAGGGCAGAGGCCAAACCTGGCCCAGTACTTAGCAGTACCATATTTACTGGCAGGATTTCGTGTTTGTGGGCCTTGAGGAAGACGTGAGTTTTAAAATGGGCCTCCTCATTCCTTGCAGAGAGTGTAGTGTTTGGGAATGGCTAAGGCTTGGAGTCCCAAAGGATCCAATCTGGTTGATCTTTTTGTTCAGTGTGAAGCCCCTAGGAGGCATGTTTTGGTTACTGTGTCATCAGAAAGCTGATAATCATCTGTGAGTCTCCTGTTCACCTGACCAAGACAGAAACTTTCCCTGACTTCCCCAATATCTGTAGGAGTCTGTGACCTCTATGAAAGCCAGTGTGTTTAAGTTTAATCTAGAGTTGTTGCTGGGAGGCAGGTGAAAGCATTTTTAAGAACAGGCAAAGCCTTTGATTGCTCCTTCAGCTGATGGCTTCTGCCTGTCTATTGTCCAGGAGGTTTTCAAACTTGGGGCCTTACTAAATTGATTTCTGCTCTTGGATTCCCAGACAGTAACAATGGTCCAAAGTGCCTCCTTTCATCTGCACCAGACTAAGAGGTAGTGCCCATTTCTTTTGGATGCACATATTATTTCCATGGTAGTTCATGCCTTTGTCTCTTATTGCCTCCCTCTCTGTAGGGGTATCCTGTAAGACTAGTCTGCAGCTTCAGCTAGTGCAGAGTGTGAGCAAACACATGTGCTGAGCAGGGATGGTGTGGAAGCTGGGGATAGATGGTTCTCAGTAGCTGGATCTCACCTCTCTAACTTGTGTGTATATCTGAATATAGTAGAGTGACATATAGAACCATCTTTCTGAGATGATGCTTGAGAAGATGCTTATTGCAGGCTTTGGAATCTTCTTCACCAGTGCAGCGTTGTGGCTGGGATTGGTCATCTCTCTTCCTTTCAGCCTCGCTTAGTTGGTGGCAGTGGCAGGATGCAAAATACCTGTTTCCTGTGTGAGAAGATGTTGTGTGGTACCATTCTAGCCTGTCTGCACACGAGTGCACACAAATGTAGGGCCACGAAGATGGGTGCCTTATCAATGTACTGTTAGTAATAATCATTACCAGAGAATGCTGCGACGTGGAGTGTGTCTCTGTCCCCACATAGCCATTAGTTTCTTTACTGATAAACTGCAGATTTTGTAAATGAGATTGAACCCTCCCTTTTTTCGTAGACCAGTTTCCTTCAATTGATATTCGTGCCACATCTTCCAGTACAGCCATGTATTTTCCTTTGGTTAGGTTACAACCTCAGCTGATCTTAGCCCTCTGAAGACAATGCTTTCTGCTTCACAGGCATTCGAAATCTCCCAGGCACTGTTGGTATGCCTGACATTGCTTTGAAATTCTTCCAAGACAGACCATTCTGCCACCTCGCCATAGCTGTGAAGAAACCCGTTTGAAAGGGGGAATCCTCTAAGTACTTCTTGGGGTTATTCTGATTGCTTGAACCTCCTCAGGGAGCCATGCCAAGAGCAAGCATTTGATTCAAAGGTTCTCCTTGCAAAGGAAAATTCAGAAGACTTTGTACTGAAGGAGGGTTTGGGTTATTTTTCAAGGATAACCCCTATGGTAGATTTTTAACAAAACACTTTGTGCAGTGAATCTGCAGTATTGGAATTCATAAATAACTCTTCTAAAGCAAACAGCAGAGGGGAAACACCCAGGAATAATAGGGCCTCCAACAAAAGCCTTTTAAAAACATCCCCTTCCATTCTGCTGAAGACATGAAAATACTCCCTGAGGCTGCTGCTCCTTGTCCAGACGAAAACCTTCAGTAATTCCCTACAGGGAAAGCCTCAATGAGATTGTTTTGCAGACACCTGTTGCAAAGCTGAATACAGTAGAACCTCAGAGTTACGAACACCTTGGTAATGAAGGTTTGTTCGTAACTGAACAAAACATTATGGTGGTTCTTTCAAAAGGTTACAACTAAACAGTGACTTAATACAGCTTTGAAACTTTACTATGCAGAAGAAAAATGCTGCTTTTAACCATTTTAATTTAAATTAAACAAACACAGTTTCCTTACATTGTCAAATTTTATTAAAACTTATTTTTAGTAGTTTGTTTAACCGTACTGTCCAATATTGTTGTGTTGCTGTGGTTTTGGTTTTTTTGGTCTCTGTTGCTGCCTGATTGCTTACTACTAATTCCAAATGAGGTGTGTGGTGTACTCGGCAGTTCGTAACTGGTGTTTGTAACTTTGGGGTTCTGCAGTATTAGGCATTGTTGTTTATCACTCGATTGCAGTCTGTATTCTTCTGTAGACATGGTAGCTTCAAAAGTGTGTACATACATGTAGAAATTGCATATGGAATCCTTTATCACGTTATACATCGTGCCCTGATGCAAGGGATCCCCCCGAGAACTAGCAATTTCTAGCTCTTGCCACCATATATAAATTATCGGCCTCACCAACAGTAAAAGGTGCTCTGCTTCCTTTAAACCATAGTTGTTGGAGTATCTTCAAGTATCTTCCCTTCCACTTATATAAGAAGGCTTTTAAATGAGCATTGCTGATCACCTGTCCTTGCCATGTAAACGTATAGGGCCACATCTGTGGCCCTGCTCTGGCTGCTTTCCCAGCCATTCCTGTGGTGCAGTGTATCCATAAAGCTGGTTTGACTGGCTACTTGAGAATTTCCCCTTTTATAGGGCTACCCATAGGGGTTATAGGAGCCAATATAAGGGGCATGTTCTGGAAAAAGGGAGGATGGCTGAACTCAGTGATTCCTGACTATGTGAACTCACCCTTTGGGACCATTGACAGCCAGTGTAAGAGAGAGCAGTTCTGAGTAGTCCAGGACATCTTAGATCTTTAAGCCACTTTTGCCCTCCCTACCCCATCAGTATTTTGCACTGATCACCTTTCATACAGATTGAAGGATCTGGCCCATAGGCCCAAGCAGTCAGGTATGCTGGTCAAATCAGGAGAATTACCAATATGGCTGCCAGCACAATTGGGTGCAATCTTCATGTTTTGACTTTTTGATTTTTTTTTTTTCCTTTAATCTCCTCTGTTGTTCATAGTCCATATTTGGATGATAGGTACCCTTGAGGTCCTAACCACTCTTAGGAACAAATTCTGTTCTCAATTACTTTGGTGTTAATCTGAAACAATGCCATTGACTTTAGCCCTTTATAGATCTGTGGGACTACTCACAAACTAAGGTACCACTCAAGATGAATAAGTCTGGCAAATGTGGCTCTAAGGTCACAGTTTTCCTGTGGCAGACCCATGAATAGAACTAAGATCTCCCAATTCTCTTCCTTAACCACAAGATCTGCCTCTTCCCTGTGCTTATCTCCAACCAGAAATAGACCCTTGATGTGATGGCAAAGCCTGTTTAATTAAACAATTGTTTGTTCTTTCTCTCTGCCTTTCCCTATTGTGTATCTAATGACCCACCATCCTATGTTTTTAGTGGGGATTGAACCATGGACCTGCAACTCCAAAGCACAAGAGCTAAAAAAGTAAATCCACTAGCTGATAGTTGTAGTAATCTCTTATCTTCTTATTCAGACCAGCCACTGGAGGGTGACAGACACACATTGTGCTTGTGTAATTACACGTAATTTCAGGGGGTTACACAGAACATGGCATAAAGTATACATGCTTCTATTTATAACTGAAAATAATTGTATAATAATATGTATAATTTCATTGTTCCCTTCTTGGAGTCTCTTTGAGCTGAAGTTCAGATGCAGTATAAGTAAAGCATAACAAATAATAATACTTTGTATTTCCGTGGGCGTTCTACCATGTATTGCAAGGAGAAGTGGGATTGTTCCTTTTACAGTTTTCATTCAGGGATCTCACAGGACATTATAAATATTTAGGACCAACTCCTGGATTCCTTGAACTCACTGTTGGTTTTGCCATGGATTTCAATGGGATCAGGAATTGGCCTTTGCAAATAGCCTCCCAACTTCCGGTGAGCTGGGTCTGTGAGAAGAAAGTTACCTTTCTTCTGACCCAAAGCTGCTAAGTTCAGAGATGTTAGTGCAGCTCGTCTCGCCTATGGGTCTGTTGGCTTTGTGCCACAGATCTGCACTTCTATAACCAGGTTGTTTTAGAACAAATTCTGGAGGGCATAATGTGGGAAGCGAACATAACAAAGGGCAAAGAAATTCTGGGTGGCAGTACTGGGCCAACTTGTGAGTTCCCTATTTCAGCTGTAATAAAGGAAGAATCAGGAAAACCAAAGACCGCTGGTCAGACGGTTTTATACTTGTGGCCTGTTTAGAATTTACTGGCCAGCAAAACTCTAATCCCAGTCAAAACGCTTATTCTCTTGGGCTTGAATTTTCAAAGAAGTTTAAGGGAGTTAGACACGGACATTCCATTGAAATTCCATGGGAACTGAGTGCCTAACTCCCTTAGGCTCCTTTGAAAATCACAGCCTTGGAGGCCACCTTGCATTTTTGTTTTGGTGACAGGCCCCCTCTGTGTGTGTGCAATGAAAGGGTTCGGGCACAGGGACTCTATTCTCACCTTGATAATTCCTGCAATAGTGTCCATTCACTAAAACTCAGTGCGCTCTTCTGAGTGCCCTCATTGCTCCCTGCTAGCACCTGGGGCACAGGCCATTCTAGTGGAGAGTAAGAAAGTGATTGGACCATGACTTGGCCCCCATACCTGCCAGAAGAGCTGGCCAGCTGAATGGGGGAGTTTGTGCTACATCCCCTTAGTGAGTGAAGGAGCCAGCACACACACTCTTTGTGCCTCTGGGTGCTCTGTGAATTTGTGCCTCCTGCTCAGACAGCATGCTTGTATGCTGCTCCCAATACAGGACTGTGGCTAATAGCCCTGTAGAGACTCTATAACCTGATGTATGAGCCCCAGATATTCAAATCATGTTTGTTTCTCACTTCTTTAGTACAAGAATTAGTAACTGAGTGGCATAGTTTCACCGTGATACATAGATGCTATAAAGGCACATTGTCAGCCACATCTGAACCAAATGCTAATCACATTTTCATGTATTCCAGGAGACTTTTTTCCTTATAAATAATTAAGTTTGGTTTAGAATCTGCCTTGCACAACTATCCCATTTTGTCAGCACCTGTATTGACAGCTCCTACTTAACATTAAGATTTTAAGTGAATTCATGCTTCTTGCAGCAGTGTAATTAATTATTCTTCACAAACAGAACAAAGACTGACAGTGAGTAGGAAAGAAAGGGAAGGCTTATAGGTTTGATTAATTGGAGTTTACTGGGGGAGACTGGGTAATTGTTGTTTATAAACCATATTATAATATTTGTTACATCAGTGTGTGTGTGTGGTAAAATTAGAGGAGACTGAGCCTAAAATTTCAGATCCAGGTTCAAACTCTTCTGATGTTCAGCCTGCTGTAGAAATTAAGTTTTTTTTTTTTTAGCCTATTACAGAGCTGGAGTTTAGATCTGACTTAGAGCGTCCCCAAATTTTGGAAGAGTTCAGATGTAGGATTTGGAACAGGCCCATTCTTAATTAAAATCAACTGAAGGTTGTCATAGGAAGAAAGGTGATGCATGAATCCTGTCTTAGTGAAACTTATGGCCATCCTACATCTTCCGTGGCTTTTTTATATTAATTTGAACAGTGTACACAGAATAACTCAGTTTTTTTAAACAATTTATAACTGGATATCAGTGCTGTACTGAGAAGTGGCTGAGTTTGAAGGCAGACACAGTGTGAGCAAAACCTGATATTTCACATTTATGATCTATCTTAGAAAAGGCAGGTGAACTACTTAGAATTGTATTTTTCAGAAACTAATATTTCTTGGTAGCTTTTAAAACTGGATTGTCTACTTTATATTCTGTTTAGAAATATATAAGAGAACAAAAATGTTATTTTCAGGTTATTTATTTCATGCCAGAACAATTACCTGGTTCCTGTTAAATATTCATGGTGATTGTCACAGTTTTTCACTGGGATTGGTTATATTTATTCCCCTTACAGGATTCCAAGTCCTTAAGGCAAAGATGTGCAAAAGTCTTTTAAGCTGCTTTCTCATTTGACTGTACCATGGGATAATGGGGTGGCTCATCATCCAGTGAGCTCAAACAACGAGGCTGTATCTCTCCTCCCAGCATATGCTGAACGTAATTAGGCACCAGTCCAGAAAAGGCTTTGTAAACGTTCTGAATCCATGCCACATTCCTTCAGTCGCAGAAGCTGCCAAGTGCCGAAATGCTGTATTCAATCCAGTTGCCTAAATATATAAAATGGATGGCTGAACTAAGTGTCTTCCTGGTAGAATATATGCATATAGGATGGACAGACTTGGAGAGGTTCAGTTTTCAGTTCCAGAACCTGATGATCTGCCAACCCACCTTCCGTACTCCCTAGGGAAGGGAAACAAGAGTTCAGAGTAACAGCCGTGTTAGTCTGTATTCGTAAAAAGGAGTACTTGTAGCACCTTAGAGACTAACCAATTTATTTGAGCATGAGCTTTCGTGAGCTACAGCTCACTTCATCGGATGTATACCGTGGAAACTGCAGCAGACTTTATATACACACAGAGATCATGAAACAATACCTCCTCCCACCCCACTGTCCTGCTGATTACCAGCAGGACAGTGGGGTGGGAGGAGGTATTGTTTCATGATCTCTGTGTGTATATAAAGTCTGCTGCAGTTTCCACGGTATACATCCGATGAAGTGAGCTGTAGCTCACGAAAGCTCATGCTCAAATAAATTGGTTAGTCTCTAAGGTGCTACAAGTACTCCTTTTCTTTTTGCGGAAACAAGAGTGTGAACTCTTCTGGGCTAGCTTCACTGGGAAGGAGCCATCCTTCCTCTCTTCTTGCCCTATTGGGAGGGGATACCAAAGGCCAGGGATTTCCAGTAGTGGTGTTACAACTTGATGGTGTTCATGTCATAACGCAAGCACAAGCACATCCCAATGAAACTCTGTTCTTCTTCGAGTAGTGTCCCTGTGGGTGCTCCACTTTAGGTGTCTGTGTGCCCCTGCACCTCTATTTGGAGATTTTTGGTAGCAGTGTCCCTTTGAGCCCCCACATGGTTGAGCCTGCGCATGTGCTCTCCCTCGTGGTCTGCCTCCAGGCTATTTAGTACTGCACTGGCGGAACCCCCCCCCCCACTTCCTTCTGTCCCGCCTTTGGCCTCTGACAGAAGGAGCAGTTGTCCCTTCTTTATCTGTGTCGTTAGCATAAGTAGTGTTTGTTTTGTTACCTTTGTTCTCCCTAAAAGTACTCAGGCGAGTGTTTTTATTTTATTTTATTCCTTTGCTTTAAAAAGAAAAGAGAAAAAGGAAAAGAACTTCACTTTCCTTCCCTGTCTAGGGGCATTCTCCCCTCTCCCCCCCCCCCCCGGCATCTAGTAGACTCATAATTATTATTAATTTTTTTTAACTGAAAAAGAAAGGGAAAGACGATGTTCTTCTGCATATTCCTCCCTGCTAGAAGATGAAACCCCCCTGCCCAGGGGCTTGGCTAGCTCTCTCTGCTCCAAGCAGTGCCCCTCCTGCCAGTTCCTGTAATAGCCAGACTCTCACTGTGCCTGGGAGACCCTCACAGAAGTGCTTTACCTGCCACACCTAAAACTGCAGCCTCACAGAAGCTGGGAGCTGAAGTAAAAATTCCTCCCTTTAGAGAAAACACTTTCAGTCTGCAGGGGACTCTGCGGGGTTTTGACCCCGGATCATCCCCGGAGCCTTCACGTCAAAAGGGGTCAAGTGGTGAAGAGAGAGAGAGAAAAAGAAGAAGCCACCAGCAGACTCCCCCTGGAAAGGCTCGTCCGAGCAACTGGCCAGCCAGAGGGGTGTTTCTCAGTGCAGCCACCTCGGTATGGATCCCCGAGCAGCTGGCCAGCCAGAGGGGTGTTCCCCAGTGTGGCCATCTTGGTAGGACAATACCAGCAGAGGAACCTCCTGCTGTGAGCTCAGCTGCCGCTGGGGGTCAGGAAGCTCTGGAAGCTGAAACCTGAGGAGGGGCTTCCTGCTTTGAGTTCTGCTCTCCACATGACAAGGGGCTTCTGTAAGCTCTGTACTCTAGGCAACTACTGCACGGAGAGGGCACAATTACCACCGTACCATCCGTACAAGAGCGACACAGAGAAGCCCTGCTGTGAGCTCTGCTTCCGCACAGAGACACCAGAGGCTTCCACCATCATGCTCTGAGACAAGGGTACTGTCCCCTAAGGAGAGGGGGCAATTACCGTACCATCTCTAAAAAAGTGGCACCAACAAACTTTTTGTACTGGGCAAAACTCTCATCTAGCGAGTGCTCTGCCCAACTATTGGTACTGACAATATACCATGGACCCTCCTCTGTGGTACCCTAGAGACCTGATGATTGGGGAAGAACCACAATCCCCAGTACTTGGTACCAGGACCCCAGTATCGAGCACATCCCGGCACCCAGAATCGCTCTTAGCGCTGGGCTGTATACTGCCAATACCCCAGTCAGCTGCACCCTTACCCACTGACGAATCTGACACTGGCCTGGAGGAGATCATTCCCTGGCCCCTCAAGGAGGCCCATCACCACAATACAAGGGTTATCCCCAATTCCCTCACGCCAACTGCCCATGCCTGCCTTCCTGCCTCTCCCTCCCAAGACCATGTTGTAACTCTTCGGGTATGTACACACACATGGCGTGTCTGTCTCCGGTGTCTCTATGGGAGAGTCCACCAGATGGTTTGCTACAGCCTGGCACCTGAGCCAGAGCAGGAGAGCACCTGAGCCAGGACAGGAGAAAGCTTTTTCAGAACAGGAAAGAAGGGGGAAGGGGAAAAAAAAGCACCTGAAGAGGAAGCTTCCTCTTCAGCACACTTCTCCTCATCTCTCCCAGATGAGACTGTGCTGCCCACCCCTCATCACTAGGTGAAGATTTAAGAACTTTCTGGATCTTACCAAGAGGGTGGCAGACAAGCTGCAAATTCCCTTACAGGAGGTGGCAGATACACATCACAAGTTGATGGAAATTCTGCACACTACTTTCTCATCTAGAACTGTCCTCCCAATTAATAAGCTGATTCTAGATCCTACCAAAATCATCTGTCAGAGCCAGCCTCCATCGCACCAACCAGCAACAGAGTGAAAACAAAAACAACACTACATCTCTACCCAAAGAGGCAGACTTTGTTTTCAACATCCGCAGCCCAACTCCATCATAGTGGATGTGGTTAATGCATGAAGCAAGCAACATAGTGCCACGTCAACTCCATATGATCAGGCTTCAGAAGATGGCGTATTCATCAACAACATTACTGTTTAGAGTCGTAAATTACCAAACTGTCATGGCCAAAACAATTTTGTTAATCTTGGGAAACCCAGCATGTTTCTGAAACATTACTGGAAACACAAAAAGAACAGATTCAGACCATTCTTAGAGAAGGTCAGTTAATAGCCAGACCGGTCCTAGAGACACCACTGGATATAGCTCTTACAGCTGCCCGCCCAGTCTCCATGACAGTGGTACTGAGGTGGGTTGTGAGTTTGGTTTTTGTTTTTTTTGTTTTTTTTTTGTTGTTCGCTACACCTCTCTAGATTGCCCAAAGAGCTACAGACTTCCAATTTGAAGGGCCAAACTCTTCAGAGAAGACAGATATTCTCTCCACATCCTGAAGGATTCTTGGACCGCACTACACTCCTTAGGAATCTACACTGTGGAACAGAAGAGAAGATATACCTCTCAACCACACCACAGATCACAATCTTCTCAATACTCACCATCTCTGTGCTGTTATGAGCAACAGTGTAAGAGGCTCAGGGCTCAAAAGTGAGAACAGTCTGCACCCCAGTCCATGACCTCTCAAACTGCCTCTTATAAGCTGGTCGGGGGCCTGAACTGAACAATACCTTACAGCATCAGCTGCCATCTATACACCTGTCACGCCACTCAGAAGTTACCTTACGTTACTTCACAGCAGTTAGGACCAGCTGTAGAGCAAAGAGATTGATTTCTAGCCCTGAACCTACAGGGTGCCTACTTCCATATCTCAGGTACAACCATTTTACAGGATATTTCCTGCTGCTTACCTTTGGGGCAGGATCGTTATAGGTACTGACTGCTCCACACAGGGTAGTCTCCAAGGTTCACTTCATTGTAGTGGCATACTAACCCCGGTACAGTGACTGGACTTTATCAGCACCAACCTGATGCAGTACAAGCGAGAGCGCTCCTCTCACTACCCACATTCACCACCCTGGGACACGTCTCCCTAATAGGCTGAGGAGCTCACCTACACAACAACAAGGTTCAGGACAAATACCCTTCCACACAAATGACCTTCAGTATCACTCTTTTGGGGATAAGGGCTGTCAGGCGTGCCTGTAAACAAACTCTGTCTTTCATCAAAAACAACACACAAAGGTTATGATGGACTTAGTGTGACCTGTATGTTTTGTATAAACTGCCAAGGAGCTGCCAGATCTCCCTCCTTCTGCAAGACAGCATTCAAACTTTGGAATTGATGCACCCATCACAATGTGCTCATCTCAGCTGTCTGTCTACAAGGGATACAGAATGGGATAACCAACAGTCTCAGTTGAAATTTTCTCACAGCAATGAGTGTATACTGAATTCAGAGGTGCTTCAAGATATAGCCACCCTTTGGGGAAACATTCACTGGTAGTTGCCCTCATCTTCCCAGCGGACAAGGCCCACTTGTATGTCTTTTCCCAGTTTCCTACCCTATCCAAGATTCTGTTGACAATTCAACGAAACAAAGCAAGAGTTATTGTGATTGCCCCTCTCGACTATGACAAGTCTGGCTCCCTTACCTGACGCAGATGGCAATATGCCCTCCTGTTCCGCCTCCAGGCTTGGATATTTCTTTGTTCCAAGGCTTAGAAGCAGAATGCTCTGAAAAGCTGAAACACATGTTGCAACACAACCACAAGTTGACCACTCCACATACCTATCTACAAAATGGAAACGACTCCAAATTTGTACCATTCCAAATGGATAGACCCAACCTCTTCTTTCCTTCCTCTGATTTTGCACTACATTTTAAACTCTCACTCAGCTCCCTTAAGGTACAGCTCATGGCGAAAATGGCTTCCCACTTGGAGTTTGCTCAGCCACTACTGCGTAGACTCTTTAAGGGCATTGGGACTCTCTTCCCCCACGTGACACCACCCGCTCCAGCCTGGGACTTGACTCTAGTTATCAGAGCTTGGACTAGACCTCCCTCCCTCTCTTACACCTGTCCATGGCGACAGCATTTCTAATTGCCTTCACCTCAGCTAGGCACATAGGAGAAATAGCGGCCCTGATGGCACACCCAACATTCAAGGCCTTTGTCTTTAAAAATAATAACAATAATAATAAATCTAAGGCCATATCCCAAGTTTCTCCCTACTTTTTCTGTACTTTCCATATGAATCAACAGATCCATCTCCCTGTTTTTTTCCCAAAACCACATTGTGACAACTGGAAAACAATTGTGCATATGCTAGGTATTAGAAGGACATTAGCATTCTACTTGGACAGGACTAAGGACTTCAGGAAATCCCCTAAACTCTTCCTTTCGTCCACAGAAAGATCCAAAAGCTCTGTGATATCTCCTCAAAGACTATCCAAATGAGTCTCTAGTTGCATTAATCACTTAGCAACTTGCTTCTGTCTGTACGCACTCCATGAGATCAATTCCTACCTCAGTCACATTCCATAGGGATTCCCCTATCTCCCCAATCTATAGAGCAGTGATTGGGGCCTCTGTCCATACTTTCGCAGAACATTATGCAATAACTGAAGATTTGGCCGCTGACACCATCTTCGACTCCACAGTACTCTCTGTAGTAAAAGACTCCTCTCTGAAGTGCCAGCCTCCAGTGGTGGGTACTGCTCCGGAGTCACCTAAAGTGGAGCACCCATAGGGACACTACTTGATGAAGAAGAGGCAATTACTCACCTTGTGCAGTAATGATGGTTCTTCGAGATGTTTGTCCCTATGGGTGCTCCACAACCCGCCCTCCTCCCCTCTACTTCAGAGTTCTCTTTAGGATTCTGTGGTAGAGAAGGAAGTGAGGGGGGTTCACCTGTGCAGTGCTAAATAGCCTCGAGGCAGACCACGAGGGAGGGAGAGCACATGTGCGGGCTCAATGGGACGCTGCTACCAAAAATCTCCGATTAGAGGTGCAGGGGCACACAGACACCTAAAGTGGAGCACCCATAGGGACACGCATCTCAAAGAACCATCGTTACTGCACAAGATGAGTAACTGCCTCTTCTGCCAAATTGATGTCAAAAACTTTTGGGTTCAGTTCAGCAGACTCTAATGGGGCTAGTTCCTGCACATTTGAGTTTCTGCCTGAAGGGCATTCACTACGCCATTATGTCTCTTATATTGAATTTGATGCCTTGATTCTATTATGTTATAATATAAAGCTCCCATTATATAAGGTGTAGATATATCATTCCCCTGCAAAACAAACAAAGAACTAAGGATCAAGTGGATTTCCTCAGACACACTAAACACTTAAAAGCAAGGAAATCATAAGCCAAGACAACATTCTCAACCAGCAATACCACTTTCTAAGCATTAGCCATTCACTATTGTGTTACTCGACACCATCACACACTTCAATAGAAACATCCAGCTAATGTGATAAATGGATTGACTATCATTTGCAAGGTATGAAACTTGTGGATAGGTCATTCTCAGTAGTGAACCCTGGTTTTTTAATTCAGTCTCAAAAGAAATACATCTGACTGCTATCTGGGCTGTGTTTAAAGCAAGATGTAAGATGCATCTATTTTCCATGCCTCTTGGAATCTGGATTTTCTGGGATCTTCTGACATGCAGTTCAGTGGCTTGGTTTTCCCACCTCTAAAGTTACCTAGTTCTGAGCAGTGGGATGTGCGTATGAAGGACTACATGTGACCTCTCTGAGGGAAAAGTTTGCAGTTATTTATATGCCTTGTACAATGCACCCAGATACTGCTGGGATCAGTGGTCAGCACACTGGGCTAGGGCATAGGAGACCCGGGTGTAATTTCCTGCTCCACCATGGACATCCTTTGTAACCTTGGGCAAGTCACTTAGCCCTTCTGTACATCAGTTCCCATTTGTAAAATGGGAATAATAGCACTGTCCTTCCTTACATAGGTGTTGGGAGGATAAATACGTTAAAGATTGTAAAGTGTTTTGTGAGCTACTGATAAATGCTAAATAAGTAGGCTTTATTTATTTAATTATTTATTTTTACTACTACCACCACTGCCATGAGGCTGGGCACATTGGCTAAGGGAGGATGTCTCTGGAAGTAACTGCTTAGGTGATACTGTAAAAATTGTTAAAGGAGTATCAGCTTTGTTCTAACGTAATTTTTGGACAGCCCAATATGAGTTGGTTGTGTTTCCTCTTAACATCAGTATTACGTTGAAACGCTTTTGGTTTTAGACATATCTGTTGAAAGTGATAAGACACTGCACTACTGTATAGTAGGCTAAGTTTACTGATTTCAACTAGTACTGTACATTTTTTCTAGGTATGGCAATGTGGAGGTACTGTTGAGGTGCTGCCTTGCTCCAGGATTGCCCATATTGAAAGAGCCCATAAGCCGTACACAGAAGACCTCACTGCTCATGTCCGAAGGAATGCTCTAAGAGTGGCCGAAGTCTGGATGGATGAATTTAAAAGCCATGTTTACATGGCATGGAATATACCCCAAGAGGTAGGTTGCAAAGATTACCGGCATGCTTGGATAGCCTTAGCTCTGGGCCCAAAATATGAGCTCTAGTTTAGGACTACATTTAGCCACACTTATTCATATAGAGTAGCACCTTACTCTGTGAGCCGTTTAATGGCCTGCAGTTTATTTAAAAATGACTTTCTTGCCGTGTTGCTTTTTTCTTATTCATTGTTGACCCTGCAAGGCTCTTTGAAGTTAGTACCTGCAGGAATGCCAGAGATGAAGCTTATATGCAGTGTTTTTGTAGCCATGTTGGTGCCAGGTTATTAGAGAGAGAAGGTGGGTGAGGTAATATCTTTTATTGATCCAACTTCTGCTGGAGAGAGAGACAAGCTTTCAAGCTTACATGGAGCTGCTCTTCAGCTTCAAATTCATGTGTCTATCTAGAATACTTTTTACCTGTGTTAGAGTGAAGCCCTGTCGTGCAATATGGGAGTATTAAATTTCTACCAGTCATGCTGGAAGGGGTGTATTTTTTCTTTTCCAAGATCCCAGTGTTACTCAGTGGGACTCACCTAGTAGGGGTGGAAATCCCCTTACAGAACAAGTGGCATTTCATGGCTCTAGGTCTCTATATGGATAGCATATTCCCACTTAGGTTACTGTGAGTAACACTTACTTTAAAAAAAAAAAAAAAAAGCAAACAGCAGCCACAGCACGGGAAGCCAAAATTAGTAAAAGCAGACTCTTGATTTTATAGCTATGCTACATAGCCTTTAATGCATGTGTGTGTCAAAGTCCTCACTACATGCTGTGCTGTTTATATTTACTAAATAAACAATAAAGAAAAAGATTTAAAAATGTTAGAAATTGAATATATGATATTATTTATTATTAGGTCAATTAGTTCATCCCCTTAAAAATACAGACTATAGACACACTCCCATACTGATCTGTAGAAATACATCAGGGGCCAGATCCAACAAACATTTATTCAATTAAGTGATCTTTGCTCAGATGAGTAATCTTAGGACCAAATTTTGTTCTCAGTTCTACTCATGTAAATATGGTTATAACTTCCTAGAATTTATTGAAGTTATTCTGAATTTACCCTAGCATAACCAAGGGCAGAATTTGGCCTCTCATTTTAGTTTTGAGTCCTTTAAATGAATCTGTTTGCTTTGCAGTTGCAACTCCCTCCAGCTGTCTCTTGCTAAAGAATATAGCACAAAACAAATAAATGAACTCAAGCAATTTATTTAATTTAATTTTTTAAAATTAATAAAAGATCTCTCTCAAATCTCTTTCTGAACAATTTTTCAGCTGCAGTGAAACTGGCATAATTTGTCCTGTTACTATTTTTTGTGCTAAAAGTAAAACAATGAACTTTGCCTAAGTTAGTTTCACCACACCTGAGGAAAAAAAGTTATTTTAGCTAGGAAAAGACCGTTTTTTCCCCCGGTTCAGTAATGGACTGTTTCCAGTTCGTCTCTTGTGGAACTACACAGAAAGTTAGAGGTCCTACATATCTGGCTGGGTCAAGAGGGGAGGGGGGCGGGGTTTGGTTTGATTACTATTGATAATGTGCTTGCACTTATGAGCAGAAGATCTGGGGAAGGAAGGAGAGAGGAGATATAATGCCACTACCAGAAGAAAATAAATCACATTAGCTAAAACTAGTACAGAATGCTTTACACCAAAGCAAAATTTCCTCTGGAAATTGGGTGATGGTGGGAGGAGGAGGAAGGCAGTAACTGGCATGGAAGCAGCAGCCACATCTCCATTGTATCCCTTAAGTTTCCAACTTCTTTCTCTTAAGACTGCCTAGTAATGCTTGTGCTGAGTAATTCCTCAGTGGCAAACAAAAGGGCAAAGAGGATCGGACCCAGTAGAATGTTAGATGACTATGGTGTCAGCGGTTCATATGTGTAATGTCCCACTGTGGAGATGAATGAGAAAGTGAAGCCTGCTGTAGGCAGCACAACAGACCCCTTGAGGTGACAGGCATTTTTATGTATAAGGGTTTCTCCTCAGCACAGAGTGAAAATGACCAAGAGGAACATCAGGGGAAGGGTGGTGTAGTGACTAAGAGTCAGGACCAGGGCTCAGCTGATTGGAGTTCAAATCCCAGTTTGGCCACAAACTTTCTGTAAAACCTTGGCCAGGCCATTTAATTTCTCTGTGCCTCTGTTCCCCATATGTAAAAGGGGATAAAACTCCTTTCTTTCTCCTACGTTTGCGGGCAGGGACTCTCTCTCTTACTATGTACCTAGCATGTCTCAGTTGGAGCCTCTAGGTGCCACAGTAGTATAAAAATGGTATCTTCAAGGTAGAAGATGTTCTAGTTTTCATATGGTTAAAAATCTATGAAACCTGAGCCTGGCAGTGATTTGGTATTAGCTGCAAAGTTAATACGAAAAATGTCAGAGGAGATATGGGCCCTCAATGAGCTAACAGAAAATCCCTCTAACAGTGAGGAACTATATTCTTGTATAGATGTGCCAGGCTGGGCCCTGCTCCTCCAACGTCCCAATCCTGGCATAGGGGACATATTGGGATTAGGCATGGAGCATGGTGGAGTTTGGCTCCATTGTGGCAATCTGGCACTGGCTTAGAGTCCACTAGGGGAATTGAATAATTTAAAGCACCTAGCAGCAGTTTGATGTTTCACTGGGATCAGGGCTGGCCTCAAGAATCAGGAAGCTTTACTCCAGTAGGAGTAAAGAAGCTAATGAAATCACCGTCTGATCTTTCACAAGTATTGTTGGTGAGGGGAAGTGGAAGATATGTTACAGGCTTCCACCTATCGGCACGCACCAAATCAGTCTGAAAAGTAAACCAACATCATTAGTGTGGGAGGTTTTTTCTCTCTTTCGAAAGGGCAGAAGTTATGCAATCTGCTGTTTGTACAGAAAAAGTGTCAGAGAAGAGAAAGAAAGAACGTCTATGTTTTTGAGTTGGTTTAAGAAGCAATTCAAAAAATAACTTTGACACAGCACGTGGAACATCCATGCTGCAGATTACCAGGAGTGTAGTAGGGCACAGGGCTAAAGGGATGAAGAGCAAGGAAAGTATTGGACTGATTATGTCAAAGTCCTATATCCTACTGAGTGGCATTAGCTCCATTGCACCTTTCTTCATCCTAAGACTTCATTAAGGGTGGAATATAAACTATGGACACTCTTCAAGCCATAGCTAGTTTCAGAAAGAGACAAAAGAAGATAATGCAGATGCACAAAGTGGGTGTGTGGAAGAAAAGGCAAATTGGCTGGTCAGATATTGTTGATTATTGTTGCACTTGTATAAATGTTTAATTATGTGTTTGGACAGAAATTAAACATTCATGCAAAATAGAGGGATTGGAACCCTTATAGTGGATTTTTTTGTTCACCTGTATCAGCCACGGCTTTTCATGCAGTATGCATGTATTACAGTGATGAGAAGCTGGATATGAGTCAGCAGTGTACCCTCTTTGCCAAGACGGCCAACGGCATATTGGGCTGTATTAGTAGGAGCATTGCCAGCAGATCAAGGGAAATGATTATTCCCCTCTATTCGGCACTGGTGAGGCCACACCTGAAGTATTGCGTCCAGTTTTGGTCCCGCCACTACAGAAGGGATGTGGACAAATTGGAGAGAGTCCAGCGGAGGGCAATGGAAATGATTAGGGGGCTGGGGCACATGACTTACGAGGAGAGGCTGAGGGAACTGCGGTTATTTAGTCTGCAGAAGAGAAGAGTGAGGGAGGATTTGATAGCAGCCTTCAACTACCTGAAGGGGGGCTCCAAGGAGAATGGAACTAGGCTGTTCTCAGTGGTGGCAGATGACAGAACAAGCAGCAATGGTCTCAAGTTGCAGTGGGGGTGGTCTAGGTGGATATTAGGAGCTACTATTTCACTAGGAGGTTGGTGAAGCCCTGAAATGGGTTACTTAGGGAGGTGATGGAATCTCCATCCTTAGAGGTTTTTAAGGCCCAGCTTGACAAAGCCTTGGCTGGTATGATTTAGTTCGTGCTGGTCCTGCTTTGTGCAGGGGGTTGGACTAGATGACCTCCTGAGGTCTCTTCCAACCTTAGTATTCTATGATTCTGTGCTGTTCCAAAGTAGCAAATACCCAGTAGAACCTACTTTTTCATGGAATAATTCCCAGAACTGCGGAGCACTCCTCAATCAAACATGTCCAAAGATTTCAGAGCATCACAGGCTAAAAGGAGGGAGCTTGTCCCATGTGGCAGGAAGCAGTGGCTACTATCTTGGGATCTTTGTATTTGAAGCACTGAAAGCTTTCCTCAAGCACTCTGATACCATGATGAGGAGTGTAGCATAAAATACCAAGCTAAATAGACTCAATAAGCATGTTAAAATGGAAACAAAACTTGGGAAGTGCCAAGTGAAGGGATCACTCAGAAGAAGTCATCCTCTGAGCTAGCAAATGAAACAGAAATATGTTTAAAATGGGGTAGGTAGGAGGGGATTGTGAGATTAGGGATTTGTGGGTTCATAGAATCGCTAACAGAATGAGATTGTCACCTCCGGGCTACTTTTTAACATAGTGACCAGTCAGTCGTCGGTGAAAGTCATTTCAACCTATGTGTTCTATAGTAGTAACCAGGTTTCAGAGTAGCAGCTGTGTTAGTCTGTATTCACAAAAAGAAAATGAGTAATTTGTTAGTCTCTGAGGTGCCACAAGTACTCCTTTTCTTTATAGTAGTAACCAGTAAATCTCAACATTTACCAGTAGTTATTCAAGGTGTTGTCATGGGTTTCCTGTAAAAAGGGGAAATACAGAAGATCTGAGAATCAGGCTGTGGTAACCAATGGTAAATTATGACTTGTTATGGTAACAACTATATGTAAATAAATTGATATTTTGGTGATTAGTCCTTCAGACCCCACACATGGGGTTTTTTTCTTGTTTTCACAAGTTCATCTCACCATCAGCTCAGAACAGGCTCCCCAGTCTTACGGGGCCTCAGTGGGCCAAAGACCTTCCAACCCTTCCCTAAGGACCAGGGGTCCTGCCTCTTGGGTTTATCAGAAAGAAGACCTTGAGTCAGTTTTAACTCAGGCTGTTTAACTAAAAATCCACCCTTTGTCTCACAGACTGATAGAATTTAAGGCCAGAAGGAGCCACTAGATCACCTAGCCTGACCTCCTGTATAGCACAGGCCACCAACACCATCCAGCACCTGTAAAGAGACTGCAGTTTTACAGCCCATAGGAGACTAAATCTACTAATGAGAAGCACTGCAGCAGATCTAGGTGGTATTATTATGATTAACTATCAATCTGCTCTATCAATCTGCTCTGTCTTGACCGTGGCTTTTTCCCATGCCTCCAGTGACATTCAATTCTCAGCTTCCCATTACATACAAGCTGGCCTCTGCTATACCCAAACAATGTACTGTGTGCAAGCTGGTTTCCTTTCCAACTGCATGTCAGGATCCGGTTGCATCTTTACAGGGACCTGGCTCCTTAGAGTGCTCATCAGTCTCAGGAGCAATAAGCACTGCAGGATACTGTGTTGCATGAGAAAGGAATGGGGATGCACTGGAACCCAATAGAAGGGCAGCTGAGCATCACTATACATTGTAAATTTACAGAGCTCAGGGTAGATAAAGGAGTCATCCGAGGCCACAGGCACAAAGGCAGCTGTCAAGAGGGAACCAGTGACCTAGAGAGAGAGCTGTAATCTGACAAAGAGGAAATGAACAGGCTGAGAGGAGCAGCGATAGTTTTGGAAATTCAGAAAAGCATTCAAATGCAAGTTCCGTATACCTGCTGTAGTAGTGAGCTATTGTGTATAGGAGGTTTTTGCTGGTAAGATTCAGACTGACTTGTAAGATATTGAGTGCTTGAGCTGAAGCCTCAGGGGCACCTGATGCTGTAGCCCAGCAGTTCTCAACCCGCAGCTCACAGGCCGCATGCGGCCCAATTAGCACACAGCTGCGGCCCAGCTCAGCTGTGTGCTGAAGGGTGGCCTTGTGGGCCGGGGTCCCACCAGGTGAGAACCACTGCTCTAGCCAGTCACATTCCTGACCAGGGGAGAGAGATCAATTAGTTAATTAAGAGGCAGTTTTATATGAAGATAGATGAATGATTTCTGCCAGGCATAGTTTGAGTTGCACCTATTTGCATCAGGCCTGAATTTGGTGCAAGGTATTTTTAATAGACTTTGCCAGTATAGAAGCCAAATTTACTTTAGAGCCAGTCAGGAAGTGCCTGCATTGTAAAAGATTCTTGCTCCGGATAATATTAATTACATAGACCGGGGTAGGCAAATGTGCCAAAGGCGGCACGTGAGCTGATTTTCAGTGGCACTCACACTGCCCGGGTCCTGGCCACCGGTCCGGGGGGGCTCTGCATTTTAATTTAATTTTAAATGAAGCTTCTTAAACATTTTAAAAACCTTATTTACTTTACATACGACAATAGTTTAGTTATATATTAAAGACTTACAGAAAGAGACCTTCTAAAAATGTTAAAATGTATTACTGGCACGCAAAACCTTAAATTAGAGTGAATAAATGAAGACTCGGCACACCACTTCTGAAAGGTTGCAGACCCCTGACAGAGACACTCTGTGATGCAAAGACCAGCCTGTGCTTCAGACTATAAAATCAGGCTCCTATAAAGCTATCCTTTTGATATACCAATGAAAGAGAATTCAGCATTTCCTAACATCATTTTAAAATCCTGATGTCAGCAGACAATGAAGACACTTCGGGCATTTATGACTCAAGCAAGGCCTGTTGTTTAACCAAACAGATTGTCCGAGTTCTCTCTAAAGTTTATTTATAAGAAGTTTTGTTCTGTTATATTGAGCTGTATGTGAGAACATAATTTACAGTAAAATGTTTCATTTTACTTCCTGTCAGAAAGTGGCCATGGATTTGCATTTAGATCCCTCTCTAAAAATCTCAGTTGCATGATTTTAAAGGGATAAATTATTGAGCTCCACTTACAGGCTTTTTATGAAACTCATGTTTCATGGACTCCACAAAATTGTGTCACACCAGCCGAGGGTTAGCCATAAAAGTAACCGATAATAAAAGGAGGTGAGGGAGAAATTCTGCAAATGCTTTTAACAAAAACATCAACTGAAATTTTAATGTCAGTATAAAATAGATTAGCTGAGATTTCAAAAAGGTGAGCAGGAATTTTAATCTTCACAATGGAACAACAAGGCCAGACTTCAGAAATAGGCAGAAAAAGGAATACATTAATAAATAGGCCACAGTTGAATGTCAACAATAAGGTTGTTTCCTGGGCAACTTACTACCTTATGCCAATTATTTCTGGATCTGAAAACTGCCTGAAAATCAAAAAGGACTGGAGAATTACAGTGGCATTCACTAAAATCCAGATCCAAAACTCATATAAGTCAACGAGACTCTTTCCATGGACCACAGTGGGATTTGAATGAGGCCCTAAGAATCTGAACTGTGTTTATAATACTATGGTACACATCCTCTTTAAACAGAGGATTTATGAAATGTCCATTGACATCAGAATCACTTTACACCAGTGTTGTTGATCCAGTGGAGAGATCAACTCTTGTGTTACTGTTCCTCGCTGGAGTGGGCATGGCAGTAGAGAGACAGTTTTATACGAGCAAGAATTGCTTTTATGTCACTGATACGTTTTCTGTTTTTCTGACCCTTTTATGTGCACAGGATTCTGGAATTGACATTGGTGATATTTCTGAGAGGAAGGCCCTGAGGAAAAAACTGCAGTGCAAGACCTTTAGGTGGTATCTCGTCAGTGTGTATCCAGAAATGAGAATGTACTCAGACACGATCGCCTATGGGGTGGTAAGGATCCTGTTTACCTTGATCATAGAAAAAAGAATAATAGTGGAAGTAATTCATGCAGACACTGCGTAGTTCCAGATAAGAGCCAGATCAAACTGGGAGTCACTAGTTAAATTGGTGGACTGACTGGTTAGTTGAAAAAGACTGTTGTGCTATAATACTTCATGCCAATACATTCCTGTGTATTGTCTTTTTTGCCTGTTCTTTTCACAGATTTTGTTAAAGTGAAAGATTTCTGGGGTATAATTTATTAGAAGCTACAGAGCTGTTGGCTGGAAATTGTGGTGAATACATGTAGTTTGTGTGAATTCACTTAGTTTTTCACATATAAGCCCCTTAATATAATATCAAATCATGTATATAGAGGTTCATACAGACAGGTATGCTCCTAAGGATTATTATTATCATTGCATACTATTTATGTTACAGTAGCTCCAACAGGCCACAGTTGAAATCAGGGCCTGATTATGCTAGGCCAGTGTACTAAAACATAGTAAGAAACAGTACCTGCCCCAAAGAATTTACAACCTAAATGGAAAAAACAGACCATGAATAGTAGGGGAAATGAGCGCAGAGAGGTAAAGTGATTTGCCCTTGGGCACAAAGCAGGTTAGTGACAGAACCAGAAAAAGAACCCCTATCCTGACTCCTAGTCCAGTGCCTCATCCATTATCCTGCACTGGGTTCTCTGAGTTCTGCAGTTTGTCAGCCGTGGAGATCCGGTTGGATCTAGGTTTGCCAGGTGCTCGATTTTCAACCGGGCTGATCAGGCCATTAAAAGTCCTGTTCACGGTGCTGTAGGGCTAAGACAGGTTAGTCCCTACCTGTCCTGGCACCACGCTGCGCCCTGGAAGCAGCCAGCTCCTAGGCGGGGGGAGCACAGGGCTCTGCATGCTGCCCCCACCCCGAGCACTGGCTCCACACTCCCACTGGCTGGGAGCCACAGCCAATGGGAGCTGGGGAGGGTGGTGCCTGTGGGCGAGCACAGAGACTTCTGCCCCGCCCTTTCCCCACCTAGGAGCCGTACCTGCGCTGCTGACCGGGAGCTACATGAGGTAAGCCTGTGTCCCTGAGCCCCCCGCAACCCAGAGCCCCCTCCTGCATCCCAGCTTCACCCCAGAGCTCTTCCACACCTCAACCCCCTGCCTCAACCTGAAGCCCCCTCCTGCACTCTGAATCCCTTGGCCCCACCCCCCCCAGGCCTGGAGCTCCCTCCTGCACCCCAAACCCTTCATCCCCGGCCCCACCCCAGAGTTTGCACCCCAGCTCCCTGCCCCAGCCCAGAGCCCCCTCCTGCATCTTGAACTCCTCATTTCTGGCTCCACCCTGGAGCCCACACCCCCAGTTAGAGTCCTCAACCCGCCCCCCCCCCCCCCAGCCCAGTGAAAGTGAGTGAGGGTGGGGGAGAACGAACCATCGTGGGAGGGAGAATGTAGTGAATGGTGGGGGCGCAGCTTGGGAAAGGGGCAGGGCTAGGGTGTTCAGTTCTGTGCAGTTAGAAAGTTGGCAACCCTAGTAGGATCCTGTAGGGCGGTAGCACATTTTAGCGAATAGAATGAATCATAGAATCATAGAATATAAGGGTTGGAAGGGACCCCAGAAGGTCATCTAGTCCAACCCCCTGCTCGAAGCAGGACCAATTCCCAGTTAAATCATCCCAGCCAGGGCTTTGTCAAGCCTGACCTTAAAAACCTCTAAGGAAGGAGATTCTACCACCTCCCTAGGTAACGCATTCCAGTGTTTCACCACCCTCTTAGTGAAAAAGTTTTTCCTAATATCCAATCTAAACCTCCCCCACTGCAGCTTGAGACCATTACTCCTCGTTCTGTCATCTGATACCATTGAGAACAGTCTAGAGCCATCCTCTTTGGAACCCCCTTTCAGGTAGTTGAAAGCAGCTATCAAATCCCCCCTCATTCTTCTCTTCTGCAGGCTAAACAATCCCAGCTCCCTCAGCCTCTCCTCATAAGTCATGTGTTCCAGACCCCTAATCATTTTTGTTGCCCTTCGCTGGACTCTCTCCAATTTATCCACATCCTTCTTGAAGTGTGGGGCCCAAAACTGGACACAGTACTCCAGATGAGGCCTCACCAATGTCGAATAGAGGGGAACGATCACGTCCCTCGATCTGCTCGCTATGCCCCTACTTATACATCCCAAAATGCCATTGGCCTTGTTGGCAACAAGGGCACACTGCTGACTCATATCCAGCTTCTCGTCCACTGTCACCCCTAGGTCCTTTTCCGCAGAACTGCTGCCTAGCCATTCGGTCCCTAGTCTGTAGCTGTGCATTGGGTTCTTCCGTCCTAAGTGCAGGACCCTGCACTTATCCTTATTGAACCTCATCAGATTTCTTTTGGCCCAATCCTCCAATTTGTCTAGGTCCTTCTGTATCCTATCCCTCCCCTCCAGCGTATCTACCACTCCTCCCAGTTTAGTATCATCCGCAAATTTGCTGAGAGTGCAATCCACACCATCCTCCAGATCATTTATGAAGATATTGAACAAAACCGGCCCCAGGACCGACCCTTGGGGCACTCCACTTGATACCGGCTGCCAACTAGACATGGAGCCATTGATAACTACCCGTTGAGCCCGACAATCTAGCCAGCTTTCTACCCACCTTGTAGTGCATTCATCCAGCCCATACTTCCTTAACTTGCTGACAAGAATACTGTGGGAGACCGTGTCAAAAGCTTTGCTAAAGTCAAGAAACAATACATCCACTGCTTTCCCTTCATCCACAGAACCAGTAATCTCATCATAGAAGGCGATTAGATTAGTCAGGCATGACCTTCCCTTGGTGAATCCATGCTGGCTGTTCCTGATCACTTTCCTCTCATGCAAGTGCTTCAGGATTGATTCTTTGAGGACCTGCTCCATGATTTTTCCAGGGACTGAAGTGAGGCTGACTGGCCTGTAGTTCCCAGGATCCTCCTTCTTCCCTTTTTTAATGGCTCTGTACTTGAGAGGTATTTTATAATTATTTGACTGCTTTGGATGGTCAGTTGAAATTATAGGGCTGGCTTTTCATGCAAGTCAAATAGACAAGAAGAACCCATCCAAAAAGTTATAAGGCAAATATGACAGGCCTCGATGTGAGGATATTGACTTCACTGGAATTGTGCTCAGTTATACTAGAACTGAATTTGGCCCAGATTCTTTTAAGGATAGATTAGACTTCCTAGTAAATGGGTTCATATTTCTCCTACCAGGCATAGAAGCCTGGAGCATTTTTGATCACAGATATGAATAGGAAATGAGTGAAAAAGGAAACACACAGGTGGAATAACTGAGTTACTTGACACATCCTTCTTGGACTAATTCAACATTTATTTGACAGGTACAGATGAAAAGCACGGAACAGGCCTTCTAAGATTTTGACTCTCTTGAGCCTGTCTCAGCATCCACAGAAGGATGCTGGCAATACCAAATAAGCTTGGTATACAGCAAGAGTGAGTGTTCATACATCACACTGTTATGTGATGCAGAACCAAAGAGCCCAATATATAAGTCATCAGGGCATCTCTGGTCAATACATATATATTATGAGTGTGCCACAACACGGGGCCTGATATAATCTATTGACCGCAGCATGTCAGTACATTAATGGCCTCATAATTTAGCTGGGAGCTGTAGTGGAAGTCTTATTCCACTAACTGTGTACTTCTGAAAAATGCCTGAAAATAATGGACCATATGACAAAGCATTAGAGAGAACTCTAGAGCTCTAGAGTTACAGAGGCTTGCAAGAGACACTGCATTAGGAAATAAAAACACACTGTCACCTGATCTTCATAGAGGGAGTGGTATTTGGTTCCCTCTTCTGTTCGTTCTTCATTTCTTCTTTTCCACTTGTTTGCTAAGCTTGTAATGAAGGAAGAAGTGCCATGGAAATGCAAATCAGCTGCTAATTTAGATTTTAAATATTGAAGTGCTTACCTGCTTGGATCACTGCTCTGCACTTACCAAAGATATCTGATTTTCTGGGATGGAGATTTTGTTGTCAGTAATGAAAAAAATTAACAAAAATGCTGCATTATTACAAAAGGAAATTGGAATCAATACATTTTTTCATTATTTGATCAGCTGGAGACTCAGATGTTGCCAGTCTCCACTGTAAGATTGTAATTTAGGCTATGTGTGCACTTGGAAACTAAGCAGTGTGTGATAGCACTGGATTATGTGCAGTTGGTCAGGTGTGCGCGCTAACTATATGAAGTCTTTCTTGTGCTTTTGCCCAGCATCCACACTAGTGTTGTTCTAAACCATCTCATTTGAAATATCCTCGAGTACCTATCTGACATCTCCCAGAGGCAGTGGATTCTGAGAGAATTCAAAAGGCCACCAGTCCACTTTGGGCCAGTAGTGTGTAGACTCATTGAACTGATTCATCTAGTTCATATCCATGCTGGCACTAAAAAGGAGAGAAGGCCTATAGCAGAAATGAGCATGGAAAGAGTGAAGTACGTCAAGAAGATGGCAGAGGTTTACTCATTCAAACAGCGCAAGAAGCATAACAAGAATAGTGATGATCTTGAATCGAGAGAGGAAGGTGCAAGTAACCATAGTGACAATGGAATAAAATGGCAGCACTATGTCATTAATGTCAATAATAATAAAGGGAAGGATGGTTTTATAGTTAAGGCACTCAGGAAATCTGAATGTAATTCTCAGCTCAGCCACAGACGATCTGTCTGACACTGGGCAAGTCACTCATCTCTCTATGCTACAGTTTTCTGTCTGTAACATGTGGATAATACTTCCTTTCTCCCACACTTACTGTATCTCTGTGAGCTTTTCAGGGTACAGACCGTCTCATTACGTGTATGTGTATGTGCACTGACTAGCACAATAGGGATCTGATCTCAGTTGAGGCCATTGCTGAAATGTTAATATTAATCGTGTCCCCTGAGCTGTCCCTGTTTTGGTGCAACTCTGCATCACACTAGCATTGGGCAATATGCCCAATTTGGTCCAATGTGTCAGAACAACAGCGAAGTATTAGGTTTATTATGGTTAAGTAATTTAGATGGAAATGCTGTAGGTACATAAAATTACTCCATTGGAAATGTGTATAAAGTAAACTAAATGATAAATATTTCACCTCATTGCTTTTCTATGTTCTGAGATGAATAGTTTGTCTATACAGGATATTGAGACTTTGGTTTCATAAGATATGTGCTCCTTCTAGGAGGGCCCCTTTGAGTCCCATGCATATAAATTACACATATAATCCTGTGGTACCTAAATTCTCACTTACTTATTTCATTCTCCATCCCAGAGGCTCAAGGTGATCAGAAGTCCTTCAGAATGTAAATTTCTTATGAGACTCCTTGCAGAGCCTTTCATCTTTATTGGAAGGAAAAGCTCTTTCAGAAACTGAGTGGTGTGCTCTTAGATAAATTGCTCAATAAATCCTTCATTCTTTGTAGCAATGTGGATTGTGAGTCGATGGAGCTATGCCAGTCTACGCCAGCTGAGGATCTGGCCCACTGATGCTGTTGGGACTGCTTGTGGGACAGGGTACATCATTAGTAATGGTATCAGAATCTGGCATTATGTTTTAGTCCATTTGGGACTGATGCTAAGTGGTCCTGGGCACTTTTAGGGAGTTTCATGGGCCCTCAACTCCCATTGATATAATAGAAACTGAGTAAGAAGTTCAGGATTTAATCTACAAACAACAAGAGCATACAGCATATGTTTAATTCAGGGAAGAATTTGATCCAGCTGTTTTCTCTCTAAATGCACTCTTAACCTCACACAGACAAGTGTCTTTATTATGAATGTTTCCTTCTCTCAGGTAAATATGATTTTCTTGCAAAGAAATTGAAATGATTAAATATAGTCCATTCTAACACACATTTGGTTTCTTTTTCTCTCTGTCTATTCTAGCTGCAGAATTCCCTGAAAAGTGATTTGTGCCTTGATCAGGGGCCAGACACAGAAAATATTCCAATCATGTATATCTGCCATGGAATGACACCACAGGTTAGTATGACTAATGATCTCATATATGGCTGCTGCTTTTAGTAGGCTGTGTAGGAGGAACCATATTGTAACCATCAATGTTTTTTTCCTGCTACAGTACCTCCTTAGGCTGTTTGTTAGAGATTTTATAGAAAATTGGAACATTACTTGTGCCATAATGTCGAGAATCACTTGTGTATTAATTAGTGCTTTGACAAGGAAGCTTATTTATTCATTTTGGAAGACTATAAGCAACAAGAGGCATGAATTAGTGCTACATTTAGCAGGAATTGTTGGCATAAGCTTTTGTTATTTATCTCTTTTAACTGTGTCCCTGATATGAATGCAACAGTAAGCTCTAAAGAAGATATAATTGTATTTATAGCAAAATTTTCTGTTTTGGGCTGCTGTATTTACTGTCTTTGTTCTGGGAATTTGAAAGGTATAGCACCCTACTTCAAAGTGCATTACAGACATGTACAAAAAATAAATTAATACCTGCAAAAGCCCTTTATTCCAGGCCCTTTTTACATTCCCTAACACACGCTCATTTTGTTCAGAATGGGTCAGACTCAAATTATCAAAGCCCTTGCATTTACTGAAACAGCTGGATTTAATAACTGACAAATAAGAGTTTGAACATGTAGCCTCTTCTTGAGTGACTAACGATCTGGACACATGTAAAAGCATTCTCATGCAGCTACTTAAACTACCACCTGCGTGGTCCAGAACTTGCCTGTCAGAGACAGACCGTGCAAAGTAGTTGATATTGGAAGATCACTTAAACAAAAATCTATAGAAGAAAAATAGTCATATTTTGATTACATGTTGTAGAGCAAAATACCCCTGCGTTTTAGAATACATGAGGGTGATTGAAAGCATTTACTCCCTTCCTTTGCTAGTGCCTAGTAATAATCAGCAGAAAATTTTGCTCTGGTTGTTTTTATGCAAGCATTGTACAAAAGGACTTTGATACTCTTCATTTATATAAATGTGTGGGATGTGGTGCTGTTCATAGAACCATCAATTACTTGATTTGATTACACAGCAAAGGAGGATCATAACACTAGCTAGCTAAGACATAAACAAGTGCACATTGAAAAGGTAGCATTGATCTTCCATCTATGGGTAACTTAGTTGGAAACTTAAACCTGATGAAATTGTTGGTGTTGGTTATATAATACCTTGCAAAGTTATGTGTTCTGCATTTTCAGCTCTGCACTGATTTCCTTTACTGAGAGCTTTTAATATTGATCCCTAGAGAGATCCTGCTTGAGTAAATTATGAATGATGAAGAGAAAAATATCAGAGAGTCCCATTTATCACATGCATCCACTGCATAGACTGCAGCTTATTTTTCACATAAGTATGCTGATAACTAGTGTGTTGCCTCCAGGAGCTTTTTAAGCTGGTCCTCATTGTTAGCTAAGTAACTACCTACCTCTGATGTAAATCACAAGTTTGCTGGAGTCATTATTCTTCACCTTCTGGGAAGGTGCAATAATTCTCTTCTGGCATATCATCTTGATAACAGTCTACATACACTGTTGTAAATTAAAATTGGAAATTTTAATTATAGTTAAGTGGCAAAAAAAAGCCCCCTTAGTTAGCACCGTTCAGCATTCACTGTAAACTATTTTTGAATGCCAGTCAAAGCTCTGCATAAATGAGATATGGGTAACAAAAATATGGGGATGGGGGAGAGAAAGAAGAACCCTCTTGATGGGAGCATGCTCCTTTCATAATTACAGTGTTGTTTGCATCTCCTCACCCATTAACATGATTTCAGGGTTTTTTTTAAAAGCTATGATACTGTCTGACTCTGCCTGGGATTAGAAAATGCGTGAGATCTCTCTTTAAAGAGGAACTTGCTGTTTCCCCATTCAGGGACATGTACTTGGCCAAATTGTGTGCCACTACAGTAGCACAAAGGACCCATACATTTTACTGAATAGGCATCTGGAAGATTTCCTCTGTGTAGAGGGAATCCCCGTATTTATGGCATAGACCCAAGCCTCTTCCCAGCAACTGGCACAGAGGGAGTGGTTGGTTCAAGGTCCCTTTGTGTAATCTGGCAGCTCACACCTGTGGCCATGGACCTAACACAGTATGCATCCGATGAAGTGAGCTGTAGCTCACGAAAGCTCATGCTCAAATAAATTGGTTAGTCTCTAAGGTGCCACAAGTCCTCCTTTTCTTTTTACTTAGTGTTAAGTTTGTTGAAGAAGAAAAAAATAGTTGGAAAGCAGTAACACTGTTTAATGAGGAATACTGGCCCAGTCCTGAACCCCCAACTCATGTGAGCAGTCCCAGTGAGACTAGTCAGTGGGACTCATAGCAGGGGCCAGGACTACTGGTGTGAACAGGCGTTGCAATATGAGGCCTTGGCTAGAAAAATCCCATACGCCTCATGTCCGAGGTTCATTCGTTTCTTAGGCTACGTCTACACCGCGAGCATGGGTAGTGGCAACAGAAGCATGGCTTGAGCGTGCTGAATACTCAGTGCAGCTAAGCCATGACTCTGCTGCCATGGCCTGTGCTACTGCAGCTTACCCTGCTGTTTATACTCACGCAAGGTCTGCATACACAAGCAGGGGAATCACACCCCTAGCTCATAGTGTAGACGCAGCCTGACAGGCGTTTTGGCTCTTCCAAGACCATTCTAATATTAGGGAGAGGAGGTAATGTGCAGGAAACTGTGTGGTTTAAACAATGTTCTACCCTGGTCCGTGATGCAATTTTTACAACTTCCTTAATCCTTTCCTCTCTTAGAAATTGGTTTCTTCCTTCTTAAACCAGTATAAAGTGCTCACTGGAGATAATCTTTCATTTTCCTTATAGGACCCTATGCATTTCAAAGTGCACCGATATGCTGACTAGAGAGCTTCTTATAGCTGATTACCACAAGGCCAGTGCATGTATCCTACAAGGAGAAGAGTCACAGTAAAATAAATAAATAAAAAAAATGTGCATAAGCACACTCCAGAAAAATCATTATAGGGTAATAGCATAAGATGCACCGGACCAAGAGAAGAATTCAGGGCTTGTCATGCATTTCAGTACTTTGGTTTTCACAGAGCATTCATATATTTGATAGATTTAATAGCAAATAAGTCAGGGGTAGAATGCATTTTAATAAAGGATGTGTTTGTGGACTTAAATAGAACCCTTAGAAATATGTATGAGGATGAATTCATATGATCATAAAAAACAAGTTAAAAATGGAAAAGACCCATTAGGTCATTAGGCCATCTGCTTGACAATTCAGGATTTTTCCCTAAGCTACTAGTATTTGTTCCTATATTTTCTCCATTCTAGTTTTAAATATTCCAGGCTGAAGAGCTTCCTCTATTTCCCTCGGGGGACTATTCTACAGCCTGTCAGGAAGTTTTCCCTGATATGCAGCCTAAATTTTTCCTTTCTTCTCATTACTTCTAGCTATAGCCTCTTTTTCCATCATGAATAATTTCTTGCTCTGTGCTAACCCCTTTCAAATCTTTGAAGACTCTGATCTAGTTCCCCTTTTACTCATCACTTAGTCAAGCTATTTGACACCAGCTCTTGAAATTGCATAGCTGTGGAATGTGTAAATGGCTACTCTTTTCTTTTAGCATGATTCACACACATGGGATGATTACACTCTTTGAAAAGGGAATTGTGAAGTTAAAATATAAGAGTGCATAGCACTGTTTTGTGGCCAGTGGCAAGTATGTCAAACATCCCTTTGTAATTAATAATGCTTTCAAAAGTGCCAAAGAACTGCTCTCAGACTGCATAATGGAATAACCAGAGATTGTCTCACTGCACAAAACAACAGCTGTTTTTAAGAGGCATTAGAATTAATAATGAGTGAGCCTAAAATGTTTGAGGTTAACCAAACTTTCACCAACTCCCTTCACATGATTGCTGTACTACTTATAAAGAATTAATATGTATTATTAGCCCTTCCATACAAGAATCTCAGAGTACGTGAATGAATGAATAAATATGCCTGTGAGTATATTATTGTCACCATTATACAGATAGGAAAACTGAGGCACAGTTTTTCTGTGGTCATGCAGTGAGGCAGTGGTGGAATGGAGAATAGAATTCAGAGAATCTTGACTCTTAGTCCCCTGTTCTGTCCACTAACAAGAGCTACCAGGCCAACATGACCATCTCCACCCAATTTCTACTACGTGTGACCCATATCTTGTCTTCTGTTATTCAGCCTTTGCAACTGGCCAATTTGTCATTTGTCCCAGCCTCTAGCTCTCTCCATCCCACCAGGACTCCTAGTCTTTGCTTCCTGTCTTTATTTTCAGCTTAGTATTTTGAGGCCAAATTCTCTGTTGGTGTAAATTGCTATAGCTCCATTAAGTTCAACAGAACTGCACTAATTTGCAGCAGCAGAGAATTTGGCTCATAATTGTTTTTTAAAATAGAAACAATGGAGAAAAGGAGAAAAAATGCACACTTACATATGCAGAGCAGGATATGTTACAATGAAGAAAGGTGAAAATTGGCTTTTTACGTACATATGTGATTTAAATGCACATGTTTAAAGTTGTCATAAACTTTGCGAGTGGGTATGGGAGTTGGTGTGTACTTTATACAACACAAAATACTCAGTAACTTCTCATTCTTTTCAATCAATGTAATTATTCATTGGACTCCAGATGAAAATGTTCCTTTCTGTTATGTTTGGAAGCATAAATCCTACCCAGTTTGTTCTTCCTAACAATGGAATGTATCCAGAGGCAAAGAGTTTTTTCAGCTTTGTAAAATAATTTTGTGGCTATTATCCAAGTATCTATAAATATTTATGTTCCCACCAATTTGCTCCTTTGAATATTAATAAAGGCATAGTCCTAGTTGGACTCCTCCAACTGTACATTCATTTTTTCTACACCATGGAGCTTCATAAGTTCCCAGAATGTGGGATGAAGTAAAGGCACCAAGATGCAGCAGAGAGACGACTGTATGCTGCAATGCATCTTGAATGGAAGGAGGATTTAGAAGCCATAGATGAGGGAGACTGAGGCAAGGAGGAATGAGAGAAAGCTGACCAGTCAAACAGAAGAGAGAAAGATGCTAGTTTGGGGCCACACTATATTTTAAAACCCATAGGAGCGAGTTTCAGAGGTTGGGTCTACAGAGTTGGGCTCGCAGGGCTCGTGCTTTGGCTCCAAAAGCAGCAATGTAAAACATTGCAGCTCAGACTGGCGTTCTGGCCCTGAAGTCCGGGGGGGAGGGAGGGTAGGCTTCAGAGCCCAAGCTCCAGCCCCAGTTGCAATATCTACCCAGCTGTTTTTTAGCACCATGGCATGAGCTCCGCAAGCCCGACTCTGTAGACCTGAGCTCTGAGATGCAGTGCAGTGGGTTCAAATTAGAGTGTAGATACACAGTAAAGGGCCAGATCCTCAGCTGGAGTAAATTGGTGTGGCTCTATTCTAGCCCAAAGAGTTTATGATAGAAGAAGTAGAACTAACTTGATCACTTCACTGCTCCTTGATCCTGCCTACGCTACACCATGATGGGGTGTCAGGATTGAATGGATGTCACTTCCAGAGAGAGGAGTAAACAAGGAATAGAAATAAAAAAGAATAATAGTGAGTGAAAATCCTCAGCAATAAGGGGATGGTTTGTTTTCTTCATAGTCCCTGCCCTCCACTTCCATCCCACCAGAACAGGAAGGGCTGACAAGGATTTTACACATCTTGATTTAACATTCACAGTTAGCCCCTCATTGGGGCTTTTCAATATTAACATATGTTAGAAGTTAATTTAAAATAAAACAATGGTCATTATGCAGGAATTGTGCGTCTGCATGGAGGTGTTCTGCAAGGCATTCTACCTGGAACTTGTGCTGACTACATTAGAGCTGGTCAAACAATGAAAATGATTTCACTCACAATTTTGTAGAAGTTTTAGATTTTTCAATGAAAAAAAATTCATTTTGTTTCAAATTACATTTTGGTTTTTTGAAAAATGAAAATTTGAGTTAAAAATGCAGTGAACATTTTCATTTTTGTTTCCGTTAGAATTTTTTAAAATAAAAAACTCTAAAGCTTCCTTGAAATCGTATCTGTTTTCATTAAATATTTTGATGGAAAATGTTTTGGGTCTAAATATTTTAAACTGCTCTAATCTAAGTCACTTCCAAGTCATCAAGAATGAAGTGCTTACCTCCATTGCACCCACTACTAGCTCTGTATGCAACTTGTTCCTGCCAGCACTATTACACAACCTGGGAGAAAGGTCTGCTTTAAGTGAACTAATATATGCTCGTAAAGAAAAGTCTGGGTTTGGTTCCATTTGGAGGAAAGACTGAAGTTTAAGACCATGCTTATTCATAAGAATCAATAAGCTGACCCACTGGATAGAATTAGAGATGGGCCCTAGCAGCAATATTCAGATCCCAATTTTAAACTTCTGGCTTTTCGCATCCAGGATTTTGGTTTGACCTATTCTAGAGATAGGCTCAGTTGAAAAATTGGGATCTAGATCTTACGTTCTTCTGTTTTGATCATGCTCTTTTTTTCTACCTCGACCCCCCAGTGGATGATTGGATGTGGCACTTTGTTTTGGGCTCATCTCTAAAACACTCAGATCCTTTCAAGAGTCGTGATATCATCTAGCGAGTGCAGCAAATAAATGTTCCACCAACCAAGCAATTCATGGATAACTATTTGTAATGAAGTTAGAGGAACAATACAGGAACAATTAATTATGAATCTTTTAGTTTTCTTTTCCAGGTGTATCTTCTAGAATGGCTATTGCCAAGCTCTTTTTGGATACTGATGAAAATATTCTCATCTCCGTAAATTGTCGCTTCCAAGCAGTATAAATCCTTAAGTAGCTCATCCTCTCCAGGTCCTGTTGTTGCATACCAGTTTACATGGATTGAGGGGACCATTTTATATATTACTAATACATGAATTGTAATTGTGTCCTTCATTTCAGTTCAGACCTTTCATGGTACCTTTCAGTTAGTATCAAAACGTGGAAATATTAAGCTAAGCTGAACACACAACTCATTTTCCCTGGGATTCTTTCCTTTGCTGCCCACAGAATGCTAGGGTATTGCTGTCAGGGCAAGTTTTAGAGGCAGAGAATTATTAATATTTAAGAAAAGCCTATAGCTTTGATGGTTTAGATCCCTGGCTGACTTATAGAAGAACATGCATTCCTTTCTCCTCTATCTGAAAAATTACTGAGTGCCTGTAAATTTCTTTAGCACAAGGGCAGTAAAGAGCTCCTGTGGGAAACAGCACTGATGTATATTTTTAGAAATCATGAGGTCTCTTCTGGTTCACAAATAGGACCAAGTTCCTCACACAACACTCGGCTTCAAGACAAAACCTGTAAGCTTTACAAACCTACATCATGTGCGGAATTTTCCTAACAGAGGGCCTGCTTCTGCTACCTCTGAAGTTAATACTTGTTTGGCCACTGATTTCAGTGGGAGTAAAACCAGATTGAAGAACATATGGAAACCTGCAGATCTGTATTAAAGACTAACCTTCAAATGTTCAGTATTGAAGTATCAGCTCCCTATGGATGAGACATGCCTAGTGAAGCCTCTCACAAAGAATTTTCTAAGGAATTATATAAGGCACAACAGCTGGATTCATAGCTGTCAGTCACCTGTGAACTAAGAGCTGATGTTTATGAAAGGAGTTGACTTGTTTTCAAGGAAAATGATAAATATTTTTGTCTTTTGCACATATGAGTGATTGATTACACACAGACCCTATGCAATATCCTCTCTCTTGAACATGGTGTTACACATTGTTTTGAAAAAATAAGCACAGCCCAACTTTTTAATTGTGAGAATTCTGCCCAAAAAGAATGTGCAGAAGACAGAGCAACTTTATAACAACGGTCAGTGCTACATCGCTGTGAAATGAGTTTCAAATTGTAAATTGAAATGTGTGTGTGACTGGCTCCATGCTCTTAAGAGATGTCAAAACCTAGAGAGTGAGTTTCTTGAGTTTGCTGTTGGAAAATATGATTTATTACGATTTTTATTTTATTTATGAAGTTACATAGTTCCCTCAATATACCGACTGCTTTACAGTACTAAAAAATTAACCAGTCCCTGTTCCAAAGAACGTCTGGTCTCAAGGCACAATGAGTACTAAAACATTATAATACAGAGAAAGCAAAGGCTACTGCATGGCCGTTATAGTTGGAATGCTTCATGAAATGAAAAGGATTTTAGCAGCTCATTAAAGAGGACAGGAAGAGAGTTTGGCACAGGCATTGACTGGGAGGCTGCTCCAAGTGCATGCAAGTTCTTTGATGCAAGGACTGTTTCTTACTATGGGTTTTTTAACAGTGCCTAACAAAATAGGCAATAATATAAATAACAACAACAATAGGTATGATGCCAAATCCTCAGCTCATAAAAATCAGCTTAGGTCCATGGACTTCAAAGGACCAATGCAGATTTACAGCAGCTAAGGATCTAGTCCCTAGATTCTGGAGTAGACAAAAGATAAAGAACACTGATAGGAGAGAAGCATGAGCCAAGTATAGGGAGCAGGTGGGTGTACATTGTAGGCAGAAATTAATTTTAAATCACTGTAGGCTCTGCACTGTAGCTGTCAAGCTGGGAAAAAAAGAAGGTAAAATCTCTGCAAAAGCTTTTACTGAATGGAGCCTTAAAATAGCAAATAGCTAAAATAATATGATTAATTCATTATGCCATCAGGTTTTGGTATCTTATTATGATCCCATATAACATTTCTTAATTATCCAGTGTGAGGAAGGGCATGCAGTTTCGTAATTATGGTTAATTTATATAGTTTCTCTTTTACTGTGACTTTGAGTTCTTTGTTTATATATTCATTTTACCTGAGCAAATTCCCAGGTTGTGGGGAGGGTGGAGTAGTTTGGAGGGCATATCTGGATAACTTTTTGATTTATTATAATAAATATATAACAAATGAAAGAAAGGGAAGTTGACAGTAATGAATATAAATCTGAAGTTAGGAATTGTAGAATATTCATAAGGGAAGCAGAGACACACAAGGAGAAATTTATGGCCCGCTGAATTAAGTACAATAAGAAGGAGTTTTTAAAATGTATTAGGAACAAAAAGAATCCTGACAATGGTACTGGACCATTACTAGATAGAAATAGTAAAATTATCACTGGTAATGCAGAAAAGACAGAAGTGTTCAATCAATATTTCTGTTCTGCATTTGTGGGTAAAACAGATGATATAGTTTCAGCATGTGGTGATGAAAACAATCTTTCCATTCCACTGGTATCTCTGGAGGATGTTAAGCAACTAAAGTTAGATATTTTCAAATCAGCATGGCTAGATAACTTGCATCCAGGAGTTTTAAAAGAACTGGCTAAGGAGCTAGCTGGACTGTTACTGTTTACTTTCAATAAGTTTTGGAGCACTAGAGGAAGTTCCAGAGGACAGAAAGAAGGCCAATATTATGCCAATTTTTAAAAGAGTAAATGAGATGACCTGAGTAATTATAGGCCTGTCATCCTTACGTGGATCCTAGGCAAGATAATGGGATGACTGATACAAGACTTAATTAATCAAGAAATAAAGGCAAATCAACATGGATTTATGGAAAATAAATCCTGACAAGCTAACATTATATATTATTTAAATGAGATTACAAGTTTGGTTGATAAAGGTAATAGTGCTGACGTAATATAGTTAGACTTCTTTAAGGTACTTGACTTAGTACCAGATGATATTTTGGTGAAAAAAATAGAATGATATAAAATTAACATGGCACACAGTAAATGGATTAAAAACTGGCTAACTGATAGGTCACAGAATTTAATTGTAAATGGGGAATCATCATCAAGTGAATGTCTCTCCAATGGGGTCAGTTCTTGGTCTTATGCTATTTAACATTCTTATCCATGACCTAGAAGAAAACATAAAATCATCACTGATAAAGGTTGCAGATGACACAAAAATTGAGAGTGGTAAATAATGAAGAGGACAGGTCACTGATTCAGAGAGATCTGGAATGCTTGGTAAACTGTGTGCAAGCAAACTGTGTTTTTTAATATGTCCAAATGTAAATGTATACATCTGGGAGCAAAGAACTTAGGCCATACTTATAGAATGGGAGATTCCATCCTGGGAAGCAGTGACTTTGAAAAAGAACTAGGGGTTGTGATGGATAATCAGCTGAATGCGAGCTCCTTGTGCAACACTGTGGCCAAAAGAGCTAATGTGATCGTGGGATGCATAAACGGGAATCTCAAGAGGTTATTTTACTTCTGTATACGGTACTGGTGCGACTGCTACTAGAATATGTTGTCCAGTTCTGGTGGCCACAATTCAAGAAGGATGTTGATAAATTGGAGAGGGTTCAGAGAAGAGCTATGAGAATAAATAAAGGATTAGAAAACATTTCTTATAGTGATAGGCTCAAAGAGCTCAGTCTGTTTGGAGTGAGTTGATTACAGTCTATAATTATCTACATGGGGAACAAATATTTACTATTGGGCTTTTTAATCTAGCAGAGGAAGTTATAACAGGATCCAATGGCTGGAAGTTGAAGCTAGACAAATTTAGACTGGAAATAAGGCATAAAAATTTAACAGTGCATGTAATTAACCGCTGGAACTACTTATCAAGGGTCCTGATAGGTTTTCCATCACTGACAACTTTTAAATCAGGATTGGATATTTTTCTAAAAGATATGCTCTAGGAATTATTTTAGGGGAAGTTCTTTGGCCTGTGTTATGCAGTAGACAAGATTAGCATCTAGGTAATATATTCAGATATAAAGACATCTGAACTAGACCTTGTAGTGGATCAATATGGAAAAGACTATAATCATCATGTGTTTGATCTCACATAGCGTGTAACTTCGCTGCAACATTTTTTGAAGCTGTTTTCTTCTTTAAACTTGATTTTATAACAAAAACAGATTGAGCGTTGTGCTGAAGTCCATACTGTAACTCAGGCAAAGACCTCAGTGCCAGATGAGGACTGCAAGATTATTGATCCTATTCGGGCCAAGTGAGCTCTCTGGAATTTCTTCCCAGGGGATTGGCTGGATTCAAGACATTTAATGTTGTTGTTTATTTCCACTGGTTCTCAAATAAATGTACCCAGCATGAGGTTTTTGGGTGTGTCTCTGGTGGGTGTGTCCACTTCACTTCAACCCCAGTGTGACATTACATCCCATATTCTTCATAGAAATATGGTTATGATATGAATATGGCATAACTAAGATATACTTTATGCAAGGTGGCTCATATAAGATATCATTGGAAAGGTTCTGATTTACTGAATGTGATTATCCAATTTGTATGCATGTATCATTTCTGTATCTGAAGTTAGGAATCTTGACTATGTAACAATTACAACTGTGTGTGTACTTGGGGAAACGCCAACCAGACAGTAAGCAATCAGCCTTAATGGGCCATTAGAAAAAGACAATGAGTCTTTGAAGATGTGGATCTCCCATCTGCCTGGAGTTCCTTCCTGTGGACATGACAAATAAACCTGGTTTCATAGTTGCTTTGGCACTGCAAGGTCAGGTTTTAAGATCACCTGATACAAAATACCACCTTGGACACTGGTACTTTTCCTCTGTAGGGGGATGGGGATCAAACAAAGGTTTCCCGCCTCAGGTAAATTCTTTTTAAGGCTGGGGAGGGGGTTAATCTGGACTCTCCTCCATTGCCTACCCAAGAAGAAAGACTGCTGAAAGTACCTGAGGGGAAAGGCAGGGGTGAGTCCAGAGTGAGACAGAGAGGTCCTGTCTATAAGAAGAAATAACTGGAACTCTAAGCCACAGAAACTCAGCAACTTGCCTAAAACAACATTTAGGGTGAGAAATTAATTCTTGAAACCAGTCTCTTTAAGATTTTAAGCTTAGTATGAATGTTTTGTTTTATTCGCTTAGTAATCTGCTTTGTTCTGTTTGCTATCCCTTATAATCACTCAATAACTGTCTTTTGTGGTGAATAAACTTATTTCTTGTTTATAACATAACCCAATTTGTGCAATCTTTATCTGGGGGGGGGGCAAGAAGCTGTGCATATCTCTCTTCACATTGAGGGAGAGGGCAAATTCTTATGAGCTTGTGCTGTGCAGATCTTTCTATACAGTACAAGACAATATACCTTTGGGTCTGCACTCCAAGGGAGGTGAGCACCTGAGTGCTGGGGCAAGTCCCTTAAGATGAGTCTTCCAGAGCTGACCTCCTTGTCTGTGTCTTTCTGCAGCTGGGTGTGGTCCTACCTGTGTATGTGCACTAGAGGAGGTTTAAGAGCCTGGTTCAGCAAGGCAGGGTAAAGGAGTGCTACGCTGGTGGAACAGGTGGGCTCAGTGGTATCCCAGTACATCAGGTGGCACCTTAAAGGGGGGCAGCCCGTCACACCCAGTGCTCACCTCTCATAATGCAAGGTGCCAAATCACATCAACCTTGTTTGGGCAATTTGCCTCTAAAAATATGTCAGTGCTGCTCCTCACTCAGCCACAGGAGTTGATGGGGAATGACATGAAGCACATCTCTCTGGGGGCTGCATGTGCTTCCTCTGGTGTTGTTTTGGAGCTGGTCTTTTTGAACAAAGGTTTTTTAGCTTCATAGGTATAAATGATGGAGCCAAAAATAATATCCATTGTCCACAGCATATATTGACATGGGAGTGAGAAGCTAGGGGTTTTGAATGGAACTTGGGACTTCCTAGTAGTAGGGCTAAGTGTTATCTTGCCTCCAGTTTGTTTTAGGAACTGTATCAAACATGGGAGTTAGATATTATTAATTCACAGTGTAAAGGGACTTCAACTCAAAAAAGCATAAACAAAGAACCCTTTTCCTAGTTTCTGACATGATATTAGAGCAGGTCATTTTCTCTGTTCTGCTCCACCGAGAACATAAGCTATAAAACTGTATTATTCTGGATCAGAAGAACTCTATTCAACCCTCAGTTCTGAAATAATTGAATGGAAACTGTTTGTTTTTTCCATGTTTGAAAATATGTGGTGGTGTGATATTATGCATGCCTGTGACGGCAGAAGAACTGATCATTTTGAACGGAAACTCAGTTACTAGTGAGATAAAATTGTTGAAAAACAGTAATTTCTTCTTCGAGAGGGACATTGATTTTCTCATTTGGGGATGCACAATATTTATGTATTATTTATTTCAACAGACTCCAATTTATTTTCTTTAGAAGACAGTTCTGCTGCAGAACTTCCACTTAGTTTAGTAAATAGATTTAGTTTAGTGAATAGATCATGGATTTTAAAACACACTTAAAATTTGCCTATATGTCTAAGTAATCTGTATTCTTTTCTGTTATACTGGATTATTACTGAAGGTGATATAGAGTGGTGAAGATAGAAAATACCATCACAGGCTATTTGCTGCAACCAATCACCTGACAAAGGCTATATTAGGAGTCCTGACGTTCAGGTTCCAGGAGCTAACATGAGGCTTAAGAGCAAGAATTCAAAGGTTGGTTTTCTCAGAAGTGCTGTCAATGTTTAGGACCAGAAGGAGGCAGATTAGGAACTTGAATGCAGGGCTGAAAACTTGAGGCAAATAAGGGCTTGTCTCCACTGCCACTTACAGCACTGAAACTTTCCTCAGGGGTGTGATAAAACACCACCCTGAGCGATGCAAGTTTCAGTGCTATAAAATGGCAGTGTAGACAGTGCACTAGCGCTGGGAGCCGCGATCCCAGTGCTGGGAGCTACTCCCCTCGTGGAGGTGGGTTTTTTACAATGCTAGGAGAGCTCTCTCCCTGTGGTGGAGCCGCAACTAAACAGCCACATTAAAGTGCTGCCGTGGCAGCACTTTAACGTCGGCTGTGTAGACATACACTAAGAGTGTATTTTAGGAAGCTTTAAGGTCTACTTCAGGAACATATAGGCGCTAAACGGATGGGCAAATAATTGCCTCCCTTTTTATAGATATGGAAACTAGAGCAGAGAGCTAAGAAGTGACTTGGCCAAGGTCACACAGAATGTCTGTTAAAAAGAGCCGGGAACAAAACATTAGTTTCGTGGCTTCCCATAATGTATCAGACCCACAAGATCGACCTTTCTTCTAAAAGGAAGGGAGACATAGGTGTAAGGAGAAAAGGCTAGAGGGGATGGTTTAAGCCAGTAGCAATACTTAATTGTCTACACTATGAGAAACTGCTGTAATGTCATATCTGTCTTAAGAAGCGATTGGAAGAAAAACTGGAATATATATATAGTGGCAGGGTCGGACCAGATGGCTACAGGAGAGTGATAGAATGCAGATAGATTAGCCTCAGGTTAAGTAGGTCCCTTTTCCCTGGGTAAGGTAACAGGGAAGGTTCCAGAACAATCAGGAACTTTCTCGGAACAATTAAGGCAGACAGGCTGATTAGAACACCTGCAGCCAATCAAGAAGTTGTGAGTATCAATTAAGGCAGGCTAATCAGGGCACCTGGGTTTAAACAGGAGCTCACTTCAGTTTGTGGTGCATGTGTGGGAGCAAGAGGCACTAGGAGCTGAGAGTGAGAATGCGTACTGCTGGAAAACTGAGGAGTACAAGCATTATCAGACACCAGGAGGAAGGTCCTATGGTGAGGATAAAGAAGGTGTTGGGAGGAGGCCATGGGGAAGTAGCCCAAGGAGTTGTAGCTGTCACACAGCTGTTCCAGGAGGCACTCTAGACAGCTGCATTCCACAGAGCCCTGGGCTGGAACCTGGAGTAGAGAGCGGGTCCGGGTTCCCCCCAAACCTTCCAACTCCTGGTCCAGACACAGGAGGAGTTGACCTGGATTATGGGTTCACAAAAACGGCCAAACCGAGGGCTGCCGTGAATCTCCGAGGTGAGCAAATCCTCCAATAAGCGCGAGACCCACCAAGGTAGAGGAGGAATTTTGTCACAATATATATATAAAAATAAAATAACCTTGATCTTACTAATTGGGAAAATATTGCAAATTCTGATCAGAATTAACAGTATAGGGCACTTAGGAAAGTATATTGTTTGATTTAAAGATTTTCAGTGAGAAAGATTTTGCCTACTAAAGCAGATTTTTCTTAGAAATAATAGAAACTTGAAATGGGAAACAGTATGGTAAAGGAAGCAAACTATGCCCTGGTCTACACTAGGACTTTAGATCGAATTTAGCAGCGTTAAATCGATTTAAACCTGCACCCGTCCACACAATGAAGCCCTTTATTTCGACTTAAAGGGCTCTTAAAATCGATTTCCTTACTCCACCCCTGACAAGTGGATTAGCGCTTAAATCGACGTTGCCGGCTCGAATTTGGGGTACTGTGGACACAATTCGATGGTATTGGCCTCCGGGAGCTATCCCAGAGTGCTCCATTCTGACCGCTCTGGACAGCGCTCTCAACTCAGATGCACTGGCCAGGTAGACAGGAAAAGAACCGCGAACTTTTGAATCTCATTTCCTGTTTGGCCAGCGTGGCAAGCTGCAGGTGACCATGCAGAGCTCATCAGCAGAGGTGACCATGATGGAGTCCCAGAATCGCAAAAGAGCTCCAGCATGGACTGAACGGGAGGTACGGGATCTGATCGCTGTTTGGGGAGAGGAATCCGTGCTATCAGAACTCCGTTCCAGTTTTCGAAATGCCAAAACCTTTCTGAAAATCTCCCAGGGCATGAAGGACAGAGGCCATAACAGGGACCCGAAGCAGTGCCGCGTGAAACTGAAGGAGCTGAGGCAAGCCTACCAGAAAACCAGAGAGGCGAACGGCCGCTCTGGGTCAGAGCCCCAAACATGCCGCTTCTATGATGAGCTGCATGCCATTTTAGGGGGTTCAGCCACCACTACCCCAGCCGTGTTGTTTGACTCCTTCAATGGAGATGGAGGCAATACAGAAGTAGGTTTTGGGGACGAAGAAGATGATGAGGAGGAGGTTGTAGATAGCTCACAGCAAGCAAGCGGAGAAACCGGTTTTCCCGACAGCCAGGAACTGTTTCTCACCCTAGACCTGGAGCCAGTACCCCCCGAACCCACCCAAGGCTGCCTCCTGGACTCAGCAGGCGGAGAAGGGACCTCTGGTGAGTGTACCTTTTAAAATGCTATACATGGTTTAAAAGCAAGCATGTGAAAGGATTACTTTGCCCTGGCATTTGCGGTTCTGCCTTTGCAAAAGGTTTCTGGGGAGGGCAGCCTTATTTCGTCCTTCATGGTAGGACACTTTACCACTCCAGGCCAGCAACACGTACTGGGGAATCACTGTAGAACAAAGCATTGCAGTGTATGTTTGCTGGCATTCAACCAAAATCCGTTCACGCGGTGGGAGGAGGCAAAATGCGACCTTGTAACGAAAGCACATGTGCTATGTATGTAATGTTAACTTTCAAGGTTTACCCTGAAAGAGTGTAGCCACTGTTTTATAAAATGTGTCTTTTTAAATACCGCTGTCCCTTTTTTTTTCTCCACCAGCTGCATGTGTTTCAATGATCACAGGATCTTCTCCTTCCCAGAGGCTAGTGAAGCTTAGAAAGAAAAAAAAACGCACTCGCGATGAAATGTTCTCCGAGCTCATGCTGTCCTCCCACACTGACAGAGCACAGACGAATGCGTGGAGGCAAATAATGTCAGAGTGCAGGAAAGCACAAAATGACCGGGAGGAGAGGTGGAGGGCTGAAGAGAGTAAGTGGCGGGCTGAAGAGAGTAAGTGGCGGGCTGAAGACAGGGCTGAAGCTCAAAGGTGGCGGCAGCGTGATGAGAGGAGGCAGGATTCAATGCTGAGGCTGCTGCAGGACCAAACCAGTATGCTCCAGTGTATGGTTGAGCTGCAGCAAAGGCAGCTGGAGCACAGACTGCCACTGCAGCCCCTCTGTAACCAACCGCCCTCCTCCCCAAGTTCCATAGCCTCCTCACCCAGACGCCCAAGAACACGGTGGGGAGGCCTCCGGCCAACCAGCCACTCCCCCACAGAGGATTGCCCAAAAAAAAGAAGGCTGTCATTCAATAAATTTTAAAGTTGTAAACTTTTAAAGTGCTGTGCTTAAAGTGCTGTGTGGCATTTTCCTTCCCTCCTCCACCACCCCTCCTGGGATACCTTGGTAGTCATCCCCCTATTTGTGTGATGAATGAATAACGAATGCATGACTGTGAAGCAGCAATGACTTTATTGGCTCTGCAAGCAATGATTAAAGGGAGGAGGGGAGGGTGGTTAGCTTACAGGGAAGTAGAGTGAACCAAGGGGCGGGGGGGTTCATCAAGGAGAAACAAACAGAACTTTTACACCGTAGCCTGGCCAGTCATGAAACTGTTTTTCAAAGCTTCTCTGATGCGTACCGCGCCCTCCTGTGCTCTTCTAACCGCCCTGGTGTCTGGCTGCGCGTAACCAGCAGCCAGGCGATTTGCCTCAACCTCCCACCCCGCCATAAACGTCTCCCCCTTACTCTCACAGATATTGTGGAGCACACAGCAAGCAGTAATAACAGTGGGAATATTGGTTTCGCTGAGGTCTAAGCGAGTCAATAAACTGCGCCAGCGCGCCTTTAAACGTCCAAATGCACATTCTACCACCATTCTGCACTTGCTCAGCCTGTAGTTGAACAGCTCCTGACCACTGTCCAGGCTGCCTGTGTACGGCTTCATGAGCCATGGCATTAAGGGGTAGGCTGGGTCCCCAAGGATACATATAGGCATTTCAACATCCCCAACAGTTATTTTCTGGTCTGGGAATAAAGTCCCTTCCTGCAGCTTTTGAAACAGACCAGAGTTCCTGAAGATGCGAGCATCATGCACCTTTCCCGGCCATCCCACGTTGATGTTGGTGAAACGTCCCTTGTGATCCACCAGAGCTTGCAGCACTATTGAAAAGTACCCCTTGCGGTTTATGTACTCGGCGGCTTGGTGCTCCGGTGCCAAGATAGGGATATGGGTTCCGTCTATGGCCCCACCACAGTTAGGGAATCCCATTGCAGCAAAGCCATCCACTATGACCTGCACATTTCCCAGGGTCACTACCCTTGATATCAGCAGATCTTTGATTGCGTGGGCTACTTGCATCACAGCAGCCCCCACAGTAGATTTGCCCACTCCAAATTGATTCCCAACTGACCGGTAGCTGTCTGGCGTTGCAAGCTTCCACAGGGCTATCGCCACTCGCTTCTCAACTGTGAGGGCTGCTCTCATCTTGGTATTCATGCGCTTCAGGACAGGGGAAAGCAAGTCACAAAGTTCCATGAAAGTGCCCTTACGCATGCGAAAGTTTCGCAGCCACTGGGAATCGTCCCAGACCTGCAACACTATGCGGTCCCACCAGTCTGTGCTTGTTTCCCGAGCCCAGAATCGGCGTTCCACAGCATGAACCTGCCCCATTAGCACCATGATGCATGCATTGTCAGGGCCCATGCTTTCAGAGAAATCTGTGTCCATGTCCTGATCACTCACGGGACCGCGCTGACGTCGCCTCCTCGCCCGGTATCGCGTTGCCATGTTCTGGTGCTGCATATACTGCTGAATAATGCGTGTGGTGGTTAATGTGCTCCTAATTGCCAAAGTGAGCTGAGCGGGCTCCATGCTTGCCGTGGTATGGCGTCCGCACAGAAAAAAGGCGCGGAACGATTGTCTGCCGTTGCTCTGACGGAGGGAGGGGCGACTGACGACACGGCTTACAGGGTTGGCTTCAGGGAGCTAAAATCAACAAAGGGGGTGCCTGTACATCAAGGAGTATTTCAGGCAGGACTGCACGGAGGGTTCCAATAAGAAATGGTGCACCTAAGTTATCGTTGTTATTGGAACAAGGAGGTTAGCCTGGCCTCTGATTGATACATGGCTAGATTTACCTCGCTGCACCTTCTCTGTGAGTGACTGCAGTGTGACCTAGAGGAATGAGTCCCCTAGACAGGGGAGGAGGCAAATGAGTACAAAACAAATCTGGTCTATTTCTTGTTTTGACCCACTCCATCTATCTTTTACATCTTTGGCTGGCAGCAGACGGTGCAGAAGGACTGCATGCCATCCACATCTCATGGCTGCTTGGCAGAAGATGGTACAGTACGCCTGCTAGCCATCCCCATCTCTTGCCTGCCTGGCAGAAGATGGTGCAATACGACTGCTAGCAATCCTCATCTCTTGCCTGCCTGGCAGAAGATGGTACAGTACGACTGCTAGCAGTCCGTATCGCCTGCCTGCTCACCATAAGACGGTTCAATAGGACTGACTGCAGGACTAAAGAGAATGACCTGGTCAAGTCACTCCAAATTTAGTCCCTGCGCCCATGTCTGCCCAGGCGCTCCCAGCCGACGCGGCCAGGAGCACCTCGGACACGATGAGGACGACTACCAGTCGTATTGCACCGTCTGCTGCCAGAAGGCAAGGGGTTGCTGCTACTGTGCAGCAAAGCCGTACCGCGTCTGCCAGCACCCAGGAGACATAGGGTGACGGTTACCTGAGCGGGCTCCATGCTTACTGTGGTATGGCGTCTGCACAGGTAACTCAGGAAAAAAGGCGCGAAATGATTGTCTGCCCTTGCTTTCACGGAGGGAGGGAGGGAACGGGGGCCTGACGACACGTACCCAGAACCACCCGCGACAATGTTTTAGCCCCATCAGAGCGCTCCATTGTGACTGCTCTGGACAGCACTCTCAGATGCCCGATTGTTTGCCATTGCTCTGACGCTGGGAGGGGCGCTTACAGGGTTGGCTTCAGGGAGCTAAAATCAACAAAGGGGGTGGCTTTACATCAAGGAGTATTTCAGGCAGGACTTCACAGAGGGTTCCAATAAGAAATGGTGCACCTAAGTTATTGTCCTTATTGGAGCAAGAAGGTTAGCCTGGCCTCTGATTGATACATGGCTAGATTTACCTCGCTGCACCTTGACTGCAGTGTGATCTAGAAGAATGAGTCCCCTAGACAGGGGAGGGGGGGGAAGCAAATGAGTACAAAACAAATCTGGTCTATTTCTTGTTTTGACCCACTCCATCTATCTTTTACATCTTTGGCTGGCAGCAGACGGACTGCATGCCATCCACATCTCATGACTGCTCGGCAGAAGATGGTACAGCACGACTGCTAGCAGTCCGTATCGCCTGCCCGCTCACCATAAGACGGTTCAATAGGACTGACTGCAGGACTAAAGAGAATGACCTGGTCAAGTCACTCCAAATTTAGTCCCTGTGCCCATGTCTGCCCAGGCGCTCCTGATCGACCTCACAGAGGCGACCAGGAGCACCTCAGACATGACGATGACGGCTACCAGTCGTACTGTACCGTCTGCTGCCACAAGGCAAGGGGTTGCTGCTACTGTGTAGCAATGCCGTACCGCGTCTGCCAGCACCCAGGAGACATAGGGTGACGGTTACCTGAGCGGGCTCCATGCTTGCCATGGTATGGCGTCTGCACAGGTAACTCAGGAAAAAAGGCGCGAAATGATTGTCTGCCCTTGCTTTCACGGGGGGAGGGAGGGAACGGGAGGCTGACGATATGTACCCAGAACCACCCGCGACAATGTTTTAGCCCCATCAGGCATTGGGATCTCAACCCAGAATTCCAATGGGCAGCGGAGACTGCGGGAACTGTGGGATAGCTACCCACAGTGCAACGCTCCGGAAGTCGACGCTTGCCTCGGTACTGTGGAAGCGCTCCGCCGAGTTAATGCACTTAATGCACTTAGAGCATTTACTGTGGGGACACACACACTCGAATTTATAAAACCGATTTCTAAAAAACCGACTTCTATAAATTCGACCTTATTCTGTAGTGTAGACATACCCTATCTGAGAAAATAAAGAAGTACCTTGGAGACCATAGACAGAGAATACCAGTGAGTGAAAACAATTCGGGAAAAATCCTTTGGGCAAATGGCACTTTCGTTGTCCAGCTTAAAAGTCTGTGAAATGTTCTATAACAAGCAGGCCTGCATTTTTCCGAATAGAAGAGCATTAAAAACATTAAAAACTTAGGTGATATTACTGTGCATTACGGAAGTTCTTCTCAAAAATGTTTTGTTTTTCTTCCTCCTTGATATTTTGTACAGTATATTCCCATTTAAATTTTTGTGGGCCTGGTCACATTATGATATTTCTCTGTAAAGAATTGCATGAACTTCTGGCCTAGTTACTTCATCTTGAATTTGGTTTCCTTTCTACTATAAATTAGCTAACTGACACTGTGGCATCATCACTTTTGTGACTTTCTATATGTGTAGAAATTAAGAACTAAAAAAGTAAGGATTCACATAAGATTTACGTGCCCATGCTTATACATTAAGTATTTTCCCTTCTCTTTTTTCTTGTTGTGTAGTTTTACATATTTCTGTTGCATTGTTAAATGTATAGAATAATGTTCATGTTATGAATCCTATATATAAGTTCAAATTGCTGTTGAGTCCTGATATCTGCATTTTCCTACTTTGCACATTTTAGGAATGGGAGTTTCAAACGTAATCAGCTTTGACCCTATTGAAGTCAATGGAATAACTCTCAGTAATTTCTGTGGGATGAAAATTAGGCCAACCCCAAGCACGTAGGAAACTCCCACCCTAAATATGAAACCTTAATGTTGGTTTAACATTGAGGTTTTTTCTATTTAAATTCCTTGTTTGGTTTTTTTCAAGAAAAACAGAAACTTTTGAATAGCTCCTAGCTGAATAAGCTGGGGAGCAGTAAATTCATAATTTTGCTGCCTTTGTCATCTAACTGGAGACAGTTCTCTTCAAGACTTCTAGTCAACACAGCTGAGGCTGACACAGGCAGTAGACCAAAAGATTATGATAACTGGATGTCAGAGGAACCAGTTTTAGGGCTAGTTTCATATTGTACATAACCCAAAACTGGTCCTGAATACCAGCCCATCTGCTATTCTTATCATTTCTTCTCTCTTCTCTCAATCCTTAGTAACTAAACTCTGGTGGCCGTGTGCTTCAAGATTTTTATCCCCTATTTATATTCATTAAATGTATTTTGCCCAGAAGTAAATAATGCTAAAAAAAAGTTTAATTAAAAATGTAATAAAAACAAACAAGCTGTTTCTGAGCATGAGCAATGCATATCAATTTAAAATTACCAGAGCATTTCAGGGTTCTTATACAGTGCTTAATTTGGAAGAGTTTAGAGGTGCTGACTGAATATTATACAGCGATTCGATGCTGTTCTCATCTGGATGTTCACAATGCATATATGCTTGTCAGGCATTCTTTTCCATTTGATTTAGAGTATGGCTTATTGTGTCAGTACTTTTGGCCTAATAAGGATTTCAGCATGTTAAAACTTTGAAATACTCAAAACCTGGAAGGTAAAATATGTTGAGCTCCGAGATGATAAGGCTGACACATGATTTTGGACTCAAACTCTATGCTTTTCAGACTGAACACTAAGCTGATTAAGGTGACACTTCCTTACATACAGGGTTTGGTTTAGGTTTGTAGAGTTCCATTAATCTGTTAAATATAGCCAGTGATGTGGTAACAACAGGCACTCAGTAGACCTAAAGAAATTCTGCTGTTGTGATGTCAACGCTTCTGTAGGGCTCTGCAAGCTTGGCTGATGTGCAGTCTAATCCTGATCTGGGAACCAAAGTTCTCCCACTCAGAGCTGCCAGTCAGGCATTTGGCAGATCACCTCCAGCATGGAGCAGCCATGTGAATTGAGCATGCTGAGGAGTAATGGGCGACATTGCCACAAAGGGACAGAACATACTTGGAGGCAAAGTGATAACACACCCATCATCCATTAAGAGGAACTTATGATTTTCACGTATATCTATCAACCATTATGCTAACAGGTTTACAAAGATTCTATGTCTCGGCGCTTGAAGCGAGCTGTAGTTTTATCATGCAGAGATGGATGTGACTTGGTGGATGATTGAGTGGTTAGGGCTCTAGCCTAGGACTTAAAGGACGTGGGTTGAAGTCTGTACTCTGTCACAGACTTCCTGTGTGACCTGGAACAAGTCACTTAGCATCTCTGTGCCTTGGTTCCCCAACTGTATAATGGAGATAATAGCACTTTGCTAACCCACAGGGCTGGATAAATACACAAAAAGATTGAGAGGCACTCAGATATTACAGTGATGTGAAAGTTCAATAGATAGATAGACTTGGAGCAGAAATACCTAAAATATGCAATGTGGGCTTACATTCAGCTATACTTTACACAATCCATAATCACTGGTGATCTGGAAACAGAATTTAGGCATAATATACTTTTTTTTTTTCTTCTCCATGTGTGTTTGGTTTACTCTGCTCAAAAGGACACCTTTTTGTTGGCGAGGCATGGTTACACCTCTTAGGCCTTGTCTACACTTGAACATTTTATTGTTGTCAACATCTTCGCAATCCCTAAGCTGCCAGTTACATCCACACACAAAAGGGCAGGATGTGGTGAGGAGGCATAGTTCTATGAGAAGGACAAAAATAGAGGCATGATGGACACCATGATCTATTTTATTTTTTTTATTTTTATGTCATGCATATTACCATGAGTTCTTGAATGCCTGGAAAAGGTCTAAAAGTTTGTGATAGAGGCCCAATAGCTTCCCACACTGAGGCAACACACCTACTGTACATTAATGCTGAAGGCACTAATCTAACACTGAGCTTTTAGAAATGAAAAAAATATATATTATAGCATTATAATGAAGTTTCCACTTCCCTATGGTTCTCTCTCTTTGCAAGATGCCCTATGGAATAGGTCAAAATAAGCTTCATGGCCCAGCTGATTTTCATCTAAATAACATTTTGTGTGAATAAACTGAGGGATGGATTGTTATGTTGTAGACAAGCCTTTCCTTGGCTTAGAGTGAAAATACTTTTAATTAAAAACCATTAGAGAACTAAAATAGCAGTTCTATGCATGTGCCACATGTAGCAATTTAAAACTATCCAAAGCATTTCACATTTTTGGTAAGTGCATTAATTTGAAATAGATCAGAGTTGTAGGCCTGCATATTATGCAGCAATTACTAGAGTTAGTGATATTTTAAAAATCTCTCATCTCTTCCCAATTTGGCATTTTAATTGGCAGTTTTCAAGATCAATAGTTGCTTACAGTATAAATTTAGCATACAACCAACATAGTTATTGGAATGCATATGTTGCACTTGGAGTTTGATATTGTAGTAGCCATGGTTTGGTTGTCAGTTTAAACATTCTGTTGACTGATGTGATATTATTTCATTTGTTACTTTATCAAATGTTAAAGTCCTGGAGGTCAGATTTTTGTTTCTCAAACTCTTTGACAGTGGTGCTGTAGCTTGAGTAGAATACAGGAGGCAAAGGGCCTACTTAATAAATCTTTTGATTCTAATATGTCATTCTACTAAATTGAAGTCAACTGCTGGCTCATTTAGAATTCATGGACCAAATTCAGCCCCATTGAAAACGAATGCAACTCCCATTGTAGTCCGTTGGAGCTGTGCTAGTTTGTCAGCATTCATTCAAATTCTGATCAGCAGTTCAATTTGAACTAGTTTCTGTCCTTTATTTTTCACTAGTTGCAAGGCAGTTTTTATTCACACGAATGTTTGGGGAATTATTTTTTTCTCATACAGATACCTGTATGTGCATGCAAATAAAAGTATTTTCCTAGTTCTAAAACGTCAGTCATCCAGCCATGGAGTAGAAACAGTATCACACAACTTAGGTAACCAATCATGCACCACAGATAGCCAAACTTATTAGAGCACAAACAACCCAGAGGTTCAAATTTCTTCACATGAATTATTCACTGAATGCTAATGACTAACTTCCCGGAAGTCAGGTCTGATTTGCAAACTGAAGAAAGAGCTACATTTGTCAGACAATTTATTTGCAAGTCACATTCCAAATAGCCCTTAGCAAGGGCTGAATTCAGTCCATGGCTCCAATTGGTCGTACAGTACCTTTGCAGGGGAAAAAAAAAGAGCACTTTAATCTAGTAGAGAAAGGGACCGTAAGACCAATGGCTGGAAGTTATGGCTTCTTCATTTCTTGAAGAGAGGAAAGATAACCTGGTGATCAGGGTGCTAGCCTGAGAGTTGGGAGACCCAAGTTCAATTCTCTGCTCCATCACAGACTTCCTGTGTGGCTTTGGAGAAGTTCCTTAGTCTCTCTGTGCTTCAATTCCTTATCTGTAAAATGGGATTATAGCACTTCCCTACTTCACAGAGGTGTTGTAAGGACAAATACATTAAAGACTGTGAGGCACTCTGATACCACAGAAATGGGGGTGTGATAGGCTGGGCCTTTCTCTGAGATCACACCCAGGCAGTTTGTGTCTCTTCTCCTTCCAAAGTCCTTTCCCTCCTTGGGAACCTAACTCCAGCCTTTCCATGTTTTCAGGTGTAGGGGGGTCTTCTGCTTGAGGAGGCATTCAGTCTCTGAGTTTCCTATAAAGGTCTGTTTTTTTATAAGAGTATGGCACAGCAGGGCCCCAGGTCAGGATTTATCTTTGATCCCTGCCCCATGATGATCAGCTTGTCCTGGGTCTGTTAAGTCCTTGTGAGCAGTGGAGGCTGGTCAACTCTTTCTTTCTCAGCAGCGCTGTGGCAAGAGTCAGCTATTTCTGAGGCATAGCCACTCTCCTCCTAGTTGCTGCCCCTTCCTGTGACAAGCTCTCCTTTTTTAGCTTGTGTCCTCCAGCTGCAGCGCTAGGTAGATATGCCCCTCGTGGAGGTGGTTTATTTAAAGCGCTGGAAGAGCTCTCTCCCAGCGCTGCGCCGCGACTAGACAGCCACGTTAAAGCGCTGCCAGTAGAGACTAGCCCTAAGATAAAAGTCTCCAAATAAGGACTGGATGCCTTTCTGGAAGATATGCTTTAGTCAAACACAAGTTAATTAACCCAACACAGGAGTAACTGGGTAAAATTCTATGGCCAGTGTCATATGGGAGGTCAGACTTGATGATTCCATGATCCCTTTTGGCCTATTAATCTATTAACTAAATTACAATCATTTTGGATTTATTTATCTAATTTTGATTCCATTTACGGTACATATAAATGAGATAAATTGTTAATATGGAAGAAGAATGTTTTGGATTTTTTATTTTACTTCATCATCTAAACCAGTAGCAATTTTTTTTATTCTGTGTTATAAATTACTCTAATTTCCGCTTCTTTGCAGTATTACAATAAACAAACAGCACTGTGATAGGTTTTGCATGACAGGTATCAGTTGGCTATCCATAGAAGCTTACAGCAGTCCAGTGAAAAAGCTGATAAATGCATTTAAGTCATGCAGATGTTGCTACAATATTAACCGTCTATTTGTTCAGCAGGGAACAGTACTGATTGCAAGCCATGTTGTTGCATCCTGAATCAAATCTCTATATCTTCAGCAATGTATTTCACATGATGTATTCCTAGCACTTCCAAACTCTGCAATTAGCTTAGTAAATTGTGAGGTTTTCATGACTTTTTTTGTTAACAACTGCTGATTTGGGAGAAAAAACAACATTGTGACGGGTTCAGTCACACAGACGCCCTTGGGACTGTCACCTGATGTGCTGAGACTACCTTTGAGCCTGTTTTCCCTGCCAGTTTGGGGCTCCAGGACCCTGCCTTGTTGAGCCAGACACGCAAGCCTGCTGCAACACAGACCCAGGGTCTGAACCACATCCCCAAAACTGCAGACTTAACTGAAAACAGCTTAAGAAGTGCTCCTGTCTCCAGCACCAAGACACCCCGCTCCCAAGGGGATCCAAACCCCAAAAGAATTCGTTTTACTCTGCATAAAGCTTATACAGGGTAAACTCATGAATCGTCTGCCCTCTGTAACACTGATAGAGAGATATGCGCAGCTGTTTGCTCCCCCAGGTATTAATCACTTACTCTGGCTTTAATAATAAACAAAAGTGATTTTATTAAGTATAAAAAGTAGGATTTAAGTGGTTTCAAGTAATAGAACAAAGTAAGTTACGAAGTAAAATAAAGCAAAATATGTAAGGCTAACGTAATACATTAAGAAACTGAATACAGGTAAATCTCATCCTTAGAGATGTTCCAATAAGCCTTTTTCACAGACTAGACTGCTTCCTAGTCTCGGCCCAATCCTTTCCCCGGTACAGACCTTGTTAGTTCCACCAGGCATCTTAGGTGAAAAGCAGGGGATTCAACACGACTGGGACCCTCTTTGTTCTTTTCTACCCCCTTTAATAGCTTTGGCACAAGGAGGGAATCCTTTGTCTCTCTCTGGGTTCCCACCCCTCCTTCTAGATGGAAAAACACCAGGTTCAAGATGAATTCCAGTTCAGGTGACATGATCACATGTCCTTCATTACCCACTTGCTGGCACACATATACAGGAAGTCTTACAAGTAAACAGAGCCATTTACAACCAATTGTCCTGGATAATGGGAGCCATCAAGATTCCAAACCACCATTAATGGCCACACTCTGAATATTTACAATAGGACCTCAGAGTTATATTTCATATTCCTAGTTTCAGGTACAAGAATGGTACATTAATACAAATAGGATGACCACACTCAATAGATTATAAGCTTTGTAATGATACTTTACAAGAGACCTTTTGCATAAAGCATATTCCAGTTAACATCATATCCACTTATAAACATATTTTTATAAAAATATGGAGTGCAGTGTCACAAACACATCAACACACAGGCTTTGCTAAAATAGAATAAAGGTTTTTGCTTACACTGAGCAAACCAAGGCAATTTACGGAGTTAAAGCTGAAATGTCATCTGGATCCTGCTGCATTGTGTTTAGTTATGGCAGAAGTCCCTGAACATAGGGACATGCAAAGAAAGCTCCCTTAGGACTTGTCTGCATGGTGCATTTCTGCGCACCAGCTGGAGTGTGCATTCTAGTGCACACCAGCGTGTTGCATGTTGCCTTGTGGACCGTGCTGGCACACAATAAAAGTTCCTTAGGGTGTGTTGTTGTAGTCCTGTTTCAAACATCAGTATGCACTAGGGAACTCTTAGCAGGGTTGGCACAGCATGGTGTAATTAAAAATGTGTCTTTGGTATAGTATTAAACCTGTATGAAATGTATTTTCAGGACATGTTATAATTTTGCAGACACTGACCACCTTCAGTTTGTCATTGGCACACAGCTTCAAATGTGTTTTTATTGGTGTCAGAGTGTACAGAGCAAAAATGCCCTTGAGAGATCAGATTGCAACTCATATTGCTGCTGAAACACTGCTGTGTCACAGTACCGGTGGTGCTGCTTCCCACCCTTTCTTGCACCACTCAAGTGGTATCATTTACACCATTCATCAAATTACGCACTCTTCCATCACTAATCCTGACTTTGGCCCTGTGGTGCTTTTGAAGATGCTTTTGTAGCTAAATCTGCTTTTTCCCAAATTGGCTTATGTTAGGTTTGTTTTTAATTTAATGGCATTATTCATGTGAGAGAGAATTACTGTGTGAAGAAGGGTAGGTTTGGAGAGTCGTGACCATAGTGTGCACTCAAGGCGAATTCAAATAACCTGAGAGGATTGTCAAGTGAGATGGGAATCACTTTGCCAGATGGATGATATACACGGACGGGACACTGAAGGAGTTGTTAAACTCCTAATTTCAAGGAAGTCCACATGGAACACCCATTAATTATCTGCTTGTCATAGAATGCACACTTTAGGCTCCCAAATCGCATTTTTGTAGATCATACACAAGCCAGTTTCCAAATAAAGCTGAATCTGACCACTACAGACTCCATTTATGACTGAACATAAATCATGTGAAGGGAAATTCCCATCTGAGAAATATAGTCTGGGATGATTACAGTGTAGTAACAGCCATAGAGTTTAAAAAAAAAAAAAAAAGAGCAGATTGTCTTTCATTCAGACAAGAGGCAGAGTTGATCTTTGGTTCTCTTTGATTTCCTTGACTCCCTGCAAACCTTTTGGTCTAAAAATAAATGTATATTTTTATCTACTGAGCCATATCCAACACTATCTCTTCTTCTTCTTCCATTTCCCCAGACTTTTTACTACCCCATTGTGTGCATTTTTACATTGCTGGGCAGGTGAGTGTTTTGCAGTATAATGCAATAGACTGTTTAGCCAGATTATAACTCTCATTCTCTCTGCTTTATGTTGCTCTGACAGAACAAAGTAGGTAGAAATACACCCTAACAGCCAATTGGGAATTCCCTTGCATAGTGAAATTTTTGAGTGGTGTTGAGCCAGCATAACCAGCTCTATGCCACCCCCTACCTGATAGCCCCAGAATAGTGAGGTCAGGGGCATGGCTAGAGTGTGGCTGCACACCAGTGATCTCCTGATGGACAAGAACCTCCTTGGCTGAGGCTGCTTTAAGTTGCCCAGTGACTAAACAAATCCACAGCCAGTTGTCTTAGTTGTCAAAAAGCCACCTGTGCCTCCCCCCACCCAGTGCCTCCTGCCGCAGCTGGGCTACACAGAGCTTTACAGAATAAAATAAGCTAACTCTGACTGTTATCATCTTTTCAGGTTAAATGCAGAGTTAGTGGCACTAATGTTCCTGCTATCCATGGACAGCCTATTTCAAAGTTTTGGTGTATATTAAGCAAATGAGATAACATACAAAATACTTTCATTTTTAGGATTGATCAGCCAGCTACTTTGCATTTAGATAAAGAGAAACTTAAGGAACCTAAAGATTGAGAGTAAAAGAGGAGCTTTGGCAAACTGGGGTTTTATAGACAATGGTGCAAGGACTTAATCAAACGCCCACTGAAATCAATGGAAAGATTCCTGTTGACTTCACTAGGCTGTGAACCAGGGCCTAAATCCCCATAGTTACTCCAGTGAGGTCAATTGATGTATTCTGATGGAAGTAAGTTACAAATCTGGTCCCTACATTGCTGTGGAAAACATGGGATTGATCTGTAATAATTTTAGGAATATGTGAACTATCTATTAAGATAGTCAGTGCATAGCAGCATTGGGTTGTTAGCATACGTGGATGTACTGGTTCAGTTGAATGGTGGGTTGTTGGGGAAACAAGCCAGATGTCAGCACAATAGCCTAGATAAGGAACAACACCTCAAAAGAAAATAGCTGAGCTATTGGCTTGTGAGAATTCAACTTCTAGGCTCCAACACAAGCTGCACAACTGTTGTTGAGGCTGGCAGCCTAGAGATCAGAAGGATGCTACATGGTTAAAAAGACACGCCCCCCCCCCCCCCTTGGAGAAACGGAGGGGGTGAATTTTCAGCAGATGCTTGAGGGGAGACTTTGATGGAGAGGCAGAAACTGTAGCAGGCCAGTCTGTGCCTCGTGGGGTGTAACTGGGTGAAGTGTAATCCTACTTAAACATGGTGGCGGGGGGCGATAAAGTTGAGGTAAGATCAGAGCTGTATAGGCATTTATTGTTTAATTCTTTTCTCAGATTGCTGGGTACCTTTGGGTGAATAAATAACATGTTTATTTTGAAGAAGCTGTTTTAAGTCACTTTAATCAGCCATTGGTCGCAGGCTTCAGGAAGGAAGTTTTTTGCAGGTGCCAAATATAGCTGAACCTGTCATGTTCACATGCTTGGAAAAAAGAGGGTCTGCAACTCAGGAAACCAGTCTAAGAGTGGGTGAACCTTGGGGTTCCACGTACAGAATAGTAAAGATAGCACAAGCTGTCACCTGAGGGCTGCACTCAAGAGGAACAGCAAAGGAGTGTAAGGCACCACTCACCCTGTAACTGTAAGAAGTGCAATCTTCAAATCCATACATATGGTAACTGGAAGGAAATGCAGTGATTGGAATACTGGTGTAATATGCTTATTTTGGTCCATGCTTTAGATCAGTGATACTCAGACCTCAGTGGTTCAGGAGCCAAATTAGTGATTTGAGCCAAATTAGTGATTTGTGCCAAATTAGTGATTAGTGATCAACATTACCCAAAAGAGTCACAGTTGTGAGGATTCATTGTTTCATTTACTATAATACTATATATTCATATTTAAACAGTATGTTTACTGGGATACCATTGAGCCTGCCTGTTCCGCCAGCCTGGGCCTCCTTTACCCTGTCTTGCTGTGCCAAGCTGTTAAGCCTCCCCTAGCACACACACAGGAAGGGCCACACCCAGCTGCAGAAAGACAGGCAAGGAGATCAGCTCTGGGAAGACTCATTTTAAGGAATTTGCCCCAGCACTCAGGTGCCCACCTCCCTTGGAGTGCAGACCCAAAAGTATATTGTCTTGTACTGTATAGAAAGATCTGCACAGTGCAAGCTCATAAGAATTCACCCTCTCCCTCAATGTGAAGAGAGATATGCACAGCTTCTTGCCGCCCCCCCGATAAAGATTGCACACATTGGGTTATGTTATAAACAAGAAATAAGTTTATTCACCACAAAAGACAGTTATTGAGTGATTATAAGGGATAGCAAACAGAACAAAGCAGATTACTAAGCAAATAAAACAAAACAGGCAAACTAAGCTTGATTCACTAAAGAAACAGGTTACAGAATGTAATTTCTCACCCTAAATGTTGAATTAGGCAGTATTCAAGTTTCTGTAGCTTAGAGTTCCAATTATCTCTTCTTATAGAGTGGACTCCTGTCTCAGTCTGGACTCACCCCTGACTTTCCCCTCAGGTACTTTCAGCAGTCTTTCTTCTTGGGTAGGTAACGGAGGAGAGTCCAGATTAACCCCCTCCCCAGCCTTAAAAAGGATTTACCTAAGGCAGGAAACCATTGTTTGATCCCCATCCCCCTACAGAGGAAAAATACCAGCAGTGCCCAAGGTGGTATTTTGCATTAGGTGACATTATCACCTGACCTTGTGGTGTCAATGTCGCATCCCAGGAAACTCCTCAGGAAGGTGGGAGATTAGTATCTTCAGAGTTCTATTGTCCTTCTTAAATGGCTCATCGAGGATTATTGCCTACTGTCTGGTGGGCGTTTTCCCAAGTACACACACAGTTGTAATTGTTACATAGTCAATATTCCTAACTTCAGAGACAGAAATGATACATGCATACAAATTGGATAATCACATTCAGTAAATCAGAACCTTTCCAATGACACCTTACATGAGCCAACTTGCATTAAATATATCTTAGTTATGTCATATTCATATCATAACCATATTTCTATGAAGAATATGGGGTATAATGACACACCTGTGTTAGGCCCCAGTCAGTCCACAAGCCAGAAGCTGGTCTGCTGACTCTCAGAGCAGGTATATAAACCTCACAAAACACATAGCCACTCAGTCTGTTCAATGTTGCTTCATGAGTTGGAACTCTTCTCTGCCTGATGGTGGAGACAGACTCCAGAGGCCTCTGCCTGCTCCAGTTCTGCTCTTGTTCCTGTCTTGTCCCTAGTTCTGCTCCAGACTAACTCCCAGCCGTACTCTTGCCTTGTTCCAACTCTCATCTTGACTCCTGATTCCAGCTCTGACTCTTGGCTCTAACCTCCAGGCCCAATTGCCACCACTCCGACCACGAGGCATAACTGCCACTAATCCAACCAATAGGCCTGACCGTCTTTACCTCGGCTTCTGACAACACATAGCTCTCATGCTTCCTGACTGCTCAGCTTGTTTTATTGCTTGCCTTCCTTCACAAGGTTTTTCTTTCTCTTACTTTTCCTTTAGTGGCCACCAGCATGAAATGAAAGCAAAATCTCCAAGACCAAATCTTAAAGGACTAAATTCTGCTTTCTTTATACAGGCAAAATGCCAGGATTGGGCCTGTTTGTTGGTCTCAGTATCCGTCAGATGTTCAAGCAGTAGCTATCACCTACTTCTTCCCCATCCACCTCCCAAATTCAGCTTTGAATGAATTCCTGCTGCAGTGACCAGTTGTTTTCAGCCATCCCATTGGCTTCTGCACGTGGAACTGATCCAGTTCCCAATGAAAGGACGCTGATGACTTCACTGGGTGCTGGGTCAGGCCCTGGGATCATCTGAGCTTTCAGAAAATTGCAGTGGCACAATATTTAACTCTTTAGGTTTCCTCTTCCTTGTGAGTCTGATAAGTGAAAGACACGGAGTAAGCAGAGTCAGTCTCTGACAACCCGTGGTTCCACTTGTGATAACTGCAACAGTTCTTTTTTAAAGGAAAAGAGAGAGAGAAGCCAACTCTGTAATTTAGAAGGGGAACAAAAATGCGGTTCTGTTCTTAACGTTCATCCCAGGATTGGAACTGAACAAGCAGCTTGGTGAATCATAGAATCATAGAATATCAGGGTTGGAAGGGACCTGAGAAGGTCATCTAGTCCAACCGCCTGCTCAAAGCAGGACCAATCCCCAACTAAATCATCCCAGCCAGATCTTTGTCAAGCCTGACCTTAAAAACCTCTAAGGAAAGAGATTCCACCACATCCCTAGGTAACCCATTCCAGTGCTTCACCACCCTCCTAGTGACAAAGTTTTTCCTAACATCCAACCTAAACCTCCCCCACTGCAACTTGAGACCATTACTCCTTGTTTTACCTTCTGAAACCACTGAGAACAGTCTAGATCCATCCTCTTTGGAACCCCCTTTCAGGTAGTTGAAAGCAGCTATCAAATCCCCCCTCATTCTTCTCTTCTGCAGACTAAACAATCCAAGTTCCCTCAGCCTCTCCTCATAAGTCATGTGCTCCCACCCCCTAATCATTTTGTTGCCCTCCGCTGGACTCTTTCCAATTTTTTCACATCCTCCTTGTAGTGTGGGGCCCAAAACTGGACACAGTACTCCAGATGAGGCCTCGCCAATGTCGAATAGAGGGGAACGATCACGTCCCTCGATCTGCTGGCAATGCCCCTACTTATACAGCCCAAAATGCCGTTAGCCTTCTTGGCATCAAGGGCACACTGTTGACTCATATCCAGCTTCTCATCCACTGTAACCCCTAGGTCCTTTTCTGCAGAACTGCTGCCTAGCCATTCGGTCCCTAGTCTGTAGCAGTGCATGGGATTCTTCCATCCTAAGTGCAGGACTCTGCACTTGTCCTTGTTGAAACTCATCAGATTTCTGTTGACCCAATCCTCTAATTTGTCTAGGTCCCTCTGTATCTTATCCCTACCCTCCAGCATATCTACCACTCATCCCATTTTAGTGTCTTCTGGAAACTTGCTGAGGGTACAATCCGCACCATCCTCCAGATCATTAATGAAGATATTGAACAAAACCAGCCCCAGGACTGACCCTTGGGTCACTCCGCTTGATACCGGCTGCCAACTAGATGTGGAGCCATTGATCACTACCCATTGAGCCCGACAATCTAGCCAACTTTCTATCCACCTTGTAGTCCATTCATCCACCCCATACTTCTTTAACTTGCTGGCAAGAATACTGTGGGAGACCATGTCAAAAGCTTTGCTAAAGTCAAGTAATAACACATCCACTGCTTTCCCCTCAACCACAGAGCCAGTTATCTCGTCATAGAAGGTAATTAGGGTAGTCAGGCATGACTTGCCCTTGGTGAATCCATGCTGACTGAATGAAACTCTTGACATTTTATTCCAGTCTGCATCTACCCTGAGAGATGGTTTAGTGTTATTAATGTGGTTTGAAAGTTAAATTTAGCTCTGTGAATGCTTTTGTCTGTGTGCTATGTTTAATTCATGAATCTACTTATGTCATGATTCAGCCCCACACATCTTATACAGCACAGAGGAATGTGCTCATAGAAAAATATTTTTCCCCCACATAAAAATCTCACTTTAAGCAGAAGTTTGCTGTAAGAGAAATGCTCCCATATGCTATGAGACCACAAAAGGCTCACATCAGAATGGAGCTGCTGTGGTTCTCATGCAGAGGGTGGCCAGGCTGGAGAAAAGTCACACAGAAGACCCTCTGTGTTGTAGGACTAGTATCTGCAATTACCTTTGCCACGGGAATGCCAAGAGGACTATGGGAGAGCACAGCTGGTGATTCAGTGAACTACATTAATGGGCTGGCTTTGAGCCCTGCTGGGTGACAGGGTGTGTGCACCAGGCTGCTGTCACTTTTACAGTTTCTGGACTGTGGGCTAGATTGTGATATGCATTGGCTCTCTGAACCTTCGGGCCTTGGAGTAAGCAGGGCCACTCACCCACTTACTCCCTGGAGCAGGTAGGTGGGCAGGGGGTGAAGAATGTAGGGAGCCTAGGCTCCACATCCTCTACTCTGGCAAGCACGGATGAGTTAGCGAAGGGAAAGAGAATTAGAATTCACCACTAATACAGGAATTTATTGAACTCTTGGAGGAAGAGGGAGAGCATGGAGGTAATCATTGATCCCTGAGCCATAGTTCTTTCCCTGGGATGTTCCTGGGTGGATCAAGCTACATGCCACCCCTTACTGTATTTTAGAGACAATCTAGCCCTGTAATAGCATCTGTGGAGTGGTCAGGCTGTGCGTGTTCGGTGGCCCATAAAGTACTGAAAGATCTATAAGATTCGTGCAACAAATATACATGATTCTAAGCAGTGAGGCAGGAGTCTTGCTTATTCCACTCTTTATAGCTGTGTCTTGCAAAAGCCTTTATAAGATCACCTCTTCTATCTCCTGAAGATGGCAAAAATCAATAGAGGCCAAAAAGGAAGGGGGAAAGGACCTGAGGATATTTTTAATCTGTGATCTAATCTGCCTTTTGTAATAAAGGCTGCTCATCATCAGAGACCAGTATGATACCTCAGCAGCTTGTAGCATCGCCTAGCCATTTCAGCTATCATTTACCGGTTCATTTGTTATACTGGAAGATCATGTAAACAATCAACTTCTAGGGTTATTGATTTTATTTTGCTGTCTCCTGCCCCCCATGGAGCAATTACTCTAAAAACTTCATCCTCTCTTACCTGGCCTACAGAGGCCTGGAAAGCCTAAGTGTGTGTGTGTTTGTTCATTCATTCGTTCCCAGGACGATTGAAAGCCCCAGAAATCAAGCCATAATGAATGAGAGCAGAGGGAGATACATCTTAGTATCATTCTAGCAGTTAGGGTTGCCAACATTGTATTTCAAAAATAAGGGACTCTTTTCTTAGCACCCCGGCCCCACCCCTTCTCCTGATATTAATGATGATGAACAGCAGCACTCACCTACATTTGCCAGGGATATTTCTTGCTGCTTTTTGCAGCACTCAGCAACTCCTGACCTTCTTGTACACAGATGAGAAAATAAGTGATGTCCCTTGTAATAAGGGACTGTTGGCAACTCCACTAGTAGCCAGCTGATCAGTGTGGCTTTGCACATTACAGTATTTACAGTTTCATAGCATATGTGTACGGGGGCATACTGTGAGGCAGGTACTTGCTATTCAGTGGTAGAGGGAATGAAGTTCACTGAACAAAACACAATAAACCTCTGAACACAATTTGGACATTTGAATCAACATTCCCTACCTCTGTTCAGTTGTCATAAAAATGATTTGTAGTTCATGTATAGTGTTGGCTTTTTTTCACTCCAGAACACCATTTGAATGTCTCCTGAGAATAGCTGAATTAATGATTGATTTCATAATAGTTTGGTGGGTGGGGTTTCTTCTGATGTCTTTCTGTTGCAATATTTTTTTTAAAAAAAGATTAAATTGTACTGCTTAAAAATACATAAAGGAGCAGAAATTTGAAGGCTAGTGGCTCATTTTTCATTGTTTCCCTCTGTCCTTTTCTAAGGAGAATAGAAATGGAATGAAGGAGGAGCACTTGGGGTGTGAATATTCCAGCTTGAGACATGTTATATATATATGGCTGAGCTTTCACGAACCTGGCATTCATGAGCACAGCCAGGATCAATGGTACAATTTGTTGCATGAGGTCTTAGTATACAGGCACTTCATTTATATTCTGGATGCTGTCATCTTTCTCACTCACTGTCACTTCTTGTTTCCCTCTGAACACTTGAGCTACTTCTTGAAGGCATTCTGTCGGCAGGAAAAGTGCCATTGTGGAAAAATTGAGTGTGTGTGTGTGTGTGTGTGTGTAATAAAAGCATACATTTATTTTTGTTAAAATCCATATGATTCTGTAACTGTCTTTTGTAGCAGCAAAGAAACTTATTTTAAAGGTACAACCAGGGCTGGTAAAATTTTATGAACTGCTGGCAGTCACTACATGTTATCAGCAATTTGATAGTAAAGTTTAACAAACCACTTAAAAAAATGGACGGTAGTTCTTGAAATATTTCTATAGCTGTACCATATTTTCCCTATGGAATGTTGTATGTGGGGATCAGCATAAACTTGATGTTCTCCATTGAAAAAAAAAATCAGAACTTCCTCTATTAGTTGCACAGGTTTAGCATGGTTTGAGCAAATGGGCAAATACTATAGATGCGCTAGAATAGGAATACCATCAGGCAACAGAAAACTGAGCAATTACCCCTTGCTTTACCGCTTTATCGAGGGTTTGATTCTCCACAATCTCCCCCATTCCACCCCACCTCATCCACAGGGCAACCCAGTCAAAGACCCTAATTTATTAAAGCACTTAAACATGGGCTTAAAGTGAAGCATGGGAAAAATCCTGGCCGCATTGAAATCAGTGGAAGATTTTCCACTGACATCAGCAGGGCCAAGATTTTGCTTCATGTGCTTAAGTGCTTTGCTGAATGGAGGTGAAGGAGTACCAGATATAACTCCAGCTGAAGCCCATCAGTGCTATACCAGAACTGATCTTCAACAATACCATGGGATGCTTTGTCCCCAACAGGCTGAGTATTCTAGGACTATGGCTGCACTATGAGCTAGGGGTGTGATTCCCAGCTGGAGTAGATGTTCTTGTGCTATCTCAGATGAGAGCTAACCCAAGTATGTCTATGGGAGGTGGGATCACACTCCCAACTTGTAGGGTAGATGTAGCCCAGGGGTAGGCAACCTATGGCACGGGTGCCAAAGGCGGCACGTGAGCTGATTTTCAGTGACACTTACACTGCCCGGGTCCTGGCCACCAGTCCGGGGGGCTCTGCATTTTAATTTAATTTTAAATGAAGCTTCTTACACATTTTAAAAACCTTATTTACTTTACATACAAAAATAGTTTAGTTATATATTAAAGACTTATAGAAAGAGACCTTCTAAAAATGTTAAAATGTATTACTGGCACGCGAAACCTTAAATTAGAGTGAATAAATGAAGACTCAGCACACCACTTCTGAAAGGTTGCCCATCCCTGAGGTACCCTATCTCGCCAATGTTTCAAGCCCCTGCAGGTTTGGGACTGAACTTGGATCCTTCATAGGCTATTTTCTACTTGGTCACCATATTGATCTAAATATTCCTCCTCTTTTGCTTTCATTTTTGAACCTGTTGCATCATATTATTAATATTAGGCTTCCTTTGTCCTCAGTAACTTCCCCAAACCTTGATTCCTATTGAGAGCTAAGCCAATAGAGTAACTTGAAGTGTGTGTTTGTTTAGTTTTTTTGAGGGGGGGGGATCATACCCTACACAATGTTTCCCTAATATATTGCAAGTTTGTGTACCTCTAAGAGGTTATGCTCGATATTTATCATGAAAGAGCACATGTATAATAAAGGCACTGTACTGAAATGTAAGAGAAGCAGCTACCTTGGTGGTGATTTATGTTCTACTGGATAGGGAACTCCTTCTTAGTTATATAAGACACCCTTTATATATGCATCAGGAGTATCGAGAACAGCGCCAGCAAGAAAACTTCACTGAAGTAACATTTTAAGTGCTTGAGGCACTGTATGTAAAAGGAGATTTGACTTTATGGTTGAAGGCAAACTCAGCTGCAAAAGGAGAAGTCAGCTACATGATGAACAACAAGAGTGCGGGTACCCTCCGTTCTTCCTCCTTTTTCTATCATTAGCATATCGTGCTGTGTATAATTTTACCAGTTGTATTCAAGATGACTCCTGTTAATCCCTGAGATGCTGCTGTAAAGGGAGCTTGATCGTGGTAAATCACTTAATTCCCTAAGGAAACCATAGTGTTGCCATCAGTTGTCAGGAAGAATATTGTTTATTGACTTCTGGGAAGCACTGACAATGTTTTAAAACACTAAAAGCGTGGTTGCAATAATTTAGTTCATTTGCAAAAGGCATCACAGGCTGTTAAGCACAACACATAATCTTTGTGCATATAGAACTATAGTTACACAACATATATAATGAGGGTACAATTATTTCTGGGTGAAATCCTGGGGCAATGGAGCCAGGATTTCACCCTCAACAATGTCTACCACATAGTAAAAAGAAAAGGAGTACTTGTGGCACCTTAGAGACTAACCAATTTATTTGAGCATGAGCTTTCGTGAGCTACAGCTCAAAATGTATTTAATGAGCAGCTCAAGTAACAGAGCCAAATATACCCGGAAACACAGCACTGGAAAACTGTCTATAAAGAAATACACAATAAACCTGCACTTTGCAGTAGCACATCACCTGAAGCTATCCTGCAACAGACTGAAACTGAAATAAACTTAGTTTCAGATACACCTTATGTCTTTGAGTTGCATATCACAGAGAGTACATATCATGGGGGAGGCTATTGTTTACCTCAACTTGCTAACACCTCTTAAAACTACAACTGCTTTATCTTCACTAAGATTTTACCTCATGTTAGTTATCATGTGTTAGCTAGCACATGACGAAAACATATCTTTTTTTCTAGGGAAGACAACATGACAGAAATTCAGTAGGAGATCTGGGAATAGGACCCAGAAATCCCGACTCCCATCCCACTGATCGAACCACCCTGCTTATGGGCCATGCTAGGCAGTTGGTGGTTGTTAGGTTGTTGCTGAAACTTTAGTTCACACAATTATTTGAACGCGTTCTGACTTGCCCCTAAATATTCTGTTTAGAGCCTCATCTAGCTTCAGAGTATTTAGCAGCTTGTCTGTTAAACTGTTCTAAGTGCAAAGGATACATTACCCTCTCATTGAGATAGTGATATTGGCTTACAATAAAGGCTGGGTTGATTTTTAAAGAGCTTAGTATTTGCTTTGAAGAACTTTTCACCACCATATGCTCTGAATTCTTAGAGGATCTTCGGTTTCCTTCTTTTAGTCAGCCTCTAAATGGCTTTTTTCCGTTTGTGTTCAGGCTTCAGACTATGCACAGGACTAGAATAGCAGGAATATAACAGGTCAAGATTGATATGCATTAACAGAGCTCTGAAGGAAGGCCACTCATTCACCTCAGTGGGTGGAAAACTTGATGAGACCAGAGTGATTGGAACAGCCCCAGTAGAAAGGGAGAGGAAAGCACTCGCTGGGGGGGTGTCTTCCTCTCCAGAGGCCCCATCCACCCACTAGGGGAGCAAGAAAGCTGTTTGGTCCTTTGCCCTCCACTTACATTAATTTAAACCCAACCTGGGCCATGTGGAAGCTCATTTTGCTCTATTTCAGCAGCTCCCACCCCACCCCTGTAATGGTAGTTTTGGAGCTGTGTCTTACAAATGCTGTGGGTCTGACTGATCACCTCTTGGGCGTCAGGAAGGAATTTTTCTTCCTGTTGGGGCCAAAAGGGTAGTGGTCTAGGTTTTTCATCTTCCTCACAGTATCTTGGAGGCACAGTAGGTTAATTAGGAATGAAAGATAGTATTTTGTGGTAGTACTTGCCAGGGATGTTAATTTATCACAGCTTGTGGCTGGTTTCCCGTGCAGTTAAAGGGCTAAAGGGAATGGTTTCCAGAAATAAGACCTGGAATTTTGCTGATGAGTGCTGTTCTCAGGGGATGGCGGGGAGACCTTGTGGCCTTCATGGGCTGAGTCCCCCGCTTTAATAACCTCTGTTCCCTTTGTGGGCTGGGGGGTGATAGGACTCAGAAGCATGAGCTGAGTCCTAGGGGTAGCTGAATCCACCATAGGAGAGTCTAACCTGAGTTATGGGTTATGTGGTAGGAGTCCTGTAACCCCTGCTCCTTCCATGTTAAGTTTAATACTGTTGAGGCCTGGTGCTTAAAATCCATCCCCATCTCTCTCCATTCTCTGCCTTGTCCACGTTAAGCTTGCATGACAGTTGCTTGCAACTTTCCTCAGTGTTTCAGTCCCTCATAATTATAAACACTAAAATTATTCAAATCTACCAAAAATTTAAATCAGAAAATAAATTTCAATTGAAACGGTTAATCTGCTGTTCAAAGTGGTATATTTTCTTGACGCAGAGACCTATCACCATGTCTTTTGATAAAGACACTTCTTACTTTAATTTACGCATGTCTTTGGTTATTCGTTAATTCTATGGATCCTAATTTCCCCGGAGTGAGGGCTACAGAAATTGGCATCACAAGTAAGTAGACAAAGACAGTGATTGCCTGACTTTATTTTAAGTTACACAGATGCAGCCAGTCTGAATGAGAGCAGCAATTTGCCCTAAGTGATCTTTTTTTCTTTCTTGAAAGCTAAGATAGAATATTAGAGTAGGCAAAAGCAGTGGCAGCTAAAGGGGGAATCAAGAACAGAGCTAAAGGAACTATAAGGCAGCAGTGGATGCAACATTCTGGGATTCATTTCCTGTTTTTATTTTTCCTTAGAAATACTGTTTTTTGTGAATATTTTACTAGGTTTTGACCTGTATTTACAGGAACACAGCCTGAAAGGTTAATTAGACCACAAAAGAAAATTGATAATTGATCATTCTGGTGGTATAGCTCAGATAGAATCCCCCAAAAAACCAACAACCCTCTCTAGGGAGTCATGGTAAACTGGTTACCAGCTATTTTCCTACAGCATTTGTAATTCAGGAAGATCTAGGATGTTCTCTGGCCATCCTTAGTCCACTAGCTTTGTCAACTGATGAGTAAACCACTGTAGCAGCTATGCCACTTTACACCGGGTGAGTATAGACCTCAGTGTGTTTAACTTTTATCACTGGATTTTCACAGAAAAAATCATTTTTGACCCCTCTAAAGGTGGGTTTTTTGGTTAAGGGAGAAATCTCGGACCCTTCCTATAATTTTTAATCTGTGTTCCCAGCCTTATGTCTCACTAGGAGTAAATCATGAGGGATAATTTTAGGACCATTTGTGACCAGCGCAGCATTACATATGCATATGTGAAGTAGTTTGCTTAAAATATGAGGATCATTGTGTATTCAAGAAAATAAACAGAATAAACTGGAAAGAATGAGAGCATCCATTAGACTCGCCCAGTAAGGAGGAGAGCAAGGCTAGCTCAGGATGATATTTCAATGTATGTGAGGTTACAGCACAGCTTTGCATTGATTACAGTGAACTAATTGTGCCTAAAAAGAGTGATCCTGGCAGACCAAGTACCAGTTCTGTCCAAGGCCTACAAGTCAGCTGAGAACTGATAAACTCACAGCTGGAAGCCAGGCCAATTCACTTATGTATTAGTATAGATCAAAGTGATTGTTAAATGTATAAGAATGTGTTTGGTGTTTAAAATTAATGAAAACTAATGGGATGCTGCATGCATTGTTTCCACTTACCTGTATCTCGTTATAATGTAATAGCAAATATTTACATTGTATTTACCCCTGTAACTAAATAACCCTTCAAACAAGATAGAAACCTTGTGTAATGCAAATGAAGAACTTTAACAGGGAAGTGCTAATTCTTGTGCATTTCAAAGCAAGTGTGATGAATGGATATAAGCGACTCTAAATGCATTCCTCTCTCTCCATCCTCAAAGAAAGAGCTCACATGGATAGTGACCCTGTCAGCTTATTTTTGGTGAGAAGAAGCTATAAGAACGAACACAAGAAAAAATTCTTCATCTCTGGACAGTTTGGATTCTAACAGGGCAGAATAACCAAACGAGAACACACAGATCCCCAAAGTTACTCTGGCTAACCCTGAGAGGCTTTGGGGAAACTGGCAGATTACTACACCTCTGCTACCATTTGGAATTATAGACAATGACTCATCTGTACATATATTTTTTTTACCCGTTTTAAGCTCTCAATAGGTCTCATTCCTCCTTCTTACCCAATAAACCTTTAGTTAGTTTACTATAGAAGTGGCTACCAGCATTGTTGTTGGTGTGAAATATAGGATGCAAATTGACCTTGGTGAGTGACTGGGCTCTTGGGACTGGGTGTAACCTGAATCTGTTGTGATTTTTGGTGTAAATGACCATTTATCACTAGGGTCCTACCAAATTCACGACCATGAAAAATGTGTCACGGACCATGAAATCTGGTTTCCCCCTGTGAAATTTGGTCTTTTGTGTGCTTTTTACCCTATACTATACGGATTTCACAGGGGAGACCAGAGTTTCTCAAATTGGGGGTCCTGCTCAAAATGGAATTGCAGGGGGATTGCAAGGTTATTTGTGGGGGCGGGGGGGTGTCACAGTATTGCCACCCTTACTTCTGTGCTGCTTGCATAGCTGGGTGGCTGGAGAGCGGCGTCTGTTGGCCAGGCACTCAGCTCTGAAAGCAGCGCCCCGCCAGCAGCAATGCAGAAGTAAGGGTGGCAATACCATACCATGCCACCCTTAGTTCTGTGCTGCCGCCTTCAGAACTGAGCAGCTGGAGAGTGGCGGCTGCTGACTGAGGGTCCAGTTCTGCAGGAAGCAGCGCAGAAGTGAGAGTGGCATACCATACCATGCCATCCTTACTTCTGCGCTGCTGCTGGCGGTAGTTCTGCCTCCAGAGCTGGGCTCCCAGATAGCAGTCGCCATTCTCCAGCTGCCCAGCTATTAAAGCAACGCCACCACCAGCAGAAGTACAGAAGTAAGGGTAGCAATACCGCAACCCCTGCCCCTACAATAACCTTGTGACCTCCCCCCACAACTCCTTTTTGGGTCCGGGCCTCTACAATTACAACACTCTCTGAAATTTCAGATTTAAATAGCTGAAATCATGAAACTGACAATTTTTAAAATCCTATGGCTGTGAAATTGGACCATGAATGGACCATGAATTTGATAGGGTCCTGTTTATCACACAGTCCAGCTTGCCAGGGTAGCAAGATAGACTGAAGAGTCTAAGGGGACTGTCTGTGACTCCTTGGTAAGACTGTTACAGTGATCCAGGAGTTCACATTTGTTACGGGTTTGGTGAAATCTAATTATAGAACATACCCCCAGTCTGGGGTGTCTGCCCTGTTTTTGACAGTTTGCCCTGAGGCAGGCAGTCACGGTCATGAGCCATTCCAGACAGCGTGACACCTGTTTTGTATGAATGATCGGACTTGTAGAAATAGCACTTCCTGATGGATGCTTTTGCACAATGATTTGTTGATATGAGGTTTCAGCAAGGAAAACACCACTGGGTGGAGAAGGTTCAGAGAAGCACCACAAGAAGGATTAAAGGATTGGAAAATATGCCTTATCAAGGAGCTCAATGGGCTTATTTTCACATAGAGAAAGTTAAGGGGTGACATAGTCACAGTGTATAAGTACCTACGTGGGGAATAGACATTTGATGAGAGAGGGCTCTTTACTCTAGCAGACAAAGGTATGACAAGATCCAGTGGCTAGACAAACTCAGACTGGAAATAAGATGCAATTTTTTTCTCAGTAAGGATAATTAACCTTTGGAAGAACTTACCAAGGATTGTGGTGGCTTTTCTATCACTGGAACTTCTTAAATCAAGATTGGATTTTTTTCCCCCTAATATATATGCTAGTTCAAACAGAAGAATTCAGGAAGTCTTATTACCTGTGTTATATAGGAGGACAGAATAGATCATCACAATGGTTCCTTCTAGCCTTATGATCTATGAATCAGTATACATATGAAAACTTCACTTGATTTTTATACTAATGATCTATTCTTTCATCCCTTTGGAGATAATTTTCTCAACAGGACAGGTATATTCACTCACTCAAATGTGATTAAGGGTGGGATCCATGAAGGGACTTAAGTATTGCAAAGCTGAGTGGCAACTAACTCTTGGGCATCTAGAAAATCACAGGATTAACACTGTGATCCAAAAAGCCTGAGTTAGGGGCCTAGGCTCTCTATACAGTAAAAGGAGAGAGATAGGTGTCCTAGAATGCAGTCCACAAAAGCCAGCATGCCAGCTGCAGTGCTGCCTAACTAACCAATGGGAGGTGTCAACAAGAGGGTGTGTGCTGAGCCCTGCCCCTCTCACAGAGGTAGGCGCCTTTCTGCAGCTTGGATTTAGGCATCTACCTTGGCTTGTGGTTTGTAAATGGGAACCTGCCGCCTGGAGTCAGGTAGCTTAGGTGCCTACCTCATTCCACAGAAAATGGCTGGAGGAGGAGGTGGTGGTGGTCGCCATTTTATACACGTTAGTGCAGTGGATAGAGAATTCATCTAGAATGTGGGAGATCCAGGTTTAATTCTCCTCTCACTCCCAGACGGGGGGAAAGGATTTGAACACGTGTCTCCCACCTCTCAGCAGAATGCTCTAATCACCAAGCTATAGGATACTCACTCAGTCTCTCCTGTTGAAGCTGTTCCATTATGAATAAATAATGAGAGTGACTGGAGTAAGGGGACTGGACCTGGTCTCCCACTTCCCAGGTGGGTGCCTGAACCACTGGACTAGTGTCATTCCTTCTCTTTCCCACCCTGGCCCAAGGACTGTTCCACTGTGGATAAATTTGTGAGGTTTGTGGATCACAATGGTGCTATGTACAGAGACTCAGGTGCTTATGTCAGCACTTTAGGCACCTCAGGTGCTTCATGAATTGCACCCGAAGTGACAAGGGACACTGAAATAAACAGTGTGCCTAATGCAAGTAACCAAGCAACTGATAAGGGAAACCACAGAACCCAAGGTCTTCTATAAAAATCAGAAAGATGCATCTGGTAAATTGTTGAGTGTTACATTTCAAACTTCTTATTGTTTCAGGGAGAATTAACATTTTAAAAAATACAGTTCAAATAATATTAAACTTTAAATTCAAGCTATTTGGGTGAAATCCTGAGCGATTTACTCAGATTTTACCCAAGCCCTTTAACTCTCAGTTGATCTCCCGTTGAAATCACCTGGGCTCCAGCCAGGCTTGGATGGCCTTTTGGAGAGTAGCAGCCAGGAGTTGGTTAGCCACTTAAAATTCATTTCCAGCTACCAATTTCTGCCAGTAAATTTATTAAAACTTAACCACGGTTGGACTTACTAGATCCCAGTTCAAGAATAGTCTAGTGAAGTAGTGCTCTCAAATGAACCTGCATAACTGTGTTATTCCAGGTTTATGCCAGTTTAATGTCATTGATTTCAGTAAAGCAAAAACAGTGTAAAACTGCAGTAAAGCTATGGTGAATCATGCCCATTGTCTCACTTTCTTCTGTTGTTGTAAAACAAGCAGAATAGAAATCATGCACCATTGTTGGTGAATATAATGGTCATTCATTAAAAATGCACAGCCATATACCAGCCTCCAATGAGATTTCGTCTGGGAAAGCTGCCATAAGCATTAGGAATAGCTTTCAGCCTAAACATTGGTGTATTCTGTTTTAAACTTTCAGTGGGGAGCCAGTAATTCATCTTTCAGATAATCATCCTGTGTTAAATTGGACATCTTACATGTAACGTTTTGCTGCATGACAAACCAGCTCCAATGAATTATTTACAAAGATTGGCAACCGTCTTCAGCCAGCAAAGTCTTTATCAGCTCAAATGGCTTTTCAAGGTTTATTATTAACATGGGGATAAATCTTGATCCCATTGAAATCAATGGAATTTCACCACTGACTTTAGTGGGATAAAGATTGACTTGGCCTTTCAGGATGAAGTTCTCTCCTGGATAGAAATTCTGCATCATTCTCAGGTGGGTGTGTATAAGAAGCACATGCTTCGCTAAGCTCAGCTGCCCAGCTATTGCCAATAAAGATTAAACTAAACCTTGTCAGATTAATCCAAACACAAGGTATGAGTGGAAATCTGCTAGGTTCCTGTGGATCTCAGCAGCAAATTATCCCAACTCTAATCTCTTGTAAAATAACTCTCATTTTCTCCTGATTAGCCACCCTGCTAAGGCACAGAATTCTTTCCAAGATCTGCTGCTCATCCTCTTAGCTATGTCCACTTTCTGCTCTCTGCACTCACACATGCTGTGTACACATACTGTGTACACACATATATATATACTGTATACATATATATGTATACATATACGTATACATATATACACATATATATGCTGTGTACATATACATATACTTGCTATTTAACTTGACGCCAGCAACTTGACGCAAGAAGAACTCTTTAATAGGTAGATTGCTGTCTCCATAGTCAGATGAATTGGAATTCAGTGGGCTTGCAAGGATATAACTGAAGCTAGAACTTGGCCCCTGGTGGATACTCAGAGAATAGATAGACGTCAGCAAAAAAAAAAGGAGGACTTGTGGCACCTTAGAGACTAACCAGTTTATTTGAGCATGAGCTTTCGTGAGCTACAGCTCACTTCATCGGATGCATCCGATGAAGTGAGCTGTAGCTCACGAAAGCTCATGCTCAAATAAATTGGTTAGTCTCTAAGGTGCCACAAGTACTCCTTTTCTTTTTGCGAATACAGACTAACACGGCTGTTACTCTGAAACCTGTCAGCAAAAAAAGCATTTGTTACCATTTTAATAATTAATACATAGAACAGCCGAGGACTCTGGCTATGAACTCTCGCTCCAAGGGCTTATGCTAAGTGGGGAGAGAGTCCTTGCATCCCAAGGAAGTGTGGAAGGACGTGAGCTGGTCCAACTCATTTACCCTTTAACCCGCTCCTTTTGTTCTGGATCTTCTTTGTGCAAGAGGAATTTGAAAAGTTAGACTGACTAATAATAGAGTAGGCTGCCCCTGTATTTTAATGGTAAATATGATATTCTGAATGTTCATGATGGCCTCCGCGTCACATTCTATCTTGAAAGAAGGTGAAACTTGGGGGATCAAAGAAGAAAGAATCACCAGGAACAAACTTGCCTGAGATTTGGAATACAGGGTGGGAAAGTGCTAGTGCACCAGGTTTTCTTCATGGTTTAATAGTCATCACCCACAAGGAAAAGAATTGTAAAGAGTTTTTCGAGGAACCTGAGCAGTGCCCTTCTCCACCTCCCAGCCATTCATAGCCTTTGTTCATTTTAAGGTTCTTTTAGAAAAAGGGCCAGCGCTCCCAAACATTCAGTGACCAGCTTTCTCCCTAGTGAAGAACTAGGGAGAGATCCGTATTATGTTTTATGAAAATTATATGTACTTCAGTTTACCTATTTGATACTGTTCTGTCTGACTAGGTGGAGTTAAATGAAAAGGAGCTGTTAGGAAGAACAAGCAAAGGGAACAATGGCCAGCAATAAGACACCTCTGGGTAAACAACTTGATGGCAGTTAATTGGGAAGATACTATGTCCAAAGCACCAGGCGAAATTAAATAGATGGTTTGCCAAGGCTTAGATCAAAAGAATAGTGGACAGTTAAAGCCTCTCGCTGTAGAGCGGGAGGGGTGTTCACAGAGAGCAGACAGGCTGAGACACAGGCTCACAGGATGAATCTGGATATGTCTACGCTGCAATTAAAACCCTTTGGCTGGCCCAAGCCAGCTGACTCAGGCTGGGCGGGGGGGTGGGGGGGTACTCAGGCTAAAGGGCTGTTTAATTGCACTGTTGATGCTTGGTCTGAGGGTCCTAGAGCCCAGCTCCAGCCTGAGCCCAAAAGTCTACACTGCAACCAAATAGCCCCTGAGTCTGAGCCCAGGTCAGCTAACGGGCCAGTTGTGGGTTTTTCATTGCAGAGTGGACATACCCTCTGAGGCAGCTAAGTTTGCCCAACCTTTGAGGGAAATGATAAGCATTAGGTATGACTCAGGCTGTTCTCTGATTGTTGTGTACCTTTAGGCGAACAAACAATATGTTTGTTTTGAAGAAGCTGTGTTGAGTCACTTTAGTCAGTCCCTGGTCACAGGCTCCCAGAGGGAAGTTTCTTGCAGGTGCCAAATACAGTTGGGCCTGTTGTGTTTACATGATTGCAAACAGCAGGCTTGCAACCCCAAGTTCCAGTTTGAGAATGGGTGAACCGCGGGGTTCCACCTAGGTGAAGGAAACAAAGCGGGTAGCCTGAGAATGCACTCAAAAGGGACTGCAAAGGGGTCTCAGGCCCTGCTCGCCCTCAGACCATGACACCCCTCCCCACGCACACTTCCTTTGGTTATTCCTGTGCAAATAGTAAAGATTTTCCAAAGTAGATTTAACTGACAGTAGTCCTGGATTCTCGCAATTCCACCTGCAGGGTGTGTGTAATGGAACTGCTTTGTTTTCCTGAACAAAAGACACTCCCTCACTGTAGTACAAATGGAATTTGAAGAGCTCATAGCTGTACTCATATTTCATTCAATATGATTAGTATTTTAAGAGAAACAGCAGTGCTGTGTGTTAGAGCAATGAAAATCTCTTAAGCATATTCAGTTACAATCTTATGGAATATGGAGTTGTTTTTTGTCATCTGCTTGTGTGCCAACATCAGACTAAGACACATGCCCTCGGAAATTCAGTGGCACTTTGGTGCCCATTCATTTCTGTGGTGGTAATGTGAGAATTTTATTATTGCTTTTCACTAATGCTCTGATATGATGAGTAAAGACATTCTGTGCTAGATCCTCAGTTGGTGTAATTCAGAGTACAGTAACTCCAGTGAGTTCAGTGGCGCTCTCCCAATTTATACCAGCTGAGAATCTGGCCCCTTATCCTTATTGTGCTTATATAACATTGCCTACTGCGACATTTGCCATGACATAGGAAATGCCAGGACATTTAATTTCCTATGATTCCTAACTATGGGTCAAATTTTTAAAAGTGTCTAAGTCCAACTTTCAATCGGCATTTAATTTGCTAACTGCATGTGTCACTTTTGACAATGGGACCTAGGTTCCTAAATCACTTAGATGCTTTTGAAAATTCTACAGTCTGCCTTTAGGTTACAAGTTGAAAATGTAGTGTGGTAATATCATAGAAACATATGTGCCAGTAAATTGTGTTTCCACTGAATGATCTGCAGTGCTTTCAACAAAGCAGCTCAGTAGTCTGTCTTGTGCCGATGTGGAATGCATTGTAGCTGTCATGCTTATTGATGCTTGTGAAAAGCATCCACTTGAAGAAGAGAAGTGATCCAGTATCATAAGTGTTGCTATGAACATTCGTTTGTTTTTTTATATTTTGTGAGAAAATAGGAACACTGTTTTAACCTGTAAGATTTCGTTTTGTCTGCAGTTTAATTTCAAACAAGCAGTAAAGCAATAACAAAATAAAAATGTAACAAGCAAAAAAGCAAAATATAAATTAGTTGAGACAGTTGTGGTAATTCAGTTCAGTCCTCTCTTAAAGCCTAATCTAAAATTATCAGGTTTTATTCCCCATCTCTTTTAAAGAGTCCTCATAACCAATATTTTTGAATAAGCAAAAAACCAGGCAGACAGACTTAAATGAATGGCTTTTATGTTTATTACCCCTTTAAAGTGGGTAATAATAGCAATTAAACGTTATCTTCTTTCTATCTGAGAATGTTTATGGAAGTGCAACCAGGATTTAGCTATTAGCAGTTTTAAATCCCAGAATGTTAGATAAGTGGAAGGAATTTGTCAGCAGTGCCAGTATTTACCTTATCTGTCTATTTAATCTAGCCAGCTGAGTGTCTGTCATCTTTCTGGGGTACCCACCACTGTGGAATATAGGTGCATGTATTGTTTTCATACATAGGTATTAAGAAAAACATCTTGCCCAAGGACAACATAAACCCATAGTTTCTGTATCTTTCCATTGATAACAAATGCTATACAGGCTGTAAGCAGTTGTTGGTTCACCATTGGAGAAGTTACACTGGAATCAGATTGTCAGGTGGTGCTTGATGTGTTCAATACTCAAACAAAAAGAAACTGTCATGTAGGCAGCTAGCAGATCAGCATCAGAAAAGACCAAATATGACTGGAATCTCTGCTGCATATCAGTCTGCATATCTTGGGTCTTACCCTGAGTGATTTTAAGAAGCTGAAAGGTGCATCTGCTACAGCTGGTCTGGAACTTTCTGACAGTTTTTTTTTTTTTTTTTGGTCAAAACATGCTGCTAAGCTGTGGAAACAGTAACTTTTTGCAGAAATGAATTGGTTTCCATTAAAATGTCATCAAGAAGGTTTTTCAGGTCCAGGATAGAATAGTTCAGTGATTAAGGTACTCACCTGGGATGTGGGAGATCCAGGCTCAGGTTCCTTCTCTGCCTAATTTTGGACCTGAACCTTGGTCTCCCACAGCCCAGGTGAGTATGCTAACTACTCGCCTAATCGTTATTCTGTGATGGTCTCTTTCTTTCTTGAAACCTCAATATTTTTTATAAAATGGAATTCTTGTTTTTTGTCCAACGCAAGTCTCCAACCCAAGTTCCACTATAGCTCAGATCGCAAAGTTTAACCATTCTTATGTGCCCATTTGTTAAACTGGTCTACACCGGATTGAAAAGTGGAATGATATCAGCATATGGGGGGAGCTCTCTGAGGCTGCGTGTCAACACCCTGTTAGCTCATCTTTATTAAAGATACATACATATACTTCTTGTCCATGTGTCTAGGGACAAAGACTGTAGGGCATACATACAAGATGGGGGTCACAGTGGATTTGGGGGTCACAGCAGGTAATCAACTGAACAAGAGCTCCCTGTGTGATGCTGTGAGGCTAATGCTATCAAATACAGAGGTTATTTTTACCTCTGTATTTCGTACTGGTGCAACCACTGCTGGAATACAGTGTCCAGTTCTGTGTCCACTGTTCAAGAAGGATGCTGATAAATTGGAGAAGGTTCAACAAAGAACCATGAAAATAATTAAAAGACTGGAACACATGCCTTATAGTGATAGACTCAAAAGAGTCTCAGTCTATTTAGCTTAACCAAGAGAAGTTTAAGGGGTAACTTGATCACAGTCTATAAATACCTACACCGGGAACAGATATTTGATAACAGGCTCTTTGATCTAGCAGAGAAAGGTGTAAGAAGATTGAATGGCTGGAAGCTGAACTAGCCAATTCAGCCTGGAAATAAAGTGTAAATTTTTAACAGTGAGGTTAATTAATATTGGATCAATTTACCAAGTGCTGTGGTAGAGTCTTCCTCATTGACAATTTTTAAATCAAGATATGCTGTAGCTCAAAGGGAATTATTTTGAGGAAGCTCTATGGCATCCAATGAAGTGAGCTGTAGCTCACGAAAGCTTATGCTCAGATAAATTTGTTAGTCTCTAAGGTGCCACAAGTACTCTTTTTCTTTTTGCGAATACAGACTAACACGGCTGCTACTCTGAAATCTATGGCCTGTGTTATACAGGAGGTCAGATTAGTGATCACAGTGGTCCCTCTGGCCTTGGAATCTGTATCTGTGGAGCTTTACCAGTTCCAGGTTCAATTACTGAGTACTCTACAACCATTCTACTCCTATCCAGAGACATACAAAGCCTAATTTATTATTGGTATAATTTCCAAATGGTCTTTGCAGTTACACTGTGAATTTGTCCCTCTTCAGCAAGTAGTGAGAAGGTGTGATTGTTGTGAGCCTTCGAGCTGTTCTAAGTAATGCTTGGGAGACCTGATCAATAAAGAGGGCTTTGGATGAGGGTGCACACACAACGGTTTAAAGTTCCCTTTGCGTGCACACATCACTTTAGCTGTGCAGTGCAGCCCTCAGTTATATCCAAGGATCTAGGCCTATGTGTTTAAGTGACTTATTGCAGCTTTTTTAAAAAATTGCTTATCCATATTTTTTCTCTTTTGTCTTGTTGACATTGGTGACAACATACTGAATAATGATATTAACAAATTAGCTTCCTATCAGTAGCAATCACAAACCAGGACTGAAGCTTTCCTCCCTTCCGCCTGTAATGAGTTTGGAGAATAGGCATTAGGGCCATAAAGAAATACTGGACCATAAAATGCTATATGGCCTAACCATCCTTTTTAAAGATTATCTCAGTCCTGCCTCCCTGCTTTATCAATGAATCCTTCAATCCTCTCCGTAAAAGTGCCTGGCTACTTCTTAAACTCCTGATCTGTCTGGGAAGCTTATTTTTATTGCTCTTCTAATGCATCAGTTCTAATTATAGCAATCTTCATTTTGCCCAATCTTAATTTCCTAATTTATGGATCTCTCTCTTTTTTGTGAACCCTTCAGCAGTATTTATAGTTTGTCATTCAGTTTCAGTCACCCTGTTCAGACATTTGAATGAATCTGCTAAATCATTTCACTCTTCTCTTCTCCTGTGAAAATGAGACTGACCTTTTCAATCTTTCTCTATAGCAAAGATTCTTAACACCTGGAATCATACTGGTTCTGTCAGCAAAGGTTTCTCTCCATTATCCTTGATATGGGAAAAAAAAAGGAACCAAAACTAAACAGAGGGCCAAATCCTTGGTTGATGTAAATCAACATAATTTCATTGACATCAATGGAACTATGCTGATTTGCATCAACTGAGGATCTGACTCAGAAAGGCTAGGTGAGGGCAAAGAGTATGCCTTGCACACAAACAAGACGCAAGGTCTGTATTTTATCTTTGTGTTGATTCATCCCAATATCCTGCCTGCCTTCTATACACTAGTATAATGTATTCAAAGAACTTTCTACAATAAGCCCCCAAATCCCTTCCTACGTCTGTATGGTTCATGGCTGTTCTATTTAATTTGTACTCTGTTCTTTTTGTAATTAATATTTGATTTGATTTTTACAACAAAGTACACACTGTACATACAAAACAAGCTATCAATTATATATAACATCATTAATAAATAGATACCAGGATATAGTACCATCGAGCCCTGGGAACAGGCACGTTTTCCAACCATACAGTACATAAAGTCCAGCTCCCGCCTTTTCTGGGATTTAGCTTTACTAATTAACAACAGTAAGACAACACAAATGTCAGTTTAGCTCTTCTGCCCAGGCATGGCTACTCAGAGAGGCTCTCCCCTACAGACTTTTTCTTGCCATTATACTTCTCAGTTTTAACACTTTCCCCACTATGTAAAGAATTAGTAGAGCCAAAGGTAAGAGCAATTTTATCCTTTTCCATAATGCTGTCAAGGGAAAGGTCCAGTCTCCTTAAAATTAATTCTGAATTGGAGCTTTCACAGGACAATCCAAAATTGTGCCAAAAATATATTGCCTTGCCAACATTTTATATAACTTTATACCTTTGAGAGGGAACACCATAGAACCTCTGCCATCCATTTTTCACTTCCCCTCCTTCCTCTGGGGAAACAAACAAAACAAACACACCACTCTCATTTTTAGTGGACAAAAAGGGCAAAATAAATAGGCTAGATAATAAATAGTCTCTTGACTGTTTGGACAGCAGAAAAATCATTAGGGTCTGTGAGATCAGTGCTCTGCTGTGAATCCAGAGCAAAGGATTCAGCCCTGTATGTATATATTCAATAAAGTGAGTCCAGGTGTCCTGAAATATGCATAACTCAGTCTTTCACAGGCTGCTGAATGAGTTAACTGATATCCATTGAACATGTACATTGCATTTTGGGGAGCTGCCCCAAATGTACTGATTTTCATTTATCTGCACTAAGCTTCATTTTTTATTTACTGTCATTGTCATATAAAAGATCCAGATCCCTCTGAACTCAATTGTATTATTCCTCCCCTGTTCCCCTCCCTCCCCCATCTCCCAAATGTGCATCTTGGTATTATCCTCAGATTAGATATTCTAATAAAAAATGATGGCAGTTCCCAAACTGACCCCACTTCCTGCTGGAAAATTTACCACTTATAGCAACTTGCTGTTTCTGAGCCCAAATCTGAACCACCAGAGAAGCTAGAAAAAATGTCATCAGCAAATGCTTTATAATACTCACATAACCCCCAATTCGCCAGGTACCTGACAATTATAGATAGTTTAAAACTACCTTTACATGTATTACGCTACTTCCTACATACAAAATGATTTACAAGCCAACAGGGGACAAGATGATAGGTCAGTTCTAGTCAATATATTAACTTTTGCCTTTATTAGCTTTGACAGAAATAGCTCCTCCGTCTTCAGGCAATGAGTCTTGTTTTGTGCTTTCTCTTGCAGAATGTTTATTACACAAGTAATCAGCAGATCCATGTGGGTGTTCTGAGTCCCACTATTGATGATGATGACAACAGATGCCTGGTGGACGTGAACAGCAGGCCCAGGCTCATTGAATGCAATTATGCCAAAGCAAAGAGGATGAAGCTTTACTGGCAATTTACTCAGGTAATTCTTCCTTAAAACACATTTCAGAAGGTTCAATGGGGATCAGCTTTGTTTCTGTACCTGAAACATGAATTCTCTGTTTTCCAGCAGAACTGAATTGGGTGCATGCTTGGTTTCTGTACAGCATGCTAGAGAGCCATACTTATATCTGATCCTGGGAGTTATAAGGCTCTTGGGTGATATTCTTCAAAGTTTATTAAACATAATTTACTGCACCGTGCAGCTCTCAAGCATGGGTGTGCTACCCACTCCTGTGAAACACTGGTAGCAATCCTCACCTGTCAAAAAAGTAATAGCAGAATGTCAAATTCCAGACATTGGTGGGGTGCCCTCCTTGAACAGCCTATCACATTTGGAGATTCCCCTTTCCAGAATCCACCACGAGAGGAGCTGTAGAATGTGGGCTGTGAAGCAGTGCTCTTCAGCAGCTCTCTCTGTGTGTCATTGTGCAGTGGAGATTTTGAGGCTCCCTTCTCATCAAGGATCTTCTGCAGAGAATTGCCCTCTGCAAAAACAGCTTGCTGAGGCTTTCCACAAGAATCAGTATTGGCCTTCAGAACCTAGGGTGAAATTTACCCCTGTGCAGGTAGGCCAGCTCAAGGCCTGTGCATCACTTAAGTCCTACCAAGGGCTTGTTTGGAGAACTTAAGTGGTGCATAGACCTGTGAGCTGGCCTTCTGCATCAGGGTGAATTTCATAACCTCAGCTGTGACTCGTGGTCTCTTCCACTTCACGTGGATTTGCAGAGCACTTTTGCTGCCCGCTCATTAGTTTCATCTTACATTTAACCAGCTATTGAAACTTCAGTAATAACTGCAGTAGAAATGTCCTGCAATTAACTGGAGTGACTAATTAGTGCAATGCTCATTTGGACTTTATGGTCACTAACATATATTAATGAATTTTTTATTATAATTAATAGGAAGCCATGATCGTTTTTAAAGGATAGTACTCGAGTGGCAGTCCTCAAATGTCTAGGCTGGCAGGAAACTGGTATCATAGCCTTCACTTACAATGTCCTTACTGTTGTGGATTTAAGTTTGGCCTGTAACATAATATTTAACAATATTTTAATATGAATATAAGAACATAAGAGCTATCATACCGGGTCAGACCATGGTCCATCTTGTCCAGTATCCTCTCCCCGCTAGTGACCAGTACCAAAGTGTATGGGGGAGTGTACAGAACAGGGAAAATATGGAATGATCCACCCCTGTCTTCTACTCCCAGCTTCTAGTAAGAGGTTTAAAGTCACCCCAAGCATGGAATTGTGTCTCTGACCCTCTTGGCTAACAGCCATTGAAGGATCTATCCTCCATGAACTTATCTGGTTCTTTTTGGAACCCAGTTGTACTTTTGGCCTTCACAACATCCCCTGGCAAGGAGTTCCAAAGTTTAGCTGTGTGTTGTGTGAAAAAGTACTTCTTGTTTGTTTTTAACTTGCTGCCTATTAATTGCTTCCTGGTAACCCCTGGGTTTTGTATTCTGTGAAAGGGTAAGATTTCTCTGTTCACTTTTTCTATGCCATTTGTGATTTTACAGACCTCTATTCTATCCCCCTGAGTTGTCTCTTTACTCAGCTAAGCAGTCCTAATATTTTTAATTTCTCCTAGTATGAAAGCCATTGATTAGCTTCTCTGAACTGCTTCCACTATATCTTTTTCTGAGATGGGGCAACCAGAACGGGACACAGTATTCACGGTGTGGGCATATTATGGATTTAAATAATGGCATTATGATATTTTCTGTCTTATTTTCTATCCCTTTCCTCATAGTTCCTAATATACTGTTAGCCTTTTTTGATCAGTGTTGTGCATTAAGCATAATTTTTCAGAGAACTATCCATGATGACTCCAAGATCTCTTTCTTGGGTGGTAATAACTAATTTAGAACCTAATGTATAGTTGGGATTATTTTTTTCAGTGTGCATTATTTTACATTTACCAATGCTGAATTTCATCTGCCATCTTGTTGTCTAGTCACCCAGTTCTATAAGATCTCTCTGTAACTCCTCATCAGCAAATTTTTCAGTTCACTAACGAATATTTTGAACAGCACAGATCCCAGTACAGATCCTTGGGGACTCCGCTGTTTACCTTTCTCCATTGTGAAAACTGACCATTTATTCCTACACTTTTTCTGTCTTTCAACCAGTTACTGATCCATGAGAGGAGCTTCCCTCTTATCCCATGGCTACTCAGTTTCCTTAAGGGCCTTTGGTGATGTACCTTGTCAAAGGGTTTCTGAAAATCCAAGTATACTTTATCAACTGGATCACCCTTATCCACATGTTTTTGGACACCCTCAGAGAATTCTAATAGATTGGTGAGGCATGACTTCCCTTTACAAAAGCCATGTTGACTCTTCCTCAAAAAACTGTATTTATCTATGTGTCTGATCATTCTGTTCTTTACTATAGTTTTTAACAATTTGCTTTGTAATGAAGTTAGGCTCACTGGCCTGTAATTGTCAGGATCTTCTCTGGAGCCCTTTTTAAAAATCAGTGTTATATTAACTATCTTCCAGGCATCTCGTTCAGAGGTTGATTTTAGTTATAGGTTTTGTACTACAGTTAGTAGTTCTGAAATGTCATATTTGAGTTCCTTTAGAACTCTTGGGTGAATACCATCTGGTCCTGGTGACTTATTACTTTTGTTATCAATTTGTTCTAAAACCTCTTCTATTGACACATCAGTTTGAGACAGTACTTCAAATTTATTGCCCAAAATGAATAGCTGTGATGCAGGTATCTCCCTCACATTCTCTGCAGAGAATATGGTGCAAATAATTCATCTAGCTTCTCTGCAATGGCCATGTCTTCCTTGAATGCTCTTTTAACACCTTTGTTGTCTGGTGGACTCTCTGCCTGATTGGCAGACTTCCTGCTCGAGATGTACTTTAAAAAATGTTTTACTGTTAGTTTTTGCATCTTTATCAAGTCGCTTCTCAAATTGTTTGTTGGCCTGTCATATTATACTTTTACATTTTACTTGCCAGAGTTTATGCTGCTTCATATTTTTCCTCAGTAGGATTTGACTTCCCTATTTTAAAGAATGCCTTTTTTGCCTCTGAAGCTCCCATTATGCTGTTGCAAAAAAAGCAAATGCCATTTTAGGGGTTGCATTAACCGAGGCATGGCATGCAAGTTGTGGGAGGTGATAGTACTGCTCTCCTTGGTGCTGGTTAGGCCTCAGCTGGAGTACTGTGTCCAAGTTTGGTCACCAATATATAGAAAGGATGTAGAGAAACTGGAAAGGATCCAGAGGCGAGCGACAAAGATGATCGAAGGGATGGAATGCCAGCCATACGAGCAAAGGCTGAAGGAACTGGGTGTGTCTAGTTTGGAAAAGAGGAGATTGAGGAGGGACATGAGAGCGGTCTTCAAATACTTGAAAGGCTGCCATAAAAAGGATGGAGAATGGTTGTTCTTTCTTGCCACAGAGGGCAGCACAAGAGGCAGTGAGTTCAAACTACAGCACAGCAGATTGAGACTAAAGCTCAGGAAAAAATCCCTAACTTTAACAACAGTAGGACAATGGAACAGACTGCCCAGGGAGGTTGCGGAAGCTGCTTCACTGGAGGTTTTCAAAAGGAGGCTGGATAGCCATGTTTCTTGGATGGTCTAGACACAACAAACCCTGCATGTTGGCAGGGGGTTAGACTAGATGACCCTTGCGGTCCCTTCTAACCGTATGGTTCTATCATGCTGTGATTACTCTGCTGTTTAGCCATAGTGGCATTCTTCTGGTCTTCTAACTGTCTTTTCTTCTTTGGGGGTATACATTTAGCCTTAGCCTCTATTACAGTGTTTTTAAGTAGCCTCCATGCTGCTTCAGGCATTTTAACCTTGTGACTGCTCTTGTTAATTTCCATCTACCTCGCATCATCATTCTTGTATAGTTCCCCTTTTTTTACAGTTAAATGTAACTGTGGTGTTTTTTTGGTTTTGTTTGGTTTTTGGTATTTTCCCCCTTATAAGGATGCTAAATTTAATTATATGATGGCCCTATTACTGAATAGTTCAGCTGTGGTTACCTATTGGACCAGAACTTGTGCTCCACTTAGGACTAAATCAAGTGCTTTTCCCCTTGTGGGATCCAGGACTAGCTGCTCCAAGAAATGGTTATTTATGGTATCTGGACATTTTTTCTCTGCATCATGCCATAAGATGACATTTACCCAGTCAATATGAGGATAGTTGAAGTCACCCATTATTATTGCCTTTTTTTATTTTTGTAGCCTCTCTAACCTCTCTTAGCATTTCACAGTCACTGTCACCATTCTGGGCAGAAGTCTGTAGTATATTCCTACTGCTTTCCTCTTATTATGCAAGCATGAAACTTCTGTCCTTGGAGATTCTATTGTACAGTTTGATTCTTTTAAGATTTTCACCTTATTTGACTCTTTGCTTTTTTTAACATATATTGCCACTCTCCCACCAGCATGACTTACTCTGTCATTCCTATATATTTGGTACCCTGGTATTACATTGTCCAATTGATTATCCTCATTCTACCAAGCTTCAAGAGGCTCTCCATTGTAGTGTTCTGCTTGCTTAGTTTTGGGACATTCTTTTAATGGGTTGTAGTAACAGATTTATTCAAACTCTAGTTAAAAAAACAGTCATGTTACTGATTAACATCCAACTGTATGGTCCTTGATCCAGATGACCTGACCCTTTGGTGCCAAAGAATCCATCGCCCCTGCTCCAAAAAACTGATGAATTTGGCATGATTGATTTATATATGTTAGAATTGATTTTGTGGGCCCATATGTTTGCTGTTAGGGTAAAAAGTGAATTAACTGAATTAATAATTTTAATTAACCCTCCTCTCCACATCCTCAACAATCCAAAACAAAACATAAACTTCAAAAATCTCTTAACCACCTTGTTAGGAATTTGTGCCGCCTTTTCCCTTCTATATTTCCATTCTGCAGGGGAAGCACAGTACTGTGCTATAAATATTCCAAGGAGTCCAGTGTTAATTCCCACAACCTAACTTCCTCTGAAGAGAAGTGGGAACGACTTTTTTTGTCTCTTTATGATAAATTAAGAGGCAAACGGAATAATTAAAGGCGTGCTGTTCAGAAAGGGTTGTTTTGTTAGTACCCAGAGTGATTAAAGAGTTGTTGTTTCTGCACACATAATGTGATGCAAAGTAGGTTTTGCATGCTGTAAGCTATGAGAAAACTAATGAGAGCAATCAAGGATTGCCCAGATAAATTGATGCATTGTGTTCTAGTTGCTCACATTTAATCTGGTAAAAGGAGTAGACTTCTGCGAACACATTAGAAGCTATCTTAAAAAATCTGAAAAGCATTGTTGTTTCTTTTACTACATTTTGAAAGCTCCTGCCTTTACTTTTTTATGTTACACAGTGATCAGGACTACTGCACAGGGACTGTAGGTGTTGATGTTCATGTAGCACTTTTAGACCTGGAGCTGTTCAAATATTAATATATTTTTTAAATGTAGTTTTTGGCTTCTGATCATCGGATTTCATCGCCCCACCTAATGACTTCAAGCATGTGCTCACACTTCTGTAGATTCTGAGACATGGCAATGATCCCCACAGGGAACTCTGATAATGCAGGTAATAAAAAATGGGAGGGGGAAGAATTGCCTCATGAAGGAAGTGGGTTTTGCAAACTGATAGGAGGACAGACAGATTGAACTGGCTTTCCCAGAATCGTGCAAAGTAATTCACGTGTCTGGGGTTCCAGGCCTATGTCTTGGAATTGAAATGAGGGAACATATATCACTTCCTGCAAAACACACCTTACATTTTCAGAGGCAAAACCCTGATCCATAGTACAGCAAGGACATCGAAATGCATCTTCAGTCCTACCGCTACATTTTAAGTTTCTGTGAAAATTGATAGGCTCATGTGGGTAAAACTGCAAAAAGTACCAGTTAGGTAGCATTCCCCGTTTTCTCCATTTGCAGTTAGTGGAATGATTTCATTATGTTAGTTTAATGATGGAAAATGTGGTTAATAATAATAATAATTATTATTATTATTTAAATAATACAACAAAATTAAAAGATAAATTTCATACTCAGCTAACAGTGACCTACCTGATCCTGTGAGACCATTCTAGCACTACTCACATGCTTAATGTTAAACATGTATGTAAGTCTTTGCAAGATTAGGGCCAATGTGTAGAATTCAAACTAATGTCCTATCTGTTTAATTAAGTTTTATTTAGTTAACTTTTGTCTCATGCAAACTCCCCACCCAAAGTTGCCCATCCAAAATGCTTGACATGTCATTTAAACCCTTGACATGCCATTTAGAAACACAAGAACATAGGAAGTGCAAAGTAAATCAATCCCAGCAGCAGCATTTCTTCCTACCACACATCATTTGATCTCCAATTATGTGACTAATATGGCTTAAAACTCCCTGTTGCACTTTTCCAGTAGATAGAAATCTTGCCCTCAATTGCCTCAGCATTCCATCAAAATCCCACTCAGAAAGATGGCCTTTGTAATATGCCTGGAAGATCAACAAATTTGGGCTATTTCAGCCCTGAGGGGCAGATCATTACAAAGGAAAGGGGCCTTTATGGAAAATTTTCTGCCAGCAACCTCCTTCCTTTTATAACAAGGGGATTGAGCTCATTTATTTCCCTTGCCATTATTTTAATATACTGTAGAGTGTGAAAAGAAGTAAAGGCAGGGCAAATGGAAATCCAGCAATGATTAGTTGTTCATTTAGAAGGGAAGATGCAGAAATTAACTCTCCATCCCAAACTTCAGTAATATTTGAAATCAAGAAAACAATGGACTGGATGACACAGGGAATTGGTTCTAGGACATGGAGTCATTTACATCTTATCAGAAATGGGCCCAAATCAAACACAGGCAGAAACATTGAGTGGTTTGAGATGCAAAGCTGATTCTAGATCCTCATTTTTCAAATGGTTGCTATCTTTATCATGGTCTAAACCAGAACCCTGGATCCTCCAAACAGTCCTGAATTAAGTGTGTTAAGATGTGGAACTGAATGTGGTGACTTGAACCTATCTCTTCCTCTAAGTACTGGTGTGAAGTAGACCCAGGTTAGTGCATAGTTGATGTTGTTGCTTAGTAAATGATAGCTGTCTTGTGGCCATCTCAACAGAAAAGTTGCTCTACCCTCTCACTCTGAGGAGGTCCTACCAGGTCAGGTTTAAGATACATTGAAGACACAGCTTGGGGAAGGTTACACTGCCATTGGCTATGCCTCACTTCTCCTGTGAACAACTGGGGGCTTCATTTTCCAGGGCTATTTTATTCTGTTCTGTTTCATATAAGTTATTATACCACACATCAGTGTTGTATCTGAGCGCTTTCCTGTAGTTCATTATGTAAGGTGACCAGACATCTGTCATATATTGTTGTTCTCTCCCCATGGAGAGAAGCATATGCAGTGGAATGTCTTGGTTTGGTAGGGTTTTCAGGGGGCTGTTTGTTTTTTGTTGTGTTTTAGTGTACCAGTTGCTATGTATTTATGTTAGAGAAGGCAAGATCAAAGAAATGTGCCAGGCACTTGGAGTGGAAGATGATGAGGTTTGTGATGTTCTTTAGCTCCTGGAGGAGCTGATTTCCCAGTCTTGCACTGCCCCGAGAAAGTTCTGTCAATCTGGCCTCTTTCATGAGCAGTCCAATTTCTAAGAATATAAGGGATAAAAGGAGTGGTCAAGAAGAAACTATAGTAACACATACAAATGTATTAACTTTCACAAGTGTAGGTAGTATAAGGAGTAATTTGATTTTTATTATACAGTATTAATTTTCTATTGATATGTGTATTGGGAAGTTTCAGGTTTAGTTGGAACATAAGAGTTTCAAATTATTCACAGTGTCAAGAAATTCTCCGAAGGTGATTTTTATCGTTAACATAATAATGCATTAATATTTTTAAACACGTGACTAAGATTTTCAAAAGTGCCTAGTGATTTTTGGGTGCCTCAGTTTTCAACACATTTAAGAAACCGATTTTCAGGAAGTGATGAGCATCATTCACCCTCTGGAATTGTGACCTGTTTAAAGTGTCTGGTTTTTGGCACTCAACAAGTAAGACACCCCAAATCACTAGTCAGTTTTGAAAATCTTGGCCCATGATATGTCCACAGTAAAATATTTTAAGATATACCATTTTTAAAATGTAATTTATGATGGCTTTGTTATCAACCAAATTATTATCTCAATTAGAAGGATGTAATTAGTGGATTTAGTGAAGTCAGTGGAGTTATTCTGGTTTTACATGAATGTAACTGATAGCAAAATTGCTCCCTCTGCCTCTCCATAGAAAGTCAGCTACCAGATTTTATTCTGGTTGAGCCTGTGTACCAAATATTCAAAGTTTCCTCTAAATATAGGCAAAACCTTTTGGCTTCTCATCATTTCATAGATGCTAAGTATCTTAAATATACAGCATGGGCCTCACAAATGTAAGGGGCTGAGCCTGATTCTTGTCTGTCTCACCCCAGTGTAAATCAAAAGTCACTACACTGAATTGACTTAGATTGGTATAGAACTGATGTGACGTGATAGGAAAATCTGTATCTAAAAATCATTTTAACATGTGGTCCTATATGTGAAAGTGATTGGATATAAACATTAGGAAAATTGGTGTGGGCTTTTTTTGTTTTGTTTTTGTTGCAAGACAAAAGTTCCTGGAGCACTCAAGTCATTCAAACTCTTATATGATGGGTATTTAATCATGATCCAGCTGATCTGACCTTCAGCTGATTTCCATACTAGTCCTCAGCTTTATAAATGTGCTAAATGCAGTGTGAGCTGATGAAGTGTAGGCGTCAGTGACACTCTTGCTCCCAAGGCTTCTTCGAGTGTTTATATCTGCAATTATGTCAAATTATGTAAATTAGCACTGAAAAGACTCACACAAGTGCGTAATGTTCACTAAGTTTATTGCTTAGAGTGTCTGTTAGGTGTTCTTCTAGGCAAATATTTTTCTGAAAGCACTGCTGTCTTGAACTGAAATAGTTTTTGTAGCTGTGCTGCGTCCAAGATATGGGAGATATGATGTGGGTGAGGGAATATCTTTTACTGGATCAACACCTTTATTGGACTCAGCCACCTTGTGTCTCTCACTGAAAGAGGTGAGCTGCTGTCAGACTTTTAAATACATATCGTCACTTTTCACTTAATCAGAAATAAATAGGGCCCTCTAGAAGAGCAATTAGCTATTACTGCAAATGGTAAGGAGTGGGAGGACAGAGACAAGAATGCTCATGTAGCAAGGTGGAAGAAACTTTATTAAACCATTATTTTAAACAAAATATCTACTAAAAGCAACCTGTCCTGGCAGCAGTGAACAAAGGGGAAAGCTATATAGCATCAAGTTGTCACCGACGACCTTCCTTTTCAACACTCAAATCCAAAGTATTCTAATATTTCCCAGGCCTATTTAGCTTGGATTATCACAGCCCTTCCAATGCCTAACCAAGGTCAGAGCCCCATTCAGACCACTGTATGAGGCAACCACCAGCGTCAGACAATGATCAGGAGTCATGCAAATCTAACCACCTTCTTCAGTGAAGGACGACTAATCCCCATTATAACCAATTGTTGTCCACCATTTGCGGAGGATACCAAACTGGGAGGGGTTGCAAGTGTTTTGGAGGATAGGATTATAATTCAAAATGATCTGGACAAACTGGAGAAATGGTCTGAAGTAAATAGGATGAAATTCAATAAGGACAAATGCAAAGTACTCCACTTAGGAAGGAACAATCAGTTGCACGCATACAAAATGGGAAATGACTGCCTAGGAAGGAATACTGCGGAAAGGGATCTGGGGGTCATAGTGGACCACAAGCTAAATATTAGTCAACAGTGTAACACTGTTTCAAAAAAAGCAAACATTATTCTGGGATGTATTAGCAGGAGTGTAGTAAGCAAGACATGAGAAGTAATTCTTACGCCCTACTCTAAACTGATTAGGCCTCAACTGGAGTATTGTGTCCAGTTCTGGGCGCCACATTTCAGGAAGGATGTGGACAAATTGGAGAAAGTCCAGAGAAGAGCAACAAAAATGATTAAAGGTCTAGAAAACATGACCGATGAGGGAAGATTGAAAACATTGGGTTTGTTTAGTTTGGAGAAGAGAAGACTGAGAGGGGACATAACAGTTTTCAAGTACATAAAAGGTTGTTACAAGGAGGAGGGAGAAAAAGTGTTCTTCTTAACCTCTGAGAACAGGACAAGAAGCAATGGGCTTAAATTGCAGCAAGGGCGGTTAAGGTTGGACATTAGGAAAAACTTCCTAACTCTCAGGGTGCTTAAGCATTGGAATAAATTACCTAGGGAGGTTGTGGAATCTCCATCATTGGAGATTTTTAAGAGCAGGTTTGGCAAACACCTGTCAGGGATGGTCTAGATAATACTTAGTCCTGCCATGAGTGTAGGGGACTGGACTAGATGATCTCTGGAGATCCCTTCCAGTCCTCTGATTCTATGATTATCACACCATTGTGCATGGTGTCAGACTGACAACTGTGTAGACAGTCAATTAGGTGATTCTTGGAGATACCCTCTGTAATGGATTCATTTGACATGAAAAGTGTTGGGGGAGCTTCACCTTGCCCCAGCCTTCTGCAGCAGAAATGAAGCCTACTCTTTGCATATTCTTTCCCAAAGTCTTGTGGAAGTGGCTTACTAGAGCCAGCATTACATCTTAGTACTGCTGATAAACAAGGGATGTATTTAAGGGGTGTGTGTGTCTGTGTATATATATATATATATGTTTATATGTTTAAAGGACCCTTTTAAAAGCTTCTTAATTAGTAGGTTTCAGCTTTTCTTATTCTGAAACTAAAATGAAAATCCAAATCCTTCAGGAATTGAAAAGAGAAACATTTCCCATCATTTAAAATAAAATAAAACCAATAAATAAGAACAACTTGTCTGAAGAGAGAAATTAAATTCCTCACTCCATATATAAAGGCCATAAAGAGGCCATGCCATACTGTTAATTCTGCCCCTCCAGCTTATCTAATGTTTTAGGCAGGACCAGTGCCAGGCTCAAGGGGTGTCATTAGGAGGAGGAACAGTTAACACCATGTTAGCACCAGGAGCACTAATACAGTGGTGACAGGATTGTGGAAGCTGCCATCTTTTAATTTTCACCTTTATTCAACCTCCCTGAATTGTTCTGTTAGGACCCAATCTCTTATTGAAGTCAGTGGGATTTTTTCCATTGGCTTCAATGGGCTTTGCATCAGGCCCTGGGAGATAATTTTAGGGTGGAGTGGGGTTCCTGTTGAGTTCAGTGGGCTGTCTGGGAACAGCTGAAAGCAGGACTTACCCTTCTGAAGTGGCACCACACGTTATATCTACGTTATTTATTCAGTATGTGCAGGAGCAGCATTTCACATAGCTATTAATTCCAAATTGAAAGCTTTCTAAAAGCACTATGGAAGTTTGTACTGTTCAGGTGAGCATTCCCACAAGCTCCTGGATACGTTATGCTGAACATACCCTCTCACGTATGTCCCTCTTTTTTAATGCAGATTTGAAACACCAGAATAGCTCTTATGGTAAATTGTTCATTACTTCCTCAACCTCCAGTGAGACTTCCCAAGTTCCTTGCATTCAGACACACCCGGGGACAGTTTTATATGGCAAGTGAACACCCTTCCTGTGGGTGAAAGTCACCTCTGCACAGAGGCTCCATGCATCACTTAAGCTCCCACCATTTATGGCTGGAAGAAATTAAGGGCTGGTCTACACTACACAGTTAGGTCAACATAAAATAGTTTGTCAACCTAATTATGTCAGCATCTACACTACAGCCTTCCTCCCACTGACATAAGTGCCCTACTACGACGATATGATAACTCCACCTCCAGAAGAGGTGTAAGGCTTATATTGGTGTAGTTAGGGCGATGCAGTGTCTGTAGACACTGTGTTGCTTACATCAGCGGTCTTGTCAATTTCACGGCAGGAGCTGTGAAATTGATAACAAAGCCCCCAGCTGGCCTGGAGAGCTGGGCAGCTGGACCCTGCTCCAAGCTGGGGTGAGAAATCCGGGGGTCTTCCCCCCACTCCCAGCTGGGAGCTGAGCTTCAGACCTTGCTTCCAACTGGGAGCCAGGCCAGAAGCTGGGGTGGCTTTGGACCTGACTCCCAGCTGGGAGCCCAGGGTGAGAAGCCTGAGCAGCCCCTCACCTGCTCCCTGCCGAGAGCCAGGCAGGGAGCCGGGGGTGGGGTGGCCAGAAGAGCAGCTGGACCCTGCTTCCCGGTGGTGAGAAGCCCTAGGCGGCTTCCCCTGGGGAACATGGCACAAGGCAGGAGGAGCCCACAGGGAGCCCAGGAGCTTGTGAGGCAGACAGGCTCGTGGCAGGGAGTTCCCAGCAGGCTCTCAGCTCCCCCCACTGACTCTCTTAGGTCACTGGAAGTGCTCCTGGTGAGAACACTCACCACCTACCCAAGGAGGGTAGTGTGGATATGCACCACCGCAGTAATTACTACTAGTATTAGTCAACTTAGGTTTGTAATGTAGACATACCCTTAGAAAGTGCGCTGTGGAAACAAACAGTCATTTATGCAGAGGCACATAGAGGACATACCACAGATGCCTTGCAACTCTCTCTCCTTCTGCCTGGCCAGCTGTTCCAGCAGTGCCCAAGGACCGGGAGAGAAAGCGGGACTGTGGTGCTGCTGTTACACTATTAGTAGTCCCTCAGCCACAGCACTGTATTCCTATACCCGATGGTGTCCGTCCACCCAGCCCAGAATCTAAAAAGCTGTTTATGGGAGTGTGTGGGACCCCTGTGCCCTCACCCACCAATAAGGGCAAGATGCCCTCCTCCTCCCACCCCAAAACCCAGAGACAGACCAGCTAAGCAAGACCTCCAGCAGTTCGGGGAACCTGCCAGCCTCAAGAACTAAGGAAGACCCATTCCCCAAATAATTACTGAGCTCACCACCGGGGAAAGTACCTGCTCCAACCCACTCAATCCTCCTACAGCCAGCCAGAAAGGGCAGGGCAACCTGCCTATCAGCACAGATACTGCTGTGAGAAACAGTTGCCAGAAAGGGGAGCTACCTAGAGGTGCCTAGTGGGGAGTCAAGAGGTACTTGGACCAAGGTTGAGGATGAAAAGGTTGCTGGATTTGGGAGGGGGCAAGTATGAAACAGTATTTTGCAGGAGGGAAGGGGTAAAGGATTAATGCACTGGGGGAAATGGAGGAAGTATTTTACTCAAAGAATAACTGTGAATTGCCAACCGAGGGTTGAGCATTTTTGAAGGTGTTCCATGTTGAAACATCACGTTCTATTGTTATCTTTGCTCTGTCAGCATAGGTGAGACCATAGGGCAGGAAGAGTCCCTACCTGGTAAGATCAACACTCGATATTAGCATCACAAGGGGAGGGGCTCAGCAGCGCACATGCCCAGAACAGCACCATGATGCTGGTATCTAGAGTTAATGTCACAGCACTGTTCTATGCATGCTCACAGTGTGGAATCCATCCCACCCATCTATGGTGTTTGTACTGATCATGGGAATACTGTGAAGCTTGTCACTTCTTTTGGAGAAGTGAGAGGAGGTCCAAACACTACCATCAGCACTGTTAAGAGCAAGTGATGTGAAATTAAAACCATTGTAAAATACTGCTGCAGTTAAGTGAGCAGGCAAATGAAGTTCCGTTCTTAAATATTTTAGCATTTTTCACCATGTTTCTCTATAGCTCATAATTGTTCCCTCGGAAAGTGCTGCCAGAGTGAAATACTGTTGTTCTCTCCCTGCTTTAACACTACAATGAAAATATAGTGTTATTAGAGGAAGCAGAGGGTTGGAGTTTATATTCTATATCTTTCCCATGGCTATATTTTGCATAGCTGGAGTTTATTGTAATGAAATGCTTTGTTCCTCAGGTGCAAAAAGAAGATATAGCATGGAAACTAGTGCATACTAATAAATAACGATTAAGGCTTATGCATTCTCCAGCTATAGATTGAATTTTGCAGCTACAGTAGATTTCATTAGAGGAAAACTAATATTACTGTGCTGTACAGTGTAGTCCATCTGAATGGAAAGGGATTTGCTGGGTGTAGCATTTTGGGATTATTCCCTATGTTTAAAATCTCAGCAGTTGGTAATCTTACTTTACTGAAACTACTGCTGCAGCACTTTGATCATTGTCTCTCACATTTAAGACTTTATATGACTAATATTTAGAATAAATAATCCCTTTCCACTGAGTAGAAGAAGAAGAAAAAATAGCAGAATGTAATGGGAGTCTGATCAAGGAAGAACATGACCCCCTTGACCTAGGCGGAGATGCAAAGGAAGCTTTGTGAGCAATCGGTATTAAGCTTTTAAAGAAAATACATGAGAATAGCAACAACTTGTAAAGTTAACTTCAGTGGTAGGTTTTTTTTTTGTTTTTGTTTCGTTTTTGAAAGCCCTCTGTGTTTTATAAGCACATCAGAATTCTGTCATTTCCTGATTGAATGCTTTGATATGCACTGTGCTTTATTGAAACGCTCTGTCTGATGGTTAGCATTGCTGCTTTGGGGCATGACTGTGTGGGCACAAAGTTCTTTGTCACAGCAAGCTTTCCAGACTTTAAAGAAAATAACTAAGTATTGAATTATCTTTTGTGCTGTCTTGGGAGCAAAGCTGTACACACAATCTGCTAACAAATGCAACTGTCACATGCTTAATTCCCCAAGTACCACACTGGGAATTTAGTTTTTTTTGAGGGGGGTGGGGGCGTGCAAAGGGAGAGGAAATTACTCATGCTCTTTGGTTGATACGAAGTAGTAGGTATATGTATATTTTATTTAAATAAGAAGTATTCTGTTTGGTTAGTTCCTGTCTCTTTTAATGGCTAGAATAGACTTAAAAAAATTAGGAAGCATTCATACCTCACTGCTGCTACAGATTTACTCCTTTGTAAAACAGTGCTTCTGAGGTACCCTTATTCACTGATCCTTAAATGGCTAAAGCCCACATTGTTACTACTCCAGCCTGTGAGCTGGAACAGGAACCTTAACTCCTGCATTTCACTTTTCTGAGGTGTTAAGGCCACTGCATCCACCAGCCCTTGGAGCTCTGTTACTGGGCTTAAACTCACTCTTACGTGGGTGAATTTCACCATTCTTATCCCAGTCCATTGTGAAGTGTTGCTGTGCACTGCTAAACAGTTGCCTGTTTCTATCTGAGAACCATTCCTCTACTCGGTGGAGTAATCCCTGTGCAGTATGTACTGTATGTAGGTCCAAATCCTGCCCCGGAATGCCTTCACATGATTTCAGTGGAGCTGCGTTCAGCATGCATCTGGGGGAAGAATTTGCCCTGCAACTTGCAGGACTTTTTGGAATCTTTCAGAATAAAAGTCACTAGATACATTATTGTATTATTACTTGTTAAGAATTTGGATTTGTACTGTCCCTTTAGCTCAAAAGGATCCCACACTCTCAAAATCTATTTAGGGAATGGGATATCTGCTGCTGCTGCTGTGAAATACAGCAGCTACACAACTACCCTCAGCAACACTGAACAACTGCTCAGTTCAGGAAGGGAAGGAGAATACTGCATTCATTTGAAACTGCAGGAGGAGTATAGACAGGCAGAACATAATTACCCAAAGTGGAATTCGGCCAGCTGATACCTGCAAAAAGGCTGAGGTGTTGTTTTTTTAATGACTGCAAATGGCCAGGACTCTAGTTTTAAATCTCAACCACAAGACAGCACCTCCAGAACCACAAGTGCCCCCGGACATCATGTTGATTTAGGTGGAAAGAGTGCTGCCTTCTGAATCATCACCACCTCTTTCTGCTGCCCCTAGCAGTTCTTTGCCTGTCTCTGATCCAAATACTAACCCAACTGGACCCTACTTATCCTTGGAACTAATAGGATCACTGCACTAGCTGTTCTAGTTAGAGGCAAGAAATTTTACCCACTGTACTACTTGCAGATGAGAAAGTGGTATTTAATGACACTCTCATCTTAGCTGAGCGTATGCCTCCCCTTATTGTGTGTGCAACTCACACAGTATTCCTTTTACATTGAATACTTGACCTTAAAATAGGTAGCTTAAAGTATTTGCAATTTCAGTCTTCTTAGCATATGTCTCATTAAGTACCTGTGATCGCTTCTTTGACAAGTTGTACTAAAGTGAATTACTTAGAAATATTTGTAAATCATCAAGTGTTCAGAATCTCTACTCCATGTACTCTTCACGTCACACATCTCAGTATGAAAGTATGAATGTGTACAATATTTTTGCTTAATGAAAAAAATCAATATTTATGGTAAGTGGCCTGAAATCTATGCAGTCCCTGTTTGGTAAAAACTTTTCATGATGGCAACCAAATGACATCTTAAATAATTTAAGTCTTGTACTTGGAGTAATTTTCGAGTAACAAGTTTTAATTTTCACAAATTACATGCAGAACTTACCATCTAGAAAGTTCTTGGTCAAATGCTGCAGTAAAAAGCACTTTTAGTTGGTGCATTTCAAGTCTTTTCCAGCATTTCACATTATGCAGCATTTATTCTCCTGAGGACTGTGTTTAAGCTCCAAAGATACTCATGTTGAATTCATTTAAAAGGAATTCAGTGCATTCCTCTGCTTTTCCTACAAAGCAGATATTCTATTTGCATATTTTAGCATATAATTTTCTATACCACTTTTAGTTTTACAAAGAAAATGTGTGTTCTAACCTCACGATGCTCTTAATTTTTGATAGACTAACTCTGATTTTCTGAGGTCCAGATAGGAGCACTCTGAAATTACATATGAAAATTTTTTTTATGAGGGTAAGGTGTTGTGTACTGTACAAGATCGGAATTGTCATTAAGCAGGTCTGTTTCTAATGGGATCCTGCAGGGTTTGGTTATCTGCCCTATGCTATTTATCAATGACCTGGAAGAAAACATAAAATTATCACTGATAAAGGTTTGCAGATGACACAAAAATTGGGAGAGTGGTAAATAATAAAGAGGACAGGTCACTGATTCAGAGCGATCTAGATCAGTTGGTAAACTGGATGAAAGCAAACAATATGCATTTTAATACCACTTAATGTAAATGCATACAGCTGGGAACAAAGAATGTAGGCCACACTTACAGGGAAGAAGTGATTCTGAAAAAGATTTAGGGGTAAGGTTGCCAACCATCTAGGAATTAAAGATTAATCTTTAATTAAAGATTATCATGTAATGAAACCGCTAGGAATACATCCAACCACAAATTGGTAACCCAATTTTGCAAGGGAGAGAGGGAGATTAAGCTGAAATGAGCTTCCCCCTTGACCCTGTGGCCAAAAGAGCTAATGCAGTCCTGGGGTGCATAAACAAGGGAATCTAAAGTAGTAGTAGAGAGGTTATTTTACCTCTTTATTTGGCACTGGTGCGACAACTGCTGGAATTCTGTGTCCAGTTCTGGAGCCCACAATTCAAGAAGGATATGGATAAATGGCAGTGGGTTCAGAGAAGAGCCATGAGAATGATTAGAAAACATGCCTTATAGTGATAGACTCAAGGAGCTTGATCTATTTCACTTAACAAAGAGACGGTCAAGGGATGTCTTGATTACAGTCTATAAATACCTACATGGGGAACAAATATTTAATAATGGGCTCTTCAGTCTAGCAGAGAAAGGTAGAACAAGACCCAATGACTGGAGGTTGAATCTAGACAAATTCAGACCGGAAATAAGATGTACATTTTGAACATCAAGAATAATTAACCATTGGAACAATTTACCAAGGGTCATGGTGGATTCTCCATCATTTATAATTTTAAAATCAAGATTAGATGTTTTTCTAAAATATATGCTCTAGGAACTATTTTGGGGAAGTTCTTTGGCCTGTATGATATGGGAGGTCAGACTAGATGATCACAGTGTTCTCTTCTGGCCTTAGAATCTAAGAGCCATAATATGATGGCTTTATTTAACATACTGATTTATAACACGTAGCCAATTCCAGTGGAGAGGGCATTGGACTGGGATTCAGAAGGCCTACTTTCTATTCCTGGTGTGTCTGTTGACTTGCTGTGTGACTTGAGCAAGTCACCTTTGTGCCTCCATTTCCCTATCTTCAAAATGGAGATACTGCCTACCCATTCTTTCAAGCACTTTAAGATCTGTGGATGGACAGCACTATTTAAGTGGCAATTATTATTATTAAGTATTCTGCCCTCACAAGCAAAATCAGAGCCAAATCATACTTCTGTTAAAGTTAGTGAAGGTTACGACATTGACTTTAGTCAAAGCAAGATTGACCTATAATGTATAACCACGGTTTGGCAAGTGAATGTGTCACAGCCTCATTTTTACCTGACAGTACTTTAGAATACAGGTTAAATTAAATCCTGGACTCTACAGACCGTTCAGGTGAGATTAAAGGATAATGTATACTTTAGCAACACAGGATTTCCCTTAACGAACCAGACAATTGGACCATCAAGTCTCATGTCCTGCCTCTGACAGTGGCCAATATATAATATATCAGAGAAAAGTGGAAATTCCCATAATTCATTTAGTAAATTGTACTAGGTTTACATTGAGATTAGGAGAAAATTCCTTTCCTGACATTATTGCCTGTCGGTGTATAGTTTTCTATGGTGACTGGAAACAAAAGTTTGGGATTTTTGACCATGATATCTAGTTATCCTAAAGTGGTTAGTGTAATTGCCCATGCTAGAGTGCACAGCTGGTCTGTGATGTTGGTCTAAATCCTTGTCCTTTTTGTTCAGATAGCATCAATTTGTATCTTTGTCTGTAGGAACTGGTTTGTTAGCCGCATATATGACGTTCCAAATAGTTCATTTTCTGGGTTAAAATGAGTCATATTACTTATGCAGACCTTATATCAAACATTCAGGTTGGAAGATGCAGACTAATTAAATCTAACAAAGAAAGGAAAAACAAATCTTGAATAACAGTGTTTTCCAGTGGAGCTATAAAGTAGTTTCTAGTAAGTCTAACAAAGAAGTAGAAATATTTTTTTCTACCCATAACAACTGCATCTTGGGAGTATTTTTTGAGAGGTCTTGCCATTTTATAAAGTAATGAGTATGTTCTGTAAGGAAAAGAAAGGACTTGTAACTTGGCTGGATTTTTTTTTAAATGGTGTTAAAACAAGAAGTGCTTGCTTTTTGTCAGACTGGTGAAGACCAATTAGTTACTCCCCGGATGTGGGATGGTTGAAATATCTCACTTTTGGAAACTCTAGACTTTTCATGCCACTGTAGATTCTTTACAGTAGTTTTCTTCATGTGTATTGGTATGTCAGTATTTTGATCATCTTGAAAACGGGCTAGTACTGTGCCTTTCGCTCTTTGCCTACAGCTAGAGCAAAAGATTTACATGAAAGCCGCAATCCTGCATTCTCTGCTTACCCAACCCTGGCCACAGTAAGAGTTTTGGGTGGCAGGAAAAGACCAAGGTGGGAACCCCCATAAATGCACGATCTACTATAAAACCAAACTCTGCCCGAAGCCTAGGAGCATGTGATTCATCACCCCATAGATCAGATCCATAATTTGTCTTGTCTGGCATCCTGCCTCTAGCAGTGCAATGGCTGATGTTTCAGGGAGATATGAAGCCCATCAATAAACACCTGTGCATTGTAATCCCATGGGAGGAAATTACCTTTTTCAACCTTGAGGTGCTCAGCTTATGTCTTGAAGCATGAGATCTGATTACCCATATCATTATCTTAATGTGCACACAGCTACACATTTTATCGGTGCTCATAAAATTAATCCAGCGTTTTTTTAAAATCCAGTCACAGTTACTGACTCAGTGACCTTGCATAACAGTGAATTCGATGGGTTTACTAAATAATGCATAAAATACAGTAGTTGTTCTAAATTTACAGCCCCTTAACTTCATCAGGTGTGTTTGTTCTACTGTTATAGGACAGGATACAGAGGAGAGACTCGCCAGGTTTCACTATTCCTTCATAGTTCTGATGATCTCAGTCAGATCCCCCTGCTTTTAATTTCCAGGCTAATAGATCTTAATTTTTTGTAATCCCTTATCAGTGTATCCAACCAAACTTCTAATCATCTTTGTTGCTCTTCTCTGGACCTCTTAATTCTCTGCTCCTGGTACTATACATCTTTCAATTCTCTGCTTTTTGTGATATCTTAGGACCAGCCCTAGCCTGGTTCAGTATTTTATATCCAACCTTACTGCTGAGCTATTTACAGGAGTCAGTTATACATAATTTTAGAATTAAAAAAAAATTTCTTCTGGGTTTTTCACAAAATGCATAAAGCAATCCCAGCCAATACATACCAGCCTTTTGGTATGTATTATACTCCTGCTTCTCTACACTAGCAACTAATTTGCCAGTGTGGTTCCTGAGGGTAGAATTTTCTCTCACACAGATTTTTCACACCCAAAAATGTCTCTTCACAAAACAGACTGATTTGACCTGGTAGGAGACCTGGGTATGGGGGCACTGTCTTGAAACTCTCGTTCTTTGGCCAGTTATGCTAAATCCCAAGGCATATGCACAGTCTTTTAGCATGCACCGGTGTCCTATTAACAAAAATCATGTAAAATTGCGTACCGTAAATATACCCTGGCTTCTACATTCGACTTCAGAGTATAGGGATTTCAGGTTACATCTGTAAAGCAGTTTGTGGCCAAAATACACACACATCCCATCACTTGATAACAGGATTTCTACATGTACCTCCTGTTCGCTACTACATTTAGGATGATAGGAGGTGAATTTTTAAGCAGAATGTAGGAAGTTGACTACAGTCACAATCCTCTTCAGTAATAAGGAACAAATTGAGAGAAATGTCATCATATATACTGCAGAGCATTCTTATTTTCACTCCTAAAATCTCTGCTGTGTTGTAACATACATGGATGTAATGGATGTAATGCTGTCAAAAAATGCAATCCAATTCACCGTACCTAACAGGTTCATTCATATAGCAAAGGCTAAAATATGTCATTCAGAACACCACCTATGGTCAGAAGATAGATGCTAGTCATTACCAAGTGCACAGGGGAGACCTGGCTTTGACTCTTGGACACTATCTCTTGCTATTGAGACAACTAGGATGGGGGTAGAGCCTAGCTTTTATAGAGGGTGTACTTAAGAAAATCAGCAGGTAAGTGGCTGCCAGAAAGAAAAGGTTACTTACATTGTAATCTTCAGTTTGAGTGTGAATGCCAGGTCTATATTTGGGTTGAAGATCTGCAATGAAAACTCCAGGCTGCTATCAGAAGTGGTGCTGATAAGTCACTAACCATTCTTCTCTTTGAATCAATACAGAACAAATTCTAAGGGTGGAGTGTACTGTTGTCGGTATTTTTTATAACTTGTCAAACCGAGTTCCTGTCCACTAGTGATCTAATGAAGACAAATGACGTCTTTTGAAAAAGAGGTGTTAGTCTCAATGATCTGGGTGATTTCCAATTTGGATAATTTCTCCCATCCTAAACTTCCAATGCAGTTACGTGGTTTTTCACCATTCCTGGTAGTAACATGCTCCTTTTTCTGTGAGCTCTTAAAGAGCTTCTGGGTCAGATTTACAAAGGTATGTAGGCACCTAACTGTAAAATCAATAAACTTGAAATAAATGGGAATTAGGTGCCAAATACTTTGGTGAATCTTTACCATTTTTGTTTTCGCCATAGTTAAGGTGTCTTTCAGTGGTGGGTTGAATTGATTCCACTGTGAGTTGGGAATATCCTGTATTACTGCTATTAAATAACAGTGCTTTGTAATCCTCTGGGATAAAGTTTGCTACATCAATCCAAGATATTATTGTTAGTCAGTCATACATTTGGTTTTCAGTTTTTGTCTTTTCTCTATATAATTTGATTTCCATTCTAATTAAGTTCTCTGTATGCTATTGCATTTCTCCTGCCAGGTTTAATTATCTTTATTTAAATACTTTAATTAACAGTTTTGTGTATTTCCAGATCCTGTAGCTTTAAGTATTACACAAATAATTTAAATGGCTGTGTTTAGAACCTAGACTATTCTGCATGCAAATAAAATATCTGGATTAAACAAAACAGTTAATGAGTGTGCACCCAATTTGTTTTTAAAACAGTTTTTGAATGTGCTAATAAAACTATATCATCTGACTTATTGCAATTGTTATAGTACAGATACTGCAACAGTGTAAACATACTGGATGGTGTAATAATGAGAAGTCAGTAAAAATCATATTTCCAAATAGTAATTCAAATTGCAGTGATGGAATGGTGTCTTTTTAAAAATGGGATATAGGAAGAGTATAACAATTGCTGAAATGATATCTACTTTGATTTGGAGAGGAAGTTTCATTTGTACAAGGCCACAGACTATGTGGGCAAATGAAAGACAGGCTGCCTTATCATGAAGGTTGGCTGGCATAGTAGAGCCCCAAATTTAGTTTAGTCCATTTCTAACAGGTACTGTGGGCCAGATTTATCCATTTTGTAGCTCTAATGAAGTCAGTGCCATTATACCAGCGATTCATGTAGATCAGTGTCAGAAAATAGTTAACACTCACATTCAGAAACAGAGCCTGATAAAGAGACCCCATTTACCTGCCTATCTGTAAATACCAAGTTTGTGTAGTTGGTTAGACCCCAAGAACATAAGAATGGCCATACTGGGCCAGACCAGTTGGCCCATGTAGCCCAATATCCTATCTTCCGACAGTGGCCTGTGCCAGAGGTTTCAGAGGGAGTGAGCAGAACAGGGCAATTTTTCAAGTGATCGCAACCCTTGTTGCCCAGCTTCTAGCAGTCAGAGGATTGGGGACACCCAGAACATGGGGTTGCATCCCTGACCACCTTGGCTACTAGCCCTTGCTGAACCTATTCTTCATGAACTTATCTAGTTCTTTTTTGAACCTAGTTATACTTTTGGCCTTTACAGCATCTCCTGACAAGTTCCACAGCTTGACTGTGCATTATGGGTCGAAGTACTTCCTTATGGTTGTTTTAAAACTGCTGCCTATTAATTTCATGTGGTGACTCTAGTTTGTGTGTTATGTGAAGGAGTAAATAACACACCATTCATGATTTTATAAACCTCTATCATACACACCTCCCAGTGTCCCTTTTCCAACCTGAACAGCCCCAATCTTTTAAATCTCTCCTCATACGGAAGCTGTTCCATACCCCTAATCATTTTTGTTGCCCTTCTCTGTACTTTCCCAATTCTAAATATATCTTTCTTGAGATGGGGTGACAAGAACTGCATGCAGTATTCAAGGTGTGGGAAAACCATGGATTTATATAGTGCATTGATATTTTCTGTCTTCTTATCTTTCTCATGGTTCCTAACATTCGATTAGCCTTTTTGACTGCTGCTGCACATTGAGCAGATGTTTTCAGAGAACTATTTATGATGACTTCAAGATCTCTTTCTTGGGAGGTAACAGATAATTTAGATCCCATCATTTTGTATGTAGAGTTCGGATTATGTTTTCCAATGTGCATTACTTTGCATTTATCAACCTTGAATTTCATCTGCCAATTTGCTGCCCAGTCACCCAGTTCTGTGAGGTTCCTTTGTGGTTTACTTTGGACTTAACTATCCTGAGTAATTTTGTATCATCTGCAATTTTTGCCACCTCACTGTTTACCCCTTTTTCCAGATCATTTATGAATATGTTGAATAGCACTGGTCCCAGTACAGATCCCCTGGGGGACACCACTATTTGCCTCCCTCCCTCCATTCTTCACTGGAGAGGACATGAGTGAGATTCCCATACCTGAGCCATTCTTTTCAGGTGACAAATCTGAGGAACTGTCCCAGATTGAGGTGGCAGTGGAGGAGATTTTGGAACAAATTTATTAATTAAATAGTATTAAGTCACTGGGACCAGATGATATTCACCCTAGAGTTCTGAAAGAACTCAGATATAAAATTGCAGAACTACTAACTGTAGTATGTAATCTGTCGCTTAAATCCATCTCTGTACCAGATGACTGGCAGATAGCTAATATGTGCTGATTTTTTAAAAAGGCTTCAGAGGTGTTCCTGGCAATTACAGGCTAGTAAAGCCTCACTTCAGTACCGGCAAACTGGTTGAAATTATAATAAAAAACAAAATTATCAGACATGTAGATGAACATGATATGGTGGGGAAGAGTCAACATGGTTTTGGAAAAGGAAATCATGCCTCACCAATCTATTAGAATCCTCTGTGGGATCAACAAACTTGGACAAGGTTGGTCCAGTGGATATAGTGTACTTGGACTTTCAGAAAACCTTTGATAAGGTCCTTCACTGAAGCAAAGCAGGTAGTCATAGGTAAGAGGAAAGGTCCTCTCATGGATCAGTAAAAGACAGGAAACAGAAACAGATAGTTTGAGCCTCTATTATGGTATTTTTATTTAGTTTTCATGATGCTTGGAGGTATTTCACTTTCTCGTTTTTGTGTAGTTCCATTTTTTGAAGTTAAATACTACTGTGTTGGGTTTCTTTGGTATTCCCCCCCACCCCCAACACACACACACAAGGATGTTAAATTTAATTACATTGTGGGTGCTGTTACCAAGTGGTTCAGCTATATGCACCTCTTCGACCAGATCCTGTGAACCACTTAGGACTAAATCAAGAATTCTCTCTCTCCTTGTGGATTCCAGGATTAGCTGCTCCAAGAAGCAATCATTAATGGTGTCTAGAAAATGTATCTCTGCATCCCATTGTGAGATGCCATATTCCCAGGCAATATAAGGATAGTTGAAAATCCCCATTATTATTGTGTTTTCTGTGTGTGTGACCTCTCTATTCTACCTGAGCATTTCACAATCATTCCCCACCATCCTGGTCAGTAGTATATTCCTTCTGCTATACTCTTATTATTCAGCTATGGAATTTCTATCCATAAGATTCTATGATACTGTTTGATTCGTTGAAGATTTTTTGAAATCTTTCACGTATAGTGCCACTCTCATACCCTCATCTAGCTAAATACAGAACATGCATATGAAATATTACATGCAGCACTAATGGGAGTGAAATGTATCTGGATTACTAATACCACTAAAATCAGTACTGAGAGATTAAGCACTTTCATGGAGAGTGGCAATTTAATCAAATGCTTTATTGAGGAAATTTGTTGTTCACATGAATTACAATTCATTGTGAAAGTTTGATTCCAAGGGCCCTAGACTGTTTCTCAAAGGAATAATTTAAACCCTGTGCTTCATTTGCTCTACTGCCAGTAGAGCTCCTGTTAACTGCTAGACCAAAGAATTGGCAACCCTGGTTAGTTGATTTAGACTTAAGAAGGACTTGAACAAAAAACTGGATCCTAATACCTCAGAATTTTGGCAGCCTTTGAAATGTGAATCCAAACTTGGCAACTGGACAACTTGTTGTTAATGAGCCGAACCAAAATTCTAAGTCCAAATTCTCCTCACCTTTGGGTTATTAGAGATCTGGATCTGAATTCAGCTCTGTGTTAGACTAAAACTAGCTGCCTTGTTTAGCTGCAGTTCGTTGCTGTAATGAGCAGACAACATCATTACAGCAAGAAACTGCAGCTGAACAAGGCAGAGAGCTTTTTCCAAAGCGATAGCATTAGAAATGGAGGGTTGTGCTTACTGCACTATCAAAATAAATGGGAGTTTTGCAGTTTAATTCGGTGACAGCAGGATTGAGCTCTAAATGTCTCACTGACTAATCAGCATCAGTGGTAGTAGCCACTTTTGAAGTTGGTAAAGGTTTAGTATTTACATTCCATGAGAATGAACCCATGAATGTGTGGGACATAGGTAAAGTCCATGTAGAAACAGAAGGTACTGCAGATCTCTGCAATGATAAAAGTCAGTTGCTGTAGATGAACATGACCAACAGGAATCAGAATCTGGAATAATCTGTTCCCCTGGGGAAGGGGACCAATAGGAGCAGGGAAAGGGGGCGGGGAAGGGGTGGAGTTGGGGCGGGGCCGGTGGCAGAGGGCACGAACCAGCGCCGGGGGAAGCAGCCTCTGGCTGCTATTATAAATTTGCCGCCCCTGCAAATTTGCCGCCCTAGGCCTAGGCCACACCGCTGGCATGTGGGGTTTGCAGAGTATATAAAATGACTCTCTGATGTTACAACACAAGCTTCTCACTATAGAAAAGCTAAAAGAGAAACCTATTATGTACAGATGGCATACAGTAAATGTAAACTCTAAAGGAAGACTATATTACAGCAGTTGTTCCCAACCTGGGGTACATGTACCCCTGGGGGTTCACAGAGGTCTTCCAGGGGGTACATTAACTCATCTAGGTGTTTGCTTAGTTTTACACCAGGCTACATAAAAAGCACTAGCAAAGTCAGTACAAACTAAAGTTTCATACAGTAACTTTTTTATACTGCTCTATGTACTATACCCTGGCATATAAGTACAATATTTATATTCCAATTGATTTATTTTATAATTATATGTTGAAACTAGTGCTGTGACACTATTGTATTTTTATGTCTGATTTTGTAAGCAAGTCATTTTTAAGTGAGGTGAAACTTGGGGGTACACAAGAGAAATCAGACTCCTGAAGGGGGTACAGTAGTCTGGAAAGGTTGAGAGCCACTGTTCTAACAGGTGGTGCTGGGGTGTGCTCAGCTCCTGATGAAGATTGTGATGGGAGGGGAGGATGCGGACAGAACTTGGCAGAAATATATTTATGTGAGATCTAAACCATGTAAAAGGTACCCAAAGGCTACAGCAATGCTTACACAATAACTGCTTTAATAAAGGCATTGATGATGAACAAAAACAGAGTAATACATTCTTTTTAGAAACATTCTCTTTTCCCAATTTGCTCTGATGTAAAATTTGACCTCCATTTAAGTGCCATTGGAGAGAAAAAGGCTAGGGAGCTCTGCTTGATAGGTTGCACAGCATGCTGCAGTTACTAGTAAATATCCCCCTTATGGGTAGTACTGGAGCTTGCTGGCTGAAACATTAAAAAAAAAAAACACACTGAAGTGGTGGTTAATATGAGGGAATTGAGCTGTTCCAGACAGCACAGATGCTTTTAGCGAGATGAGTTTTTCTACAAAATAGAAACATGAGGGTTCAAGTCTTGTTAGAAACAAAACAGCTCTGCTTCTGAGCCCTAGGGCACGTAGGCAGAGGACAATGGCTTAATCTCAGAGGGACAGCAACCACACAGGTCTGGCCCTATTGAGCAGGAATATGGAAGAAAATGACTCTGAAGCACAATAGGGTCAAGAGCAGGCTTTGTCTTAACTAAAGTGCCCTAGTGAAATAATCTAATTGATTTTTGTATGTGTCTAAAGGAGTGGTCAGTGTATTGTCTTAATGGTAGTGACAATGCACATACCATATGGTGCAAGGCCTGGAATAGACTGAGCTGTATAATTAATAAAAACAGATGAACTAAATAACTCCTGTGAGGACATGCTGAAAACCAATAAGAGAAGGAAGCCAAACCCAGGTCCTAGTAGCAAATGTATTTCCAAGTCATATCACTAATGAATGACTTTTGCAAGCTGTCATCTCCATTACTGTTTGGAACACTAAAGCCAAATGCAAGCAAAGGTGCCATTTTATTATATCCATAGGATGTTTACAACGACAACAAAAAGGCTATGAAACAGTCATGGCTCCACAAAAGGTTGCATTACAGTCTCCAGCTGAAGGAGGGCAAATTGTTGCCTAAATTCAATGTACATTTCAGCCTGCAACTGCTCCTCCAATCTCGCCAATTCAGAGGCAAAAACTCCAGCACCGAAGCTAATAGTTCCTTAGTTTCACATGTGAAAAAAGACGCTACGTTGCTCGAGGCTGGGGAGAGTTACTGCAGAGGAAGATGACAGACTTGCTGTCCAAATACCTAGAATTGGAATAAAGATAATTTGAGGGCAAGAAGTAGTTGAAAAGGGAATAGAAATAGTTGGGGAATCAATAAATCTAGCCTTCACTGTATGAATAAAAACATACTGAAAATGGTGGGGTTGAGGCCTGATGCTCCAGTAAGATGCAGAACATCTTTTGAGTGGGGGGGCAGGCACTAACTTCTCTCCAATGGCACGAACTTCTTAATGATTTTCATCTGTAATCCACACACTGGTGACATGGCATTAAAGCACAGCTGTCCCTGTGAAATCTGTCCTTTTAGAAACTGTTCATGTGGGTTTTCTATGCACAAACCTGAGTTCCATACTCATTTAACATACATAATGGACACCCTGTAATACAGTAGCTCTCAACCTTTCCAGATTACTGTACCCCTTTGAGGATTCTGATTTGTCTTGCATATCTCCACATTTCACCTCACTTAAAAATTAATTGCTTACAAAAATCAGACATAAAAATACAACACTGTCACAGCACACTATTACTGGAAAATTGCTTACTTTCTCATTTTTACCATATAATTATAAAATAAATCAATTGGGATATAAATATTGTACTTATATCTCAGTGTGTAGTACGTAGACCAATAAGTCATTGTCTGTATGAACTTTTAGTTGGTACTGACTTCGCTAGTGCTTTTTATGTAGCCTGTTGTAAAACTAGACAACTAGCTAGATTATTTGATGTACCCCCAGAAAACCTCTGCATACCCGTGGTTGGGAAACAGGTACCCCTGGTTGGGAATCACTGCATTAGGAGGCACTCAGGCCCGGATTCTCAAAGGTATTTAGGCAGCCAAATCCCATGGAAAATCTGAGCTTCGGTGCCCTGCAGGATTGGGCCCCTCAGGACTAAGTCATTCCATACATCCTTTTTATTTGTATTATAACGTCTGCTCCTTATCTTAGACGTTGAAGATAGTGAGCTTCCCCGTGTCAGAATAGGCCCACTTTTTTAATGTGAAAATGGCCATTTACTTGAAGCCCTTCGTGAAGGGCCTGATCCAAACCCCATTACATTCAATACAAAGACTCTTGTCGATTTCATTCAGCTTTGGATTGGGGCCAAAGTGACAGTTGGGGTGGGAGAGAGGCGCAAATGGCACAAAATTAAACATGGACCAGTTGCATGTGCCATTTCATACAACAACCGTGACGACTTTCAAACAGTTGTAGTGCTAAGGGAGCTCTGATCTCTCAGGGGACAGCCACCTGGAACTTCCATTATTCCTATTAATGGAAATCTCCCTTGCGCAGCAGTGGAGGCATATTAAGGCTGAATGCCAAGCACAGCAATCGGTGAAAATTGAATCTGAACTTCCCATCTAAGCCTTTCAGAAAGGATTTGTGGGAGCTCCTGATTTGAATTTAGTAGATTATACTAAAAATGGTCTCCCTTATTCAAGCCTAACCATATTTAAACCTCAGGGCTGTCAAACCTAATTATGTACCAAGAAAAGGGTTTTAACTGATGTTCATTTCTCAGAAAAAAAAAAAGTGCTTATTATGTATGACTGGAGTGAGCAGCGGTTATACGGACACATCCCGGCACCTGCCTGAATGGTGTAGAGTCATGTTCCAAATGGCATATTTTATTGCTGAAGAGCCCTTCCTGGGTAACACATCTCAGCATTTCTATCACATTTAAGTTAAAATCCTGGAGGTTATTATGGCGCACATCTGTGATACTGCAACTTTATAATGTGAAGCCCAACACAGGCTTTCAGCAAAATTAATGAGAGAAAACTAAATGTGAGGTTTTTTTTTAAAAAAAATCTCACTAGATTTTTGCCCTCTATTGTAAACAAATAACTGACATGTCTAGGAGCAGTTTCTGTACCTTAGCTGCATTAATCTGGGGCTAATGGCTTACACTCCAATCTTTGATTTTAAGACACCACCACTGGTAGCTCGTGGGCGTGCATGAGAGAAACTTTTTCTCCAGGTCACTGTGCTAATTACCTTGTAAACCTTGGAAGAATGGCATTGATACATAGCAATTATCATTGTTAAACCAAGGAGAAGAACAAATTGCACCCTGAATTGAAGGAAAACTAGTAATTTGTCATCTATCAACAATTAATCCCCTGGTAACTCTAACCCTAGCAATTTAGGGTCTGATCCTGCTCCTAGTGAAGTCAAAGAGAGCAGAATTAGGCCTTTAATTTGGCATATACAGGCTGCAAACTGAATACAGAATTGACACTGCATGTAAACTACATGTGATTAATTATGACATCACTAGATAGCCTAGCCATCATTTATAAACAACATTCTAGGCCTTGAGATCTGGCAAATGCAGGACGTGCTGGGTCAGATCCTTGGCTGTGTTAGAGCAGCTACCTGCTGCTCCAGTAACACAAAAGAGCGATGAAGCCTGAACGGGGCGGGGCTGAGTAGTACAGATCCATCTTGCTGGCTCTCCAGCATCCAGTTTATGGGGAATGGCCAGAATGCAGCTGTACTCCCTCCCCACCTCCTGGAACAGCTTGGGGCTGCTCTAAGGGCTTGTCCACGCTGGCACTTTACAGCGTTGCAACTTTCTTGCTCAGGGGAGTGAAAAAACACCCCCCTGAGTGCTGCAAGTTTCAGCGCTGTAAAGCATCAGTGTAGCTAGTGCCCCAGCACTGGGAGCCGCGCCCCTTGCTCTCTCCCCATGCTATGCCGCGACTACGCAGCCACGTTAAAGCGCTTTAACGTTGCTAGTGAAGACGTGCCCTGAATTGCTTCAAGGGCTGAACTAGCCCCTGGCTCACCCCAGGATGAAGGATCCGTAAAGGTGATTTAAAGCCACCTTCTCTCCCCAATCTAAGACTACAGTGCACCTCAGTCTGGCCTCTTCCACAGTAAATAATCATTCAAAGATGGACTCTTGGTTGCTAGTCTAACATGAAATATCACACATTAAAGACTTGGCATTAATCAAAACTGGTTTTATTTACTTATTTATTTTTAAACAGGGAGGTCCAATCCAGAACAGAAAATCCAAGCGTTGCCTGGAGTTACAGGAAAACAGTGACAACGAATTTGGATTTCAGCTGGTCCTTCAGAAATGCACTGGCCAACGCTGGTCTATAACAAATGTCCTGAAAAGCTTGTCGTCATAACTGATTCTAAGAAACTCTTAACACAGTCCTTTTGCTACTGTGTAGCAAATGTTGCAATGTTGCCTGCTGTACTGTATCTTTTCTTTCCCCCCTTTGATTCTTTTTTGCAAGTGTGTGGAAATCAGGTTTGTGGGCTGAAGATACAGACTTTTTTCATAATGACATTTTCATGGCGTTTCTAGAGATGCTGAATGACGGGTGATGGTAGGTTATCCTAAAATATTTTGCAAATGTAAATAGGGAACAAATGGAGAATATTTATAACTCTGACAATAAAATTTTATTGATTTAAAAAAAAACCAATTCCACTGCCTCTGTCTTTTTTGGGGATCAGTTTGAAAACAAGTCAGTCTGAAGGTTTTCATTGGTTAGGGCCTCATCCTGGCAAGAGGCTGAGCACCCTCAACTCCAAGGATGAAATCCTGGCCCCACTGAAGTCAATGGGTGCTTTGCCAATGGGGCTGGGATTTCACCCCTAATGACTTCTTGAGAGTGAAGGATTCTCAGTGTCACACTGAATCAGATCCTGTCAAGGTCACAGGTGAATGCAGTCAGGCACTATCCAGTGGTTCTGAAGCAAGTGAAGCTGGGTTACACCCATTCTATAGTAATCGGTAATATTTGCTTCCCTGCATTCTTATGAAATCGACTTTATAAAAACGAAAAGTAGCCTTGCATCAAAGTGTTCATTTTAATTTAAAAGTCAGATGATACTTTTGCACTGCAACAGGGTGGCAGGGAAGGAGACATGTTGTTCTCTATTCAAAATGTACATCACTACTAAGGTGGCACCAGTGTCATAAACATTAATGATTATGCCTTAGGGTTTCTCTGGGTAAATGAAGTAATGGCTGGAGACTTATGGGATTACTATAAACTGGACTGCGAGTCAAACAGTACATTTAAAGCTAAGCTGCTGCTTGTGACATCTGTAATTTTCTTGCTCCTTCAGGGAGGCTCTGTTTTTTCTTAGGAAGGATGGTGGGGCAAAGCACTAGAAGAAAGACTTAAAGTGCTGCAAGAGAAGGCAGAGTCACAACAGGGATCAATTCATGTTCCCGTCTTGTTAACATGGTTCAAAATAATGCAGAGATAATGTGGCCTCCTCATCTGAGAGCGCATGCAAACTGGTGCAATTCTACAGTGCAAAAGGAGTTGGGAAGGCTGGAGAGGGAGGATGGAATTTTCAAAGCATTCAGCATTGACCTAACTCCGCTTCCCGTGGGAGTTTCCCCGTCAGATTCAATGGGAGCAGATGCAGGCCTGCACTGACCACTCTTGAAAACCCTGTGAAATGCCACTGGTTGGAAGCTCCCTGCAGGAGTTACACAGGGAAAGGTTGGGGAAGGAAGGATGCACCAGGGGAGCGGAAGGGACAGTGCTGGAGGGTCAGCAACCTGGATCCTTTGTTCCGTCCCAGACATAGACAGTGTCTATGGCCCATGGAGTCCTCTTCAGCACTGAGACTGCTGTAGCAGCTGCACTCTAGCCAATGGCACGGTTTTTCCTCTCCCACTTCTCCCTCCCCTAAGACAGGTTATTCAGACCACATGGGGTTGATGATTTTGGGTAATGGCAAAGTAGCAGCGGCAGTGGGAAATGAGAACTCTCTTAATATAGAGTTTGTCTTTTTACACTGTTTTCCCCTTAGAGTGTAGTTTGGTTTTACTTCCTACCTCGCCTTACCCCTCCTTGACACGTGGGCAGAGTAGACCAGTGTTTAGACATGGGACCAGATGCCAGGACACTCTTCGTAATGCTGTCAATGACTCCGTGAATTTGGAAAGTCATGGAAGCAAAATTTGGCCACCGTTGTCAATGGCAAGACTCTAGCAGCCAAGATTTCCATTTATGCTGCTGCTGCTGTTTTTGCAGGTTACCTGTGTGGAGCGCTGAAGAGAATCTCTAGCACCACTACTGCCCCCTGCAGCCTCTGCTGTGCCAGAGGTACCCACATTGCCCCCCACGCTGGTTTCTTTAGAGACACGGCAGAAGTAAGACTATAGCAACATACTAACCGGTACCACCATTGGGCAGCTCCTTCCCTTGTGGGGCATGCTAATACTCTTCTAAATGGCCACTAAAGCACAGTCCTGAGTATATCTCCTTAGTCCAATGTGAGGCATCTTTCTGTGGCCAGCAGCTTCCTCTGCAGCACTGAGATGTTGTCCAATATAGCCACAAAATAATATCACAGCCAGTCACTTGGAAGCAGCCACTACAGTTCACTGTAACACCAATGCTTTCAGGATAACCTTTTTTTAAAATGCGCATCGTTTTCTTTTTTAAAAAATCTGCTTCTTTCACTGATTCTTTTGTCTCAGCCCAGATGTTAATTTTTTTTCCAGTTGATGGAAAGGAGGTGTGAGGAAGTACCTGCAACCCCTTTTCTGTTATCAGCATGAAAAATATACACTTTTGCAGCATTAAGACACGTTTCTCACCAACAACAGGAAAACTGCTGAATTCAAAAATGGCAAATAGCCTTTGGGCCTGGGTGGAGGGAGAAACAACAAAAATCAAATAATAAGGAATTGGAAGAATATCGCTAACTGACACACAGCGTAATACACCCAAAAATGGCAAGTATCAGGGGGTAGCCGTGTTACTCTGTAGCCACAAAAACAAGGAGGAGTCCGGTGGCACCTTAAAGACTAACAGATTTATTGGGGCATAAGCTTTCGTGGGTAAAAAACCCACTTCTTCAGATGCATGGAGTGAAAATTACAGATGCAGGCGTTATTACACATGAAGAGAAGGGAGTGACCTTACAAAAAATGCCAGTTGCTTTCTACCTTCCAAATAACTGCTGCCCTTATCAACTGCTTTTTGATAAACGTGCTGCTCTCTCGCTAACCTGTCTTTCCAGAAAATGTCTCCCCCCCTCCCCCCGAAAGTGTGAATTTGCCTTTTTCTTACTGCATTCACCTAAGTGAGGTGTGAAATGTCCTTCCGCCTGTAGCAATTGGGCATTCACATCCATGTTGTGTGGGGGAAGCAGAGGAAGGGGCTATTTGTTGGCATTAGTTGGGAACTCACTGAGTGATTACTGATCTTTTTGTTTGCTTTTGGTTTTCTATAGAGGTGAATTACCTCTCCTTTATTATTCTATTTGCTCCCTTTTTATTATAGTGTTTGCTACTTTAAGTGGCAACCAGAACCTCTCCTGGAGACTATAATGTGCCAAACTGCCTCCTACAGACTGACTTCACGTTCAGGGCCACACTATTCTAGTATCATTCTTCTTAATAGCTGTTTAATAAGTCTCAGCAGTTTAATTATGTGAGCGTATCCCTCTGCTATACATAGTTACCACAGAGTGGTGGCTAGGCAAGCTGCAGAATCTTTCTTCTAAGTACAGGGACAGGTGAAGGTACCGCTGATACCTATGATAACAATTGGTGAAGGTTGACTATACCCCCTATATTCTGTGGGCCAAGTTCTGAGGTCCTTAGTCTTTATTGGGTCAAAACCTCCATTTAAGTCAATGGATATTTGCCTGAGTGAAGCCTGACACAAGACATAAGAAAGTATCTGCCCTTGAATGAAGCTTCTTTTCCCTTTACATGGCTTAATTATTATTATTATTTGGCTTAATATTATCCTGTGGGCATGAATCAAGCAAAATTCCTTGTGGAATAGCTACAAGTTTCACACAATTAAGGGCAACTGCAGAAGGGTTTAGCCCCTCGTCACTGAATTCCTAACACCATATTTTAATGCAAAATGCTGCATCCTTAAAGCAAAAGCTGTGGAAGTCAGTGTGTTTAGAAACATTTGCCTGTTCAAGCAAATCTCCTCCTGCAAACGGACCTCCTGCAACACACATTTGACTAAATGCCCTGGCTTCAGCTAGCAACCTTCTCCCCCAACTTCCTTTGTCCCAAAATCCTAAATTATACCTGCTGTTGAGGATAGATTCAGCCCAATAGAGTGAAAATAAGCCTTAACATGGTATGTGTATTTGCTAGGAGGTTAGGGGAATATGGATAATGATTTCCTGTGAAACAGGAGAATAGGGAAGCCTGCAACATCCGCTACATAGAGCTATGATTTGGGAGAAGACATCCTTATTTTCCAAGGTGCTTAAGTTATTATCACTCCATGTCAACAGAAAGCAGCTTGAACTCCACACTGTACAGCGCTGGAACAAGCTGAGTAAACATCACACCTGTGTATCAATGTGTGTATGGAAGAGAGAGGCCCTGAACTGAGTCAGGGACTCACTGCAGGTTTGTCAGCATTTTCTGAACTTGCCCCAGGGGGGCAAGATGTAGGTTTCTGAAAGAATACATCATCATCATCAACAGCAGCTGACTCACCTGTCTCTTGTTGGTCATGTACAAATTAATGAAACCTCCTGGAGGCCAGACAGATGTTGAAGAAACTGTTCATGTTCAGTGGGAGAATGATGCTTAACTGGAACACAGTCATATAACACAAAATAAGCGTCTCCAGCCTGGCAGAAATGCTAAGCATGCCATACGGTACAGTCCATTCACTGGGGATGCAACTGTAAAGGGCAAAACAGATTTTGCTTTTCTCTTACACTCACAGATGTAATTGTCCCTCACAATAGCTACTTTGTGGGAGTTTTATGAGCACTCGTATGGTGTGAAGGGCGAGAGATGGTGAGAACTTGGCAAAAGTTGAAAGGAGAGAGAAGAACAGCAACCTGTTTTATTTCATACCGGTTTAAATGGCTCGCCACACAGTATGGGCAATTTCTTTACCTGGACCAGTCCACAAGAGACCTTAGTCTGAATCCTAACCACACTGCCACCACTATGTTCAGGGATCAGAGAAAACACTTAGCAGAGCCAAGTGTTTCCTCTCCCCCAAGCAGTAAACAAGCCAAATTCGGTTGTGCAGCCCCTACTCCCCCTGAAATTAATTCTGCTCTCATCTGCATGGCTGCAGTGCCCATTGATTCCCAGAGGGCTTGTATCTGTAGGACTGAGAGCAGAATTTGGCCCAACAGCTCTAAAATTGAACAGATACCAGGCTAACCTCATCCATCCAGGGCAAGAGCCCGGTAGTTAATGGGATTATACCAAGATCAAATTTAGATCTTGCAACATTTCTTTTTTTTAAATCATAAATCTAGGCTTGAAACTGCACTTTTAAATGTACTGTTTTAAGCTTTATTTTCAAAAAGCCTACACACAACCCACAGGGTACGTTTTACTTTTTGTCAAACACTTACATATTTTAATATAATGGCTTATAGGAAAGGAGCAACAGCATTATTAGTCTTTACTTGTATTATGGTAGCACCCAAAACCCCATCCAGATTGGGGCCCCCACTGTGCTAAGTGCTCGCCACACCTAGGCAGACACAGTCCCTGTCCTGCGGAACTTACAACAAGATGGTATGGAGGTGACTTATAACCACACCTTTATACACGACACAGTACCTGTGCCTACTCCTGATACTAACAAATTATTTTTCCTCCAGACTAAGTTCTACAAATAGGCCTGGATTCAGTAAAACACTTAAGCCTGTACTTCGCTTTCGTGGTTTGGGGCACAATGAGGTTTTAGTCCATGACTAGAGCTCCTACGCCCTACAGTAATACAAATAAATACTAATGACCAAAAAAAAAAAAAAAACCCAACCCTCCCCCCTCCCCCACATCAAATAGCAAATAGATAATGGGGCTACTCATGTACTTTAAGTTAAGCACATTCCTAAGTACTCTGCTGAATCAGGCCCTTTAGGCCATCAGATCAACAACAGGTTTTCTTCCATGAGCCTATTTTCTTGGGAGAGACACAGAACAGGATTAGGTTTCAGAGTAACAGCCGTGTTAGTCTGTATTCACAAAAAGAAAAGGAGTACTTGTGGCACCTTAGAGACTAACCAATTTATCTGAGCATAAGCTTTCGTGAGCTACAGCTCACTTCATCGGATTAGGATAACTACAGTGTATAGACATCCTCTGCTAGACACAGGCATTAACTCTAAATCACAGACATCTCTTTATGATACTTTTAGTTTTTAATTACACAGAGGGCTGGTGATGGGTAAAGCATTTCCTTCCGCATAGCTACTAAACAATACATGTATTTAAGACATATGGAAGAAAAATTACACCCATTGCAGTGTTACAGAACATCGCCGAGTGGTCTGCCTAAGTAAACTCAGACATCCCTAAAATTGCCTTTATCAAGATGAATAGAAACTATTAAAAAAAAAAAAAAGAGAGACTACATTTATGGGAGAACAACTGACACACCACAAAGTGTCTGTGAACCAGTTAAAATTCATCCATCCTTTGCTTACCTGCCAAGTCATGAATTTACAGAAATCAAAAATAGAAAAAGCCAGTGAGATCAGCTTGTTCCGCTCCTTGCCAGTGCAGAATTGTGCCCCATAGCATTTTGAGTGCTTTGTCTAGTCTAGTGTCAAATAACACAAGTGATGGTGCTTCCACCAATCCACTGGGAAGTTCATTTCATAAAACACATCTGACTCTTAGGAAATTTAACCAAAATTATCTTTTGCTGAGGTGGTTGTTATTTGTTTGTGTTTTAACCATTGCTCCTAGTCATAAGTTGTCAAAACAATTCCTGCTCTTCTTTTGTGCTTATTCCTCTTCAGGAACTTGTAGACAGCTAATGTTAGCCCCCAACCTGCTTTGCCTCAATTAGCATTCCACCATTTATACATATTAGGCCATCACTTACAGTTCATTTTCAAGGCTAAATCATTTTTGTGAGAGACAGACAGAGAGAGCGTAAAAAAGCTGAGCAAATGGCCCACTGAGGGGTGGAGGAACCGCTGAGCCTAGGTTACATCACTTCCGCCTCTCTTGCCACTCCTGATATCTCTGCACAAAGTTTGGTGCTGGGGATGTGGCTACAAGAGATTAGCCATTTGTTATTACATCATAATTCCCCTTCAGATATACAGGGAAATGGGCCTGGGGATTAATGCTGACCATGTCAGCATGACTTTTTGAGGGAAACCTCTTCACATCCTTTAGGTAAAGGCTGACTGGTGCTGGCCACTGTTGGGGATCCTGTGGTAGCGTAGCTGGAGTTAGTCTGCATTCAGTTAGCATGGAGTATCCTATCCTCTGTGCAAATGCCTAGCGCTCCAAAGATGCGCAAGAAATGCAGAATTTCACCACAAATATGGCACCATTCGTGGGCTTGGAGGGCCAGCTCCCTGCTTGTGTGTTGCACACACGTACCCTGAGGGGATCACTCCCAGGACAAAACTCTACAATTTGACCTGAACTAGCCCTTCCATGGATTTTTCTCCACCAAAGGGATATCTGGTCCTCAATCCTTACTTTGGCAAATTCCCGCTGACTCCCACTGTTTCTTCTGAGTTCCCTCCTATTTGTCATCATCTTTCTGGGACTGAGTTGCTCAGAATGCATCCCCCGACCTCAGGAGTGGGCAAACTATGGCCCGGGGGCCACATCCAGCCCTTCAGATGTGTTAATTTGGCCCTCAAGCTCCTGCTGTGGAGTGGGGTCCAGGGCTTGCCCAATTCCATGTGTGCCATGGCTCTGCGTGGCTCCCAGAAGCAGGTGCGTGTCTCTCCTCCAGCTCCTATGTGTAGGGGCAGCTGGGGGGGGCTCTGCATTCTGCCCCCGACACAAGCACTTCCCCCGCAGCTCCCAGTGGCCAGAAACCATGGCCATTGGGAGCTGTGGGGGTGGTGTCTGCAGATGGGCAGCGTGTAGAGCCTCTTGGCTCCACGTAGGAGCCAGAGGGGGGACATGCCACTGCATACGGGACCTGCTTGAGGTAAGCACTGCCCAGAACCTGCACCCCGACCCTCTCCAGCGCCCCAACCCCCTGGCCCACCCCTGATCCCCATCCCACCCTCTGAACCCCTAGATCTCACCCTCCTGCACCCCAAAGCCCGCACCCTCGAGCCGGAGCCCTCACCCCCCACCCACACCCCAAACCTCTACCCTATCCCTGAGCCCCCTCCCGCACACTGAACTCCTCATTTCTGGCCTCACCCCAGAGCCCGCACCCTCACTGCCCCCCTCCCCCGCGCCCCAGCCCCCAATTTTGTGAGCATTCATGGCCCGCCATATAATTTCCATACCCAGATGTGGCCCTTGGGCCAAAATGTTTGCCCACCTCTGCCCTACCTAATACTGGTATTAGCGTTGCCATCCATTGTTAAGGGAGAAGCAAAGAATTCTGAAATCATATTTTGGCAAGTCAACAGTCCACTAATTCATCTTTAAGCCATCATTAACCCTTTGACATGAGGGTTCTGGATTTCCAGTGCCAATTTTATACCTCCTGTGCCTGGGCAGAAAAGGGGTTCTCATTCAACACATCACCTTTTATCTGAACTTCTTCAGCTAAACTGGCACAATGATCAAGAGCAACATGTTTCAAGCTATAATAAACCCAATAGATGTCACATGTCATTTTGGACTGGCTCGAACCAGCTACTCCAGAGATATGCAGCAAATGAAATGTCAGGATCTCAGAAGGTGTTTTGTAATAGAATGTGCTAGGACTATATATAACACAAACAGAAGCTTTGTTTACTGACTGTTAAGGTTGCATCAGGATACACCTCTTCCAGCCAATACCTTAAACACATGGAAATACAAAGTTAAAAAGGGAAAGACTTAATTCCTTTTCGCTTTTATAATGCTGTCAATAATGCACACCACTGGATGCCAAAAAGCAATACAGATCTGCCTAAAATTCTCACTCTAATGCAAAGCCTTAATGGTGATGTCAGCAAGGAAAAGGCAGAATAACATCCCAAATGCATGCCACATGTGACCATCAGATAGGGTTAAAAAAGACTTGGGTAAGTTCACGGAGGATAGGCCATTAGCCAACATGGTCAGGGATGCAACCCCATGCTCTGGGTGTCCCTAAACTGCTGCTTGCTAGAAGCTCAGCCTGGATGATAGGGGCTGGATCACTCAAATTGCCCTGTTCTGTTCTCTCCCTCTGAAACACCTGACACTGGCCACTTTTGGAGACCAGATACTGGGCTAGATGGACCACTGGTCTGACTCAGTGTGGCCGTTCTTTTGTGCTTATGTAGAAATCAACTGTAGCATAGGAGGCTGGCACTAAGATGTTGCATTACAATGTTTTTTGTCAGGATTTGCTCAATGGTGTCTCATGCGTTGGTTCCCCCCCCACACACACCCTTTTGTCACTAAGATACATAAAAGTGTGTGGAACGATACTTGGAAGGGTGTCTCACAGCCATTTGGAAATGGCAAAGGAATGTATTTATTGACAAATTGCAGAGTAGCAGCCATGTTAGTCTGTATTCACAAAAAGAAAAGGAGGACTTGTGGCACCTTAGAGACTAACAAATTTATTTGAGCATAAGCTTTCGTGAGCTACAGCTCACTTCATCGGATGCATCACGAAAGCTTATGCTCAAATAAATTTGTTAGTCTCTAAGGTGCCCCGAGTTCTCCTGTTCTTTTTATTGACAAATTAATTTTACATTGTGAGCTATGAGTGACAGCAATTTTTTCTGCATTCAGACTCATTATGCATGATCTCACACAGAATTTACTATGATAAAGCTTCTGAAGAGCTCTTTTCATGCCATAAGAATACAGTTTTTCCATTGTAGTTTGTGTTTTTATTTCCACTGAATAATTTTCAGTTGAAGTGAGCATGATAGGACAGAACTTCCTAATTTAAGACGAAAAGTCACACGCATACAGTGAAGGGTGCCAAATTACCAGCCCAGCACACAGAGGCCAGCTCCTCAGCCAGCTTGGTAGGAGAAGGCTGGTCATGATGTTAAGGTACCTGACTAGAGCTCAGAATATGATGGTTTCATTCCCGGCCCTGCTTCACTGTGAGCAAGGTCACAATCGGTCAGTGCCCCAGTTCCCCATCAGCAGAATGAGGCTAATACTTGATTAGCCTATTTAGCTTGCAAGCTATGCTGGACAAGTATTGCTTCTCACTATGGGTATGTACAGCACACAGCATAACAGGACCCAAACTTGGTTGGGGCCACTGAGCACCACTGCAATACAAATAATCATTGTCTAGGCATACAAATCCGCAGAGTTTTTACATTAGTATCACCAAGATGAAAATCTGGTCCCGATTCCAATCCTCAGAACAGGCACAGTACCAACGTTGGCAATGGAGGCTTTCCCCTTGGAGCTGGAGTGTGCAATGAAGACAGACACATGTTGGACATACCTACCTACAAAGGTGACAAACCTAAAATTGTCATTGTAGAGAGATATTTATGAAAAATTGTGATTTGGAGACGCTTCCTCATAAAGGACTGTGTTGTGAGTGTGGAATTCAGAGATGTGCCCTGGAGGCGGGGGTTGGGAACACCACATGACTGTGTGCAGCAGTTCACCAGAGACGATCTCCAGTTTGTTTTATTAAAGTTTCATTCCTTTCTCATTCACTGGTTTGTTATTTGGTGAACCCCAAGATTGTTGCATGGTGTCCGAAGTGCTGATTGAGAAGGAAACTGCAATGATTTTGAAGTTAACTCCTGTGGCTTGCAACTGAAAGCAGAGAAGCATATGGAGCACCAGGCACAGAGGCTTTTGCAAGTATTTGGTGAGCACAATAATAGCTTGACTAGTTTAAGAAGGTGGGGGGGGGAGAGAGGAGCCAAAAAGGGATGTGTTGCAACTTCCATCCAGTCTTCAATTTTGAGGCAATGTTCCAGAGCACTGGAAAAAATTCTGACAGAGATTTGAATTGTATTTAGCAGCCACAGGGGCAGAGGAGAAAAACAATAAAGTGAAACCATCAATCTTTTGCATGTGGTTGGGAAGGAAGCATTGTTTTTTATAACAACTTTAAGTTTGAAGAAGGTGAAAGCATGAAGTTAAATAAAATATGGACTAAATTTGAGGAACATTGCATGCCAAAAAGGAATGAAACCTTTGAGAGAGAGAAAATTTTACATACATGCAAAAAACTGATGACACCATAGAGCAATAGAATTATGGAACAGAATTAAGGAAACTCAGTAAAACTGATGAAGTGAGCTGTAGCTCACAAAAGCTTATGTTCAAATAAATTTGTTAGTCTGTAAGGTGCCACAAGTACTCCTTTTCTTTTTGCGAATACAGACTAACACGGCTGCTACTCTGAAACCTATCAGTAAAACCTGTGACTTTGGTGAGCTGAGAATCTCTGGTCAGAGATAGAATCATTTGTGGCATTAAAGACAAAATATTAAGAGAGAGACTGCTCTGTGAGGGAGACTTAACTTTAGAAAAAGCTCTCCCAATATGCAGGGCAGCAGAAACTGTGAAAGCACAAGCCAAAGTGCTGATCCACCAGAAGGTGTTATCCATGAACTAAGTACAAAAGAACATAGCCAGAATAGGTCAAATCAAAGAGAGGTCAAATCAAGACAGAATAAGCCATAAAAGAACACCACTGCTAGGGGGAAGACTGGGTACAGATGGTCACATCGAGAGTGCTGATCACAGCCTGGCTCCAAACAATGTGTTGCCTTTGGGAAACTCTGTCATAGAGGTGGGAAAATAATCATTTTGCAAAATGCTGCAGATTTCAAATGCAGAAAAGTCAAGTGTATTCAGATAAAGACAATCAAGCTGAGGAGTTTTTCATAGACGTACTGGGATCTAGCAAGCCTGATGAGAGGGACTGGATACTGCCTATGACAGTGAATGAAACAGTTATTCCACTGAAACTGGACACAGGAGCTCAGGTTAATATTCTGTCTGAACAAGATTATGAGAGACTGAAAAGACCAAAACTGGGATCAACAAAAACAAAAGTAACTGGTTGTTCTGGAACAAATATACTAGTGAAGGGAGGTGCATCAACCATAAAAATACCACGTACATGCTCCCTTTCATTGTAGTGCCAAAGGCGGTGACACCAATTTTAGGTCTGACCGCATGTGAGAAACTCAATCTGGTAAAGCAGGTGCTCTCACTACAAGATCATATGGAACCTGGCTATGAGGCACTCTTTTGGGAATATTTCAAGGGTTGGGTTGCTTGCAGGGTGACCATACAATGCAGATAAACAAGCGGTTCTCTCCAGTTATCCATCCATGTAGAAAAGTGCCATTTGTACTCTGATAAACTCAAGGCTGAGCTTGCAAGGATGGCAGCAATACAAGTCATACAAAAAATTGAGGAGCCAACAGAATGGGTGAGCTCCCTCGTCATCATGGAGAAAAGTAATGGCTACCTATGCATATGCTTAGATCCCAGAGACCTCAACAAGGCTATAAGAAGAGAACATTTCAAAGTACCAACCAGAGAAGAAATTTATGGCTCAATTTGCAAATGCTCAATATTTCAGTAAATTGGATGTATCCTCAGGTTTCAACTAAAATTAACTGAAGAAAGCTCAAAGCTATGCACATTTAATATCCCATTGAGCAGAAATAGATTCTTACGCTTACCCTTCAGCATAGCTTCAGCACCTGAACTGTACCACAAATCCATACATATGGTTTATGAACATATCATTGTGTTGACACTTCAATGGACAACACGATCATCTGGGGCTCAGTGAAAGAGGAGCATGATCATAGACCTGGATGCAACTAGAGCTGCAAACCTCAAACTAAATAGGGAGAAATTTGTTTTAGGAGTTACAGAAATGACTTTTGTTGGGGACATTATTTCCAACAAAGGTGTAAAACCTGATAAGAGCAAGATTTCAATCGTTGAAATGATTTCACGTCCCCAGTCAAAGAAAGATGTCCAATTGTTCCTAGGAATGGTTAATTGTCTTGGAAAATTCATATCTAATCTATCTACAAAAGCAGCAGCTTTGAGAAAACTTATAGGGAATAAAAATGAATGGCATTGGGGTGCAGAACAGAGGGAATCATGGGAAGGTTTAAAACAACAACTGATAGAATCACCAGTATTGAAGTTTTATGCACCAAGAAAGCTTATTAAAATCTCAGCAGATGCTTCACAGACTGGGTTAGGCACAATGATTTCACAGAAGCATGAGGATTGTTGGCAACCAGTGGCATATGTATGCAAATCACCGACTAAGGCAGAAACCAGATATGCACAGATCAAAAAGGAGCTTTTAGGAATATTGTTTGCCTGTGACAGATTCAATCAATATATTTATGGACAGACAGTGGAAGCTGAAATGGACCACAAGCTACTGATGGTATTATGTAGTAAACTGCTAAATGACTGTACCTTAAGGATTCAAAGAACGATAATGATTTGGTTGTGACCTACATGCCCGGTAAACTCATGTTAACTGCAGATGCACTTTCCAGAATAGTGGATTCCATGAAACTAGGGAAAACTTTAGAGAGAGAGATGCAAGCCTAGGTAGATTTGATTCCAAAGATAATTCCCATAGTTAACAGGAAACTGCAACAAATAAGAGAGAAAATGGAGACAGACGAATCATTGGGAATCCTTAAAGAAGCAATAATGAAAGGGTGGCCTGTCCAAGTATAAGAGACTATTGGAGCTACAGAAATGAACTTACTGTGATAGATGGGGTGATTTTCAAGGGTGGAAAGGTTGTAATTTCAATGAGCCTCTGAACAGAAATGCCACAGAAGATCCATGAGGGTCATTTAGGAATTGAGAAGTGCTAACAAAGAGCATGAGCGGTGCTGTATTGGCCGTGGATCAATCACGACATTGCTAATGTGGTAGGAGACTGCTTTTCCTGCTTGAAATACAAGCCATTCCAGCAAGCACAGCCACTGAGACCTCATCCAGTTCCACAAAAGCCTTATGAAAAGGACAGCAGTGACTTATTTACCTGACGATCGAAGCACTATTTAATAGTCACAGAATATTATTCTCTGTATCCAGAAATGTGCACACTGCACAATAGTAAGAGTAAGTCAGTGATAGCCGGCAGGAAGGGAATCTTCTCCAGACATGGGATTCCAGATGAAGTCTTTGGCAATAATGGGCCACAATTGTTCAGTGTAGATTTTAGGCAATTTGCCCTCGACTGGGATTTTCATGACAAAACATCAAGTCCAAATTACCACCCCCTCCCCCCGCCGCAATCAAATGTGGAAAGGTCTATACAGTCAGTAAAGACTCTTCTGAAAAAGACTTTTGACAGCGGGGGTGATTTGTTTAAAGCTTTATTGGTTTACCAAAGTATACCCCTGGAGAATGGGTTTTCTCCAGCGTAGCTGTTAATGGGAAGAAAGACCAGATCTAATTTGCCAATTACGGATAACGTGCTGAAAGCTCCTAACAATGAAACCATAGGGAAGATGAAAGAAAATCAGAAGTGGGAGCAGAAATATTATTTTGACAAAAGGGCCCCTGATCTCCCATCTGTTAACCCAGGTGATAGAGGTGTGATTCCAGGCACATTCTAATACTTGGGGTCAGAGAGGTACCATTAAAGAACAGCTGCATCCACGGTTTTATGTAATCCAGACAGACCAGGGGAACACATTTCGATGTAATCAAAGGGATTTATGAGTAATCCCATAAAGTCCCAACACACTGACAGTCGATGTGAACTCCAGCATTTTCCATCGGACTGATCCTTTATCAACGCACAGAGGAGAAACTGTCGAGGAACGAGAGAATAACTCAGATGTTAATGAAAAGCTGATACTGAGAAGATCAAAGTAGGAGATTAAACATCCTGAAAGATTCATAGAGAATTGCTAACCTGCCTGGAGAAGGGGTATTTGAGGAAGGTGATTGGTAAAGACTCACTTGAGAGTGGTAACCTCTCCTCTCTAGGTAGGTGACACATAGGGTTTATAGAAATGTATTAGATGGGTTGAGAAAGTAATGTGTGTGTTTCCTTTCCATAAGCCGCAGAGTCCATTGTTCTCCCAATCTGATCTGCCTGGCACCCCCTTGGCAGCCCAGACCTGATGGACCAGTCTCTGGAGTCTGGAGAGACCTTTCTTCAGTAACCATGAACCAAACCACCTCCAGGTGGCAAGTCTCCACACTCCCTTCGCCAATGATCCTCCCACTGCTGACTTTTGAAATAACATTCCAGGGTGGCACCTAGCACCCTAGGGGGCCCTCACAGAGTCCTTGGGTTTCAACCATTATCTTACTTCCACCCACATCATACCTAAAATAATATCAATACAACATATACCATAATGTTCTCCACACTTTCCTAGCCTGTTACTCTTCTCTCTTTTCTCCTGCTACCTCCCACCTCCTCAGCCACTCTCTTGGCTCACTCCCTTCTTCTCCCCAACTTCATCCCCAAGTGCTTCCCCAAAACATTGTCTGTAATATAAATGTATAAACAAATATGTAGATACCTGGCATTCATATCACATCACTCTGATCAGTCTGCTTGTATGTTGCACTTATAGCCCTTTTAAAAAAGACAGTAAGCTTCTCTCAGGAGCAATGTTAATATTTTCTTTTGTTTCTATTGCTCCTTTTTGGAGTCCTTGGGCGTTACTCCAAAACAAGGTGGGATTTTCAAAAGTACTTAAAGGAGTCAAGTACCCAAATCCCATCAGATGTCACTGGCATTCGGGCACTTGACTCCCTTAGACAGATTTGAAAATTCCATCCACAAATAATAGACAATAATAAAATCCAAGGATCTCAAAGCTGCTTACATAATATGAAGAAACATTAACCTCACAACACCTTTGGGATGGATGGGTAAGTATCATTAGTCACATTTTTAGGCATGAAGATATTAATTTGGTCAAATCACACCAGAAGCCTGTGGAAAAGCCAGAAACCTGTTATTGTTAAATATATGTGTATATACACCATTTGGACACATAGTAAGAAGCAATTCTCTTTCAACAACTTGCTGCCTGCTCTGGAAATGCTTCTAATTTAAAAGAGATAATATGGCAATATCAAAAAAGACCAGTATGCTTCTGTGGGGTACCCTGAATAGTCAATGCCAGCTACTCAAATGGCAGACTCTTTGCAGGTAGCTTTCCACAAAGCCTAAACACTGCTTAAGAATTCCCAGACTCAGAGCCAAATATATTATGGTGAACTCATATTGTAAGATGGCTGGAAATATTTGCAACAGAATTGTAAAACTATTCAATATTCTGAGCAGATGCTACCAGTTGCAAGGGGACACATCCTAGGCTAATTCATGTTGGCATAGCTCTATTGACTTCAGCAGTGCTATGTCAATTTATAGCAGCTGAGGAACTGGCCTAAGCCCCTTAAAAAAACAACAACAACAAAAACCCAACCAATGAAACAAAGCCCACCCCCAAACGTGCATGTTTTTCCTGAATTCCATAAACACCATTATATGAGTCGGAGTAACATTGAGCTCCCACATATGCACTGTTAACCTAAGCAAAAAAATGATCCTATTAGCTAAACTGGCAGTGAAAGAATGTATCCTACTGAAATGGAACCTCAAGACAACATGTTCATGGGATTATTATTCTCATGGGGACAACAACCTTCCAAAGCAGATCTTTCACTAACTGTACCTAAACAGAGCTGACAGCCATTTCAAGACATCTAGTTTGACTGGGGAGATGCAGAAGGTCTTCCCTATCCAACATAACCATGGCCAATCCCCCTGCTAGTTGCTGTCCCTCTTCAGAGTGGTATCTATATTTGTATCTTCTCACTTCTCATGTGGCTACACATCAGAAAATCAGTAATGATTTTACAAAAAGAAAAGGAGGACTTGTGGCACCTTAGCGACTAACCAATTTATTTGAGCATGAGCTTTCGTGAGCTACAGATGTTACTATCGCTCTCTCACTCTCCAGACGCCAAAAAGACACAAGTCTCAGATTAATCCAACTAATCCAACTATTAATCAAACTATCCAACATGTCTTTTGTGCAGCTTGATGCAATGTATTCTCTTCTTTGATTCTTCCTGGATAAGGATATTTGTACATTTCATGCAGAAGTGATCATATGTGCTATTTTGATTTCTATGTACTTTAAAAAGTCAAAAAGTGCGGGAAAGGAAAATGAAACATTATCAGATCCCTAGTCATTTCTTCATTAGCATAAATATACAGCAGTTTTTGATAGGGACACTCCAGATGATGCCTCCGGATTTAATTAGTTTATATTTAAACCCTGTACTGCTCTTTGGTATGACTCCGTCTACATGGTCTCACAATCAGTAAATATCATCTAGCATGGCAGACTTAAATGACTCAGGTTCTTAAGAGTGATGCTTTTAGGTATTAAACCCTTGACTGAAGTTTCCTGGATGATATTAAATCACAGAGCTTTATTCATCCGAAAAGATCTGTGGCCTTCTGGCTGCATATAAACTCATGGAAGTCAAGAAGGTTTGCAGATCTGGTTTCAGAGTCTGTCTGATTTATTCATTCAGGCTTTGGATGGGGGTGCAGAAGCTCTTAGTCGCTGTTTGGAAAAGTGTTTTAACACCCTTGTATGAAAAACACTAGGTAGGTATTAATTCATTAATTAACTAGGTCCAGATTGAGTAATGCATGTTGATTTCAATAGGATTAATTGCAGAGTAAGGTGCTACAGAAGCAAAGCAAGGACATCAAAATCGGGCCCTTAATAATTAATCCAATCATATAATCTTGGGATGGGGCCCATGCCTTTCTATTTGCTCTGTAAAAAGAGCCTGGCATAATTATGAACAATGTAAAAACAACTGCTAATTTGTATTATTACTGTGTGGCCCGTCAAAAGTAACTGATTCTTTGATAAGTCTCTCCTTCCACTTACAATAACTCTATCAGATATCCAGGTCCTGATTCACCTTTGGATTGTGTTGGCTGCTGGGTCTCTCAGGGATGCAGCTGCAGCAGGAAAAGCTGCCTGCAACCTTCCCTTGTGCCTGCGGGCCTGAAGCCAGGTACTGATGCTCCAGAAGTGGGTGGCACTGGCTAAGGTGGCAACAGAGCCACAATAGGGGCCCTGGGACATGTTACTAATTCAGATCATTCCTCAGGCAGCCTTCACTGGAGGGATACTTACAGAATCCCAGATGCAACTAAAGCTGCTGTTTGGATCCCCATTTGGATCACACAACATCAAGTGCCACTGAATTCTCTGTTTTCCAATTCCCTTACCCTGTTATCCTTTCCAGAGAATTTACGCAGCTGTCATACTGGCATCAGTCAAACGTCTGTCTCACACTGTCTGTAGTGTTCCTTCCATCAGAGCAACACCAGCTTGTATTTAACAATTATATTATTTTTATTCCCGCATTACACAACACAGATCACAGCCTGTTTGAAATTACAGCCTGCCACAGCTTGATCAGTCCCCTGCAGTCCAGAGCCCCACCTTCTACAATGGAAGCTGACCTATGCCTCCATTTTCTTTCACAACAGTGACAACTGTTCTACACATTGTCCGACTTTTTCACTATGCCAGAGAAGTGAATATACACATCTCCAACATATGATCAGTATTAGGACATCTCTGGTTTCCTTGATGTTATCTGAGTGTTCTACTTATTTAGCCATGGCTGGGCCTAAAAAGCAAAGAAAGGAAATGGTAATACACTATGAAGGGAAAAGGAAATTGTGGTCACAGATTACGATCAAATATACAGAGCCAATTTGTTCCCCTCCATTACATCCAGGTAACCCCCTTGGCTTTAGTTGGATTGCATAAGCTACTGACAGCAGAAACTGGTCCTTAACTCTCAAAACCCCTGGATCTTATAAATGTAGACATTATACAGAAGAGCTACTTGCCTGATCAAAAAGACAGAAAAGATTAGCTGGCTTGTGGGATGTGGAAAGAGAGAAAATAAACCGCAATAGTCATTATTTCTACCATCTTTATGAGGAGTGATAACACACCTCTGGATTCATCTCTGAATAGGTGTCCACCACTTTTATAGCTATGCAGAGACAAGTCTTCAGAGTCATAGCAGGCAAAGAAATACGTTCTTCTGCTGACACAATTTCTGGTGTCAGAAAAGAGAGACCACAGATGAAGAGGAAGAGGCAAGGTGTAAGCTTGGAATGTCTCAGGATTTGCCCTACCACCTGTTCAGGGGGACCAGTACTAAATAGAGAGAGAAAACCCGATCAGAAGGTTAGACATAAGACTGCAAAGAGGACAGAGAAGAAGCAGTAAGCCAGCAAGAGGAAAAGGAGCCAGTCAACCTCCACTTCTCTAAGCTGGGCTATTGTCTGACTTAATGGCAGCACAAATTCCGATGCAATATATTCATTGACCTGTTCAATATTCATAATCAGATAATTTGACTTTCTGCCTTCCAGTCACCCAACTATGAACACCTGACAATGGAACTAGGAATTTGTTGCAATGTGGATGTTCTCATGGGCTGCCCCAACACATTTAATCTTACAACTGTCAAGTGTTTAACTCAGAAACAGTGTTTGTGTTATGCTGGCTTTTAAACCTGAGTAGAAATCCCTCAGGCACTGTGTGTGCTAGCAGTCCCGTGTGACACAGCAATAGTATTCTTTATTGATTTATAGAGCTCCTTTCCCACCTATCAATGTGCTGACCATATACTAAAAAAACTAATATAGACCAAAAGACAACCATAAAAACAATCAAGTAAAACTAAAAATAACTACAGGAAGGGAATGGTTTGGCTCAAACTTGAAGCCAAACAAGCAACATAAGAATGGCCATACTGGATCAGACCAATGGTCCATCTAGCTCTGTATCCTGTCTTCCAACAGTAGCCAATACCAGGTGTTTCAATACCAATAGAACAGGCAATCATAAAGTGACCCATTCCCTATCATCCAGACCCAGCTTCCGGCAGTCAGGGGCTAGGGACAACCAGACCTGTCCTCCATGAACTTATTTAATTATTTTTTGAACCCCTTGTTGGCCTTCACAACATCCCCTGGCAATGAGTTCCACAGGCTGACTGTGCATTGTGTGAGGAAGTACTTCCTTTTGTTTGTTTTAAACTTGCTGCCTATCAATTTCATTGGGTGACCCCTGATTTTGTGTTATGTAAAGGAGTAAATAACTCTTTCTTGTTCACTTTCTCCACAGCATTCACGATTTTATAGCCCTCTTATCATATCCCCTCTTAATCCTTTTTCCAAACTGAAAAGTCCCAGTCTTTTTAACCTCTCCTCATACAGAAGCTGTTCCTTACCCTTTATCATTTTTGTTGCCTTTCTCTGTACCTTTTCCAATTCTAATATATCTTTTTGAGATGGGATGACCACAACTACATGCTGTATTCAAGGTGTAGACAAACCATGGATTTATATAGAGGCATTATGATATTTTCTGTCTTATTATCTATCCCTTTCCTAATGGTCCCTAACATTCGGTTAACTTTTTTTTTCTTTTCTTTTTTTTAAAACTGCTACAGCATATTGAGTGGATGTTTTGAGAGAACTATCCACAATGACTCCCGGTTCTCTTTCTTGAGTGATAACAGCTAATTTAGATCCCATCATTTTGTATGTAGAATTGGGATTACATTTTCAATGTGCTCTACTTTACACCTATCAACCTTGAATTTCATCTGCCAATTTGCTGCCCAGTCACCCAGTTCTGTGAGATCTCTTTTGTAACCCTTCACAGTCTGCTTTGGACTTAACTATCCTGAGTAATTTTGTATCATCTGCAAATTTTGCCACCTCACTGTTTACCCCTTTTTCCAGATCATGTACAAATATGTTGAACAGCACTGGTCCCAGTATAGATCCCTGGAGGACATGACTATTTACCTCTCTCCATTCTGAAAACTGACCTTTTATTTCTACCCTTCATTTCTTGTCTTTTACTGATCCATGAGAGGACCTTCCCTCTTACCCATGACCAGGGCCAGCTCTAGGTTTTTTTGCCACCCCAAGCAGAATGCCGCTGAAGCAAGAACAAAAAAAAGGGCTGGAGTGCCGCCGAAGCAAAAAAAAAAAAAAAAAAAGGGCTAGATTGCCGTGCATTGAAAAGGGCCGCCTAAAGCACATGCTTGGTTTGCTGGTGCCTAGAGCCGGCCCTGCCCATGACTACCTACTGTGCTAATAAGCCTTCGGTGAGGGACCTTGTCAAAGGTTTTCTGAAAGTCCAAGTACATTATACCCCTGGATCAACCTTGTCCACATTTCTTGCTCCCACAAAGAATTCTAATAGATTGGTGAGGCACTAATTCCCTTTACAAAAGCTGTGTTGACTTTCCCCCAACAAATTGTGTTCATCTCTGTGTGAGATAATTCTGTTCTTTACTATAGTTTCAACCAGTTTGCCAGGTACTGAAGTTAGGTTTACTGGTCTGTAATTGCCAGGATCGCCTCTGGAGCTTTTTAAAAAAAATTGGTGTCACATTATCTATCATCCAGTCATCTGGTACAGAAGCTGATTTAAATGATAGGTTACGTACCACAGTTATGAAACGGTGTATAAATTACAAGCAGGCATAAACACACAAACCTAATTTCACAAAGAGTAGGTGTAACACACATCCTTCAAGAAAGAATACACAGAGTGAATATCAGCATAGCTTCTGAGAATGCCTATCTTAGTTATAAACAAGCAGTAGTGTGATTATTCCTGGATGTCTGTCTTGAAGCTTCACAAATCTAGTCTCTCAGTAAAGGATAAATGCTATATTCTTTTGCAAATAAAAAGCCACAGAGTTTTGGCTACATCAACCAACATTAACATCAGGGCCCTTTACAGAAACCCACACTGCAGGTTTTCAAATTTTGGATGAGAAGAGCCACTAAAAATGATGGATATTTAAAGTGGATCTGGTGGGAGAAACGAAAGGGTGTTTGGATCCCAAATTATTTAAGAGCCAATTGCAAAGGTTTGTGTAATATAAAGAAATATATTTGAAATAAACCATGTTTAATGTGGTATAAGCTCTTTGGCAGACCCAGAAGTAGACCTTAGGTAGATCTTAAGAGCTTTTGGTAGATCTACAGTTCCAATATATTTCCATTTGAATGCAAAATACGTGTCTCATATATTACAACATTAATTCTACATCTCCACTTTCATACTCCTCCCTTCACTTATCTGCTAAATCCCAATGGAGTCACACTTTCATATAAAGGATACATTTATAAGTAGTTTATAAAGGGTTAATACATATATAAAGGTTAATAGAAGCTTTAATAAATGGTTTGTCAATTTTTACAGAATTCAGTAGGTTGTTTATAACCCTGATAACACTTTTTAGTGACATTCTTATAACCATCTATGACATGCACTACCCATGTCTGTAACATGCTTGTAACATCTATAAATAATATATTAACACTTCAGAAACGTTATGTAAATGTATCTTTCCTATAAAGCGTGACCTGGGAATCTCCCTTTTCCCCATACAGCAATACCATCACAAATAAAGTTTGCAGAGCCTCATCACCAGGGTCTTAATTCTTTTTAATCTCGTTGACCATTCATATCTGACCGACTTAGGTCCCTGCAGTTGCCACTCACAGGTAAATACCCACAGGCACAGTCCTTAGAAGGTCGACAGTATAGTTAAGCTGGCTGTGCTATATTTCTTCTCCTCATCACTTCCCTTTACTATTTTTTCCTGCTATGGGAGCTTAGGGGCTTAAGAAATAATGTTTTTTTCCATGTCCAAAATTCACTTTTATGCAACTCCTTGGGCACCAAACACCTGCCCAGACCTTTTTAAAGTTTTGAGTTGGATGTTGGGAAATCAAAGAAACTGCATGAAAATGATTGACTGTGGTGGACTAAATTTTTGCGCAGCAGCACTCAGCACCATTCCCATAGTGTAGAAGACAAAAAACAAAGACCTAATGAGAGAGAGAGAGAGAGAGAGAGAGAGAGAGAGAGAGAGAGAGAGAATGTCCTTGTTTATGCACAGCCCCATCCTCCTGGTCTTTCAATCAACTGTAGAATTAACCATAACTTTAAATAAAAGATGGATGGCCACATTGCAGCTGTGCAAGGGTATTGAGAGGATACAAGGACCACAACAGAAGCCCTAGTGTTCTTCTGAGAGCAAACTATTCCCTGTCGAGATCCCTGTGGTACTAGCCACCACAAAGGGGGACATGAAGAAGGCAGAGCTATGCACCTGCTCCTCCCCCATATAAATTGACCAGTCGTGCTCACTGAACATGAGGGAAGAGCACGCTGCACTCTATAAAGGATGGTGATATTGAGGACATGCCATGCCTTTGTGTGTGGGACCTCCAGGAGGTGCTATGTCCACCTGACTTATAGTGATTCTCAAAGTTCCTCCTTATGCAGCGTGGCTCTGCAATGTCCCCAGTGTTGTCTTCTCCATAATCCGACTCATTCATTTAGTGCCAGATCTCCATAAGGATGTGTACACAAAAACCAACTGTATGTCATGCAAACAGAGCCTTCATTTGGCATGTTCCATGGAGCTTCAGAGCAGCACTCATGCCTAATGACCAGCTTACAGGCCATTTCCTAGCTGTGACATTTATGGGCAAATAGCAATGAGGTCAGATGCCAATTGTGTGCAGTCCCACTTCAAAAGACTGTTAGGAGCTACCCTGAGAGGCATCAGATGCATTTAGGAAACAAGAGGCTAGTATCCCAACCTGCAGAGAGAAATGGCCAACTTATTTGCACAAAGGCAAATGAGCAATGAGAGAAGTGAAACAGAAGAGAAGCCTGGACAGACACCATAAGTTTGCTAGGTATGAATCAGTGGATAGGAGAGAAAGTGATTCAAAGAGATAGGTTTGGAAAGTGAACCTCTGAGGGACAGATATTGTAATGATGAACACAGTATAAATAAATTGGATTGACTGACTGACTGACTTGGGGAGTCCAACAAAGCAGAGTCATGCAATTCCAGCGGTGCACAAGTTCATTATTGCCTGAGATTTCTAGCCACAAACACCTTCAAGACAATAACTGGAGACACTACTGGAATCAGCCAGTCAGCCACTTCTTAAGATGCCTTCATGCCTCATTGTTGTCATTAGCTAATTAATCCAGTGCTGGTGTTCATGTGTCTTAAATTGTTGCTACTCTTGGGGTGAGAACCAAGCTGTTTGCTACATGTCTATCCTTGTGCAAATATCCTTTCTGCTGCACTCCTGGCTATTGGGGCCGGTATATAACTCAGTTCGTACATGACTAGGTATACATTCACTTTCAGTTTGACTTGGTGGGCACTGAGGGTTTGGAAAATAGTGCTCTGATCCTGCATGCATACCTGTATGTGATTACACTGAGCACACATGCAATCTTCACCGTCCCTTATACATCATCAGCTTAATTTTTTTGTTTTTGTTTTTGTTCTCGTTCTGATTTCCTGCCACAGGTGTGAAGCTGCAATTCCCATTAGAGGCAAACTGAGCTGGATCAGAAGGATGTACTGAACCAGAAGAAGTGGTTTCTTTAACCAAGTAGGAGGTTTCTTAAGAATGGCTTTCAATTTTGTGTGGGTAGCCTTCATTGCTTCCCTCTGTACTGTACTATAAAATGCTCTCACTATGGGAGATTTGTTTAAAGAGATCAAGAGAGGGGCTCAGATGAAGACCAAGGTTTTTAAATGAACAAACATTTTAGTTGTACATTAACAGCTACTCTACCAGTGACACCAACCATAGTTACAGCACGTGATCCAAAAACACATAAGTAGGTTCAAATACATTTTGTTCTTATTAATTAGGCATGTTGATGTTTCATTTAATGCTTAATTTCACAGATACTTTAACTGCAGTGCAGCTTCATCTCCATTACCGTCTCTTTGGATTGAGATTATGATACTTGTTTAATCTACCTACATGAACCTGTAACAAGAACAAAGACTGTTAATCAGCTGTGAGGAACGTACCAGATTTAATGTCTTAGTTTCTATCTCCACAGATAGAACAGACCATGGTTTCTAATTTTGGCATCCAGAGCCTAACCCAGTGCCTGAATGGCTCCCACTTCCTTCAGTGGGCATGGGATTACACCTCTGGTTCTTCGTTACAAGAACTAAACCTCTGAGATGGGTTGAATCACAGAAACCCCCTGAGGGTTGCCAACTGATGTGCCAAGACTACTTCTGCCCTTGCCCTCCTTGCTAGCCTGGGACTCCAGAACTCTGCCCGGCTGTGCCAGACGTGCTTGCCAGCCACAAACCCAGACCCAGGTCTGAACCACGTCCCACAAACTGCAAGCTTAACTGAGAGCAGCTTACAGAAGGTTTTCCTGTCTTTAACACTCACATGCCCAACTCCCAATGGGGTCCAAACCCCAAATCAATCTGTTTTACCCTGTATACAGCTTATTTATGGTAAACTCATAAATTGTTCACCTTTTATATAACTGACAGAGAGAGATGCACAGCTGTTTGCCTCCCCCCCACTAGGTATCAATACATACTCTGGGTTAATTAATAAGTAAAAAGTGATTTTATTAAATACAGAAAGTAGGATTTAAGTGGTTCCAAGTAGTGACAGACAGCACAAAGTGAATTACCAAGCAAAATAAAATAAAACACTCAAGTCTAAGTCTAGTACAGTAATAAAACTGAATACAGATAAAATCCTCACCCAGTAAACTTCCTTTTACAGACTAGTCTTCTTCTAGTCTGGGTCCAGCAATCACTCACCTTCCCTGTAGTTACTGTCCTTTGTTCCACTTTCTTCCAGGTATCCTGGAGGGTGGAGAGGCTCTCTCTTTAGCCAGCTGAAGAAAAAATGGATGGGGTCTCCCAGGGGTTTAAATAGACTTTCTTGTGGGTGGAGACCCCCTCCTCTTTCCTATGCAAAGTCCAGCTCCCTGATGGAGTTTTGAAGTCACCTGGGCAAGTTACATGTCCATGCATGACTCAGCTTTTTATAGGCAGCAGCCATTGCCCACATGGTATCTTGAATGTCTCCAGGAAGACTTCTTATGTGGATTGGTGCCTTCCAACATCCATTGTTCATTATATGCTTCTTGACTGGGCACTTAACTTTGCAAATTCCTTTCTAAAGAAGCTGACCAAATGGCTTACTCAGGTTATTTAAAATCAGATGAGTATACAGCCAATATTCATGACTTCGAATACAAAAATGATACATGCATACAAATAGGATTAATAGATTCAGTAGATCATAACCTCTACAGAGATATGTTACATGGCGCATTTTCCGGTTATGTCATATATATACATTCATAAGCATATTTCCATAAGGCCTAGCAAAAATCTATTTTATTTATTTATTTGACAATAAAAGCACAGCAGAGATGCAGATAAAGAGACTGCAATAGTTGCCCTAACAACAGCTTGTAACTATTTTTGTTATGATACACAAGTCTGTCTTGTCCACAGAGTACTAAAGTCTTCTTTTATGTTTGGTTAAGTAAAGGTTTGCTTCATAAAAGCGCAACGTTCTTCAACTGTGACTCCTGACCATATATTTTAAATCTATACAAAAAGTTTAAGGCAGATGCCTGTCTCAGTTCAGAACACTAACAGTCCTAATTAGCACTTAAGCTTGGATGCTATGATTCCCCGTCTCCCACACACCGAGAAACACAGAGGAACTGTTCAAAGCATGGAATTCAAAAGCTACCAAGATAAAAATAATAGAGGTCAACTTGGTAGCAAAAATCAACCAACCAAAGCAACCCCCCCCAATCAAAATAAAAAACAAAACAACCCTCCCTTCCATGTAATAGGTACCGTGAGTCTGTTCTTCTCACACATAGTTTCAATGGTCTATCGTTGAGCTCAGAAATATTTCCCTGTCTCCCAGCTCACAAGATCCGAACAAACAGATGATTTAGGTATTTTCATTTCAAGGGTCGTTGTTTGCAATTCGTTTTTGTTTTCTAACAGCCTCTGTTTCTACAGCAGCTGATTTGGTTTGAAACAGTCGTTACACTTCTGTCCTGACAATGGCATGTTTCAATCTCAGGCTGCAGTGATGTGGCCCTGGGAGGTGATATACCCTCAATCATACAGCTAAAAAGGCTGAATATGTTCGCGCAACATGATCCAGGCTCAGAACCGAGTCAATTGTAACTGCTCGTGGCAAAGTTCGAAGTAGAAATAGGTGGCTATATGGATCCTCATGTCAGATTCTAGGCACTGCAGATTGTAAGAAGCTGGTCCCTGCCCCCCAGGCATCGGTTACAGTAACTTAAGGGCTGCTCTGTTGTGCTCCAGTTGGCAATGGTCCATGAGAGGCTATCCACCAGCTAGGGGTAGTCAGAGCATATTGTGCTCTGGTCACACGTCTTCTCCATCCGACAACCTCCCATGCCAGGAAGTTTGAGAAGGAGCAAGCTATGCTACTTTGTGCCTATTGGTGACTCAACAAGGAACTCCCAGCAAATGATTTGTGGCCAGCCCACACTCCTTTTATGCCTGAGTGATGCAAAGGGAATTGAATGGAGTAGAGACTCTGCCCCCTGAAGTGGAACCCCCTGCAATGGGGGCATGGCATGGCCGCTTGGTGCACATTGGGTTTCATAGATTTTTAAAGCCAGAACAGGCCATTAGACCATCCAGTCTGACCTCTAGAATAACTAAGGTTGTAAAATTTCAACCAGCTGCGGTGTTGCGGTGACTGGCATTACACGCAGGCAGTGGCTATAAATATATAGAATCATAGAATCATAGAATATAAGGGTTGGAAGGGACCCCAGAAGGTCATCTAGTCCAACCCCCTGCTCGAAGCAGGACCAATTCCCAGTTAAATCATCCCAGCCAGGGCTTTGTCAAGCCTGACCTTAAAAACCTCTAAGGAAGGAGATTCTACCACCTCCCTAGGTAACGCATTCCAGTGTTTCACCACCCTCTTAGTGAAAAAGTTTTTCCTAATATCCAATCTAAACCTCCCCCACTGCAGCTTGAGACCATTACTCCTCGTTCTGTCATCTGATACCATTGAGAACAGTCTAGAGCCATCCTCTTTGGAACCCCCTTTCAGGTAGTTGAAAGTAGCTATCAAATCCCCCCTCATTCTTCTCTTCTGCAGGCTAAACAATCCCAGCTCCCTCAGCCTCTCCTCATAACTCATGTGTTCCAGACCCCTAATCATTTTTGTTGCCCTTCGCTGGACTCTCTCCAATTTATCCACATCCTTCTTGAAGTGTGGGGCCCAAAACTGGACACAGTACTCCAGATGAGGCCTCACCAATGTCGAATAGAGGGGAACGATCACGTCCCTCGATCTGCTCGCTATGCCCCTACTTATACATCCCAAAATGCCATTGGCCTTCTTGGCAACAAGGGCACACTGCTGACTCATATCCAGCTTCTCGTCCACTGTCACCCCTAGGTCCTTTTCCGCAGAACTGCTGCCTAGCCATTCGGTCCCTAGTCTGTAGCTGTGCATTGGGTTCTTCCGTCCTAAGTGCAGGACCCTGCACTTATCCTTATTGAACCTCATCAGATTTCTTTTGGCCCAATCCTCCAATTTGTCTAGGTCCTTCTGTATCCTATCCCTCCCCTCCAGCGTATCTACCACTCCTCCCAGTTTAGTATCATCCGCAAATTTGCTGAGAGTGCAATCCACACCATCCTCCAGATCATTTATGAAGATATTGAACAAAGCCGGCCCCAGGACCGACCCTTGGGGCACTCCACTTGATACCGGCTGCCAACTAGACATGGAGCCATTGATAACTACCCGTTGAGCCCGACAATCTAGCCAGCTTTCTACCCACCTTGTAGTGCATTCATCCAGCCCATACTTCCTTAACTTGCTGACAAGAATACTGTGGGAGACCGTGTCAAAAGCTTGCTAAAGTCAAGAAACAATACATCCACTGCTTTCCCTTCATCCACAGAACCAGTAATCTCATCATAGAAGGCGATTAGATTAGTCAGACATGACCTTCCCTTGGTGAATCCATGCTGGCTGTTCCTGATCACTTTCCTCTCATGCAAGTGCTTCAGGATTGATTCTTTGAGGACCTGCTCCATGATTTTTCCAGGGACTGAAGTGAGGCTGACTGGCCTGTAGTTCCCAGGATCCTCCTTCTTCCCTTTTTTAAAGATTGGCACTACATTAGCCTTTTTCCAGTTATCCGGGACTTCCCCGGTTCGCCACGAGTTTTCAAAGATAATGGCCAATGGCTCTGCAATCACAGCCGCCAGTTCCTTCAGCACTCTCGGATGCAACTCGTCCGGCCCCATGGACTTGTGCACGTCCAGCTTTTCTAAATAGTCCCTAACCACCTCTATCTCCACAGAGGGCTGGCCATCTCTTCCCCATTTTGTGATGCCCAGCGTAGCAGTCTGGGAGCTGACCTTGTTAGTGAAAACAGAGGCAAAAAAAGCATTGAGTACATTAGCTTTTTCCACATCCTCTGTCACTAGTTTGCCTCCCTCATTCAGTAAGGGGCCCACACATTCCTTGGCTTTCTTCTTGTTGCCAACATACCTGAAGAAACCCTTCTTGTTACTCTTGACATCTCTGGCTAGCTGCAGCTCCAGGTGCGATTTGGCCCTCCTGATAACATTCCTACATGCCCGAGCAATATTTTTATGCTCTTCCCTGGTCATATGTCCAACCTTCCACTTCTTGTAAGCTTCTTTTTTATGTTTAAGATCCGCTAAGATTTCACCATTAAGCCAAGCTGGTCGCCTGCCATATTTACTATTCTTTCGACTCATCGGGATGGTTTGTCCCTGTAACCTCAACAGGGATTCCTTGAAATACAGCCAGCTCTCCTGGACTCCTTTCCCCTTCAAGTTAGTCCCCCAGGGGATCCTGGCCATCCGTTCCCTGAGGGAGTCGAAGTCTGCTTTCCTGAAGTCCAGGGTCCGTATCGTGCTGCTTACCTTTCTTCCCTGTGTCAGGATCCTGAACTCAACCAACTCATGGTCACTGCCTCCCAGATTCCCATCCACTTTTGCTTCCCCCACTAATTCTACCCGGTTTGTGAGCAGCAGGTCAAGAAAAGCGCCCCCCCTAGTTGGCTCCTCTAGCACTTGCGCCAGGAAATTGTCCCCTACGCTTTCCAAAAACTTCCTGGATTGTCTATGCACCGCTGTATTGCTCTCCCAGCAGATATCAGGAAAATTAAAGTCACCCATGAGAATCAGGGCATGCGATCCAGTAGCTTCCGTGAGCTGCCGGAAGAAAGCCTCATCTACCTCATCCCCCTGGTCCGGTGGTCTATATGCTTTGAGACATCTACAAAATGCTCTTTACAGTGCTGTGTTTGGAACTGGCTTATGTTCAGCGGAGGTGATTCTGCAAAGTGTTGTAAAAACATAACATGTTTGCCCAAAGCTAGTCTCTGGGAATACTGGCTAGCACATGCCTGGCTGGATATTATTAATCCTTGCAGGGTCCCAAATGCAAGGATTTAGGAATTGTGCTCCTAAGGCTACCCACTTGGCAGGAAGTACGTTAGCTCTAATAGATTAGAAAATGCTGCTTGTCCAGTCTGCTGCTTCCGTCTGTTCTGCTTTCTCACACCCCACTCAGAATGGCTTTCACATTTTCCTGCTTATCTATTAGATGGACCCTAGCCACTAGTTACACACAGCATGGCTCTGACTTTCACATCTGTTACTAATAATGAGTAGCATCATACACAACACAGAAAACCATTCTGACAGTTTATTCATTTAGGGCCAACCTTGAGCTCCTTATGCACACAGGCAGTGTCACTGACTGCATTGTGACTCCTTGTGACGAGAAGGCAGCCGGATTCATTTCTTATTTTCCTTTATAGCATCTTTGGCAAACATGATGCTCCAATTCAGCATCGGATGCCTAGAGAATGAAATGAGATGTTCACTGGTGGAAATGACCCTAATGAATTACTCCAGAGAGCCGTCTGAAGAGAGATATATCTAATGCTGTTAGTAATCACAGTTCAGCATTTGTAAAGTGCACTTGATGCTATGAATGATTAATATAATTAATCCAATGTGTACGCATTATATGACTCAACAGACCCTTCCTTTCCACCAGCAGCCTAAGTATTGGGCACTAGTGGCCCGATAATGAATTCCTTACTCTGTTTATACTCAGTCCTTACTCAGGCAAAACTCCCAATGACTTGCTAGATTAATTATACCAAAACTCTCTGAATCAAGTGCACTTTACAGATGCTTTCCTGTCAGCTGTGATTACAAAATATTTAACATTATTTGCTTTCAACTATTTATCTGAAGTAAAGCATTAGGATCAATTAAACCAATGTGAACACATTTCATTCATTGTTGAATTAGAGCAATGTATTAACCGAAAAAAGGCTAAACTCTGCTTGCCTTATACACACATGATAGTCCACTGGACTTGAGGATTTGGTCCCTAATACAGGTACATCATGCTAAAGGTCTTTAACTGAGTGCTATAGCTATTCACAATAAATTCTCTATCATCACTGATGTCTTTTAATTGCCTATTAGTTTTGATAAAGTTGTAAATTCCAGAGAAATGGTGAATGTAATTTTGATGGCATTTTTTTGAAGGGTTTACATTCACCACAGAATAAAGAAGAGGCCACACAGCAATGGATTTCTACCTGCGGGTGAAATGATTTTATGGAAGTAATTAGCCAGAAGAAAAAAAGTGCCAAAGTTGAGCCTCAGCTGATATAGAGCAAGTATCATATATGGTTTCTGAAGACCTTTGGAAGAGTTTGTCTAAGCAGACCTCCCAGTTTAAGTTTCAGACAGAATCTGTTTTAAAGCCAGTGTTTTGATTGTGTCTTCAGGGCTTGTCATATAAAGCTAGTTGAAATGCTATTGTTTGAAACATTTTTTTGCAATTAAAATGCCTTTCCCCATCAAAATGTCAATGTCAACAGTAAGTGTCCATTTTCAACTCCATTTTTCAGGTTCTCATTGAAAACTGAATACCAACTTTTTTTTCAGTTTTTGGTAATTAAAAATGTCAGGTTTGGGCTTAAAGTTTTCAGACTTTTGAGGGAAACCTGGAAACTTTTGAAGAAACTTATTGATGAAAATTTTTGTTCTTGTGAGACATTTTGACAAAAACAAGAAATTTCCTGACTAGCTCGATCATCACTCTTCTTAGATGAAGATTAAATATGCAGGATAGCAACTAAATTGGGCATTTTCTGTTGGGAACTAATGTTGTTCTTTCTGTGTTTTAAATGAAGCTGCACCCTAGAGGGTTTTTGTTTAATTCATCGACAACCTCAACTTATATGGGGTCTGAGTCTGCACTCCTTACCCTGTTCAAGCAATTGTTTACCTCAGCTGGAGTTTGTCCAGAGCAAGTAATGCAGGATCAAGAAGACTACTGTTTTATTCACTGATGTGCTGGGTGGGCTTTCTCAGGATCCCTGGAGCCACTTGTTAAAATGCTACCACCAAACTGGAAGAAGCTTGTAGGTGGTTTCGCTGGCTAAGATGGGGTTCTCATGCACCCAAAATAATAAAGATTATGCAAGCTAAATTAGCATTTTAGGCCAGATTTTTAGGGCTATTTTAGGGCCTAAAGATGAAGATAGGTGCCGAGTGGGATTTTCATAAGCACCTAGGTACCTAATACCCATTCAAATCAATGGGAGTTAGGCTTCTGGGAACTTCTGAAAAGCTCTCTGCAAGCCCACACGTCTCAGGTACAGCGTTTTATCACAGGCTAAGGGGAGAGTATTTCATAAGAGCTACTTTTTGGAGTATTTGCAGCACATCACTGTTATCACATCAAAACATCCGTTCACCAACACTATTGCTATTCTGTGAATAATGTTGCTAATTAAATGCTACTATTGAGCCAGCAGATGGAGTACTGTTCTAGAATTGTGTCAAGTTCTCATATTTTCCTTTCACAAAATATAATTTTGGCCCAGGGGAAATATTTGGCCAAATTCTGATCTCTGTGATACCTTTATGGGACTTCTGAGCATTTTAATGAATTTTTCTCCGCTTTTGAAGAACGGCTTTCAATTTCATAAAATATTTACCAGTTTTGTGAAAATTCCAAATTTTTGTCAAACAAAATTATTGGCTATTGTCATTTTCATGAGCATAGTCAACATTTTGGATGTCTATCTTTGGATGTACAGATAATGAACAAATGACTCTAGATTATTAAGTCATTACATCATCTCCATCAAGATTTCACCTTCCAGGATTCCTAGCACATCAATAGCAGAATGCTTTACCTCATCACTTCCTTCCTATACATCACACAAGAGAGACTGTGATGAACAACAAATCATCAACAGTCTATCTGAGACTGGCATGTCTAGCTCAGATCTTCCATGATACCACTGAGCTTTGGTAAAACCATGTCAGAGCACATCCTGGGACATGCCATTAAATGAATAACAAATAGATTTATGGCATAGAGGGGATCTGTACGGCACCTATGTTGCTGAGAGAGTACAGTGAAACATTGTCGAGAATTCTCCATTGACTCAAAACGGTATGTTGTATTTATGTAGCCCAAGGTTCTCACAGATTAATTAAACCTCTTTTGAGCTATATAATCTTACTATACCCATTTGGCAGATAGACAGACTGACGCAGAGAAAAGTTAAGTGATTTTCCCTAGGTCTCCATGTAATAGTGAGTCAGGGTGGGATCCATGAAGGGACTTATGCACAGCATTGCAACACCTCATGGCACCTGTTCGGCACCTAGAAAGATCACAGGAATACACTTCATCCGCCAAACTGAGTTAGGGACCTAGGGTCTCTAAACAGTGAATGGAGAAAGATAGAGGCCTAAGAAGGCGATCCACAGAATCCAACATTCTAGGAAGGGAGCTGCCTAAGCTAAACAATAGGAGATGCCAGTGAGACAGATGTATCTTAAGCTCAACACCTCACATGGAGATAGGCACCTAAGTCTGATCACAGGGAGGTGCCTAGCTCTGCTTAGTGATCCATGCATGGGAACCTGCCACCTGGTGTCAGGTGGCTTAGGTGCCTAAGCCATTTCTTGTGGGAATGAGTTAGGCTTCTGTCTTGCTCCACACAAAATCTGAGACCTATGCACCTAAGGGCTTGTCTACACTTGAAACACTACAGCGGTGCTGCTATTGCGCTTCAATGTAGACACTACCTATGTGGGAGGGGTTCGCCTTTTGGTATAGGTAATCTACCACCCTGAGAAGAAGTAGCTAGGTCCATGGAAGGATTCTTCCATCAACCCAGAGCTGTCTACACTAGGGGTTAGGTCGGTTTAACTACTCTTCTCGGGGTGTGTGGGTTTTTCACACTGGTGAACGATGTAGCTGAGTCACCCTATGCTTTCAGTGTAGGCCTGCCCTTGGTCTGGAGTTTAGCCACCTGAGTACCTTTGTGGATCCCACCCTCAGTGGCAGAGTCCATAATAACCACAGGGAAGATGTTCAAACTCATAGCAGTGCTAGGCACCTAGCTGCTATTTGTGCCTTTCACTATCTCTGCCAATAATGATTAGCACTTTCTCCATATAGTGCTTCAAAGTGCTGCACGAATAATTTATTAACCCTTACAATACTTCAGAGAAGCAGGCAAGTAACTACTTTATTTCCATCTTACAGATGGGTAAAATGAGACCCACAGAAGTTAAGTGACTAGTTCAAACTACTCAGCAAGTTAACAGCTGATCCTGGATTTAAAAAAATTGGGAGCCCCTGGCTGAGTGACTTGCAAGGTCATGCTCTAATTCCTTAACATTCCCAAACAACTGTTTGGTGTGGAGATTAATCTACGTGAGGAAAGCCACAGGCTCACTCTTAGTTGTAAAATGAATGGATGAGTGACAAATGTGACATCTGAATACTCAACTGTACATACCCTTTATATACAGTATATAGAAAACTCTTTGTAAGCAAACAGGTAAAAGTATAAGACACGCCGGTCTCCTGACATTTCATTAAGAAAGCAGCTGTTATCTGCGATTGCACTTACACTATATCACATTTGTGTTGTTCACTGCTGGGGGTATGACTGACCAAGACACCGCAGTAAAGTTTGGTATTTTCCTCTTTGAGAATTGACAAATATGGAAGATCTACAGAGTATTGTAAATGTGCAAGTGACATTAAAAATGGGGGGAAAAGCACTTGGGAAAAAAGCAGCAGCTGATTTCTCATCCTTGTCACATCAGGAGGCAGCTGCAATTTTAGAGTAAAAATTATAGGGGGAAAAATCACAAAGTTATGTCGTGGGCTATTTCTTGTACAGCACTTTATTTCTTGTACAGCACTTTTTCCTATCCGAGAACAAGTAGTACTGTAGATTATAGCAATTATGATGACTGCATAAGGACAGTGTAGGAATTTGGCCTGGATTTTTATTGTAGCCAGCCAGAAGTCTGCCTGATCTTCATCTAGGACATTCACTGCTGTCAAGGTTCCTTCCCCACTCTGAACTCTAAGGTACAGATGTGGGGACCTGCATGAAAGACCCCCTAAGCTTATTCTTACCAGCTTAGATTAAACACTGCCACCACCAAAGTGTTACACAAAGAACAGGGGAAGTGCAAAACCTTAAGTTACAAAAAGACACAAAAACAGGAATATACATTCCATTGAGCACAACTTATTTTATCAGCCATTTAAACAGAACAGAATCTAACGCATATCTAACTAGATTGCTTACTGACTTTTTACAGGAGTTCTGACCTGCATTCCTGCTCTGGTCCCGGCAAAAGCATCACACAGCCAGAGAGAACCCTTTGTTTCCCCCCCACTCCAGCTTTGAAAGTATCTTGTCTCCTCATTGGTCATTTTGGTCAGGTGCCAGCGAAGTTATCTTAGCTTCTTAACCCTTTACAGGTGAAAGGGTTTTTCCTTTGGCCAGGAGGGATTTAAAGGTGTTTACCCTTCCCTTTATATTTATGACAACTGCATTACAAACTAGTGCTATTTTGACTCATGGCAACTGAATGTAATTGGTTCCACATCCCGCTTTGATGGGGATCAAAGTGAAAGCACTGGTAGGCATAGTACTAAGAAATCCAGTACACCAGAAAGCTCCGGTACCTTCAGTTGATAGCAACGGGGTGTGACCCATTTTACTTCCTACTTTGAGGGAGCTAGATGCAATGGAGAGATAATTACAAATAATAAATAGTATTGCGGTAGCTCGCACAAGGTGTTAGGTGACCACTCCAGCTCTAAAGGCTTTGCAACGTGAATGATGAAAGAAAGGAATACAACATGCAAGCAAAGCGAACGGTGATGGTTGGCACAGGTAGTTCCACTTTGTGTGTATGGGTGTGACGATCCCAATTTGCCCTGCTACACAGTTATTGCCTCATTTCTTATAGGTGTTAAGTGAGTAGATGGATTTCGTTGGTGACAGTCTTGTGGATTGATATATCAGCTTTGGAAGGACATTCCATGAGTTTGGAAGACAGCAAGGGTGACAGTTATGGAAAATCAATTAGGCACAATAGTTAAGATACACTTACCAAAACTGCAGGATCAACCAACTTGATTTCATGTAGGACTAGTACAGTAATAGCTAATAATACCAGTCAACCAATCAAACACGAGAATTTAGAAGTGTTAGCACATGAGCCTTCACCTTCAGAGACTGGATTCAAATTCAGAGCCCGACCTAGCATTAAAATAGGCTGTGTGGCTTAGAGACTATCTGCATGATCAAGGGCAATTTTGCTCAGGGCAAACCCTTTGATGAAAATAGAATATACGCTTGATGAAATAGGATGACAAGTATGAAGAAAAAGAGAGAAGTTAGATTAACTATAATTAAAATTCTCCTAAATCTAGAGGGCAGAGCAGGAACAGGGCATTGGGGAAAAGAGAGCTAGGTGGGAAAGGAAAGAAACTTTATTACTAATTCAAACATTCTTTTTGCTATTTATAAGATTATACTGGTCACATGATGTTTTCCAGAGAAGATGACAAGGTTCCAGATCCTCATCTGAGCTAAAATGATGTAGCTGGGTGAATGCCAGTACAGCTGTAGTGATTTATGCCAGTTAAAGATCTGGCCTAAGTCTCCTACACCAGAGTGTACCAAATAAAGTGACCAAATACAAAGGATAGGTTGTGGAGAAAGAGCTGCAAGGTAAAAGCAAAGTGATGGAGCACCTACACTGGCAAACATCTAAGGCATAAGGAGACAAGGTGGGTGAAGTAATATATTTTATTGGCAAAAAGAAAAGGAGTACTTGTGGCACCTTAGAGACTAACCAATTTATTTGAGCATGAGCTTTCGTGAGCTACAGCTCACTTCATCGGATGCGTACCGTGGAAACTGCAGCAGACTTTATATACACACAGAGATCATGAAACAATACCTCCTCCCACCCCACTGTCCTGCTGGTAATAACTTATCTAAAGTGATCATCAAGTTGGGCCATTTCCAGCACAAATCCAGGTTTTGGATGAGCTATTACCAGCAGGAGAGTGAGTTTGTGTGTGTATGGGGGTGGGGGGGGTGAGAAAACCTGGATTTGTGCTGGAAATGGCCCACCTTGATTATCATGCACATTGTAGGGAGAGTGGTCACTTTGGATGAGCTATTACCAGCAGGAGAGTGAGTTTGTGTGTGTGGTTTTTGGAGGGGGGTGAGGGGGTGAGAGAACCTGGATTTGTGCAGGAAATGGCCCACCTTGATTATCATGCACATTGTGTAGAGAGTTGTCACTTTGGATGGGCTGTTACCAGCAGGAGAGTGAGTTTGTGTGTGGGGGGGTGGAGGGTGAAAAAACCTGGATTTGTGCTGGAAATGGCCCAACTTGATGATCACTTTAGATAAGCTATTACCAGCAGGGCAGTGGGGTGGGAGGAGGTATTGTTTCATGATCTCTGTGTGTATATAAAATCTGCTGCAGTTTCCACGGTATGCATCCGATGAAGTGAGCTGTAGCTCACGAAAGCTCATGCTCAAATAAATTGGTTAGTCTCTAAGGTGCCACAAGTACTCCTTTTCTTTTTGCGAATACAGACTAACACGGCTGTTACTCTGAAACCTGTCATATTTTATTGGACCAACTTCTGTTGGTGAGAGAGACAAGCTTTTGAGCTTACACAGAGCTCTTCTTCAGGGCTGGGAAAGGTACTCAGAGTGCCACAGTTCAATACAAGGTCAAACATATTGTTTAGCATAAGTAGTTAACATATACTATAAGGCAGTGGTTCTCAACATTTCCAGACTACTGTAATCCTTTCAGGAGTCTGATTTGTCTTGTGTAGCCCCCAAGCTTCACCTCACTTAAAAACGACTTGCTTACAAAACCAGACATAAAAATACAAAAGTGTCACAGCACACCATTACTGAAACATTGCTTACTGTCTCATTTTTGCAGTATAATTATAAATCAATTGGAATAGCAATATTGTAATTACATTTCAGTGTATAGTAAATAGAGCAGTATAAACAAGTCATTGTCTGTATAAAATTTTAGTTTGTACTTACTTTGCTAGTGCTTTTTATGTAACCTATGTAAAACTAGGCAAATATCTAGATGAGTTGATGTACCCCTTGGAAGACCTCTATGTACCCCTGGCTGAGAACCACTGTTCTAAGGCACTATGCAAGATGAAGCAGCTCTTTAACACCCCTGCAATCATAGGAACAAATGGGGAGTTAGTGGGTTACAGATTGCTGTAATAAGCCATAAATCCAGTGTCTTTATTAAAACCATGATTTTTAGTGTCTACCAAAGTTATGAATTTAAACTCCCAGGCTCATCTTTTGAAGGTTTCCATTGAGGATGGGGACTGGGAGTGAGCATTTTGTGAAAAAAAAAAAAGTCTGCTCACACTTGGATATGGTGTTTTTGTCTTTCATCATTTTTTTGTCCTAGTTCATTCAAGAGTATAGTGACTGTCTGGTTTCACTCAAATAGTTGTTATTGGGGCATGTAGTTCATTGGTACACCACACATTGTGATAGACGTGCGTGGGACCCATGGATCTTGAAAGGTGTGTTGGGGGCATGGGGACAATCATCTGTGTAGCAGTGGAGATATGTCAGCATCTGTTATTCTGGTTTTGCATCTGTTATTCTGGTATGGTCTGGTGTCTCTTTGAGCTGGTTGGTCTGGATCTGTGGGGAGTTTGCTTCTGATGATGAGCTTGGTGAGGTTGGGGGTTGTTTGAAGGCCAGAAGAGGGGGCTTGGAAAAGATTTCTTTCAAGATGTGGTCCCCATTAAGTATTGATTGTAACAATTTAATGATATCCCGTATGGGTTCCAGGGTGGGGTGGTAGGTGACAACTACGTGTGCAGTCGGAGGAGGGATTTTTTTCTGTATTGGAGCAGATTCTGTTTGAGATATTTGGATGACCTGTTACGTGATGTGATCTACTACTCTGGTGTAATGTCCTTGTTTGGTGAAGGTGGTTTTAAGTGTGTTAAGGTGTGTATCCCAGACTTTCTCCTTGGAGCATATTTTGTGGTATCTCAGGATGTGGCTGTAGACAACAGATTTTTTTGGTGTATTTGGAATGGCTATAGTATATATCAAAGTAACTATGGGTTTCTTGTATATAGTTTTCTGTAGGGTTCCATTGCTGAAGCTTATTTTTGTGTCCAGGAAGTTGACGCTGGTGCAGGAATGTTCTAGGGCGAGTTAAATCATTGGTTTTGTGGTGCATTTGTCCAGATATTCTTCTGCAAGATAGTCCATGAAAAGGTTGGCACATTGGGGAACCATCCTAGTACCCGTGGTTGTTCCCATGGATTGGGCAAAGCATCTGTTGTTGAATGTAAAATTGTTATGAATGAGGATGAAATGAATAAGGTATAAGGACACAGGTGGATGATTAGGGAACTAAAACTCAGAAAGAAGCAAGTTTGAGGCATGAAGAAGAAGAAGAAGAGGTTGGTTGATGTTCTGAAGCAGGGAGAGACTGTCATGGGTTTAGGGTCATCCTAAAAAAGGGCTCAGACATGCAAAGAGGAAAAGGCTATAATAAAAGATTTAGCGCCAAAGCTGATCCATGCTACAGCCCATTTGTGCCATTCTAATAGCTCAAAGGGCCAGAAACCATACATGGATAACTCAGTATTCCCCCAGCAGGGGGAGATACCTGGCTGGCATGCTGGCTGCATACCACGTCTGGCATAGAAAACATAGTGGGAGGGGAAAAAGAAGGCATGGTCAGAGTAACACATGCTCTGATGATTCTCAGTTGGTGTAATAGCCCCTAAATGTATCTTAATACATCACTGTTTCTGAAAAAAGGGTTATGTCATTAAATATCCTAGATATGCAACATGGCTGAGTTATTATTGCTGTTGCAACCATAACCATAACTGTTTGTACTCTTACCTGTGCTACCTTAATGTTGCATGAACATCCTAAATAATAAACCAAGATCAGCATGTCACAGAGTGGTACGGGAGGTTCTAATTAAGCAATAATAACAGTAGCATTTCACTTGTCACATCTGTGTTCCAGGAAATTAGATTTGTTCTAGATTTCAGAGGGGTAGCCATGTTAGTCTGTATCAGTAAAAACGAGGAGTCCTTGTGGCACCTGAGAGACTAATGAATGCATTTGGGCATAAGCTTTCCTGGGATATAATCCACTTCATCAGTGACTCAGTGGCTGGGTCACGACAAAAAATAATTTTCCCTCTGTTGATACACATTCTTGTCAACGGCTGGGAATGGGCCGCATCCACTTTCATTGAATTGGGCTCGTTAGCACTACAGAAAGTAATTTTCCCTCTGTTGATATTCACCCCTTATTGTCCACTGTTGGGAATGGGCCACATCCACCCTAATTGAATCGGGTCGTTAACACTGACCCCCCTCCCCCCATACTTGGTAAGGCAACTCCCATCTTTTCGTGCGCTGTATATTTATACCTGCCTACTGTATTTTCCAGTCCAGGCATTTGATGAAGGCTGGTTTTAGCCCACAAAAGCTTATGCCCAAATATATTTGTTAGTCTCTAAGGTGCCACAAGAACTCCTTGTTAGATTTGTTCAAGTTAACGTGAACCTTTTCTGCAACCATCCCATGATGGTTACCGTTTAGAACCAGGAAATCAGAGCTTTTATTAAACAGAGGGTATAAAGTATGATCCTATACCTCATATCTGAGGCAATAACAGACTATTTAGTTAGATTTTTCTGTAATACACACACACACACACGCGCGCGCACACCCCCCATCTTTACGACATAGGAGAGGTTGTATGATCAATACTATTACTGTTTGTGTGGGGTTTCTGTTTCATTTATGTTTCAAAGAGCACTGCTTGTACAGAACACAGTCAGAGCGCTGTGCCGTGACCCTGTTTTGTGCACCTAAATCTAAACTTGGATCCCAACACTAAAAATTAGAAATTATGGGATGAAATAGGTTTCTGGTCTTTATTTTTCATGTTCTCTGCTATTGCCTGTCGTAGGAAGGCAAAGAGGCAGAATCTACAAACACTGCACATCCACATTTATTATGCTGTTTTGCACTGCCAGACAACAGCTACAGGATAGGAATTTCACATTAGGAGCACATACAGATGTGGCTATGGGCTTCAGATTCTCTTTTGTTTGCAGTCTGACAAGCCCTCAGGCTTTGGATGGTGTCTTTTCTTGATCTCTTTCCACCCCCCACCATTTCCCAGCTTGGTCTCATGAAGGCCGAAGAGCTTCACTCCCAGTCTGTTTAAGTTTTTGTCTGAAAAACCTCCCACAATGGTGCTTTCCTCCATCTGGTTAGAATGACAAGCAGGCTTTTTTAGTCATAGGAATGATAAACTAAATACTAGAGGAGACATGGGTTGAGTTACTTCACCTTTCTGTGCCTCAGTTTCCATGTCTGTTAAACTGAGATGAAAATACCTTGCTACCCTGCTGCACAAATGTATTCATTAATATTTCTAAAGAGTTTGTGAAATGATTACCAGCTTGGTTACCTGTAGGGATTAAACTGGGGCCCTCCAGAGCTAAAAGCATGAGCCTCAACAGCTTGAGTTAGGACCACGGCCTTTAGCTAGATGGTGTAACAAACTCATATTCTACTCATTCCCAAAGCCTATACAACACCACAACATGCAGCTCTTTTGCTTCTAACATGGTTTATTCTCTTTAATTGTTTTGGGCTGATGGCAATCTCCCCTATGGAATTAGCTCTTTATTGTCTGCTGAGTGCTCCATTCCCTAGTAGCATAATCTCCAGGTTATCACCACTTCTTCTAAGAATCCTTTTCATCCGCAAAATTGCAATTTATTCTCTCTATCTGCAAAATCTAAATTCTTAAAATAATTACGGTTATCAGCAGTCATCAGGCTGACTCAGTCTGTTCAAAGCTGGGCTATCTGGGATTTACAAGTACATTTTTACAGAGAAATTATTTACTCTGGCTGTCTTCTTTCATGGTGGGAAATGGGAATCTCATTCATAATTAGAGCTATTGATCATTGAACTACAACTTTTCCACAGTGAGCTGCGGTATACACATGGAAGCTTAACAAGCTCCCTATAGTCACAAGGTAGCCAAGGTTTTTATTCTAAAGAACTCTGGTTAGCAGAGCTGAACTATGACGGCCTTGCTTTTTTTAACTGACTGTATTCTTAACTATTAATACAAATGTCAATAATGTGAATACAACAGTAAATCTATAAAACACTAAAATCCTCCAAAGGAGAGTGTATTTATAAATTGCAGGCATGGTATGGGACAGGTGCTAACTGCTTTTGATGAGATTTTGCATCATCCCACCATAGTTCAAACTACTGTTTACCATCAGGGAAAAGAACATACTGCCAACTTGAAATCTAGTCATTTAAAAAGGAAGAGAGAGAGAGAGAGTTAGAAGTAGTTTTGGGTACTGCACCTGACCATGAGTTTCCCTGTCAGTTTCTGTAATTTTACATTCATATTTTCCTACTTTAAAAGATAGTTTCTGTGTTCCATGTTGCTATGTAAAAGAACTACACAAACAAGAGGGGAAATGGATTAAATATCTGACTACAAAGGGGAAACACTGCCTGTACAGAAAAGCATTGTCAAATGCACAAAGTATTTTTTCTCTAAAGCCATTCAGTTATAGAAATCATAAATGTAACTTGCCCATCTGCTAGGTGGGATATTTTCAGATCGAAGTGTGATTTTTTAAAATATGTGTCCATATCCTTTTAATGTCTCCAGTGCATCAAGTTACTCTAGACCTGGTAGCTCTCTGAATGTGGACAAATGACTGATGAAGGCTGTTGGGTGAGGGGGTGAAATTTCATCATGACCTCATCATTGTAAAATACCACTAAAATAGCAAAAAGAAAAAAAAAAAAAGAAAGTGAAATTTTAAGACTAAAACAGCCTATGATTTCTTTGCCCTATCTCCCATCCCTGCCAAATTGTCTCATCCACCTGTAAATGTCTTGCCATTTACATTGTAAGCTCTTCAGGGCAAGGACTAGAATTTACTAACTAATTTTACATTGCTTAACACAGGGAGCCCTGACCTAGTAGAGGCCTCTAGGCACAACTGCAATACAAATGTTAAATAATACAGTACATAATAATAAATATTTCCAGTGATTCACTATGTTTTGCTGATAAAAAGAACTGGAAAACTAGTCTTGTCAAAGGTCAGCCAGCAGGGAGAGATGAATCATTCATGGAACAAAGGTACAAAGGAAAATCATGACTTTAAGGCCTTTGTTGTGTTTCTTTGTTCTGCTTAGATAGATCAAAGCAGCTGGAAACCTGCCAGAAAGGCACAGCTAGGGATTCCCCTGATGAAGGGAAATCCCCAGGTAAGATGACATTGAGGCAGGTGCCACACCACCTGGTCTTCTCTCTCCCTTTGGCATAGAAGGTGTTCCAAGGTAGGAGTTCATGTAGGTACATAGCTCAGACAGATCCAGGAATCGGGCACTTCTTATATAGCTCTGTGAGACTGACATGAATTGCTGAGAGAAGGGAGGTAGAACAGAAGCAGAATGTGCTGAATTAAAACCACCTGAAGCCATTCTTCCAGTGGTTACTCAGGCAAAAATAAAACCCCCACCAAAGTCAATGGAAGTTTTGCTTAAGTAATAGCTGCTGGACTGGACCTCACAACAGATGAGAAAAAAGGAGGACTGACCTACTATATCTGCAGAGACCATGTCAGGATGGCTGTGTTAAATGTCCAGATCCCCTGACTGAAAAGGGGCATAGAGGAACATCCCTGAACTGCAGTGCAACATGCTGGGAAAACCTATTGCACCAGGAACAGAGACAGCTTTTCTGTACCTGAATATTCCTTTGCAAACAGAAATATTGAAGTCTAAGAATAAATCCTAAGGGGTCTCAAAGAGATATATTGGCCTGTCTGGTTAACATACAGGAAATTGTTGCAAAACAGATCCTTTCAGGGTGTAAGCCAAGGAAAAAAAAAGAGTCTTATTTAAAATTTCATACAAACACTAGCAACAGTAAGGTTGAGAAATAAGCACTCAGAAGTCAGAAAACTCCAAGAATTATTAAAGTTACTTCTAAAATGTCAACTCTGCCACATTACACATACGGTAGAGACTAAATAATGTAAGGAATAATACACTAAGGGCCTGATTCTGCCAATCCTTTTTTGTATGAGCAGCCTTTAATTACTTGAGTAGGTCTACTGAAGTCAAGAACAATACCCATATGAGTAGTGATGCTCACATGAGCGAGGTTTGTAGAGATGCTTTACTCAAGCTACAAAGTTCAAATATGGACCTGGATCCAAACTTGGTGAATGTTTAGGGTTATTTGGGACATGCCCATTTTAGAGATACTGGAGAGGCCAGCTGTGAGATTTGAAAATTGGACAGATCCAAAATTCCAGGAGGTGCCCAGAACCAATGTTCTGATCTGGGTCTATTTCTAACAATAAGATAAAAAGGAATGTAAAATACTACACTTGTGCTGCACGGCAGAATTGTTTCCAAGGAAAGCTCAAGACACAAAGCAGTCAAAGGGCCAGATCCTTAACTGGTGTAATTGTCACAGCTCCATTGACTTCCATGGATCTACGATAATTTTTAGACAAGTTGAGGAACTGACCGACAGAATTAGTTGGGTTTTGTAATCATATCTTTACCATTACTTATAAGATTAGGTTACATTAAACATGGAAACTCTAAGAACATGTGAAGAAACTCATACTAAGAAGAAGAAACATATGAAAATTATTAATATACAAACTATTTTCAAACACCTACAATTTACCTTATACACAAGTTCCTACCCACAATATCAGAAATGTTGTTTTGTAGGCACAAGTAACCCTGTACCCTAATGAACATGTAAACTTCTACATAATCATAAGTTCTAGTAACAGACTTATCTAAATGTGTACAAAAATATCTGGGCCAAATTATCACCTGGTGTAAATCTTTGAAGCCCCATAGATGCCAATGGAACTATGCTGATTTACACCAGCTGGCCCTCAGCCTCTTTAGCTAATTATTTATGACTAATGGTATGTTTTATAAACGTCATCTGCCATCTCACTGAAAAGCCTATTTGTAATATAATGTGATCTGAAATCATGCCAGAACCTCGGCTATTTGTAATATAATGTGATCTGAAATCATGCCAGAACCTTGGCTGGTGTAAATCGACCAGCTCCTTTGAAGTAAGTAAAGATACATGGATTTACACCAGCTGGGGGTCTGGCCCAATACGCTTAACGGGCATATCACTTTGGTATCTAAATACCTGTCACGAGAGAAAAGAGTAAGAACTCGATAGGCCTAAAGGCCTAATCTGAAGCTTATTGATGTCAATGGAAAGTCTTGTATTGATTTCAATGGGCTTTAGCTTAGGCACAGAATTACTCAATAACTTCAATAGATTTAAGTGTGATAAAAATCTGTTCATTTAGAGCTCAATCCTGGTATCCCTAGATAAGTATCAAAGTCAATAGGCCTATTCATGTAAAGGTTGAAGGTCTGGGCCTTCAGTGTGGTCTTTCTTCTTACAGTTTGCCTCCATTTGTATCAGCCAGGAGCAAATAGTTCAAATTGCAGGGGCGTTTTTTGTTTTTTGTTTTAAATTTTTTTGTCTTATGATTAATATCATAGGGCTGTCAAATTATTTTAAAACGTTAACCACAATTAATCAGTTTTTATCAAGCTGTTAAACAATAACAGAATACCATTTCTTTAAATATTTTGATGTTTTTCTACATTTTCAAATCTATTGATTTCAATTACAACACAGAATACGAAGTGTACAGTGCTCACTTTATATTATTTCTGATTACAAAATATTTACACTGTAAAAAACATAAATTAAAGAAACAGTATTTTCCAATTTACCTCATACCAGTACTGTCTTGCAGTCTCTTTATTGTGAAAGTACATCTTACAAATGTAGAATTATTATGTTTTTACATAACTGCACTTAAAAATAAAACAATGTAAAACTTTAGAGCCTACAAGTCCAAAGGTGCTGGGACTAAGGGTGCTACCCCCCCTCCCCCGGCTTGAGGTAGATCCCATTATATACAGGGTTTACAGTTTGGTTCAATGGCTGTCAGCACCCGCATCATAAAAAATGATCCAACACTCCAGTACAATTCTATTCAGTCCTACTTCTTGTTCAGCCAGTCACCAAGAGAAACAAGTTTGTTGACATTTGCAGGAGATAATGCTGCCCGCTTCTTGTTTACAATGTCACCTGAAAGTGAGAACAGGTGTTCGCATGGCACTGTTGTAGCCAGCGTTACCAGATATTTACATGCCAGATATGCTAAACATTTGTGTGCCCCTTCATGCTACAGCCACCATTCCAGAGGACATGCTTCCATGCTGATGACAGTGTGATGGGTCTGGTCCCCCTTGGGACTGTCACCCGACATGCTGGAATTACCTCTGAGCCCATTTTCCCTGCCAGCTTGGGACTCCAGAACTTTGCCTTGTTGAGCCAGACATGCTAGTCTGCTGCAAACACAGACCCAGGTCTGGTCCACGCCCCGAAAGCTGCAGACTTCAACCAAAAACTGCTCAGCAGGTCACCTATCTCCAGCACCCAGATACCCAGCTCCCAATGGGATCCAAACCCCAAATAAATCCATTTTACTCTGTACAAAGCTTATACAAGATAAACTCATAAATTGTCCACCCTCTATAACATTGATAGATATGCACAGCTCTTTGCTCCCCAAGGTATTAATCACTTACTCTGGGTTTAATAATTAACAAAAGTGATTTTATTGAGAATAAAAAGTAGGATTTAAGTGGTTTCAAGTAATAACAGACAGAACAAAGTAAGTTACCAAGCAAAATAAAGCAAAACACGTATGTCTAAGCCTAATACATTAAGAAACTGAATACAGGTAAATCTCACCTTCAGAGATGGTTTAATAAACTTCTTTCACAGACTACTCTCCTTCCTAGTATGGGCCCAATCCTTTCCCCGGTACAGTCCTTGTTAGTTCTAGCTCAGGTGGTAACTATGTGATTTTTCATGACTGACCGCCCCCTTTGTTCTGTTCCACCCCCTTTTATAGCGGGAATCTTTTGTCTCTCTGGGTCCCCACCGCTCCTTCTAAATGGAAAAGTACCAGATTTAAGATGGATTTCAGCATCATGTGACATGGTCACATGTCCTGTGAGATCCCCAGCCTCTATTCTCCCTGAGCTGGCTTACACAAACACAGGAAGGCCTGCAAGTAAACAGAGACATTTACAACCAATTGTCCTAGTCAATGGGAGTCATCAAGATTCTAAACCATTATCAGTGGCCCACACTTTGCATAATTACAATAGTACCTCAGAGTTATACTTTATATTTCTAGCTTTCGATACAAGAATGATACATACATACAAATAGGATGAACACACTCAGTAGATTATAACTTTGTAATGATACCTCACAAGAGACCTTTTGCATGAAGCATATTCCAGTTACATTAAAGTCACACTCATTAGCATATTTCTATAAAACATATGGAGTGCAAAGTCACACCCTCCTCCTGAACTTACTGCCAGAGTCCATGATGGAGGCAGTACATGTAAAATCCCTGTTTGTCTGTGGTTACACACCCTCCCAGTACCTCTAAATCCTATGATGTCATTCATAGGTGTTCTAGCAAAGTTTGGGGTTCTTGGTCCGCGGGTGCCTGGAAACATGTTGGGGTGTAGTATTGCTAACAGAATGTGTCTAGCAATATCTGTTAAAGTGTAGGTGTCTTGGCATTTAGCCACCAATGCCATGAGGCAGCGTGCCTCAGTTTCTCCTTCCACACACCAGTGTAGGCCTGTTATGCTTTTGCTGCTGTGCCAAGCTTCCAGCCTGTTTACAGGTATAAGCTAAAAAGCAACCTTCTTGTGGGACTGTCTTGTCACCATCCCTAGAATGTACAAAAGTTTTTTTCCAAAAGTCGGGTATGTCCCACATCTTCAAAGGGTTTACCATTAGTATTAACTCCCCTGTTTTGACCCATAGGTGGAGTAGGAAAAGACACAAGATTAACAGCCAATTTATGGTGGACAGACTTTGTTCACATAACCTGGCTTGCCCAGTGTCCACTGCATTTCCTAATCTGTTTGTGTACCATGGTAGGCGCTCAGACACAGATTCTCTTGCCTCTTTGGAGAAGGCTCTCAATTCAGGCATGTGTTTGAGGTTTCAGCAAGGAAAGGATGCACTGCAACCATGTCTGCCCTTGGCCCCTCTCTCTGGAATCTCTTTGTGCTGGACCCCACCCGCTTGTGAAGTTTCCCAAATGCAAAGTTTTTCTTCCTTCTGCCTTGAAGAGACAGTTGTATCTCTTACAAGCATGGCAGGAACAACATCTTTTAATGGAGTGCTTTGGATTGGTAAGATCCCCTCGGTCATCCCACTCTTTGTTCCCAAAAGCTCAGCTAGGTGGACTCGCCCTTCCAGGAGATCTGACCCCCGGTCTTCCCTTAAAACCTGATCCACAGGTGAAGGGTCTGGCATTTCAGATGCAGATCCTTCACCCTCCTCCTGGGAAAAAGCCTTTCTACAACAGGTGCGCAGACCTTCCTGTCAAACATTCCTGTGTCCCTCAAAAGGGAAGGTGACTCTGATCCAGCTGTGGGCTCACAGGTACCAGCTATGACAGACCCTTCACTGGCCACCAAAATCACCCCTCCCCTGCTTTCTCTCAGGCTGGGCTTGTTTCCAGTTACAGAGCCCTTGGTTGTCAGGACCCCAACTTCCATCTTCAGGATACATGTCTCTGTGCACCCCAGGGCAGGACCTGTCCCCTGCTGACCTGCAACGTCCTGGCAGTTAGCAGCTGGGAAGGCCTCCCTGTTACAAGGTGGAACATCCCCTTCCCCCAGGGAGATGATCACAGGACAGGAGCTGGCTCTATCCAGCCCTTCCTGCAGGTACCTGCCTTGAGCCCCAGGGCTACATGGCCCATTTTCCACTGCTACAAAGGAATTAAAGAGACATTGTCAAGGCTCCTCCCCCACTCTGAACTCTAGGGTACAGATGTGGGGACCTACATGAAAAACCTCCTAAGCTTATCTTTACCAGCTTAGGTCAAAACTTCCCCAAGGTACAAAATATTCCACCCGTTGTCCTTGGACTGGCCGCTACCACCACCAAACTAATACTGGTTACTGGGGAAGAGCTGTTTGGACGCGTCCTTCCCCCCAAAATACTTCCTAAAACCTTGCACCCCACTTCCTGGACAAGGTTTGGTAAAAAGCCTCACCAATTTGCCTAGGTGACTACAGACCCAGACCCTTGGATCTTAAGAACAATGAACAATCCTCCCAACACTTGCACCCCCCCTTTCCTGGGAAATGTTGGATAAAAAGCCTCACCAATTTGCATAGGTGACCACAGACCCAAACCCTTGGATCTGAGAACAATGAAAAAGCATTCAGTTTTCTTACAAGAAGACTTTTAATAAAAATAGGAGTAAATAGAAATAAAGAAATCCCCCCTGTAAAATCAGGATGGTAGATACCTTACAGGGTAATTAGCTTCAAAAACATAGAGAACCCCTCTAGGCAAAATCTTAAGTTACAAAAAAGATACACAGACAGAAATAGTTATTCTATTCAGCACAATTCTTTTCTCAGCCATTTAAAGAAATCATAATCTAACACATACCTAGCTAGATTACTTACTAAAAGTTCTAAGACTCCATTCCTGGTCTATCCCCGGTAAAGACCAGCATATAGACAGACACACAGACCCTTTGTTTCTCTCCCTCCTCCCAGCTTTTGAAAGTATCTTGTCTCCTCATTGGTCATTTTGGTCAGGTGCCAGCGAGGTTACCTTTAGCTTCTTAACCCTTTACAGGTGAGAGGAGCTTTCCCCTGGCCAGGAGGGATTTCAAAGGGGTTTACCCTTCCCTTTATATTTATGACACGCCCCCCCAAATCTCAGCTAGGGTGAAACACTGGCTGGGATTTCTTCCTGGAGCTCTAGGAAAAACAGAGTTAATAAGACACATGCATCTCTAAATATACTACCAAGTACATAAAGACTAACAATATTTTCCACATCTCAAGGACGATTTTAACCAGTTGATTCTGGGAAACTTTCACGGGAGAGTGCATCAGCCACTTTGTTAGAAGCTCCTGAGATGTGTTGGATGTCGAAATCAAAATCTTGAAGAGCTAAACTCCACTGAAGAAGTTTTTTGTTAGTTTCCTTGACGGTGTGAAGCCACTTCAGTGCAGCATGGTCGGTTTGCAGGTGGAAACGCCGTCCCCAAACATATGGGCGTAGCTTTTCCAGAGCTTAGACAATGGCGTAACATTCTTTTTCAGTGACTGACCAGTTGCTTTCCCTCTCAGACAGTTTTTTGCTGAGAAACACTACAGGGTGGAATTCTTGATCAGGTCCTTTCTGCATTAAAACTGCTCCCACACCACGCTCGGACGCATCTGTGGTTACTAGGAACGGTTTGTCAAAGTCTGGGGCCCTTAGTACAGGGTCAGACATGAGTGTCGCTTTAAGCTTGTTAAAGGCCTTCTGACACTTTTCGGACCAAGGAACAGCATTTGGCTGTTTCTTTTTGGTTAGGTCTGTCAGTGGGGCAGCGATTTGGCTGTAGTGCGGTACAAATCGTCTGTAATAACCGGCCAAGCCTAAGAAGGATTGAACCTGTTTCTTTGACTTTGGGACAGGCCACTTTTGGATAGCATCCACTTTGGCCTGTAGGGGGCTGATAGTTCCTTGACCCACCTGGTGTCCAAGGTAAGTCACTCTGTTTAGGCCTATTTGACACTTCTTAGCCTTAACAGTTAGTCCTGCTTCCCTTATGCGCTCAAGGACTTTTTGTAGATGTTCCAGGTGGTCTGCCCAGGAATCCGAAAATATGGCCACATCGTCAAGGTAGGCGACTGCATATTCTCCTAATCCCGCTAGGAGACCATCTACAAGTCTTTGGAAAGTGGCGGGTGCATTTCGCAGCCTGAAAGGGAGTACATTAAATTCATACAGCCCGAGATGTGTGATGAAGGCTGACCTTTCCTTGGCAGATTCATCTAGCGGTACCTGCCAGTACCCCTTGGTTAAGTCCAAGGTAGAGATGAACTGGGCCCGTCCCAGTTTCTCTAATGGTTCATCTGTGCGTGGCATTGGATAGTTGTCTGGGCGAGTTACAGCATTTAGCTTACGGTAGTCCACACAAAAACGTATTTCCCCATCTGGTTTGGGAACTAGAACCACTGGAGATGCCCATGCACTTTCAGAGGGGCGGATTACACCCATCTGTAACATATCCTGGATCTCCCGTTCTATAGCTGTTTTAGCTTGAGGAGACACCCGGTAAGGTTGGACCCTAATTGGGTGAGCATTACCTGTGTCAATGGAGTGGTATGCCCGTTCAGTCAGTCCTGGGGTGGCTGAGAACATTGGCACGTAGCTAGTGCACAGCTCCTGGATCTGCTGTCGCTGCATACGCCCAAGGGTCATGGAGAGGTTCACCTCTTCCACACCACCACCACATTTCCCTTCGTAGTAGACACCTTCGGGCCACTCAGCATCGTCTCCTCCCTGGGCTGTAAACTGACAAACCTTTAATTCTCTGGAATAAAAGGGCTTAAGAGAATTAATATGGTACACCTTAGGCTTTCGGTTGGAGGTGGGGAATGCTATGAGATAATTAACAGCTCCCAGGCGCTCCTGGACCGTGAATGGCCCTTCCCACGATGCTTCCATTTTATGGGCCTGGAGCGCCTTTAAGACCATGACCTGGTCTCCTACTTTGAAGGAACGTTCTCTGGCATGTTTATCATACTAGGCTTTTTGCTCTTTTTGAGCATCCTGTAAGTTTTCTCTAGCAAGGGCTAAAGAGGTTCGGAGGGTGTTTTGTAGGTTGGTTACGAAGTCCAGAATGTTAGTTCCTGGAGACGGTGTAAATCCCTCCCATTGCTGCTTTACCAACTGCAATGGCCCCTTAACCTCGTGGCCATATACAAGTTCAAATGGGGAAAACCCTAAACTGGGATGTGGTACAGCTCTGTAGGCAAAGAGCAACTGCTGCAACACTAGGTCCCAATCATTGGAGTGCTCATTTACGAATTTACGTATCATGGCCCCCAAAGTTCCATGAAACTTCTCCACCATGCCATTTGTTTGATGGTGGTAAGGAGTGGCAACCAAGTGATTTACCCCATGAGCTTCCCAAAGGTTTTTCATAGTTCCTGCCAGGAAATTAGTCCCTGCATCTGTGAGGATGTCGGAGGGCCAACCTACCCTGGCAAAAATGTCTGCTAGTGCCTGGCACACACTTTTAGCCCTGGTGTTGCTTAGAGCTACTGCTTCTGGCCATCGGGTGGCAAAATCCATGAAAGTCAGTATGTACTGCTTTCCTCTGGCTGTCTTTTTTGGAAAAGGACCCAGAATATCCACAGCTACTCGCTGAAATGGAACTTCAATGATGGGGAGTGGCTGGAGAGGGGCTTTGACCTGGTCTTGGGGTTTTCCCACTCTTTGGCACACCTCACAAGACTGGACATAGGTAGAAACATCCTTGCCCATTCCCTCCCAGTGGAATGACCCCCCCAAACGGTCTTTGGTCCTGTTCACCCCAGCATGGCCACTAGGGTGATCATGGGCTAAGCTCAAGAGCTTGGCCCGGTATTTGGTTGGAACTACCAACTGTCTCTGAGGATGCCAGTCTTCCTGGTGTCCCCCAGAAAGAGTTTCCTTGTATAAAAGTCCTCTTTCTACAACAAACCTGGATCGATTAGAAGAGCTGAGAGGCGGTGGGTTGCTCCGTGCCTCCGTCCAGGCTCTCTGGAGGCTTTCATCTGCTTCCTGTTCAGTCTGGAACTGTTCCCTTGATGCTGGAGACATCAGTTCCTCATTGGATTGTGGACCTAGGCTTGGTCCCTCTGGAAGCGATATAGGGGATGGAGCTGTTTCTGTTGACTGTGAACCGCTCTCCGCTGGTGCACTATGTTGGGATTCAGGCTCCGTTATCGGCTGCTGCCAGTTCAGGGTCGGTGGGGCCCTCTGGTGTTGAGGTTGCAAGTATTGGATTCAGTGCTGACACTGGGTCTGGTGTTGGTTGTTCGGCTGGTTCCGGTTCTGGGACTGGTTCCGTCTGGGTCTCTGGAACTGGATCCACTACTGCTGTTGCAGACATTGGCCTGGGGTCTGGGTCCATCACCTCTGACTGGGTCCTGATAGAAGTTTCCGGAACAGAGCTAGGCCTCACGGCTTGTTTAGCCTGGCTGCGGGTGACCGTTCCCACCCTCTTGGCCTGCTTCACATGATTGGCCAAGTCTTCCCCCAACAGCATGGGGATGGGATAATCATCATAGACTGCAAAAGTCCACATTCCTGACCAGCCCTTGTACTGGACAGGCAACTTGGCTGTAGGCAAATTGAAAGAGTTGGACTTGAAGGGTTGAATCGTCACTTGGATCTCTGGGTTGATTAAATTGGGGTCCACTAAGGAAGCATGGATAGCTGACACTTGTGCTCCGGTGTCCCTCCACGCGGTGACCTTCTTCCCGCCCACACTCACAGTTTCCCTCTGCTCCAAGGGTATCTGGGAGGTATCTGGGCCTGTGGACCTCTGGTGTGATTCCGGTGCAATGAACTGTAATCTGTTGGGGTTCTTGGGGCAGTTGGCCTTTACATGCCCCAGCTCGTTACATTTAAAACATCGTCCAGCTGACGGGTCACTGGGGCAAGGAGGGTTGCTGGAGAACGGGGTGGTGGGACGATAAGGGGTCTGGAGGGTTCTTTGGGAGGTAGGTGGGGCTTTGGGCGGCCCCCGGTAATAGGGTGTGGTCTGGGGTGGTCCCTTCTGGTCTCCGCTCCAACTGCGACCAGTTTTCTTCTTCTTTGCCACCTCCACCCATCTGGCTCCAATCTCTCCTGCCTCGATTACAGTTTTGGGTTTCCCATCTAGGATGTATCTTTCTATTTCCTCAGGAACACCCTCTAAGAATTGTTCCATTTGCATTAGGAAGGGCAAATTTTCTGGAGATTCAACACTTGCTCCTGATATCCAGGCATCCCAATGTTTCACAATGTGGCAGGCATGTCGGGTAAATGACATGTCCGGTTTCCACCTTAGGGCTCTGAACCTCCGACGAGACTGCTCGGGTGTTATCCCCATTCTGACTCTCGCCTTGGATTTAAACAGTTCATACTTGTTCATGTGTTCTTTAGGCATTTCAGCTGCCACCTCAGCTAAGGGTCCACTGAGCTGCGGCCTCAGCTCTACCATGTATTGGTCAGTAGAGATGTTGTATCCAAGGCAGGCCCTTTCGAAGTTTTCTAAGAAGGCCTCAGTATCATCACCTGCCTTGTAGGTGGGGAACTTTCTGGGATGGGAAGTGGTACTTGGAGAAGGATTACTAGGGTTTGTTGGGATATTCTGCTGAGCCTTTATCTTCTCCATCTCCTCCACATACTTCCTCTCTTTTTCCTTCTCCTCCAGTTCTTTGTCCCTTGCTTCCATAGCTTTCCTGTGAGCAGCCGCTTGGTGTTGTTCTGCTTCTCTCGCTGCCTCCCTTTCTTGCTCCTTCTTCAGCTGCATGAGTTCTATCTGTCTTTCATGTTCCCTTTGTCTTTCCTCAGCCTGAAATTTGGCTAATTCGAGCTGTAGTCGAGCCGCGGATTTTGTCATTCTAACCTCTCTGTTTTTAACTAACTTTACACCCGAGGTTTAGAAATAAACAAACAAAACTTGGCTGTAAAATTTTGCTGTGCTGGAATAGAATACCTATTCTCTGATAGTGATTGTCAGCCTACAGAAAAAGACAATTCCCTTGTCTCTGCTCTGGGCCCAAATTAAAGCAAAAAACCTCCAATTACTTGGAAACCTGCTTACCCAGCCCAAAGAAAAAGCAAATGGGTAGAACACACACCCCCTATTTACTTTTAGGAAGAAAAGAAAAAAAAACCTCTGGGTTGGAAGACTGTGAATTTCCCTGCAGGAGTTAAGTACCCTGCCTCCAGGCAAAGAAAATCTGCAATTCACAAAGATAATCCCCTTTTGTCTCTGCTTGGCCACAAAGCAGAGAAAAAACAAGCTGCTTTCAGTTTCAGCTGCTTTCTGTACTTCCTTTCCAAAGGAAAAAAAAATTTCCTTTTTAAAATCTGTATTTCTAGTTCAAAAAATCTCAACTGGATCTCAAAATGATTTCAGGTTAAACCCACCACTATGCCACCATGTCAAGGTTCCTCCCCCACTCTGAACTCTAGGGTACAGATGTGGGGACCTGCATGAAAAACCTCCTAAGCTTATCTTTACCAGCTTAGGTCAAAACTTCCCCAAGGTACAAAATATTCCACCCGTTGTCCTTGGACTGGCCGCTACCACCACCAAACTAATACTGGTTACTGGGGAAGAGCTGTTTGGACGCGTCCTTCCCCCCAAAATACTTCCCAAAACCTTGCACCCCACTTCCTGGACAAGGTTTGGTAAAAAGCCTCACCAATTTGCCTAGGTGACTACAGACCCAGACCCTTGGATCTTAAGAACAATGAACAATCCTCCCAACACTTGCACCCCCCCTTTCCTGGGAAATGTTGGATAAAAAGCCTCACCAATTTGCATAGGTGACCACAGACCCAAACCCTTGGATCTGTGAACAATGAAAAAGCATTCAGTTTTCTTACAAGAAGACTTTTAATAAAAAATAGAAATAAAGAAATCCCCCCTGTAAAATCAGGATGGTAGATACCTTACAGGGTAATTAGCTTCAAAAACATAGAGAACCCCTCTAGGCAAAACCTTAAGTTACAAAAAAGATACACAGACAGAAATAGTTATTCTATTCAGCACAATTCTTTTCTCAGCCATTTAAAGAAATCTTAATCTAACACGTACCTAGCTAGATTACTTACTAAAAGTTCTAAGACTCCATTCCTGGTCTATCCCCGGTAAAGACCAGCATATAGACAGACACACAGACCCTTTGTTTCTCTCCCTCTTCCCAGCTTTTGAAAGTATTTTGTCTCCTCATTGGTCATTTTGGTCAGGTGCCAGCGAGGTTACCTTTAGCTTCTTAACCCTTTACAGGTGAGAGAAGCTTTCCCCTGGCCAGGAGGGATTTCAAAGGGGTTTACCCTTCCCTTTATATTTATGACAGACATTCTCCTATTTCCCCAGCAGCACATGTGACTTTACCCTCCCCTCTGGGGTTTTCAGCACAAGGTTCCTTCTTGCTGCTGAGAAACCCTGGGACAGATTCTGGCACGTCAAAAAAACAAATCCCCAGTAGAAATGGTGCAAAATTGTGTGGCACCGCTGCAGCAGTCAGTTCAACCTGCAAGTCACCAGTTTCCATGTGTACCTTAGCTAAAAGTGCAAGGACTTTGTAACCTCCCACCAATTCTAATTCTGCCATTTTTCCTGGTAACAAATCCTTCTCCTGGATCAGGTCCCTCCTGACCACAGAGATCTCTGCACCAGTATCCCTCCAGCCTTGGAGCACTGTGCCATTAAGCCGAGCAGCATGCACATGCTCACTGCTTGGTTGTGCAGAAGCAACCTTTACAAATCCTGTGTGGTAAGAGGCAGTTGCCTAGGACACCCCTGTGCTCTGACAAGCAGCAGCTTCATGTGTTACCTGCTGCTTCTTTCCACTCAGCTAAGGACGTTTATTCCTCAGGTGCTTGGTGGACTTGCAATGAGAGCACCTTCTGGGCTCCTCCACTTGTACAGGAGACTTGGGACGAGTAACAGGGGAATGGGGAGGTGAACACCCAGACTCCTTTTCCCCAGGGGTAAGACCGTGATTCTGCTTTCCCCCCACCCTGTACCCCACTGCCAAGGGTTTATGTTTAATTGCAGACTGTGATTGCTCATAAGAGTCTGCAAACCCAGCTAATTCACCCACTGCATCCACCTCTTTGTCCCACAAATACTATTTTACATCATCACTGCACATATTCAGGAACTGTTCCTGAGTAACCAAATCACATAGTTCTTCAAAGCTCGTAATGCCCTTTCCCCTCATCCACTTATCTAACAGATCCCTCATTTCATTTACATAAGCCACATTACTCAGTCCAGATCCCCTTTTAAGGCTCCTGAATTTAACCCTGTAGGTTTCAGGTGTTATTGGACACGGTTTCAAAGCCAAGTCCTTAAATTTACCATAGTTTGAAGCATCATCAAAAGGCATCTTATTGAATATGTCCAGAGCTCTCCTAGTCAATTTTGCAACCAAAGCAGTCATTTTTTGATCTTCAGTAATTGCACGGAGAGTGCACAGTCTCTCAAAGGTGATGAAATATTTGGCAATATCACTGGATTCATCATACTGAGGGTATAACCTTTCCCATTTGTGGATTTTTGTGGAAGTGGAGCCAGCTGCTGAAGGGTTTTTTCTCTTCCACTCCATTACAGCCAGTTCATGCTTCAGGGCTGCAATCTGGGCCTCAATTTCTTTGTCTCTTAACTCCAGGGCTAGTGCCTCTCGCTTTCCTTCTCCTCCTGGGCAGCTTTCTGGGCCTCATTTTGTTTGCCTTTTAACTCCAGGGCTTGCTGGTGGGCAGCTTTTTGTGCTTCAATTTGAGCCTGTTTCTGGGCCTCCATGGTTTCCCTGGCCGCAGCTGCTTCTTTGAGCCTCATTTCTGCCTGCCTCATTTGAAACTAGCGGTCCTTTGCCTTCTCTTCTGCTTCCAGTCTGGCCAGCTCTAGTTTTGTAGCTGCCTCACTGGTAGTCATTTTCCTGCTTTCTTGTGCTTATTTTCCTCACCTGAAATAAACAAACAGAAAATAACAAACCAGTAAACACTTTGTCTGTTCCCTGACCACCACACTTAAAATTCACTTAAAATCACTACTAGTGTCTCAAAGCAATCAGCTGTGCACGGATCCTGCTCGACTATGCCACTGTGATGGGTTCAGTCACAGAGAGCCCACTGGGAACTGGGTGTCTGGGTGCTGGAGATAAGTGACTTGCTGAGCAGTTTTTGGTTAAAGTCTGCAGATTTGGGGCATGGATCAGACCTGGGTCTGTGTTGAAGCAAGCTACCATGTCTGGCTCAACAAGGCAAGGTTCTGGAGTCCCAAGCTGACAGGAAAAATGGGCTGAGAGGTAATTCCAGCACATCAGGTGACTCCAAGGGAGTCTCTATGAGTGAACCCGTCACAGTCAGGTGTTGCTCAATAATGATCCGAAACAGAGCATACTGACACACATTCATTTTCATCATCTGAGTCTGATGCCACCAACAGAAGATTGATTTTCTTTTTTTGTACTTCAGATTCTGTAGTTTCTGCATCAGAGTGTTGCTCTTTTAAGGTTTCAGACAGCATGTTCCACACCTCGTCCCTCTCAGATTTTGGAAGGCACTTCAGATTCTTAAACTTGGGTCGAGTGCTGTAGCTATTTTTAGAAACCTCACATTGGTACCTTCTTTGCGTTTTGTAAAATCTGCAGTGAAAGTGTTCTTAAATCGAACAACATGTGCGGGGTCATCATCCGAGACTGCTATAACATGAAATATATGGCAGAATGTGGGTAAAACCACAGAGCCGGGGACATACAATTCTCTCTCAAGGAGTTCAGTCACAAATGTAATTAATGCATTATTTTTAAATGCGCATCATCAGCATGGAAGAATGTCCTCTGGAATGCTGGTGAAGCATGAAGGGGCATACGAATATTTAGCATATCTGGCACGTAAATATCTTCCAATGCTGGCTATAAAAGTGCCAAGCGAACACCTGTTCTCACTTCAGTTGACATTGTCAACAAGAAGCAGGCAGCATTATCGCCTGCAAATTGTAACCAACCTTGTTTCTCTTAGCGATTGGCTGAACAAGAAGTAGGACTGAGTAGACTTGTAAGCTCTAAACTTTTAAATTGTTTTGTTTTTGAGTGCAGTTATGTAACAAAAACAAAACAACATTTGCAAGTTGCACTTTCACAATAAAGAGGTTGTACTACAGTCCTTGTATGAGGTGAGTTGAAAAATAGTATTTTTTTTACAGTGCAAATATTTGTATTAAAAATAATAATATAAAGTGAGCACTGTACACTTTGTATTCTGTGTTGTAACTGAAATCAGTATATTTGAAAATGTAGAAAAAAATCCAAAAATATTTATAATACATTTAAATTGGTATTCTATTATTTAACAGTGCGATTAAGACTGCAATTAATCAAGTTAATTTGTTTTGAGTTAATTGCTTGAGTTAACTGTGATTGACAGCCCTATTTTTTCCCCTTCACCTTACATTTCTAAGTGCTAATGAGATAAAATTGCTGCAGAACTCCACATGCGAATTTCAGAGTTCAGGGGCATTCATTTGAATTTTTGTAGCTGAGAAAATGGAGTTAAAGGATTTAAGTCTTAGAGCCAGGAATCCCAATGGTAACCAACTAATAAAACCCTTCATTTCCATTTCTGAAGCAACTACAGGAAACTGCTGTTCAAAAACTAGTTTTTCTGTTTATGGCCATCAACTGGGAATGAAAGCTTCTCTGGCATTTTTTCCCCTTCCTATGCTGTCTTAAACATAAATACTAGTGATTGTTTTTTTTTAAAGTGAAGTTTCACATATGGAAGATTTTGGAAGGACACAAACATATGATGAACTCACCAGCAATAAACAGCTCCAGGAACACTATTTTATTTATGAAGGAAGATAACCAGATTTTTTCCCCCTTTGAAAAACATTTACAATGCCACTATATAGATTACAGCTCAGCAGCATGAAATAACAAACTTCTCTCCACCAAGAATGAGATTTTGGCACAACAATTTATGACTTTTCTTGTTAGCAAAGTTATCCAAAGTAGAAAAATGCAAGGGTAATTGACGTTAAATCCTAAATTCAAACAAACCTCTTTATAAATGAATAGTTGTGCTGCTCTGGGAAAAACATTATAGTACACAAAAAGAAAAGGAGGACTTGTGGCACCTTAAAGACTAACAAATTTATTTGAGCATAAGCTTTTGTGAGCTACAGATCACTTCATCGGATGCATTCAGTGGAAAATACAGTGGGGAGAGGAACATTGGTCATTTATGAAGATATTGAACAAAACTGGGATACAGGATACAGGGGGACCTAGACAAACATTGGTGAGGCCTCATCTGGAGTATTGTGTCCAGTTTTGGGCCCCACACTACAAGAAGGATGTGGAAAAATTGGAAAGCGTCCAGCGGAGGGCAACAAAAATGATTAGGGGACTGGAACACATGAGTTATGAGGAGAGGCCGAGGGAACTGGGATTGTTTAGTCTGCAGAAGAGAGGAATGAGCGGGGATTTGATAGCTGCTTTCAACTACCTGAAAGGGGGTTCCAAAAGGATGGATCTAGACTGTTCTCAGTGGTAGTAGATGACAGAACAAGGAGTAATGGTCTCAAGTTGCAGTGAGGGAGGTTTAGGCTGGATATTAGGAAAAACTTTTTCACTAGGAGGGTGATGAAGCACTGGAATGTGTTACCTAGGGAGGTGGTGGAATCTCCTTCCTTTGAGGTTTTTAAGGTCAGGCTTGACAAAGTCCTGGCTGGGATGATTTAGCTTGGGATTGGTCCTGCTTTGAGCTGGGGGTTGGACTAGTTGACCTCCTGAGGTCCCTTTCAACCCTGATATTCTATGATTCTATGATAACGAAAATTAAAACATTCTCAGCCTCTGACAGGGTAAATGCTCTTTGAGTTCTGCCCCTTTCTTTAGGTTTGTTCGTCAGTGTGTTCTCTCCAGCTGTTAATGGGCTCTATTTTCCACTCTGAGGACACAAGATACTCCCAATAAAGTTGTGAGAAATGAGAGGGAGATCTCAGGGCCCTTCTCTTCTTCCCGCCCCTACCCCCACCCCAATGCATCTCATCCACTTTTGCCAAGTCTCTTCATTTTCTTAAGTCTTACAATACTGGTAGGTTTCTTAAATGCCCAGCAGCTGGAATCATAAGATGGCATGAGAATCTCAGGTTTTATGTGGAAAAAAGTTTAGGTTGTTGGACATTGTGATTGCAAAGGAATGCTTGAATATGTGAACTGGATGAACCCTTAAGACTATGAAACCAGAATACAAATTTTTAAAAAGCCGACATTTATTGACCTCATGTCAATAAACCTCATTGACCTCATGACTTTTTTTGGCAAAACTTCTTTTTTTTTTTTGAATGCTGGCATTGGCAGTGCTGTTCATTTCTCTCTCCTTTTCTGGATCTCATCTCTCTTTGTCTTCCTACACAAACCTGTATCTACACTATTCCTTTTTGACAAATGGAGCAGCTGCTCCTGCTACTACTTTCAGAATCACATAGGTTTCCTGGTGCAGTTGCCAACTTTCTAATTGCAGAAAACCGAACACCCCGACGGGCCCCCGGCCCTGACCCTTCCATAACGCCCCACCCCCTGCTCATGCTATTCTCCCTCCCTCTGTCCCTCACTTGATCATTTTCACTGGGCTGGGTCAGAGGCTTAGAGAGGGTGACCAGTCCGGCTGGGGGTGTGGGCTCTGGGGTGGGGCCAGGATGAGGGGTTTGAGGTACAGGCTGGGGGGTGGGGCCAAGGGGTTCGGAGTGTTGGAGGGGGCTCTGGGCTGAGGCAGGGGGTTGGGGTGTGGGACAGGGGTACGGGATCTGGGATGGGGTCAGGGATTAGGGGTTTGGGTGCAGGAAGGGGCAGAGACACCTGCACAGCCCTATTTCCTGGCCCTCCTTCACGTCTCATTGCTACCCCTTTCTGTTTTGCACAAACATGTTCTTGCATCTCTAGCAGGTCCACACCCTTCTACTCCTTTTATGGAAACACATTTTTTCAGTTAGATGAGAGTTTTTCTAAAGAATAATAAGTTTCATAGCGTTGGTCAGATTTGACACATATCCAAATGGTGACAACTACTCATGGAGGATGACTACAGCCAGGCACAGTTGGAAAATATATATTCCAACTGTATTAATAAGACTTGTCTATTTTAGAGGGAAGAGAGCCCCAAAGACCAGGGAAGTCCAGAGAAGCCTTTTCTATTGAAGGAGGGATCAGACACTATGAAAGGCTTTTCAACAGCAATAGGAACCTTACTTTTCATAGACTCATAGAACCATAGGATTAGAAGGGACCACTATGGTCATCTAGTCTAACCCCCTGCCAACCTGCAGGATTTGTTGTCTAATACAGTGGGACACAAAGGATGAAACTGTACTGAAGTCAACAGGAATTTTGCCATTGACTTTGGGGCCAAGATTTCACTATACAGGTGCTGTGGAGAAAGATGAGATAATCCTGAGGCCTGAGCAAAGAAAAGTACTGGCTTTAGCAGAGTCAGAGTATTTATCAATTCTTCAATACATGGTAGAAGGGCATCTACTTGTATGATAGTTTTGAAATAATGAAACTCAGTTTCTGTACAGATAGTTGTGCCCACCACCAAAATTTTCTCGGGGTATTGCCACAGCATTCGAGGATGTTGAGGCGGGGGCTTTCCCTTGGATTTCTCCAGCAACAGTAGTAACAAGAGCATCGAGTAAAAGAATTGCAGTCCTGGTATACCAATTGTTTTTAGAAGGCTTCATCTGAAAGCCACTCATTGTTGAGTCTGTAAATGCAAACAATGCTAGGTGTTTTGTTTGCTACTAAATAACTTCATTGCAATTCTGGTAAGTGTTCAGTTCAAGTCTCAGTTTTTCTTTTTGAACTACAAAAGGCAACTCCATTTAAATCACAATCTCTCCTGCATAAAAGACTTTACTCAAAAACACACACAGTGCTTTAAGAGTAACATTTATTGATCATGTCCATTTTGTACCATAAATATATACTGTAAAATTCAATGAGATGCATCTAAATGTTACACATATTGCTATCTATACATATTGAAAAATAAACTCACAGTTTTGTACTTGATTAGAAATCGTAAGTATTGTTTGAAATGGCTAATGATCTAGAGGATCCACACTGGGGAAGAATCAAGATTTCAAAAGACTATCCATTCAGTTCCTGGAAAGGAGGTGCTGTATTCCTAAAGATCCACCTAGCCAAACCTGAGTACTCATGGGTCAGAACATTCTAATTCAAATTAATATACTTCATGAATGTTATATGGCAAGAGCTACACAACACTATCTCCCTAGATCAAGTTGTTTAAAAAAATAAATCACATTAATTTAGCACAGTGGAACTCTCCTCCTTCACCTCAAAACCCAAGAGAAAACATTAAGAGCAGATTCTGATACTCTTACCATGTGGAATTGTATGTTACTCCTTACTTGAAATCAACGGGACCATTTATGGATTAAGGCAGTGGTCCCCAAGGTTTCTTGTGGGGAATAGCATATTGTTATTCCCCAGAAGACAGTGGTGGGCGCCGGACACCCCGCCACTGAAATGCCACTGCCGCGTTCGGGACCCCTGGATTAAGGTGTTGATCTGTGGGATTTAGGATATCAGAATCTAACCCTGAAAACTAGGGGTCAGGTCATGGAGCTATGCCAATTTACACCATCTGGGGAATCTCAAAATAGAAGACTGCATAGCAAGAAAGTGGTGTGAAACCTTCATATGTGCGTAGTCCATCCATTCTGACTATGTGATTAGTCCAGCAGTTGTATTTTGAAGATGCTGTAATCACAAGACAAAAGCTAAAGGAAGACTGATCTAGAGAAAGGTACAGTGCTCAAGCCTGGGGGATATCTGTATGTGAATCAATAGCTCTGTATTATGAAGCTTCAAACAGCTCTAGAGGGGAGCTGTGTTTTCTAAAGGATAGAAGGTAGGTTTTAGACTGTGATTTATAGGTGAATCAAGTGAGGCCATGGAGTCAAACAGAGAGCTGAGACTGGGGATTGCAAACAACAGTATCAAAGTTTTTGCTATCAAAGTGCAAAAAGATTCCTGGACAAGGTGGAAGGGACCTTGCAGAGTCTGTGATGAATGGTTCTGTTCTGGATTAATTAAGCAGAGGAAATGTTTATTTAACCATGGTCTGGCATCCTTATATTTCCTGATAATGTTTTGAAGGTGCTAAATGCAGGACAAATCTTACTGCATGAGCTCTGTCACACATGGATACTTTGTTTTGATATGTATCACTTTTCTCTAGCATTCAGATTCCTTAGAAAAGGGTTGTTGAGAATTCAGATCCACCATCCTGTTCCCTAAAACTAGCTTCTTTCAGCAATATTAGTTTTTGAATCAAAGACGATTTCAATAAATCTGACACTGACACTTCTATTTTTAAGCCACAGTCATTGAAACCAGCTTCAATAATGAACCCAGGTTTCTACTGTATACACTTACATTTTTTTTCCAGAGTGAGAGTGCAGTTGCAGGAACTCTAGGTTTTCAGGCAGCTGCAGATGGAGACACTCACTGTGAACTATCTCGGAAAAGAAAGATTAACAATATTTCAGTTCCAGTAGGTGCTCTACTTGCAAGTTGAAGACTTGTGGGATTTTTTTTCCCCTCTACTTTTCCAACCAATTACTCCTGCTATTAGGTAATTTTAAACACAGTGGGCTAGATTCACTGCTGCGGTAGATAGTCATAGCTACAGAATATTAAGTGGTTGTTTTAAGCGATTCTACTTAAAATGGCAACATCTATTTATAATATTCTAGTAGCTCTGATCTAATTTCACTGTGCGCTCTAATGGTCAAGAATCAGTATGTCAGAATGCAAGTCTACAGCCCCTATTAACAAGACAATACAGTGCAGAACAAATGCGCTTGAATGTATATAAGAGTGATTCAGCAAATGATACTTCTTTCCCCCTTAGTTCCATATATACAAGGATTATCTTTTCTTTCTTACTTACTCTTTCCTTCCTTCATTTTTCATTCTTTCATTTTTCTTTTACCTTTTCTTTCTCTCACTCCTTTTCATCTTTCCTCCATGGGGGTTAAACATGCCTTGAAATAAACATCTCAAGCCAAGGTCAGGTATAATGTAGCTTTCGCTATAAGAACAGCAACCAAGAGCTTCAAAAATAGGGCCTGAAGTTAGGCCCCTTAATCCGTATATTGGCACCTAAGTAAGTGGCATGATTTTCTAGAGTGCTGAGCACCTGACTCCTCCCACTGAGCCCTCTGAGAATAAGCGGAATTTAAGTGATGCCTGAGCCTTGTGCTGGCTCTGCCACCCACCATGAATATTTCTTGTTCTGGCTGGTTTACACTTGTTGACACTGCCTCCCTTCTTCTGCCCCCTCCCCCAGGCAGCCTACAGCGTGCTTGCTCTTGTGCTGTGAAACCAGGGGGTACGGTGCTGCCACATACTCTGCTCGTGCCTCTTGCCAGGAGAGAATAATCACTCCAGTGCTCATTGCAGAGGCTGGCTAGCATTGTGAAAATAATCACGCATGGATATGCCGCCAGCCTTTGTTACCCAGGGCACCACCGATGCGAGGTTGTCATAAATATAAAGGGAAGGGTAAACCCCTTTGAAATCCCTCCTGGCCAGGGAAAAGCTCCTCTCACCTGTAAAGGGTTAAGAAGCTAAAGGTAACCTCGCTGGCACCTGACCAAAATGACCAATGAGGAGACAAGATACTTTCAAAAGCTGGGAGGAGGGAGAGAAACAAAGGGTCTGTGTCTGTTGGTATGCTGCTTTGCCGGGGATAGAACAGGAATGGAGTCTTAGAACTTTTAGTAAGTAATCTAGCTAGGTATGTGTTAGATTATGATTTCTTTAAATGGCTGAGAAGAGAACTGTGCTGAATAGAATAACTATTTCTGTCTGTGTATCTTTTTTGTAACTTAAGGTTTTGCCTAGAGGGGTTCTCTATGTTTTTGAAGCTAATTACCCTGTAAGGTATCTACCATCCTGATTTTACAGGGGGGATTTCTTTATTTCTATTTTTTATTAAAAGTCTTCTTGTAAGAAAACTGAATGCTTTTTCATTGTTCACAGATCCAAGGGTTTGGGTCTGTGGTCACCTATGCAAATTGGTGAGGCTTTTTATCCAACATTTCCCAGGAAAGGGGGGGTGCAAGTGTTGGGAGGATTGTTCATTGTTCTTAAGATCCAAGGGTCTGGGTCTGTAGTCACCTAGGCAAATTGGTGAGGCTTTTTACCAAACCTTGTCCAGGAAGTGGGGTGCAAGGTTTTGGAAAGTATTTTGGGGGGAAAGACGTGTCCAAACAGCTCTTCCCCAGTAACCAGTATCAGTTTGGTGGTGGTAGCGGCCAGTCCAAGGACAACGGGTGGAATATTTTGTACCTTGGGGAAGTTTTGACCTAAGCTGGTAAAGATAAGCTTAGGAGGTTTTTCATGCAGGTCCCCACATCTGTACCCTAGAGTTCAGAGTGGGGGAGGAACCTTGACAGAGGTGAACAGTGACTCTTGGTACTTACACACCTACTCAAGCTGAACTTGCAAAGAAAATTGCCAATGTCACCACAGCTTTAGCAATATGTGTTAAAAGGGCCCAGTAGCCAGGCTGGCACATCAGTTTATTCACTCATCAGAACAGTCTCACCTTGTCCTCACTCCCCAGTTTTTTAATTCTATCCACCTCCTGCTTTCTCATCATATGTGCAGATGCACATTAGGAGGGACTGTCTTATTACTATATCTATGTAGTAAGATAGCACAATGAAGCCCTGATCCCCAGCCTGGGAGCTCAAGGTGCTACCGCAGTAGAAATAATAACAGGCAGCTAAGCTACATCCAGAAACTTTTTTTTGTCTTTCACTTTAAAGTCTTAGTTGGGCAAGTTGAGGTATGCAGCACACGTTGCTAAAGTTCAGGGACTTTTGACAGTTCCCTCTACTGGTCTCCTGGGAGTGTATCATATTTGACAAATTGCTCCATGCTGGGACAACAAGCTTTTATTTTGTCCTCCACTTCACCACCATACTGTAAATCTAGACTAAAGAATTCCTTTCAGAGGATTAGCCATAAGACATGCAAATGATAAATGTTGCAATTTACTTTAAATCCCCTCTATCAAATAATTTTTTTGTGTCTAGCTGGAATATAGACTAATAAACCCATGAGAAGCTCGGAAAAATGAATACGTCTGGAATCAACTCACATTACCAAATATACTTTAGACACAACTTTCAGTTACTGCTTTGGTAAAAGAAATCAAGTCCATGCACTCTAATGGCAAAACAAAGACTTCATATTAACCAGTCACATTTTGTTTCTGGTGTTCTATTCCTCAGGCTTGAAGTCCCAAGGGGTATTCAGAGGGCTAGATTCTGCCTTTGCTTTCTCTCGCACAACTCCCACTGAAGTCATTCAGAGAATCATATGGAAAACTGAGATCAAAAGTTGCCTGTGATTGGTTGAGCCCATTTGTTTCTAAATACCACATCATGACAATGTCCGTTCAAAGCGCAATGAAAAAAGTCATTAGACAATGATGTTGTCATTTCAGGTTCACACTCAGAATCTTACTACAATGGAGTTTTGCCTCCACATAACAACTGCTGGGTTTGGCCCCCATGAATAAAATGTCAAAGATGTCTCTATGGGCCTCTATCTGCTGCACCTAACTTTTCAGTGCTGAAGGCCCTGGAATGGAACGCCCCTGAAAAGTAAGGTGCTCAAAGTTGAGCATCCAGAAAAATATAACCCTCTGGAATTAGGCCCCATTTTAACAATTGAGCTCTTAAAATATTCTAATGCCAAGAGTCTGCTTCCAAAACATAATTAGACTTGAGGCTGTAGTATTGCCCTTTCACTTGGGAGCTATTGCAATTATGCTAGTTTAATGGAGTTATACTAGGAATAAACGGATGAGAGTTGGTTACTTCAGAAAATTACACCCATGTAAAGGGGAGCAGGATCTGGCCCCATCATTTACACTCAGAAGAACACACAGTGATTGAGACGATATTTAAATATCTGTCCATAGCTTTGCCTATGCTAGGGAAATTTGCACACATTTCCTGCCATTGCTAGTGCTTTGCTATTGCCAGCAACACTTGGGACCAGTAAACAGCATTTTAGGCTGGGATTTTCAAAAGGACCGAAGGAAGTTAGGCACCCAAATCCCAGTCCTAATCTCCATGTCTTCTAACCTGGTTTGAGAAGTTCTAATTAACACTGTGCTTAAAACATTCATAACCCTGAAATTTTGCAAAATATCCCTCGTACGTAAAACTAACGTGTACTATAATGACAGGTTTCAGAGTAGCAGCCGTGTTAGTCTGTATCTGCAAAAAGAAAAGGAGTACTTGTGGCACCTTAGAGACTAACAAATTTATTGAGCATAAGCTTTTGTGAGCTACAGCTCACCTCAACGGATGCATTCAGTGAAAAACACAGTGGGGAGATTTATATACACAGAGAACATGAAACAATGGATGTTACCATACACACTGTAAGGAGAGTGATCAGGGAAGGTGAGCTATTACCAGCAGAAGAGCCGGGGGGAGGAAGCCTTTTGTAGTGATAATCAAGGTGGGCCATTTCCAGCAGTTGACAAGAACGTCTGAGGAACGCTGGAGGATGGTGGATGGTGTGGATTATACCCTCAGCAAGTTTGCAGATGACACTAAACTGGGAGGAGTGGTAGATACGCTGGAGGGGAGGGATAGGATACAGAGGGACCTAGACAAATTGGAGGATTGGTCCAAAAGAAATCTGATGAGGTTCAGCAAGGACAAGTGCAGAGTCCTGCACTTAGGACGGAAGAATCCCATGCACCGCTACAGACTAGGGACCGAATGGCTAGGCAGCAGTTCTGCAGAAAAGGACCTAGGGGTGACAGTGGACGAGAAGCTGGATATGAGTCAACAGTGTGCTCTTGTTGCCAAGAAGGCCAATAGCATTTTGGGATGTATAAGTAGGGGCATTGCCAGCAGATCGAGGGACGTGATCGTTTCCCTCTATTCGACACTGGTGAGGCCTCATCTGGAGTACTGTGTCCAGTTTTGGACCCCACACTACAAGAAGGATGTGGAAAAATTGGAAAGTGTCCAGTGGAGGGCAACAAAAATGATTAGGGGACTGGAACACATGAGTTATGAGGAGAGGCTGAGGGAACTGGGGATGTTTAGTCTACGGAAGAGAAGAATGAGGGGGGATTTGATAGCTGCTTTCAACTACCTGAAAAGGGGTTCCAAAAAGGATGGATCTAGACTGTTCTCAGTGGTAGCTGATGACAGAACAAGGAGTAATGGTCTCAAGTTGCAGTGGGGGAGATTTAGGTTGGATATTAGGAATATTAGGATGGAACTAATGGAAAATGGAACAAATGGAAACGCATTCATTTTTAAAAAATGAACAAACATGTGAGCACTAGTAGATAAAGTTTGGATTTGTGCATACAGGATGTAGATAAAGGGAGTTAGCATCTTCGTAGAATTCATGGGTCTGTTCATGTTCTTATGAATGTGGAAACTTTCCATCTAATTAGGAAAAACTTTTTCACTAGGAGGGTGGTGAAACACTGGAATGCGTTACCTAGGGAGGGAATCTCCTTCCTTATAAGTTTTTAAGGTCAGGCTTGACAAAGCCCTGGCTGGGATGATTTAATTGGGGATCGGTCCTGCTTTGAGCAGGGGGTTGGACTAGATGACCTCCTGAGGTCGCTTCCAACCCTGATATTCTATGATTCTATCCCTACCCTCCAGCGTATCTACCACTCCTCCCAGTTTAGTGTCATCTGCAAACTTGCTGAGGGTGCAGTCAATGCCATCCTCCGGATCATTAATGAAGATATTGAACAAAACCACCCCCAGGACCGACCCTTGGGGCACTCCTCTTGATACCGACTGCCAACTAGACATGGAGCCATTGATCATTACCTGTTGAGCCCGATGATCTAGCCAGCTTTCTGTCCACCTTATAGTCCATTCATCCAGCCCATACTTCTTTAACTTGCTGGCAAGAATATTGTGGGAGACCATATCAAAAGCTTTGCTGAAGTCAAGGAATAACAAGTCCACTGCTTTCCCCTCATCCACAGAGCCAGTTATTTCATCATAGAAGGCAATTAGATTAGTCAGGCATGACTTGCCCTTGGTGAATCCATGTTGACTGTTCCTGATCACTTTCCTCTCCTCTAAGTGCTTCAGAATTGATTCCTTGAGGACCTGCTCCATGATTTTTCCAGGGTCTGAGGTGAGGCTGACTGGCCTGTAGTTCCCCGGATCCTCCTTCTTCCCTTTTTTAAAGATGAGCACTACATTAGCCTTTTTCCAGTCGTCTGGGCTCTCCACCGATCACCATGAGTTTTCAAAGATAATGGCCAATGGCTCTGCAATCACATCCACCAACTTGTTTAGCACCCTCGGATGCAGCGCATCTGGCCCCATGGACTTGTGCTCATCCAGCTTTTCTAAATAGTCCTGAACCACTTCTTTCTCCACAGAGGGCTGGTCGCCTCCTCCCCATGCTGTACTGCCCAGTGCAGTAGTCTGGGAACTGACCTTGTTCGTGAAGACAGAGTCAAAAAAAGCATTGAGTACATTAGCTTTTTCCACATCCTCTGTCACTAGGTTTCCTCCCTCATTCAGTAAGGGGCCCACACTTTCCTTGACTTTCTTCTTGTTGCTAACGTACCTGAAGAAACCCTTCTTGTTACTCTTAACATCTCTTGCTAGCTGCAACGCCAAGTGTGATTTGGCCTTCCTGATTTCACTCCTGCATGCCTGAGCAATATCTTTATACTCCTCCCTGGTCATTTGTCCAGTCTTCCACTTCTTGTCAGCTTCTTTTTTGTGTTTAAGATCAGCAAGGATTTCACTGTTAAGCCAAGCTGGTCGTCTGCCATATTTACTATTCTTTCTACACATCGGGATGGTTTGTTCCTGTAACCTTCATAAGGATTCTTTAAAATACAGCCAGTTCTCCTGGACTCCTTTCCCCCTCTCCTAGGGGATCCTGCCTATCAGTTCCCTGAGGGAGTCAAAGTCTGCTTTTCTGAAATCCAGGGTCCGTATTCTGCTGCTCTTCTTTCTTCCTTGTGTCAGGATCCCGAACTCGACCATCTCATGGTCACTGCCGCCCAGGTTCCCATCCACTTTTGCTTCCCCTACTAATTCTTCCTGGTTTGTGAGCAGCAGGTCAAGAAGAGCTCTGCCCCTAGATGGTTCCTCCAGCACTTGTACCAGGAAATTGCCCCCTACACTTTCCAAAAACTTCTTGGATTGTCTATGCACCACTGTATTGCTCTCCCAGCAGATATCAGGGTGATTGAAATCTCCCATGAGAACCAGGGCCTGCGATCTAGTAACTTCTGTTAGTTGCTGGAAGAAAGCCTCATCCACCTAATCCCCCTGGTCTGGTGGTCTATAGCAGACTCCCACCATGACATCACCCTTGTTGCTCACACTTCTAAACTTAATCCAGAGACTCTCAGGTTTTTCTGCAGTTTCATGTCGGAGCTCTGAGCAGTCATACTGCTCTCTTACATACAATGCAACTCCCCCACCTTTTCTGCCCTGCCTGTCCTTCCATCCATGACAGTACTCCAGTCACGTGAGTTATCCCACCAAGTCTCTGTTATTCCAATCACATCATAATTCCTTGACTGTGCCAGGACTTCCAGTTCTCCCTGCTTGTTTCCCAGGCTTCTTGCATTTGTGTGTGGGCACTTAAGATAACTTGCTGATCGTCCGGCTTTCTCAGTATGAGGCAGGAGCCCTCCCCTCTTGCACTCTCCTGCTCATGCTTCCTCTCGGTATCCCACTTCCCCACTTACCTCAGGGCTTTGGTCTCCTTCCCCCAGTGAACCTAGTTTAAAGCCCTCCTCACTAGATTAGCCAGCCTGCTTGCGAAGATGCTCTTCCCTCTCTTCGTTAGATGGAGCCCATCTCTGCCTAGCACTCCTCCTTCTTGGAACACCATCCCATGGTCAAAGAATCCAAAGCCTTCTCTCCGACACCACCTGTGTAGCCATTCGTTGACTTCCATGATTCAATGGTTTCTACCCGGGCCTTTCCCTTCCACAGGGAGGATGGATGAGAACTCCACTTGCGCCTCAAACTCCTTTATCCTTCTTCCCAGAGCCACATAGTCTGCAGTGATCCGCTCAAGGTCATTCTTGGCAATATCATTGATGCCCACATGGAGAAGTAGGAAGGGGTAGCGATCGGAGGGCTTGATGAGTCTCGGCAGTCTCTCTGTCACATCGTGAATCCTAGCTCCTGGCAAGCAGCAGACTTCTCGGTTTTCCAGGTCAGGGCGGCAGATAGATGACTCAGTCCCCCTGAGGAGGTAGTCCCTGACCACCACCACCTGCCTCCTTCTCTTGGGAGCGGTGGTCTTGGAACTCCCTTCCCTAAGACAGTGCATCTCATGCCTTCCAATCGGCAGAGTCTCCTTCTGCTCCCTTCCCTCAGATGTATCATCTAGTCCACTCTCCGCATTAGTACCTGTGGAGAGAACATGAAAATGGTTGCTTACCTGTATCTGCATTGCTGGTACATGGACACTCCCCTTTCTTCTTCTGGAGGTCACATGCTGCCAAATTTCTTCACCATCCTTCTGTTCCTGCTGCACAGCCTGCTCTGAATCTTCAGAATGTTGTGCCCGTAGAAGCATATCCTGACATCTGTTATTTTTATGCTGTTTAAAAATGTGGAATTGAGCTTGAAAAAAAATGGCACAGAGTAAATTCCTCTTAAGTTTTTTGGTACATAACCCACAGAAACTAAGTACTTCATAGAAACTTTCAGACACCCACAGTCCTTGTGCCAGGATTTACATTTTAAAATGATGTGCCCTATTTTGATTCATTCTTGAGGTTGACCTTCCAAAAATGACCAAGCTGAAACTGTGATTAATGAGCCAATTATTTTCATCTGAGACATGGCACAAAACAAATAGCCTGTTCTCCTTCAATTTACTGTTTTAATAAACAAATGGCATCCTCTACTCTTTACTGCTGTTCTTAAGTGAAAGTTGATGAATCTCTTGCATGCTTCACCAAAATTATTAAGATATGAGCAGGCCAAGTTTGAAAGATAGGATTTTATTTACCTTTGGTGTTAACAACAAACACACAGGTAGCACTTGGGGATGAATGCTCAGAAATTACAGTGATGGAAGTACATAGACAGGCAGACAATCACTCATGAAGATGGAAACGAGACATACTATGCTGTAGCCCAGGAAGGTATCAGCTTTCTATTGGTATTTTTTTGACTTGTATAGTCATGGTTGTAGTTTATTCCAAGAGGAAGACTGAAATGTATATTGTATTGGTGGATGACTTAAAGGCAGAATAGCATTAAAAGAATCCTTAAAAAACTCTAGGCACAATTAATTCTAAATCATGTTTCTGGAATTTGCAAGATTATTTCCCTCCCTCCCCCATTGTATCCCCTGAAAGTCACGTAGGTTTCCAGAAAGGAAAAAAAAATGTGGGAAAAGCTCTTCTCTTCTGAGGAGTGGGAAAGAAAAGTAAACAAATTTGCTGGAACGACTGCGTGGAAAATGAGTTACATTATACCCTTGGGAGGGAGGATTAGTAGCAATGATGCAGACTGGGCAGGGGCCATGGCTTCAAAACCATGGCTTCCCACGCAGCTTGGAAGGATGCATGTAGAGTGTTTGTGCCCTCTTCCTTCAGCGCTAGTGTCTCTGATGCCAACAACAGTCTGGGCAATAGGATGTTCCATGCAGCAGCAAGGAACAGAATAAAATATGTAGGCACTTGCTGTGGGAGAATGTTGCAATGAGTTTTTGGTTCAGAAGAGCTTGATTCCGCATCTGCCTTCTCACACACCCACAAATGTCTGAACATGTAGTTGCCCCTCAGAGGCTGACGGGGAATATGCAGAGTAAACACTATGCCCCTCCTTTCATGTTTTTTAGGGTATGTCTATACTACCTGCCGGCTCGGAGGGCAGCGATCTATCCAGCAAGGGTCAATTTATCACGTCTAGTCTAGACATGATAAATCGACCCCTGAGCGCTCTCCCGTCGACTCCTGTACTCCAGCACCATGAGAGGCGCAGGTGGAGTCGACGGGGAAGTGGCAGCTGTCAACTCACTGCAATGACGACACCATGGTGAGTAGGTCTAAGTACGTTGACTTTAGCTACGTTATTCACGTAGCTGAAGTTGCGTAACTTAGATTGACCCCCCTCCAGTATAGACCAGGCCTTAGTTTACTTTGGCTAGTGCTTCCAGGTGTTTCTGTGCTCCGTGTGTTGTCTCCATGGCAGAGGGGAGAGAAAAGCATCCAGCTTGGTGTTTAGAAAATGGAGGTACCCCATGAATAGTTAGGATAGGCCTGATCTTCAGAGGGGCTAAGTTACAAAGCTCCAACTGCTGTTGATGGGGGCTGTTGGTTCTCAGCACCCCGAAGATCAGGCCCTGTGTGGTTTTTTGAGTCCAAAAGAGGTGTGCTTTCTACTTCGCAAGTAGTGTGTAAAGGCAAAGGACCTGTACTCCCATTATTCTGGAAAAAGCATACTGAGCATATTAACAATACTACTTTGAGTGCCAGGTCCTCAGTGGGTGAAAACCAAAGCAGCTCCACTCTAATCCAAGGAGCTACAGTGATTTAACCCACTTGAGGATCTAGCCTAGTATTTCTGCAGCACCTTTCTATTAGAACAGTGGTTCTCAAACTTTTGTACTGGTTAACCCTTTCAAATAACAAGCCTCTGAGTGTGACCCCTCATAAATTAACAACACTTTGTAATATAGTTAACACCATTATAAATGCTGGATGCAAAGCGGGATTTGGGTGGAGGCTGATAGCTCGCGACCCCCCATTTAATAACCTCGCGACCCCCAGGGGTCCCAACCCCCAGTTTGAGAATCCCTGTATTAGAAGATCTCAAAGTGTTTTACCAATAACAATGAACTGATCACCAAGATACCTCTGCAAGGCAGTGAATTCTCTGTATTACAGATGCAGGGGGGTGGTGGTGGTGGTGTAAGAATGAGGCACTGACTGGGAAAGTAATTGCCCAGGGTTACTCATGAAGTCTCCCAAAAAGCGAGGAATATAAGAGTCAGATCAGACACCCACTCCCATGCCTCAATCTCAGAAATCAGAGGAACAGCCGTGTTAGTCTGTATTCGCAAAAAGAAAAGGAGTACTTGTGGCACCTTAGAGACTAACCAATTTATTTGAGCATGAGCTTTCGTGAGCTACAGCTCACTTCATCAGATGTTTACCATGGAAACTGCAGCAGACTTTATATACACACAGAGAATATGAAACAATACCTCCTCCCACCCCACTGTCAGGACAGTGTCAGGACAGTGGGGTGGGAGGAGGTATTGTTTCATATTCTCTGTGTGTATATAAAGTCTGCTGCAGTTTCCACGGTAAACATCTGATGAAGTGAGCTGTAGCTCACGAAAGCTCATGCTCAAATAAATTGGTTAGTCTCTAAGGTGCCACAAGTACTCCTTTTCTTTTTGCGAATCTCAGAAATATCCTTCTTCCCTGAATCTTTGTTAGTTCAAGTTATAAATAATGTGTTGTCTTCCTTTGACACAAATTCCAAAACAAGTTCTGTTTTAGACAAACACTAGTGGCTCATTTACAGGTAGAAATACAAAGTAGGTACAGACCAAATGGGGAATTGCTCCAAGCACAAATGTAAACCTAACTTTATCCCATGTGTTCTGGTCACCAGCACAGGACTTGGCCCTGCATCCTCAGGACTGTCAGACAATACCTTTCTGCCTAGAGAAATGTAATATTGTTTATACAGTTCTCTATGGAAAATCTGAAGCCCCAAATACAAAAGGGCCCTTATAAAAGGAGATTCATTCCAAACATTACTTTTTGTCACAAGATGCTTTTACGGTGAAGTAAGTAGGATTTTATTTAAAAACAATTTTTTTAGAAAAAGATTAAGGTTGTTAAATATATAAATTTTTTAATGTTAGGATTTTTTTAAGGGACAGAAGACCAATATCTTCATGCTGTACTTGTCTCTGTATTATAGATATATGGTTCTTGCACTTTATAGAACATCTTTCATCTGTAGTTTGCTAACCAATAGTACAAACTATATAGAACCCTGATTTTACAAAGGTATATGGAGACACATTGATAATGAGGACCAGTCTCATGTAGTTGCTAAACTCTCCTGCAGAGATCCTAATAGAAAAATCACTTTTCTACCAAAGTTTCTTCTCCATGTTCTTATTCAGTACATTGAGAATATTGCAGGAATCCAGTTTTCTTTTAGTATTTAAGGGTTTGATTAAACTCTCATTGAAGCCAATGGAAATCTTTCAATTGATTTGATCAGGGACTAACTCAATCATTTCTTCAAGCTCATTTAATTGTCTCAATTTTGTTAGTGTTGTTTTTAATGCATTGTCTGATCAGATCTCAAATGCTCTCTGATCCAATATGAGAGAAAGATGTGCATGACCTCGTATTCAATAGACTAGAAAGCTGTTTCTGTCCTATTCTCCATTAAATAAGGAGCACTGTAGAATGGATTGGTTGCTAGTGCTGGTGGCATGGGAATTTCTCATTTAAATTAACTGTGAAGAGGGGTAGCCTTCTTTGTCTGAAAATGTTCTGAAAACAGCCAGTGGGGTTCAGCTTTAAAGGAACACATGGGGCAAGCAATTTTTTTCTGCTTTCAGTGATAAGTCTGTGTAACTCCAGTTGCAAAGTTAGTATTTTAAATAACAACTTGAAGGGGTCTTAAGCAGAAATTGTCGCCTTTTCACAAAGTAGTTAACCTATTGTATAGAGTCTGAAGAGTAAGTGTGAACAGAGTTATTGTGGGTGGGTATATCCATAAAATCTACAATATTCACTTTTCCAAAAAATTATTCCTTTGAATAATAAAGAGAGCAGGCTGAAACTTTTCCATCTGAAAAAAAAATCTATTTTGTCAAAACTGAAAATTCCTGTGGGAATATGTTGATTTTAACCAAATTTCATTAAGAAGAATATTGAGAAAAAATACTTCCAAAATGCAAAGTTTCCATTTTTGTTTGGAAATGACATTTTTGGTTTAAAATGTCTTTATTATAGAAAGTTAAATTAAACATGTCAAAATAAAAAAAAGTTTCAATTGATCCAATACTCCATTTTTTCAAAAAATTAATTGTGGGAAATCTCAAAAATGTGAAAATTTTGTTGCAATTCAGACTGTTTCTTTTTCTGCAAATAGCAGAACTTCACACAAAATGGAAATTCCAGTTTTTGCACAGCTCTGTAAACATTTTATTAAAAATGACTGGACTTGGCTGAACAGTGACTTGACCAAAAAAGAGGGAACGTCAAATGACACTTTGGCAGTTGAAGTACAACTGTCCCTTGGCAACTGATGCTGATCTGGGAAACTGACTCTGAGCATGAAGGGATTATTCACAGAATCATAGAGTTTAAGGTCAGAAGGGAAAATTGGATTATCTAGTCTGACCTCCTGAATATCACAGACCGTTACATTTAGTTACCACTGTACTAAGCTCAATTTGTGTTTGGCTAAAGCATATCTTCCAGAAAAGGTATCCAATCCAGTTCTGATTTGAAGAGTCTGAAGGACCATGACACTGTAACAGCAATCTTTGCTGTTGGATCCAATTTAGACAAGTTTGTTGTTGCTAAAAGAAAGCTAAGAATCGATATCCTAGAGTGAGTATGATAAACTACGATCCTCCCACCAGGCTTTTTATTTTTTTTTTTATTTTGGTAGGAGCAATGATCAATTCAGAAGGAATTGCTAAAGGAAATAAGATAGGCTGTTTCAGATTTCAAACCAACTAAAAGGTTCCTGCATCCCTCTTCTGCTTGCACTGCATAGCACTATTCACTTCTCCATGGTCTTCTCAAGTAATGTTAAACTATGGGTTTGGCTCCTGCTTCCATTGAAGATAATGGTAGTAGGTTCTTGAATTAAATAGGCCCAATTCACAGTTGCCTGTTGGTCACTGTCCACTAGAGCCAGAGTGAAGTGGGCATATGGGAGCACACGAAATTCTCTGGGAGAGGGTGAGCCCTCAGCAAGGGACTTTTAGGAGGAATGTTGTCAAGAGTCCAAAGCACATTACCCAGTCCTTGTCCGTGCCTAGCCGTTTCTCCTTTAGATCTTCTCTGGGATAGTGTTTCCTCAGATGCAAACATGACCATATCGACTTTTATCATAGTTGAAGAAGCACGTCCACTGATTCAGTATGTCCTGTATCCTGTCTCTACCTGTTCCCACTTCTGCAAAATGGGATCAGTAACTTATCGGTGCTTATATAGCACCTTCAACCCAAGGACTGTAATTTACAAGCAAGGGGCCTGATTTACCTCCATCAGCTCAAGCAGGCTGAAGTGTAATTTGGACAGTTATTCTTCAGGGGATATTCACCCCTTGCTGAGGTCTAGCAGTGGTCATAACGCCACTCTACCTGGGTTCCACTGGGGAAGGGCATCTTCAAAATGCAAGGTAGCCCAGCCACTGGAGAGAGAGTCAGAACATCTCCTTGGTGCTCTTCCCCCCTCTGCAGTTCTGCCCACTTCGAAGTCAGCGCTCTGACTGAGTATGGTTGCCTGCACTATCTGTCCTAAAACAGACTCAGGAAGATGGGGAAAGGAATCTTGCGTCTGTTCCTGGCTGACGGTCACAAAGCCTGGAAAATATAACTATTACAAAGCTTTTAGATGATAATTGCATTTTTGATTGTGCTTTTTCATCCTTAAGAGGATAATGCACTATTCCTGGAAGAATATATTATTGAAAAAGCCTGCATCTTACTGGAAGAGTCTTATTTATCTGTGCTAAGATGGCTCCGCCAGCACTCCCATCTATTAGTGAAGACTACGTAATCCTTAAGTTAGGTCTCCCTACAGACATTTAGGAAACTTCACTAGAGAATTTTGTTTTAGTTGGCTTTTAGCATTGATTGCTAATAGGCTAAACAAGTTTTCCTCTTTTGATGTCTTTGTGCACTGGTGTAGCAACATCTTCCGAGATCAGAGTTCAAGATGAAAAAATATCCATCTGGGTAGGGAATGACACAAGGGAAGACTCTCAAAGGGCATATTAACGCTAGGAATTTACCATCCATTCCACATACAGAAGGGATCACCACTGAGCCATTCAGACTTTTAAATCGGGATGTGTTTGAAACAGAGAATCTGCAGAATGTTCACATAAGAAAAAACCCTCTAACACCATAGAAGTGTGATGTACATTTGCTCTTCAGTTGTACTGTAGATTTATTATTTTTTCCTGATGCCCTGCAAAAGCCTCATATAAATCTGTAACTTGACTTAAACAAACAAACAAAGCAAAAAACAACCCCACCCAAACCAACCACCCTATGCTTTGGCTCAAGGAAGCAAGAAGACAAAGCATTCTGAACGTCATTTCGAATTGTCTAGGAATTTTATCAGAAAACTCATCATACTGGAGAGCTATTATCCAAGGTGTTACTTGTACCTAAAACGAATGTTGTAAACTTGAAGGGAAAAATACATTGTTTTGGGTCAATGCAAGAGAAATCCTGTCCCAACACCAGTTAAAAATCTATGAACTGCTAATAGGTTTGGAATCTGTACCATTTGCCTAGTCTTTTTCCAGTTTTGGAATTGGCCAATAGTGCATTTCACAAGGCTTCTGGTACAATGGATCTTTCTTGATATAGAATAAAATTTTCACAAGTGACTTTGAAAATTGGGCATCAAGAGACTGACACCCAAGTCCCATTTTCAAAGTGAAATGCTGAGAGAAATGCCACATGTCAAAGACCATCCTGTCTCTGATAGTGGATACTAGCAGCTGCTTGAGGGAAAGGTGCAAGACACCCTCCCCTGGCAGTGATGGAATAACCTGTCCACAGGATGAAGGCCTTCCTCATTCTGTTCAGTAAGGAGCAGGCTTGCTCTGAAGCATGAGGGTCTATATCTATTCCACAACTTAAATTGCTATTGAAAATGGGACTTGGTGCTTTTGAAAATTTACCCATAAACTTGAAAAAATTCAGAGCCATTTTAGGAGCTGCAACAATATTTTAAAGTGCTAACACTGGAAACCCTTCTCTTCTTTCTATGGGCACCTCTTGAAAAATAAAAAGGGAGTTCTAGGGTGCCCATATATCTTCACTATAAAACTGTGAGGTTTTATTTTTTGTCTATGGCCCCTTTACATTTCTAGCTCTCTCCCATTTTGTTCTCAGGCTTTTTGCTATAACAGTGAGGCACACACACACAGCTCTCCGATGGAGTCTTTACTCATGCTCTATCTTGTTTGTTGCTTCATCATTTATACTGAAAGGCTGTGTTGCTTTTTGTGCATATAAAACGTAAGCATCCTGGTGACAAGGATGGAATTGTAAAACATGGTCAGAGAAAGTGAAAGAGGTAACATCTCCATGAGTAGAGGAGTAGTGTGTGAGAGTGAGAGAGAGAATGCAAATCAGACTAGAAGCAAGCCTGAGAATAAACTGCTGCTGTGCACTGCACCCAGGGAGGGAGCTAAAAATTTAAATGGTGTCGTGTGAATAAATAAAAGACATCAGTCTCATAACTACAGATTCCTCCCTTCTTCTGTTTTGAGCAAACACAGGACCGTTTTGCTCTGCTATACTATTTGGGTATTCAGAGTAGGAAGAGGAAATTCCATGTTTTAAATAAGGTAACTATGCAATGTAATTCTTACCACAGGCTACACATGGCTGATTTTAGCACCTTTAAAGAAAAGGCCTCTAATATATAGAGTACAAAGACAGGCTGTGTCTGTAGCTCATCCATGTACAGTACACCACCACCACCAAGTCTGCTGCCTGCACTTGCTACCCGTGCCTTGCTCTGTTGCCTCTGCTCACTCTCAGAGGATGAAGTAAGAGACGAGGACTAGATATGTACATTAAATAAGGAAAATCAATTTCAGTTTCCAGCACACAGGAGCACTGGTGCATAAGGTCCCCAAACATTGGCAGCTGCTTGATAACTGTAAAGATTTGAAAGATTTCCCCTTCCCCACCCCCAAGGGGGAAAAAACCCTTATGGGTTCTGAAGAAGATCTTGTACAAAATCACTGTCTTGTTATTCTATAAGTGGGAAAAGCCGGAACTAATACACAGAGGGTTGGATTATGACCACAACTGGTATGTTTGTGCAGCTGTTTGAAAAAAGAAAAAAAAAAGCCCTATCCTTTAAGATACATAATTAATTTCAGCTAACTTTTAGCATGATTATTTCATCTCTTCCTTCTTATGAGACAGGCTCATTGCCATCTGGAATTATCATCTGACATGTTAAAGGACATTCATAGCAGCTAGGACTTCCCAAGGGTTCTAGCTAGATGCTCAGCACTTCAGAAATCTCCTGCTTGCTTGCTTTCTGAATCGATGCACTTTGGTCTGTCATGCCAGTTACTTTTTTCCCCCTCACCCTTTTCATCTTTCATCCCTCCCTTGCCAAATTTGCAGTATAACAAGTATGAAGACTATCCAGTAGGGAAGTACACAGAGGATTGTTTTTCTAACTAAATTTCAGATACAGGTAAAATCAAACACCACCCACTCGGGTATTTCTCCTGCCAGACCTTTGTTTAAAAACAAAAACCCTAAACCAAACAACAAAAACCCTCAAACCCCACAACGATACAATTCAAAGGCATCTTCACATTTACTTGGGAACCAGCAGTTCCTCTATATGGGCAAACTATGGCTATCACAGACCACTTGATCTAATGTGCCAGGCAATTTTTTATACACACCAAGCAGACAAGTTAAGCTGCATACTTATGTATGCTTCCTGGACAATGATGGGGTGGAACGTCTTTGTAGGTGGCTGGTTGGCTGAAGTCCTATTTGATTGATTATTTTAATGTTACTGAAACGAGTTTAAGGGCAGAAGGGACCACCACATCCTCTAGCCTGACCTCCTGTATACCACAGGCCACCAACATCAAACAGCACCCACACACTGAACCCAACAACTGAAATGAGACCACCAAAGTATTACAGCCCACAGGACACTAAACTATTATGTGCCACAGGCAGAGAATGGGAGGGACTGAGGTTTACCAATGCTCAAGGCCCCTGTAGTGATAGGGAATTGATTAAGATATACTCAGATGATCCTGCTGAGTGACCTGCACCCATATTGTGGAGGAAGGTGAAAAAAGCCACACGGTCACTGCCAATCTAACCTGAGGAAAAATTTCATCCTGGCCCCACATATGGCAATTGTATTGCTAATGATATGTTAGGGCAGTGGCTATCAACCATTCCAGACTACTGAACCCCTTTCAGGAGTCTGATTTGTCTTACATACCCCCAAGTTTCACCTCATTTAAAAAACTACTTGCTTACAAAATCAGACATAAAAATACAAAAATTGCTTATTTTCTCATTTACCATATAATTATAAAATAAATCAATTGGAATATAAATATTGCACTTACATTTCAGTGTATCGTATACAGAGCAGTATAAACAAGTCATTGTTTGTATGAAATTTTAGTTTGTACTGACTTCGCTAGTGCTTTTTATGTAGCCTGTTGTAAAGCCTAGGCAAATCCCGATGAGTCGAAAGAATAGTAAATATGGCAGGCGACCAGCTTGGCTTAATGGTGAAATCTTAGCGGATCTTAAACATAAAAAAGAAGCTTACAAGAAGTGGAAGGTTGGACATATGACCAGGGAAGAGTATAAAAATATTGCTCGGGCATGTAGGAATGTTATCAGGAGGGCCAAATCGCACCTGGAGCTGCAGCTAGCCAGAGATGTCAAGAGTAACAAGAAGGGTTTCTTCAGGTATGTTGGCAACAAGAAGAAAGCCAAGGAATGTGTGGGCCCCTTACTGAATGAGGGAGGCAAACTAGTGACAGAGGATGTGGAAAAAGCTAATGTACTCAATGCTTTTTTTGCCTCTGTTTTCACTAACAAGGTTAGCTCCCAGACTGCTACGCTGGGCATCACAAAATGGGGAAGAGATGGCCAGCCCTCTGTGGAGATAGAGGTGGTTAGGGACTATTTAGAAAAGCTGGACGTGCACAAGTCCATGGGGCCGGACGAGTTGCATCCGAGAGTGCTGAAGGAACTGGCGGCTGTGATTGCAGAGCCATTGGCCATTATCTTTGAAAACTCGTGGCGAACCGGGGAAGTCCCGGATGACTGGAAAAAGGCTAATGTAGTGCCAATCTTTAAAAAAGGGAAGAAGGAGGATCCTGGGAACTACAGGCCAGTCAGCCTCACTTCAGTCCCTGGAAAAATCATGGAGCAGGTCCTCAAAGAATCAATCCTGAAGCACTTGTATGAGAGGAAAGTGATCAGGAACAGCCAGCATGGATTCACCAAGGGAAGGTCATGCCTGACTAATCTAATCGCCTTCTATGATGAGATTACTGGTTCTGTGGATGAAGGGAAAGCAGTGGATGTATTGTTTCTTGACTTTAGCAAAGCTTTTGACACGGTCTCCCACAGTATTCTTGTCAGCAAGTTAAGGAAGTATGGGCTGGATGAATGCACTACAAGGTGGGTAGAAAGCTGGCTAGATTGTCGGGCTCAACGGGTAGTTATCAATGGCTCCATGTCTAGTTGGCAGCCGGTATCAAGTGGAGTGCCCCAAGGGTCGGTCCTGGGGCCGGTTTTGTTCAATATCTTCATAAATGATCTGGAGGATGGTGTGGATTGCACTCTCAGCAAATTTGCGGATGATACTAAACTGGGAGGAGTGGTAGATACGCTGGAGGGGAGGGATAGGATACAGAAGGACCTAGACAAATTGGAGGATTGGGCCAAAAGAAATCTGATGAGGTTCAATAAGGATAAGTGCAGGGTCCTGCACTTAGGACGGAAGAACCCAATGCACAGCTACAGACTAGGGACCGAATGGCTAGGCAGCAGTTCTGCGGAAAAGGACCTAGGGGTGACAGTGGACGAGAAGCTGGATATGAGTCAGCAGTGTGCCCCCT